>NW_004444024.1:5938914-6090135 GCF_000243295.1 Trichechus manatus latirostris | reverse complement strand
TAGGGTCACATAACAATGTATGTATAAATTTTTGTATAAGAGACTAACTTGAAATGTAAACTTTCACTTAAACTACAACAATAAACAAAAAAAGAAAAAAAATAAGAAAAATGAAAATAAACTTAAAATATTTGTAAAATGTAAAAAAAAGAAAAGGAAAAAAAAAAGCTCTAATGCTTTATAATCTTGCTCCTCCCGAGATCTTGCATATATTGCTCCCTCTGCCTGGAACATTTTCCCCTTGCTCTTCACATAACTGGCTATTCTCATCCTTCAGATACCGGATCAGATGTCACCTCCTCGGAAAGACCTTCCTTGTCCTTGCCAGCCTGCCTAAAACACTCACCCCCACATCCCTCCCTAGCCATTCCCCATCATGCCACCCTTTTTATTTTATAAGTTCTTGTTTCAATTGAAAATTATCTTCTTTGTTTATTATCTGTCTCCCCTCATTAGAATGTAAGCCAGGAAGGCAGAGGCCTTGTCTGTGTTGTTCAGTTCTGTGTTCTCAACATTTAGAACAGTGCCTGGCATGTAAGCGGCACTCAAATAAATTCATGTTGTCTGAATAGTTTCCATTCATCCTTCAGGTCTGAAATCTTTCCTGTCTCCGTTGCTGGGCGAGGTATTTCTGCTATGTGTTTGCATAGAACCCGCACTTCCCCACTGTAACACTAAAACAACTGTAGTTTCTTGCATCTGATCCCTTGCTAGACTATAACTCAATGACAGCAGGGATCATGTCTATCTTGTTCACGTGTGTGTCCCCAGTGTTAAGCACAGTGTTTGGATATAGCTGGAAGTGATAAATTACTTGAAGGATCTGATCACCATACTGTCCTATAAAGAGTTTGGGAGAAGAGTTAGTGATGGGTATATAGAAACTAATCCCTGTGTGGTACAAACAATTAATGTGCTTGGCTGCTAACCAAAAGATTGGAGGTTCAAGTCCACCAGAGGTGCCTCAGAAGAAAGGCCTGATGATCTACTTGTGAAAAACCAGTCATTAAAAACCCTATGAAGCACAGCTCTACTCTGACACACATAGGATTGCCCCGAGTCAGGGTCAGCTTGGTGGCAACTGGTGGTGGATACAGAAACTAAGCACACACAAAAAAAAGGAGACAATTATTAACTCTAGGAAGACCTGAAAGCTTAACTAGAATGGAAATGCAACCACAGAGCCCAACACAGCTTGGCTGTGAATATTTACATAGTCATAATTAGGGCCGACACAACTGTATTAAGTATATTAGATTGTATTAGTTGTTAAAGTGTTGAAATATTTCTATACTGGTTAGTAAATAGTAGCTACCCCAAGCTCCCTGAGTACCCCACCCCCACTGCCCCAGTGCCATCTCCCTAATCTCAGAACTCTCTGGACCTTCCCAGGATCTAGAAACTAAAGAGACAATACTTGGCACACTCAGGGGCCTCAGGACCCTACTGGAGAGGCCGGCACTGCTGCTGGCTTCCCCCGAGCACTTGCCTCAGCCCTGCTTATTACGCCTACTCAGGCTTGGCAGAGGAGCTCAAATTCCAACCCAAATCTATTTCGTAGAAGAGCAGTCTGCTTTTTCTCTGCACCATGATGCCACTTGTTAATGATGATCATGTTATCTATGGGACATCCCTTTTGTATGGTCCCTGGCATCTTTCTTCAGTCTTAGGGGAACAGGGCCAAGCCTGTGTGAACACCAGGAACTGATTGTAAGTAGAAAAACGGAGAAAGTTGTCTGATACAATGTTAAGAAATAAGAGTAGAATATGTAGTTGTTGACGCAAGAATCAGTGCTAAAAGCAGACTATACACAAACACACACACACACACACACACACACACTGCTTCAGCAGGAAGGGGCAAGGAGAAATGAAAACAAATAACGTGTAGGCGCATACTCTCTTTCCTCTTTCCCTTATTTTTGGGATTTCTGTTCTTATCACTGTATTATTTGCACGATAAAAACAATTCACGACCGAAGAAGGAAAGACTGAGAAAATATGAGCCCCTGAGTGGCCCGTGGCCATGTCTTGAGTCCAGCTGCAACTCTTGGCCTTCCAAAGTCATTCTGATTGCAGCACTTGTAAAGAAGCTGGCTTTTTCTGGACAAGGGAGAGAAGGAGAAAAAATGCAGCACGTGGCCCATGTCAAGAGGCTGCGGTTCTTTGCTTTTATGCTGCAGATGTTAGTGTCATCACAACACTTGATGTGAAGCTCTCACCTGGGCTGGGAAGGTGTGGCTGTGACCAGGTTCTCTCCAGCCAAGGCCTTTTTGTATCTGATGGTTGTTACTACTCCCTGTTCATTTGTTTTGATTCTCCTGGCTGGGGCTTGGGTTTGGCCTGGAGGGAGGAAGGACCAGTATAGGATTCTCTGTAATTGAAGGACAGAGGCTAATGTGACCTTAGCCAGCAAAGAAAACAGTGAAACAGCAACATTCATGCTTAGGTTTTGGAGCTGGGGCCCAGTGATTTTTATTTTGCCTTGCTTACATCTCATACTTCACTTGATTTTATTCTGTTCTCTGGATCACCATTCCCTTCTGATTCCATAGCTTTTCCCAGGCTGTTCCTTCAGCCTGGAGTGCCCTTTCTGGTGCATCTTGACCTGGCTAAATCCTGCCCATCATCGGTGCAACTTTTCCCAATCTCCTTTGGGGAATGAATCATTCCCTCCGCTGGCTCCCACGGCACTTGGTTTGTATCTTTCTTATGGCCACTGTATTTTCTTGCAGTACATTATAGTTATTTATGTCTATGTCTGTTTCTCCCACTAAATCATGAGCTTCTTAAAGTGGCCAAGAAACATGTCTTATCCAACTCTGATTCCCCACACAGCGTGGCCAATGTCTGGCATACAGTAGGTACTCAATCAACATGTGGGATGACATTAAATTACAATGACTGAATTCTTCCTCTTTATGTGTCATTGGACTCTCTGGGAAGGCTATTGAGATTGTAGGCAGATGACCAATTGGTTTTATGTCCATTTCTTTCCCGTGCATTTTGAGAGGGGCAGGAAGAGAAAGAGAGTTAAAGCTATCTGTGGATCCATATTGCAAGGATATCAGCTGGAGCTCCTTAGAGGGGATGATAATATGAATAATAACTAACATGTGCAAAGACTCTCACTTACATTTTCACTCCCATTAACTCTGCGGAGTCTCACAAGGACTCTAGGAAATAGACTGAGTGGGCAGAATTTGGCTTGTCCAATTTTACAGGTGAGGAAACTAAGGCTCAGAAAAACGAAGTGATTTGGTCACAAGTACATCAACTCAAAGTAGAGCTGGAACTCAAACCTACCTCCTTTGACTCCAAATCCCATGCTGTTGGGATTGCCACGGTGACTAGGGCAGAGGCTCCCTTTGCACACAGTAGGTGCTTGATAAAGATTTGCAGCGTGAAGGCAGGAAACTTGTGGTTTAATCGTTGATAAGGAGGACTTGCATTAGGCCCCAGTTGTTACCCTCATGCAAATTTACCTGCTCAGCTAGGGATTTAGCTGCTCAAGGGCAGAGACTATGACATTTCTCTCCCCAAAGCTCAGGTTTTTAGCAAGCCCTGCACTTTGACTGGGTCCCGGTTTCCATGTCTGTAAAATGAGTAGGCTGAGATGGAAGTTTAAATTGGGTCTCATTCACACCAGCACACAGCACAGAGCCTGGCCCACAGTTTCCATCACCCTCCCCGTGGACAACTCCCAACTCCAACACTAGAGGCCTCCAGGACTCCAGCTGACATGATGCAGCGCGTACCCTGCACGTTACATCCTCTTCCCAGGCTGGCTTCGGAAACCAAACCTCCTCCAGACAGCGGGGCTGCTCCGCTCACGTGGATCAGGTTGGGAGCCTCATTAGTCATGTCAGATGACATAGTTAACACTTGGGGCTGGCCCAGTCAGTTCATCAAAAGCTCCTATGTGCCTGGCTCCGTCACTGCAGCTGAGGAACTACTGTATGTGGAGCAGGCAGCACATCAGAGAAGCAGCGCCAGAGTACTTCCAAATTGGTTTTGATTAATTACATAGACATGTCTTTAATTGGTGCCAGGGTAGCGGCCAGAGAATTTATGGGAAAGCAGGATGTTATGCTTTCATTCCCTGAAGTCCCATAAAGCAATGAAAGATGAGGAACAGAATCACTGCTCGTTGAAAATTTATCGACCATGCAGACCCAGAAAACACAAATAACTATCTGAATCGAAACCTAACCTCATTTTCCCAACTCACTGGAAGCCATGCATGTTCTCCTCTGTGCTCCTGCCTGTGTGCCGAGATATACAGCTAAGCAAAAGGTGTGATTTCTAAAAAATGGGTACCTTAGCACATAGGTGGTACACTCTGCTCCCCCCACACCGTCCCAGAGAAGATGTGTGCTCAGAGGTATCTGGGAAGACCCTCCCCCTCAAAAACACCTCTCCCTCCAGCCTGTCACCATCTTATGAACTGGCATCAGAGGCTGATTCCCTCGGGGTGAAGCATTCATTCACCCATTCATTCTTTTCCACCACTCAGATATCTAAGACCCATACACTGAGTATATACTACGTACAACGCACTGTTCTGGTATAGAGAATACAGAACTGAATCAAGTACAGACCCTTCCCTCCGGAACTGGTTATTGTCTTAGTCATCTAGTGCTGCTATAACAGAAATACCACAAGTGGATGGCTCTAACAAAGAAGTTTATTTCCTCACAGTAAAGTAGGCTAAAAGTCCAAATTCTGGGCATCACCTCCGGGGAAGGCTTTCTCTCTCTGTTGGCCTTCTCATCAATCTTTCCCTGGACTAAGAGCTTCTTCCTGCAGGGACCCCAGGTCCAACAGATGTGCTCTGATCCTGGCACTGCTTTCTTGGTAGTATGAGGTCCTCAACTCTCTGCTTGCTTCCCTTTCCTTTTATCTCTTATAATATAAAAGGTGGTGCAGGCCACACCCCAGGGAAACTCCCTTTACATTGGATCAGGGATGTGACCTTAGTAAGGGTATTACAATTCCAACCTAATTCTCTTTAACATAAAATTATAATCACAAAATGGAGGGCAACCACACAACACTGGGAATCATGGCCCAGCCAAACTGATACACACATTTTTTGGCGGACATAATTCAATCCATGACAGCTATCTAGGAGAAAAGAGAGGACAAGTCCAAGGATGAAATAAGGCATGGTGGGTGACATCGCATAGAAGATAAAGCACTGGGATTTGGCACCAAGGGGACTTGGGTTCAAATCTCAGCTCTGGTTCTTATTCTGAGCCACTTTAGATAGTTACTTTGATTCTCCTAGTTTTAACTACGGAATGGGATAATAATGCCTACTGCACATGGCGATTATGAGGCTTATAAGAGTTAGCAGGATTGAAAGTACCCAACACAGGGCCTGGCACAGATCAATAAATGGTTGCCAATTCTGAGTGTCACCAGGGAGCTTCTGAAAGAGTGCTGTGTGAGTGTTCATGTCTTCATGGAACAAATGTTTACAGATCACAGACTCTGTGCTAGACCCTGTGCTGGGCATTAGAGATTCCATTAGGGAGGTCATACTGCCTTCACAGATTGCCGTCCGCTAGGAAGTACAATGACGTACTATGATAAGAAAGGCAAAGTGTTACAGGAATGCTGAGAGAGTCTATTCAGGGCCAGTGGGCAGAAAAGGAGAAAGTGGTCACGTCTCCCTGGGGAAATCAGGAAAGAGTTGCCTGAGGAGATGATGCATGAGCTAAGTCTTGAAAGATGAGAAGATTTTCATTTGCAGATAAAGCAAGAAAAGATCCATGCTCATGGCCATAGTTTCCTTCTTTCTGTTCCTAAAACAAGCAAAGCTTATCCCCTGGGATCTTGGAATCAGCTGTTTCTTTGCATGGAAAGTTCTTCTCCCAGATCCTCCCATAACTGCCTCCTTCTTGACATTTTTAAGCTGGTATTTTCTTATTTATTCATTTATTACATGCCTCCTCCACTAGAATGAAAGGTCCATGAGAACCTGAGATCTTGGCTGTCTTGTTATTCACTCTATTGCAACAAACACATAGAACACTGCCTAGCATATCGCAGGTGTTCAATATATTTGTTGCATGAATAAATAAATAAATGAACAACAGGAGGTATAAGAGGGCATGCTGCAATCAAGGAACTATTAAGGACAGTGACTGGCATACAGGGGACGTTGAATTTTTTTTTTCCATAAAATTGAACACTGAGGAATGCCTGAAGCAAATGCCATAGGACTTGGGGTGGGAGGTAGTAGAAGAGGAGGCCTCCGAGCTGTGCCTTGATATCAGAGAAGGATAACAACCTGATGGGGATGTTGGGGAGGGATCGGGATGATTAATTCAGATCACTTTTAAATCTCTTCCAACCTTGAGCTTCTAAGAATTTCTCCTGAACAGATCATCTCTTGCCACCCTGCCTGGTCCCCTTACTCACATCCCTGCTTTCCACTCCACCCTGTCTGGAGGATATTATAGGGACATCTGACACACCATTTCCTGCCAATGTAAATCATAGACCGATGTGTGATGCTTGTTCTCAGTTTTTACCATCCCCCAGGTAGAGATAGCC
The DNA here is from genome assembly GCF_000243295.1 of Trichechus manatus latirostris. NCBI lineage: Eukaryota > Metazoa > Chordata > Mammalia > Sirenia > Trichechidae > Trichechus > Trichechus manatus. Next base: position 6,083,571 of record NW_004444024.1, on the reverse strand, counting down.
CCATAACTCAGGGTGGAGGCCCCAAGCAAAACTGGCCTTTCCACAGGGTGGCAAACAAGGGGGAATTGTTTACCCACCAGCACCTTCCTGGCATTGCTCCCAGGTAATTTTATGTCCTCTGGTCCTGGATCTGCTCCTTAGTTGGATGCACCTCAGTTCACTTGCTGAAGCACTGATGTGTGACTGTTTAACTGCCTCTGCTTCCTCTCCCAGGGATCCTGGGCTTCAGGGAGCATGGGAAACAGACAAGAAAGAGAGCTTTATATGAGGTAAGCCTTGACAGTAATAATAAAGGCCAAAGACTAACTCACACTTATACAATGCTTAACAATTTACAAAGCCCTAAAGAACTCCTATTCATCCTTCAAGACCCGAGCACAAGCACAAATGTTACCTCTTTTCACCAGCCTTCATCTCTCCCAGGTAGAGCTAATCCTTCCCTCTACACTTTGTAAAACCTCTATTACAGCCCATATTACACCGTAATTAATTTATTTATATATGTGGCTCATTTCCTCTATTAAACAATCAGCTCTTTGGGGGCAGATCTATCCTTTCCCAGTAAAACACATTTATTTCTTTCTTGAAAAGTAATTTTTATTAGACTTATTTTTTCCTAATTACAAAAATAATATTTATAGTTACAATTATAAAAAAAATTACATATATAAAAGTATGATGAAGAAAGTTTAAAAGCACCTATAATTTCATCACCCAGATAAAACTACCATTAACATTTTGGATATATTTTGAAATATAAAAATATATCTATTTTTAGCACATAGAAAATAAAAATGGGACTATCTGGTGCAGTCTGATTTTATCACCTATTATGAACATCTTCAAACATCATTGACAATTCTTCAAAGCATTATTTTATTTTATACATTATTTCATTTAATGAGTGTATAATAATTTACCTAAAAATTTCTCCATTGTGGGATATTTGGGTTATTACCTTCTTTTTACTGTTCTATACATAATGCTGCAAAGAATAGCTGTATACATAAATCTTTTTTTTTTTTTTGTATACATAAATTTTGTCAGCATCCCTATTTCCCTAAGATACATTCCTAGAAATGGAATTTCTAGGTCCATTGGTTTAAACTCTTCTATGGTTCATGATGCTCACTGCCAAATTGCTGTGAAAAGTTATAACAATTTACAATTCCACCAATGCATGAGTGCACCCATCTCACAATACCCTTATCTGCAATGAGTATTATCCCAATTATAGCTTTAACAATTCCAGCGGTTCTTTTCACAACGCCCCTTAAGGTGAGTAATTTTTCTTAAACACAGCAGAAATTATACAACCAAACTTAGAGTTATCTTCTTCCAAGACATCAACCTGAAAGAGTATATTTATTTGAACAGTGCTTCCACTACTTTAAGCAGTTCTACAATTTTTATTTGAAAATTTCCTGCAAAGCAGACAACACATTCTTTTGAATCTAATTTTTAATATATTTCTGTCTTTGGAGAATGATTTTTGATTTTTGGCAACAGCCAAAGGTCATTTGGAACTCATGGTAAATGGGATGATAGCTCCAGCTGAGTTTGGGGTCAGAAATGAGGTGTAATTTTACAGTAATGAGATTCAGTTTTTTTTTTTTTTGTGATGACTTGTAAAGGGGAGTCCCACAGGAGTGCTGGGCAGTAGTGTCATCATCGGAACAAGCGCTGAGCCTCCCAGCGTGACCATTCCAAAGCAGCCACGCTCCTCAGGTGGAGGCACGAGTCTAACTATGTAATTATGGTACCTCTACTCATGATTTCACTGTTATCCATGTATAACCCCAGGGACAAGCATGAACTTATTTCAGAGCTAGTTTCTTTCCCGCTTCTCTCTTCAGCAAGCCCACTCGGGCCAGATGTGATTCCATGGCCATGACTTTAGAGGGGAAGTTTAGTGGGAAGGAGGGACGTGGCATGGTAATGGAAACAGCCCTCCGAGTGCAGTCAGAAAGATGTGTGTCTGATGCCTAGCAGTGCCTTTTACCAGCTGTGTGTCAGAACTGACTTGTAAATGAGGATCCTACTTCACAGATTTGGTAGGAGAAATGGGGAATGTGTATAACTCCACACAGAGACACAAACACATATAGACATACTACATAACTAACATTTATTAGGTGCTTGATTTGTTCCAGGAGCCCTGGTGGCAAAGTGGTTAAGAGCTCGGCTGCTAACCAAAAGGTCAGCAGTTTGAATCCACCAGGCGCTCCTTGGAAACCGTATGGAGGCAGTTCTACTCTGTCCCATAGGGTTGCTATGAATCGACTCGATGGCAATGGGTTTGGGTTTTTTGGTTTACTTTGTGCCAAGTACTGTGCTTTATATGCATGTGGCATACCCTGTTGATTGATCACCCAGAAGCCATTTCTCCCTTGATACCTCCCTGGGTGGCGCAAATGGTTAAATCCGCAATTACTAGCGAAAAGGTGAGCTGTTTGAATGCACCCAGAGGTTCCTATGGAGACAGACCCCACGATCTATTTCTGAAAAGTCACAGCCTTGAAAACCCTATGGAGTACAATTCTACTCTGCACACATGGGGTTGCCACGAATAGGAGTTGACTCACAGCAACTAACAACAACACCTCCCACCACTCAGACTTGTTTTCCCAGCCTCCTTTGTAGCTAGGGGTGATCATGTGGCCCAGTTCTGGCCAATGAGATTTGAGTAAAGGTTGACTGGGAGTCATTTGGAGAGCTTTGCTTTTTTGGTGGGGGGGGCCTTTTGGGTGGCCGTGGTTTCCTGCTTCCGCTAATCTCTGGGATACCTCTGTCCCCTATCCCATCACCTGTGTAACCAGTCCACTTTATTAAAGTCCCTCTGTTGTAAATACTTGCAGCACCCTCTTTTCCCTCAGTTAGACCTAAACTGATACCCCCCATTAATCTACCACACTGTTGCAGGGCACCTACTCAGGACCAGGCGCTGTGCAAGATGCGCCAGGTAAGAAGTACTCCCAGTCTAAGGAGAGAGGAGAGAAGCCTGGGAAGATGCCAGAGCCCTGTCTGCTGAGAATTCATAGGTAAGTCCTGCCAAGGCCTCGGCTTCCTTCTTCCAGAGGCAGGCCAAAGACAATATGCAGGGCCCTTGGTATGTTCCCTTCACTGTCCACCTCAGAAGTGAGCTTGAGGATGCTTCTGGGTAAGTGGCAGAAATGCCTGTCAGCTCTCTCGTCTTCCCAGCCAAATACTCCTATCAGGCTCAGGAGAACCTGGTTTCTTCTGCTTGCTTTCTACCTCCTCCTCTTCTCCCACCAACAGCCTTACCTAGGAAGCAGTAAGAATTGTTTTCAGAGTATTTGCTTCAATGAAATGTCAGGGGTGAATTATCTATACAGGCTAACAATGGAGAGAAGCCAGAGGTACTGAGCAACCTTTAAGATGCCTGGATGTCTTACATGGGATTTTAGAGACAAATAGACTGAACACAAAACCTACCTCCCCACTTAAAGTTGTATTGCTTTGGCAAACCAGACCACCTTTCTGAGGTTCAGTTTTCTTATCTATAAAATGAGGATAATGAATGTCTACCTACCAGAATTATTGCTTCTGATCTGGCAACTTCCAGAAACATGGCTAACTATACTGGTGTAGATGGGTCTTCTGTCTCAACCCCTGCTACAGACACATGGAGATGCTAGATAAAATACAACAGAAGTGTTATATTTTTATTGCCCAAGCTGAAAAGTATAAAGATAAATCTCTAGATGTCAGAAATGCAAATGGAGCTCAAAGCCAGAATGGTGGACAGGTGATGTGCCTTAGCAATCCACAAGGATTTCCGACTTAGATATGTGCCCTCAGAGCTGTAGGGTATAGTTACACTGTACACCCCAAGGAATAAGAGGTGGGGTTTCAGTCCTAGACAAGTGATGAAGCTGGAACTGAGCTCCTTGCATAAAGCCCTGAGATTGGAAGCACAGCCCCTTCCACGAAAAACAGACTGGAAAAACTTCACCTAGAGTGAGAGAAGTCACAAAACCACTTGATGTCTGTGGAGGCCTTGGGTGGAGAAGTAAATGGTACTCATGAGAAAGAGAAGCCCCAATCTCTGCCACATGCAGATGTGGGGTTTGAATTTACTTTACCTATATGTGCAGGCAGGAGTCCCAGGGTGGTGCAAATGGTTAACGTGCTTGGCTATTAACCACCCAGAGGTGCCTCGGAAAAAAGGCCTGGCAATATACTTCAAAAAAATCAGCCATTGTAAACCCTACGGAGCACAGTTCTACTCTGACATACATGGGGTTTGCAATGAGTAAGGACTGGCTTAACAGGAACTGGTACTGATATATATTTGCAGGCAATCCATTGAGATAAATTAACATAAAAATTAGTGCAGAACATTAAAATTCTTAGGTTTTAGCTAAAGCTACTTCAAAAGGAAGGAAAGATGGAAGAAAGGAGGGAGGAAGAAAGAGAGGGAAAGAAGAGGTCTTTCTTTCCTTTTCTAGTATTCTTCATATATACTCTTCCAGATTAACCTATAGACTTGATCACGTCACTTCCCTGCTCACAAATCTTCAGTAGTTTCTCATTATTTTCCTAACCTTGGCCTTCAGCCTAATTAAAACTCTTTCAAAAAGCAAATACCATAAAGGTCCATTCTTTCATTCATCCATCATACATTTATTAAGCAGTTCCTGGCAAGATTTATTTTAGATGCAGGAAATACAGAGAAGAATCAGACAGTCTCGGCCTTTGAGTTTGTTGGCTGGTAGGGGAGAAAAAACACTCTGCAAACAATTATGTTCAGTTAAGTGCTTATAGGTTCCTTGACCCAAGAATGTGCTAGGTACACTAGATATACGGCAGCAGGGAGGGATTCCAGGAAGAGGGTGTGGCTTGTTGCAGTAGGGGACAGTAAGAAGTGTTAAGGAAATGACATGGACCTGACTAGAAGAGTCAAAAAAAGTCTGGCTCCAAGCTTGGGCCACTTGGTGGGTGGTGGATATTGCCAGCCCCTAAGGGGGACCTTCAGGACATTCTCTTCTCAGCGGACATCAAACTAAAATACAATTTACAGCCCCCTCCCCACCTCTGTCTTATATACTCAACTATTTTTTATGACTTTTTGCATTTGAAACCTACTCCCTCCTTCCTTGGGCTTTTTCTGTTTTCCTGTTAGAAATACATGTTACTATGGGAATGTCAAGGCACAGTATAATGACATTTATAAGTGAAGTGTCAAGAATTTTCAGAACATCTAGAAACGTTTAAGACTAGGGCTTGGGAATATAAGCCCTAATTATGTGATAGTATTCATGACTTCAGACACTGTGTCATAAGTATAAACACATTCGGAAATCTGAGACGGCACAGAAGAGATAGTTGAGAACTTTATTTGGACTATGTCCCCTGATTTAAAAAAATGCATGTGAGAAATATTAAAAACATAAAACATAATACATTACTTAGGAAGAACACCTGGAAAAAACGAATGACAGAATCTCAGCATTTACTTATGAATACACCATCTTCTGGAAGGACCAGGGGCCTGGACACCCCAGGGAAATTTGAAAAAACCCTCCCTACCACCTTCTATGCCATACATACGTTCCCCCAAAACTGCATGTAAATCAACTGTTGGTAAATTATATTTGTTAAAAGTATCAAGGGTGACCACTATTTTAAAGCTATCTTACAAATATACACTTTAGTAAAGCAAATTATTACCAACAGAGTAATGGAAAAAACTCACTGGACTGAGTGAGGTTCAAGGTCCTTCATCATTATCCTGGCTCTGCCACCAACTAGATGTGTGATTCAAGAAAAGTCACTCAAATTCCATGGGCCAATTTCCTCATCTAATCTGGGTTATAATTCTGAATTTTCACTTACCAGGTTCTTAAAGCCAGGTTCATGGGTCCTGGTCCATAGCATTACATCCAGTTTCTTCTGAGAAATACATCTGAATCCTTGTGGACGGAACTCAGAGCACTTTCACATTTGAGGAGCTAGGGATGCATGGCCAGCAGGCCACGAGCTACCATTGTTGTGTGTTTTGCTTCTTCATACCACACTCTCTCATTTCCCCTAAGCACTCTAATTGTGATGATTCCAACTTTTTGCCCCAAATTCTTTACAACAGCTTGTTTCTTAGAGCTGGTCCTCTGGGAAAGATTGACAGTCTTGGATAGGAGTCCATTCTTGGTATATCTCTCCACCTCTGGCCCTTTCTCTTCTCCTATAAGGCTGGGCACTACTTCAGGGCAGGCATGGGAACCCCTGTGCCTAGTACAAGGAAGTAATTCCCAAAGAAGGAATTCAGTAAATGATTGTTAACTGGATGATTTTCAAAGAGGAAGTCAAGACAGACTGATGAGTCTATGAAAGACCTGAATCCTAGGGGTGAACTTCTGGAAGCTTCTTTAAACCACTTCTGAACTTGCAAGTTTTTCTACAATGGGCAAAAATATAAACTACAAGAGTTAAGCCCTCCTTTCCCTGGCTTTCTGTCAATGTCCCTATCTCTCATAAGTAATGCAAGTAGTTAGTCCCCTTCTAGTGCTGCAGTTTGCCCCGTTTCCCAACCTCTGGCACATGCCATAGGGCAAGTATCTTTTCTTTAAGAGAAAGTCATTAAATCTTAAATCTCCTAGTCTGTTTTGCTTAAACAGCAATGACACTATGTGTCTTTGTGGACTTAACACCTGCCATCTAGTCTCTGCCAACTCTTCAGAAGTCATTTATCAACAGTGTTTAGGCACCACCTTGATTAATCTGCCATACAGGAAATACAAAACACATCTGTAAGAATTCTTTTGTCTTCTTAAGCAAATACATTTAAATAGGCCATATTAACTCACAATAGATAGAAAGCTTTTTGTGGATTACTACCATTTTGTACAGTAATTCAGGGGCTGTTAGGGAGACGTAAGAAGCAAAGGAAATTACTATCTATTGGGCACTTACTACATGTCAGGCATTGTGTCAGGAACCGCATATTTATTATTTAATGTCAGCCTCCGATCTAATGATCACTATTTGACATACTATAGTTTTACTCATTTGTCTTATTTCTTGTCTGTTTCTTCCACTTTAACGTAAGCTCGTGAGAAGATTTTGTTTTGATCATTGCTATATCCTCAGTGTCTAGAACAATGTCAGGCACATAAGCACTCAATAAATATTTGTTGAATGAACAAAGTGAACAACTCTATGAGATAGCTGTTATTATTCTCCTTTTATAGATGAGCAAATTGAAGCGCTCAGAGAGGGGAAATCAATTGCCTAAGGTCACATAGCTAGTTTAGTTGCAAAGCTATGTGACTGTCCAAAGTCACATACGTGTTAGGTGTTAAACAGCAGGGATTAAAACCTAAGTCTCACTCGTTTGCTCTTTCTATAGAGTAAGGGACTTAGATTTAGATATTGAAGAACTGTTCCAGCTTGACAAATGTTATCTTATGTATGCCTATAAAACATGTATTTACCTTGTGTACATTTGAAGGAGCCCTGGTGGCATAATGGTTAAGTGCTCAGCTGCTAAGCAAAAGGGAGAAAAGACTTGGCGATCTGTTCGCATAATGATTATAGCCTAGGAAACCCTATGGGGCAGTTCTACTCTGTTACACAGGTCGCTATGAATTGGAATCGACTCAACAGTACCTAACAACAACTCATTTGGAGGTTTCAAATTCCACCAAGGACACATTTTTGGCATTTCAATGATAACCACTTTATTAAAGCAACAATTAAGTACACATTTTCCCAGCATAACAAAAATTTCATCTATGGATAAGCATTAGCTACATCATTTCTCATTTTAAAATCCCACATTATTCTTCAGACATAAAAGCACATTAATTCTGGATGCTGACAAAATAACATCCACAAACCATAGAGTTCTGTACGCTATAACATCACAATGACTCATGATATGTGTGTGGTAGTCTCAACATAGAATACCAAATACTCCAGTGGACATCCATGAGTCTCCCAGTATGGGAGGAGGTAGGCTTGGTGTATTGAAAGCCATTCCTATGGTAAAGAAATTATACAGAAGGCTCAAGGATCCTTCAGAGAATCAACTAGAATAAAATCCATCTTTAGAATTCATTTTGAATGAGAGGATGCGGGAGTGAAGTCCAAAAGGGGTTAATTTTACCTGAGAGAGTACTTCATATCCTTTCCTTCCACTTGTTAGAATATACTTGATTTGTGAGTGCTCTTTACCTACCTGGGCCTATCTGCCTCTAGTGTGCCACTTACAGTGTCTTCAACTATCACTTTGTTTTTGTTTTTATTTTGGTAGAGATTCTGGTCTCATCTCCTCCTCTGTGGCAGGCTCTTTCCCCTTCTGCCCCACGCTTTCTACCAATACAGTATCATGCAGTCTCTTTGCTGACTCACCCAGTTAATTGTTCATGGACCAAACTAGTGGTTTGCCTCACTCTCTACACTGCCAACTTCTGATGCTATTGTCTCATTCTGATAATAAAGGTAATAACACTTTGGAGAAATATTTTTTAAAAGCATAAAAAAAGAGAAATTTTAAAAATCACCCATAATCCAACCACCCAGAGTCAGTATATGATTTCTAGTAATTTTTAAACATTTTCAAATTCATACAGTGATGGGACTGCCTTGTTTTCCCAGGTCTCACAAGTTTTCCAACTTTGACTGGGTGCAGTCCTACCACTTTTCTATCACTTGCTTTAGTGGAAAATACTTGAGTTTTCCTTCTCTAACAGGTTTCTGCCTTACACAGGTTCAGGCTTTCACAGTATATACAATTTTGTATATCACTCTTTTCACTTAACGTTATATGCATTTTGTCATGCTGTTATATACGCCTCGTAAACATTACTTATAATGACTGCGTAACAGTCTATTGAATAGTCATACTGAAATTTATTTAACCAATCTTCTGTTGGACTTCTGGATTATTAAAGCAAAACTTTTACTCACATTTTAGATTATTTTTTTAGGACAGATTCCCAGAAGTGGAATGAGAGGATCAGAGGATAAAAACATTTTTAAAGCTCCTGATAGATACTGCCAAATTGCTTTTCAGAAAACTGCTGCCAATTTACACTTCCAACATTGCCAGTAGGTTTTTCTACCAACATAGACCTGTCCAAAGGATAATAAAAATTTAAGTGGAACATACAGTCCTCAAATTATTAATGCAGTTAGAAAGGCATCATGACCAGAACACAAAGGCATGTGGCAAAGGTCATACCTATTTCCAGGTATGCAGTTAATAATAAGTTACTGTGAGCACATACAAGTTTTGCAAGAGTGAAGAGTAATATAATTAGATTTCAGACTGTCACATCCAAGGTCTGCGTCTGTCTTGTCTACTGCTGTATTCCAGCACAAAGGACAATGTCTGGCACATGCAGCCATCAATAAAATTTTGCTGAATGAATTAACACACAATCTTCTTTCAGATGCAGTTTTTCAGCCGCTGTAGGGTTTAGTCACTCCTGGATTCAATGGAAACATGAGTGGCTGGATTAGGTGCCCTTGTAAAGGTCTGTCCAATTCCGGGATTCTATTTTAACACTGGAAGATCAGTTTAAATAAAGGTGACACAATAAAGCTCTCTTTAGGGGAAAAACAAGCATGACTAAAAGGACGTAACATACCTCAGCACCAGTTGCAAGGTGCGAATATATATATATTTTTACAAGCAGGCCAAAAAATATACTTCAGTGTTTTGTCACTTCCAAAGAAGTCACTTTCATAGGTGACAGCATGAATTTATTCAAATGCTACTCATGGTCAAGGCATTTTTAGAAGTAGCTTCAGTTCATTCTATTCTTGCTGGTTGCAACTTGGCACCATTTTCAGTATTGCTAAAATTGTTTTTGAGACATTATAATACAGTAGTATAGTTGGCAGTTTGTGTGATACCATTTTAAATCAAAAACAGCACATACATCATTTTATGACCCAGAATATGGTTAAGATAACATGGCCCATCATTCAGCTGTAGTTTACTCATCTGGCTCCATAAAGATTGCCTCCAATATTCCACAATTTCTATATAGTAAGTTGTCAGACACTGCCAGATCAATTTGGCATTAACAATGTTATTGACGGAAAAGGATCAATCATCTGTCATTTTTATAGACACACATTATATACACTAGACTAGGGGTTGGTAAACTATGCCTTGTGGGGCAAGAATGGAAAGCAGGCCCCAGGGACGCATACTTCTCCAACAATGTTGAAAAACATTTCAAAGAGGATTCAGAGTCAGGAGCCAGAATTCAGAAGACTGTACAACCATCTACATGTTTTTATAAGTCAAAGATTTGGTGAACATTTTAATCTTTCTGTTTTTGATCATTATGAACGGGGCAGGTGGAGCCCTGGTGGCGCAACATTTAAGCACTTGGCTGCTAACTGAAAGGTTGGTGTTTTGAACCCACCCAACGGGTCTGCAGGAGAAGACTTGGTGATCTGCTCCTATAAAGATTACAGCCTAGAAAATTCTGTGGGGTTTTGAAAGTCACATGGGGTCACTATGAGTTGAAATCAACTCCATGGCACATAACAACAACAGATGGGGCAAGGGGGTATGAGGCAATGGGTGGTGGGTAAATTGGATAAGATCAATGATGCGACGATCTGCCCAAAAGGTCTATTCGTCCTGGATTTTCAGCTGTGCCATGCAACATTTCATGTGGATTTTGAACCAGAATAGGGGATGGAGGTGGGGAAGAAACCTATTGGCCAGAGATTCACTGACTGTTGAGCTTGAGTATTATGATCAAGGTTTGCAGATGGCCAGCTCTTCTGACATCCCACAGACAGCCAGGCTTGATCTCTTATGATTCGGCAGAGCTGTTTCTGCTAGAGAAGATACAGTTGCTGGGAGAATGGGGTTTGGATGTTATACGAGAAGCTTTCATGACTCTTGAGTACCAGAGGTAACCAAATCACCCTCTTAAGAAACTGGTTAACCCTGGTTGTCTCTGGAGAGGGGAACAGATGGCTAAGTCAGAGGTGGGAGGGAGCTTTTCTCCCCCCTCTGTATGCCCCTTATAAAAAACAAAAACAAGAGCACATTCTTCCATGTTGCCTCACCCGCCTCTTGGGGATAGGAAGGTAACACTGGCCAGGGCTGGAGCAGGCAGTTTCCTTACTTAAGACTGTGAAGCTGAGGTAGGGGGCTAGAAGAAGAATTCAAAAATCAGAGAGGAGTTGTGCACTGAGTGGAAAACCATGATCAAAAGGGCAGTGCAAGTATCAGCACACCAAAGGGGCCAAAAGCAGGTGCTAGAGGTGTGGTCCAAAACCAGAAAAGGAAGTACCAGGCAAAGACAGAGTAGCAAGAGCAAACTGGTGGAGAATAAATTGAAAGGTCTGAGAAAAGCCAAGGACAAGCGCCTGGGGCATGATGCACGGGTGGATCCATGAGACTAGAGGATCAGGAGCTCAAGAGGCTTGGGAAGCGAGGTACAGACCCAAACCGAACCCAGTGCCATCGAGTTGATTCCGACTCACAGTGACCCTTTAGGACAGGGTAGAACTGCCCCATAGGGTTTCCAAGGCTACAATCTTTATGGAAGCAGACTGTTACATCTTTCTCCCACAGAGCGGCTGCTGGGTTTGACCACTGACCTTTTTGTTACCAGCCAAGCACTTTAACCACTGCACCACCAGGGTTCCTTTTAGCAATGGACAGGCCTGGGCAAAATTCCTGTGGGTGGGTACATAAGAGGTAATTTTATATGAGAACTCTCCTGCTTAGGATACTCCTAGGAAATCATATTCTAGCCTTGGATTTAGTGGTTCTGAGCAGCCATGTGAGAATGGTTTCTCTGTATGAGTCTTGGGGCAGTAATTTTTCTTTCCTCAAATCTGAGGTACCCTAGAGTTTATCTCATTGGATATTTTCTGGGAAGTCTTGCAAATGAACTAATGGGTTCTGGTAGTAGTTCAACCTGACTACTATTCAGCGGATGATCTAAGGTAATAAATCAAGTCCTATTTGTTATAGCCACTTGGGACAATTTGAATTCACTCTCCTGATTACCTGCTTCCATTACTCTAGGTCCAAAATCTGTCTGGGCCAACACTGCTTCCGGTACCCTACATTCCAGCACAAGTCTTGGTCCAGCATCTCTGGCAGGGTCACTCCAGCCCTGTTCATAGGACTGGAATAAAATCCAGAAATAAGTTCTCTCAGGACCTCTGTGTTATAAGTTGAAGATAATAACTGTAAATACTATTGTGGGATCCTGCTCTGGGCCCCAGAGCACACAATTGTGCAACAATTACCAGCGGCCTGAGCAAGGGTTAATATGAGGTTCAGCAACAAGGCTGCAAAAGCTAGCTGTGGGGGTTTTGTTCCTGAAAAGCAATGTCCCTAGTGGCAAGTGATTGTGGGGAACCCAGGGCATCACCCAATTTAGGAAGACTTGACAGTCCTGAAATGGAACATCCAGAAATTGCTCAGTAGGTGGAAGTTGTTGCTTGGTTTAATAGTTTTCTTCCACAAGATGTTTTATTTGTGGGACAAGATCTAGCTTTCAGGCTGCCTCAAAACTGACAGGTGTTAGTCGAGAACTCGTAATTTTCTGAAGAGGGTAGAGACAGTGAAAGAACAGAATTAAAAGTAACTGAACAGTTGTTGGGCCTCTACTATGAACCAATATTGTTTACCTCCTTACTAAGTAATAGGGGCTGTTACGTGTAAAAATCCTTGGAAATAAAATACAGAAACTGGGGGGACATCTAGCTCAACTGGCATAATGTAGTTTATAAAGAAAATGTTCTACATCCAACAGGGGTGAGTAGCTTTTGGGGTCTTAAAAGCCCACGAGTGGCCATCTAAGATACATCTATGGGTCCCATCCCAGCTAGAGCAAAGGAGAATGAAGAAAACCAAAGATACAAGGGAAAGATTAGTCCAAAGAACTAATGGGCCATAACTACTACAACCTCCGCCAGACTAAGCCCAGAACAACTAGACGGTGTCTGGCTACCACCACCAACTGCTCTGACAGGGATCACAATAGAGGGTGCTGGACAGAGCTGGAGAAAAATTCAAATTCACCGAAAAAAAAAAAAAAAAAGACCAGACTTGCTGGTCTGACAGAGACTGGAGAAACCCTGACAGTATGGCCCCCGAACACCTTTTTAACTCAGTACTCAAGTCACTCCCAATGTTCACCCTTCAGCCAAAGATCAGACAGGTTTATAGGGCAAACAATAACACACGTGAGGAACATACATCGTAGTTCAATCATGTATACGAGACTTAATGGGCACACTAGCCAAACGAGAAGGCAGGAAGGGACAGGAAAACTAGACAAATGGAAACAGGGAACCCGGGATGGAGAAGAGGAGAGCGTTGACACATTGCCGGGTTGGCAACTAATGTCACAAAACAATTTGTATATTAATTAACGAGAAGCTAAACAAGCTCTGTAAACTTTCACCTAGAGCTCAGTTAAAAAAAAAAAAATCTGGCCCAAATGCTGTTCCCACTCCCCACCCCCATCAGGCATTCTGAGATGTTTCCAGTCTATATGGTATTGCCTGACATCCACTTGGGACAAGTTCTATCCCATAAATCTTGGCAGAGAGGCAGGAAGAGGAGAGAGTTTGAATTTGTAGAGACTGCTCTTTTGGGTTCAATGGAAAAATTATATAATCAAGTAAGTAGGTTATTATTAACCTATTCACAGACTCAGGAGAAGCAATTTATAAACTACTGGCAGAGTTCAGGACAGAGAAGAGGAAGCAAAATTATCCCAAACTGTTCATCTGCAACACCATTATTTCCCTTTTAGACTTCACGATTTCAGCCAGTAATACCATCATTTTCCTACTGACACAGGTTCAAAGCCTCACGCTATTCAACTTGCCTAAAGCTTTCCCTAATTTCTTCACCCCTTGTCTAAGACTCACCCTTCCTTATGGACCCAGTTCAAGAACCACCTCATCCATGAAGTTCACTTAGCCCTTGGTGATCTTGTTTTATAACTGCATCATTAATACCCAGCAGTGTTCTAAAAACAGCAGATACTAAACAGACAAAAAACCTGACAATATGAGTGTTAATCACTAGAGACAGGCTGCTGTGTGGGAAGCAACACATAGGCAGCCAACTCCCTTAATTTAAGATCTATACTATCACCTGACCACCTTCCCCACACATCACAGTCTAGGCCCAGTTCCTTGGTTTATATTTCCTAGGGCCAGATCCTCCTCTTACAGCAGATAGGGATACCCAAATGAGTGGGGGTCCAAAGCACTGGAATCAAACAAACCCAGCTCTTCTGTGAGGAATAGGACTATGAGTAGATTAGTATCGGTAGCCAACCTCTCAGTTTTGAGGGGCTTCCACTGAACCATTTGGGCCAGATCAGTCCTTAGGCCCAGCATGGCTCATTATGTCAGCATGCCACTGCCTTCTGTACCATACCTCAGGCCCTGACTGCAAAGCAGGCTGGAATTGTAGACTTTCTTTGTGGTCTTCCTAGAAGAGCACGCCTCCCTGGGCAGATACACATCCAGGTGTCCCATCTCCACCTCTCACTGGCATGATCCCCTAAGGCAGAATGTTGAGAACCAAGGAACAGGATGGCCACAGCAAGCTGAGGTCTAGGCAGTAAAGAGATCCAAACTTGTTAAGCAAAAGAAATCAAGAACACACAAGTACCAGAAGTCAATCGCCAAAAGTTCTTCAAAGTTCTGGGGAACAAGGGAAATGGTCCAGTAGTCCAGCAAAGAGTAATAACTAGGTAGACAATGACACATAGGGAGAGGTGGTAGAGAAGATAAAATAGATGAGCAACAAATGAAGGTGCTTAATGTGGAGGCAGCTTCCTAGCTCAGGTTCAACCACCTCACATTCCTTTCACCATGGTGTGAACCAATCCTGAGCTACCCTGGTGGGAAGACTCACTGAAGATGAAGCCTGCAGAAGCTGGCTGGCAGGGTAGTGGATTCTGGGATGCGATACTGGCAGAGGCATTTCTCCACCAGCTTCGCTTTGGAGATGACTCCATGTTTCACAACTTGTTACCTTTTTCCTCACAGATGAGCTATTTTTCCTAGTTTCCTTTGAAAGATCAGGCTGAAAATCAAGTTTTCGAGGTTTAGGCTCATCCTTCAAAATACCCGATATAACTTTTGCAGACACTTTCCTCATGTTCAAGTTTTCTTTCAGAATGAGTCTAACAGTTTCTTTATCTAAATTCAACTCTTCAGCCATCATCCTCACCGTTAACTGCCTGTTTGAACAAACCAAGTCCTTGACCTTCTGGATATTTTCATCCGTCCGGTGGGTGACTGGACGACCACTTCGTGCATCATCTCGAACATCTTCCCGCCCTTCTTTAAACCTTTTGTGCCAGTCAAAAACTCTGGCCCTTGACATGACTTCATCCCCATAAGCTTCTTTTAAAAGGTGGTGAGTCTCACTTGCAGACTTGTTCAATTTTACGCAAAATTTGATGCTAATTCTTTGTTCTAAATAGCGGTCACTCATTTTGGCACTTAAGCAAAACAGGAACGTTAACAGGCCACGACTGTGAAAGGAAGAGAGAGGGCCAATTTCTACAGCACCGCGGGCAGAATCATGTCACTATTCTTGCTCCTCTGGAAGCCTCACAGGAAAACTACCTCTAATCACTTTACGACAGAATAATTGCTGTTCGGAGTTTTTGCCCCTCCGTTTCCAGTCGAGGCTGGGGAAGCCTGCTCTGAGAAACTAAAGGGCCCAAAGAGTTGCTGCAAAGCTGTAGAAAGTGCAATTCCCCACAATCTACGTCTGCGTCCAACCCATCCACGCAGCTCTGCCGAAGTTTGAAAGTCAGTCACCAAGGTCGTCACGATTCCGCGGCCCTTATGAGTATATGGTGATTTCTGTAATAGAGGCCTAAGTGGTGGCAACTTAAGCAAGCAAAGAGAGATGCAACGGTGATGTAACACACAAGCTCGCCCCAGATCAGCGCAAACCCGCGCCCGCCAAACCTACCAGAGCTGCCTGGGGTTCACCCGCCCTAGAGTCCCAGGGGACACGTCCGCGTGCGCAAACTACCCCCACTGGAGATTTAGGCCTTGCGCAGGCGCACTGCGGCACCCCCGCGTCAGGCCCCGCCTCCGCCTCGCCACACCCAAGGCAGGCGCGCTTCCTCGCGCGTGCCCGCCAGCGGAGAAGTCGGCGGAAAGGAGGGGGCGGGGAAGGAAGGCTGAGGGAAGAGAGGGCACCCCCGGGCGCCAGGGTGCATTGTGGGAAGGAGGCGGCAGCGTCCCGGGCGGGCGGGAGGTGCACCAGCGGCGGCGGCGGCGGTAAATCCTCCCGGCCGCTCACAGCACTGTGGAGCCGCGTCTCCAGCCCGGCCTCGGACCGCGGCGCCCCTCCTGCCCCTCGCGGCTTCTCGTCCGCCCGCCCCTTCCCTCGGCGCGCCGGCCCTACCGAGCCGGCCGGCCGGCCTGGCTCCCCTCCCCGGCCCCGACGGGCGGGCGGGCTGCCCTGAGGAGACGGGGAGGGGAGAGCTGGGCCGGCCGGCGGGCGGGCTACGATGCCGAACTTCTGCGCTGCCCCCAACTGCACGCGGAAGAGCACGCAGTCCGACTTGGCCTTCTTCAGGTTCCCGCGGGATCCAGCCAGGTAAGCGGCGGGCGCAGAGCTGGCAGTGCTGGCCCGCCTCCGCGGCGCTCGCTGCCAGCCGCTGGCCTGGGGCAGGCTGCGGGCTGAGGGAGGCGTAGGAGGTCGGTGCACCGGCGTCGACCCCCAGCCTTGGACCCAGATAGGGAACCGGCCGTAAGCAGAGGGCAGGCGGGCGCCCCGGACCTTGGAGCACGTGCGCCAGCGGGGGTTCGGCGTGGAGGGCACCACCCGAAGTAAGAGGCATCTGGGGCGGCGTGCGGAGTCGGGATAACATGGCTGTCTCCCTGGTTAACTTGCTGTGTGACCTCGGGCAAGTCGTTTTTCCTCTCTGGGCTTTATAGTTACCTCAGCTGTCAAAAGAGGGCCTTAGACTATGGTTGCGGTCGCCGGGGCCCTCCCCTCTCCTTGCCACCACCCCCTGGACAGTGTTTCTGTTTGGAGTCCAGCCACCTACTTTGATCTCAAGTCAAGTCAGAACTACTCCTTTCTCCGGACTTGTCAAAGCACGGTTAAATTCTGGCTCTGACCGTTACATTATCTCACTGGGTTGTTAGGGGGATGACAGGGCTTTACGCCCGAGTACATGGGAATTGGTATCGAAACCTCTTCCTTGGGGAAACCCACACACT
The DNA here is from genome assembly GCF_000243295.1 of Trichechus manatus latirostris. Taxonomy (NCBI): domain Eukaryota; kingdom Metazoa; phylum Chordata; class Mammalia; order Sirenia; family Trichechidae; genus Trichechus; species Trichechus manatus. Next base: position 6,066,339 of record NW_004444024.1, on the reverse strand, counting down.
CTGACTTATATTTAGAGAGTGATCATGTAGGGAATGTGTTTGAAAGGCTGAGGTTATTTCATAGGGCTCTCTTGTTGATTCATTCATTTAAAATCTGTGGACTGCTATATGCGGAGCACTGATGTTAGGACTGGGAATTCAGAGGTGAATGAGGCAGTGCCACTGCCTGCAGGAAGCTCACAGTCCAGTAGGGGAGATAGTATAAACAAGCAATTGTAATGTAGCATACTATTTATTAGTTCAACAAATATTAATTGAAGGCCTACTATGTGATGAACATTGTTCTGAGGAGGGTGGGCTACAGATGAACAAATCGGACATAGTCCCTGCCCTCAAAGAGATTACATTCTGGAGGGGGGAAGTAGACAAATAATCAGAACCAGTATTTTCCAAATGACTAATACATGGTTTTACAAAGACATGCGTGGATGGAGTTTAATGTAACAGAGTATTAAAAAGCTCATTGATTTTGCTTTAGATTCCATATTGCAATTAATCTAAGAAACTACTGCTTGTAGAGTTTTGGTATAGTATCAGAGAAGAACATCCCACAATTATATGGAAAAGGGAGGAGTATTTTAATAGCCTGCTCAACTGCATATCAGTGTGAAGCCAGATTTTCTTCATATACTTCAACCAAACAACATATGTTAACAGATTAAATGAAGACGCAGATGTGAGACTCTCTCCTCTATTTAACCAGATATTAAAGAGGTTTTTTAAAATGGAAAACAGTGCCATTCTTCTCACTAAATGTATTTTGTTTGTTTTGGAAAAAATGTAAGTATTTTTAATTAAAATATTTATACTAACATGTAATGGAATTGTATTTTTGGTGAATTAATATTTTTAAAATTTCTGTTTTAATTTTTAATATAATATTGATAGGTAAAACCCACATAAATAAAAGCTCTTTGGGGTCTTCAGTAATTTAAGCTTGTAAAGGGGTCCTGAGACTATAAAGTTCGATAATCCTTGCTGTGAAATATGATCTTAAAGTGCTTTCATATCATCTCATTTAATCTTCCAAACAATGCTGTTAATTATAATACTTTTTATATAACATATACTATGTGCCAGACACTGTTCCAGGTATTTTGTGTATATAATTTTATTTAACTCAATAAATTTTGGGGTAGACCCTGCTTTGCAGATGACCAAAGCAGGCAAAGAAAGGATGAGTAACTTGTCCCAGGTCCCACAGGAATATCTAAAACCCCAAGTAGGATATAATATGTAATGTATCCAGACTTATTTGACCATGGAACACTTTTTTTAATGAAACAATTCTTTGACTAATGTTCCTTGGAATACATTTTTAGAAATGCAGTAGTAGGTGGCCATTGAAGGAAACATTTAAAAAAAAAAAAAAGTGGTCACTGAGTAAGGTTGAATTGTGCTCAAAAGGCCATTAAGGACAGAAAAGTGATCATTGGATTTGGCAGAATGGAAGCCAGTAGTAATCTTGAGCAGTTTCAGTGAAGAAGAACAGAGCAAAAGCTTCCTTGGAATTGAGTAAGGAGAGGATGTGAGATAAGGAAGTGGATACACTGAAAATGGACTCTCTAACTAGTTTTCTATGATCAGGGCCAACGGAGTTTTTGAGATGGGAGGTACTAGAGCATACTTATACTGATGGGAATAATTCATTAGGGTAAATATAGGGTGTTCAGAGACCATTTACAGAGAGGTAGAGAGGAGTCTTACCTACCTGGATGTATATGTGTCTGTATACACATAAATACACATGAATCAGGAAAAGTTTCTCCCAAGAAATGACATTTGAACTAGGATCTGAAGGCTGAGTTGGAGTTAACGATGCAAAGGAAGTGAGAAAATACACAAGAAGAGTATCTCAGACTGAATAAACAGCATGGGGAAAAGGCCCTATGATAGAATTGGGCACAATGCTGTCAAGAAACTGAAGGAAGGCATGTGAGGTGGTAAAGAGAGAGTGGAAGTGATATGAAGATGGAAAGGTAGATGAGGTCCAGATTGTACAGGGTCTCATAAGACATGTGAGGAGTTGGTTCTTTATCCTAAGAGTAATGAGAAGCTACTAAAGGGTTTTAATTAAGCAAAGAATGGCTTTTTTAAACATTCACTCTACAGTGTGAAGAAGGGATTAGAGAAAAACAAGAGACCACTTTGGAAGAGATTACAGGTAGACCCAGTGAAAAATACTGGTAACTTGGACCAAGGTATTAGTGATGGAGAAAAGTAAATGGATTCAGGGAGTCATTTCCATTCTACTAAGGAAAAGACCCCAACATCTGGAGTACAGGGAACAGAGCAATGACAGAGCTGGGAGAGGTAAAAAATTTGAAAGAGAAATTGATAAAAATTTGAGAAATAATGCCATGAATATGTATGTACTTATATAAGTATAAACACATGCATGTATATATAAAGACTATTGTGGTTACATATGATTTTTATAACTTACTGAGATAAAACATATACACACAAGATCACAAATTATAAGTGTACACCTTGTTGAATTTTCAGTGACATGTCTGTGAAACCCACCCAGATTTTTAAAAACAGCATCCCAGACTCCCTCCATGGCCCTCCCATTCATTATCCCACTCTCCCCAATGGCAGCCACTGTCTGACTTCACACACCATAGTTGTTTTTTTTTGAGCGGGGGGAGGTTGGGCAGTAGAGTTGGGGGGAAGCTTTTTTAGTGATATGTAGCATACATAAAGAAAAGTGCAAAAATGGTAGTCTAGAGCTTGATGAGTTTTTACAAAGTGAACATACCCAAGTAATGTTTAAGATATAGCACATTACCAGCACCTTAGAAGTCTCCTTTGTGCTTACTCCCAGTTGTTACCCCTCTCCAAAGGTGTCCACTGTGTCAGGGGTCCCCAAGATCACCCCCATATCGAGAGACTCACTAGGGAACTCTCAAGACTCAGCATATGGTTGTATTCATGGCTAAGATTTATTACAGTGATATAGTAAGGATACACATCTGGATCATAAGGGAAGAAGACAGGCAGAGCCTGGAGGATCCATGTGCAGGCTTACTTATACTCTCCCTTTGATGAGGGATCACACAGAGTCCACTCTTCCCCAGCACTGAAAATGCAGCAATGTGTGTGCCATGTGTTTGCCCAGTGAAGCCCATTAGAGATTCAGTGCCTAAAGTTTTTACTGGGGGCTGTTCACATAGGCTGTTCTCTGCCTAGCACATACTAAAATTCCAATCTCCTAGAAGGAGGGCAGGTGTTCAGCATAAATCATATTGTTTGCACAAACAGTCTAGGCACAGTGAGCCATTCTTATCAGTTAGGGAAAGTTTTATATCAGCGTAGGGAACTTTTTACCAACCAGGATCCCAGACGCCAGCCAAGAGCCAAACCTTACAAGCAGACCTTTTTAAGGAGAGATTACTGTGTTAACTCTTTTCTGCATAATCACTACAGATGAGTTTTGCCTGTTCTTGAACTTAATATAAAAGGAATCACACAGTGTGTATTTCTGGCTTCTTTAGCTCAACATTGTTTATGAGACCGTAGGTAGTTCACTCATTCCCATTGCCAAGCAGTATTCTGTTGAATGAATATACCACAATTTATCCTTTCTACTGTTTATGGACAGAGTTGTTTCACCTTCTCCCCAACCGTTGGTATTGTCTCTTTTACAGTATAGTCATCTTGTGGGTATGTAGTAATATCTTGTAGTTTTAATTACTATTTTCCTGATGACTAATGAGATTGAGCTTTTTTTTTTTTTTTTTAATCTGTGTATTGGCCATTCAGATAACCTTTTTGTGTAAAGTACCTGTTCAAGTCTCTTGCCCGTTTTTATGTAGAGTTGTCTGATTTATTTGTAGCAGTCCTTTGTATATATTTTCGATATGAGTCCATTGTTGATATATGCATAGCAAATATCTTCTTACATTTTTGTGTATTGCTGTTTCATTTTCAAATGGTGTCTATTAATGAAGAAAAGTTATTAACTTTAGTCTGATTTATTCATCATTTCCTCTAGAGTTGGTGCTTTCTCTTGCTCTCTTTAAGGAATCTTTATTTACTCCAAGGTCATGAAGATAGTCTTGTCTTTTTGAAGTTTTAATGTTTTGTGTTTCATATTTAGATCTATAATCCACTTGGAATTTATATTTGTATATTTTTGTGTCAATATTTATTTATTTTTTATGGATATCCAACTGACCCAGCAGCATTTATTGAAACAAATCTACATTGTTGGTCAATGCTACCTTTGTCTTCAGTAGCCATAACTCTTTATTTTGTTCCATTGACCTGTCTTCCCAACTTTTTTTTTTCCCCTCAAGGTTGGCTTGGCGATTCTTGGTCCTTTGAATTTCCATATAAAAAGTTTTAGAATCATCTTGCCATCCATCTCTCTCTTTCTGTCTGTCTCTTCCTCACTCACACACACAGACACAGACATGGACTGACACACAAAAAGGACTTCTTGGGATTGTGATTATATTGAATCAGTAAATCAATTTGGGGGGAATTGATATCTTTAGAACTGGAATTCCAATCCATGAACTTATATATCTCTCAGTTTATTTAAGTATCTCTCTCTCTCTTTTTTAGTAGAGGTCTTACATGTATTTCGCTAGATTTATTCCTAAGTATTTGATATGGAAGTCATAAGTGTAGTTTTAAGAATTGGGCTCTCTGCCCAATCAATTCTTGATTGTTTGACTCTGAGTTGCTATTGGTATCAGAAAACTATTTTAGCTTGGTTCAGAGATGCTGTACAGTGTTCTGTGTGGAAGGTCTCCAAGAGATATAAGAATTAAAAAACAAACTTAACTGCAACAGCATGGCAAGGTATTTTATAGACAGATTTTATACTAAATTTTTGGATATTGAAGCATGAGATATTTATAACTATAATGCAAAACTGTGTAAAAATATGATTAAAATATATACATCTTAGGCATCATTACTTCATTACTGCGTTCAGTAATGTTTCTTGATCAAATGAAATGCTGTACAGTTTGGGTGTGGTTTTAGTTTAGGTTTGAAACTCATGACATTTTATTATGGTTTTACATATTTAAGAGGAGAGACTGTTATCGGGGTGGTGTGTGTAGGGGTGGACAGTAATGTTAAGACATAAGAAAATATACTATGATGTAATTATAAAATGAATGTTTTCAGATTTGTGACACTCTTTATCCATGGCAGGACTTCTATTCTTAGAAACTTGAGGAGTGAGGAAAAGATCTGGTTCTGACCTTTAGCAAATTACTTAACATTTCCATACCTTGGTTTCTTCATGTGCAAAAGGAGGATAATAATAGTACCCACCTATGGAAAGAATTGAAAGGAGCCCTGGTGGCGCAGTGGTTAAGCATTTGGCTGCTAACTGAAAGGTTGGCAGTTCGAACCCACCCAGCGGCCCCATGGGATAAAGGCCTGGTGATCTGCTTCCGTAAAGATTACAGCCAAGAAAACCCTATGAGGCAGTTCTACTCGGTCACATGAGGTCGCTATGAATTGGAATTGACTCAGTGGCACCCAACAACAACGTGGAAAAGACTTAGAACAGTGGCTCATAGTAAGTGCTTAGTGAGCAGTATTATTATTAGTTTTCCTGCAAGTATGTAAGCACCAAGAGGGCATGGACTTTGTCTTGTTGCCTGTATATCTTCAACACCTACCATATTCTAGATTATGTAGCATTCGTGGAGCTTGCAGTCTAGTCTGTGAATATAATTGTAGATCATAAATCATGTTGATAATAAGGCAAACGAATACAACCTTCATCCTCCTATAAAAAACTCATAGTTTGTATAAAACATGCACTTACTAATTTTCTACAATGACAGCATTCTTTCATATGCTTATTTAAGTTGAAATTCTGAAAGGAATATTAGGCCATTGGTCCCATGGTTGTGCAACTTTTTGCTTGTACTGCCAATAATTGGGTCCTTTTGATAGAATGTCCTGGGAGTTGGAAAATTCAGGTTTAAGTTCTGGTTTTGCTGCTGGTTTCGTACCTAATACCAAGCAATTTACTACTTAACCTTGTCTGTAATTGAATGGTTTGTGCTAAATGGTTTCTAAGTTCTCTTCCAACTCTGATTTTGTTATTAATCAGCTTCTCCAAATTGTTATGTTCTTGGGGGACAGGGGGCAGAGACCCGTTGTTCATAATATGTATTTGCCTTCAAACTGAATGCTAAAATGCTCATATTCCATGATTGTATTTTGGTTTTATTTGTAGATGCCAGAAGTGGGTGGAGAATTGTAGGAGAGCCGACTTAGAAGATAAAACACCTGATCAGCTTAATAAACATTATCGGTTATGTGCCAAACACTTTGAGACCTCTATGATATGTAGAACTGTAAGTAATAGGAGAGCTTCGTTTGTCTTTTCTCGTCTTTCTCTCTCACTTGCTCACTCAGTATCCAGTGGAAATGTAAATATTTATCTGTTAATGTTGGAAGGTATTCCTATATCCTGCCACATTTTTTTTTAAGAAGACAAATTTGAGCTGAATAGTATCTATTTTGTGCTTAAAAACCTGATTTTTTTTTACCTCCTTGTTCCTGATACCCCATTCCTACTCACCAGAAGTAATCAATTTTAAACTTCTTATGTAGCCTTCAGAAAATTTTAGATTATAAAAGTGTAAATTTATTTAAGGTAAATTTGGTGTTCTTATTTGGAGTAGTTTCTCTAGATCTTTTTTATGAGTGAAATCTTTATCTGAAGGTCTTTGTTTTCTTTTTTTTTTGTATTTTTTTTTAATATTTAATGTTAGAACCAACCCTTAATTTTTATGCGGTAGATACTACAACAGGGAACAAACCATATAGGTAATGTAAAAAAATTTTCCATTTATAATTTTACATCAAAACATGGGTTTCTCAGCATGACTCCTGCTAACTGTGTGAACTTGACCAAGTCACTTCCCTTCTCTGGGCCCCCGTTTCTCATGAGGCCATTAGACCAGATAATTTCTGAGGTGTCTAAAATTTTTAATCCTCTGTGATTCTGTTATTGCTATGATTCATAAAAGGCACAAATAGGGCAGATTTGAATAAAATGAAGCAGACTTGCAACACTTTAATAATGAGGCAGACATTTTTGTTAAACAAATTGTATATTCTTGTTTAGGAATATGTATCATCTCAGATGTTGGGATAGACATAAACTTGATTTGTAGAGGTACACTATAGTATATGTTATGCAGCAATTTATTTTGATATTTTTTTCAGATACATTTTGCAGAGGCATCAGAAAACTAAAGAATGATTGGGTTATTTTATTTCTCAAAATTAATTGAAGCAGATACTTGTGAAGTCACTGGGAGGTGAGCCAATTCCGGTTCAACGATTTAATCACAAATATTTGAGGGATATTTTTGCCTTGCTTTGTTAAAAGGGAATAATGATCAACCAAAATAAGAGATTTCATATGTTCAAAAGGCAAGCTACTTTTATGCTCTTGAGATTAAGTAAAAATATCCCAAATTATATTTTAAATACACAAGCCATATGCATTTTTACATTTGTATCTTAGTAATAAGTATGCTCTCTTAATTAGATAATTTCAACCAGATTAATGTGAGAAATTTAAAATATAGTTCACTCATATTCTTGTTTAGGCAGAGCATAGAACAGAAAGATGAGGTATTTTTGATTTTTTTTTTTCAATTTCCAAGTGATTCTTCAGTCTTGAATAAATGAATCCAAATGTGAGAAAATGTTCTTTCTACACATGTAGAAGACGGTGCTGCTATTAAAACCTGGTTTATTTGATAGCTATATCCAAATGTTGAAAAGTGTTTTCACTTCACTTGTTTGGTGTTTAAGATCTCATCAGTAACCATTCATGACTAGTTAAACCAAAGCCAAATACTTCATTATTTTTGATGCTAGAGTAAGATCATTTTGAGCTGTATGTTTAAACCTGAATTCAGCAATTAATGATTAAATCTTGATACTGAGTTAAAATTATCATTCATATCAGTTGAAGATAGCTTTTTTTATGTGCTACTTATAAGTAAATATTTATTAAAAAAATCGAATGTTTTTCATTTATATATTCTATTTTCTGGTCTGTAATATCTTTGAGCCTTATTTGCAAATAGCAAATTAATTTGATTTGAATTTTTAAAATTCATTAGAATGTTTTATCCTTCTCCTTTTTAATAGTTGAGAGAACATCAAGAGTTAACTGTGTGTGTTTGCTTATTTTTGAGACATTTGTACAGTGGGAAGGATCAGAAGCTTTGGGTATGATAGTTTTTATTCCCTTCAATGAGTGTGTCTCTGATCAGTCCCTGATTCAGACTTCCCAGTAGACTCAAGATCATTGGCCCAGTTCTAGAAGCTGAGTGTCATTAAGAAATCAGATTTTCCAGGGATCACAATAGAGGGTCCTGGACAGAGCTGGAGAAAAATACAGAACAAAATTCAGACTCACAAAAAAAGATCAGACTTACTGGTCTGACAGAGACTGGAGAAATCCGGAGAGTATGGCTCGCAGACACCCTTTTAACTCAGTACTAAAGTCGCTCCTGATGTTCACCCTTCAGCTAAAGTTTAGACAGGCCTATAAAACAAACAATAACACATGTAGTTCAACCATGTATATGAGACTAAATGGGCACACCAGCCCAGGGACAAAGACGAGAAGGCAGAAGGGGACAGGAAAGCTGGACGAGTGGAAATGGGGAAACCAAGGTCAAGAAGGAAAGAGTGTTGACACGTTGCGGGGTTGGCAACCAATGTCACAAAACAATGTGTGTATTAATTGTTTAATGACAAACTAATTTGTTCTGTAAACTTTCACCTAAAGCACGATTTAAAAAAAAAATCAGATTTTCTTCTTTGTGTTTTGTTTGAGGCATGAAATTCAACTGGAAAATACTGACTCTAAATAGAAATTCTTCCCAATTGTGTTTAACAACTCTTTTGGTAAACCCAAGAAAATGTGTCCTGGTTAGCCAAATTAATTTATTATTTGTAAATAAAGCTCAAAGATAGTGTGTTCTGTTTAGATATTTGGGGTCCCTTGGTGGGGCACGTGGTTAAGCACTCGACAACTAGCCAAAAGATTGGCAGTTTGAACCCATCCAGAGGTGCCTTGGAAGACAGGCCTGGTGATCTGCTTCTGAAAGGTCACAGCCTTGAAAACGCTATGGAGCAGTTCTACTCTGCATACTTGGAATTGCCATGAGTCAAAATTGACTTAATGGCAACTGACAACAATATTTAGATATTTTCCCTTTGTATCTTCCAAATCTCCCTTCCCCAGGTGAAAAAATTTAGGAGTTATTATTCTTGTTTGGCATAGTCTTTGAACATGCTTTAATAGTTTTGAAATAATCACTGCTTCCTAAGAAGACTTCTTTAAATGAAGTGTTCTTTGTCTTTAATCATTGAAAATTGAGGAAGAAATTAAAGGAACTGCTTCTTTGGACTAGCTCGGAGGAATGTAGTAGCAGTTATCCAACTGTTTCTCTCTTTCTTAATAAACTTCTTGTCCCTACCTGGCCTCCTCTGGACTGGCTGTGGAAGACTGTCACCAACTAAGTATGCATAAGCTCCTAGCCAGATTGGATTAGGTAGAGAATGATCATCCTTCAAAGATAAGATCATTAGAACTGGAAGAGAATTTAGAAATACCTCCTTTACTGTTCGCAGAAATGTGATTGTGTATATCACTTCTGGTATGAGAGATGATTTCAGGTGGCACATGAATCAATTTTTATTTTAAGAAGTTCTGTAATACGTGTTAAAAATATAACTAGCCTACCAAATCATTAACATTGCTTAAGACAATGTTAACTAAAAAAGTGAGTGGATTATCTAAAAGTACAGATGGTGGTATAACTGAAATGGCAAGCATTATGATCATTAGTATGTGAATAATTTCATTTTAGGAAATGGTGATCTAGTTCAGGGTTATTCAGAATGTGAAACCGAGGTCCAAAAAGGGAAAATAATTTTGCCAGGGTCTCATAGTGAGTCACTGGTAGAGTTTGGACTAGTTCCTGAGTATCCTGGGTCCCAGTCTAATATTTTTTTCACTGTGCCTTGATGCTTCTCAGTAATATTAGCAAAAGTAGAATGAACAGCACAGGTAAAAGAGGGAAGCATTAGTATAGAACATACAAGAGGGTAGATCATTTGGGGGACTTTTGTGCCTGCTGTAGATTTGATGAACTCACGGAAGGACAGAACAGATAAAAATAGCTGGGAGGCTGAATTAGAAATATATATATATACAAAATACAAATACATTTTTTTTTTATGCCTACCATCAGTTCAGATCCTTGATTTATAATAGCAAGATTGCCAGGAGAGCAAATGCAAAAAATATTTAGAAATAACAGACTGACATGACTTGACATCATCAAATTCTGCAAGTCTCTACATTTTAGAGCTGGGGTTGAAAGAGGGCTAGGGAAATCATTCACGTGGAGTTTGATTTATATGTAATACATTCTTAGGGATCATTTCTTACTTACTAATACTTTTCTTTTTCAGAGTCCTTATAGGACAGTTCTTCGAGATAATGCTATACCAACGATATTTGATCTAACCAGTCATCTGAACAATCCACATAGCAGACACAGAAAACGAATAAAAGAATTGGTAATGTCTACGTGCTTTTAGCTCACCCTTACCCCACAATACTATGAAATCAAATAATGGGTGCATTTATAGTAAAATTGATCCAGGTTATTCTGTATTTCAAAGGTAGTGTTATGGGAAATGAATGCTTTGGTTATTGTTAAAGTAGCCTGGATATGATTAGTTTGTTTTAGTATTTAAATGCAAAAATCTCCCTCAAATTTATTTGGGCCAAAGAGTGCTGTTAATTAAAGGCCACTGGTTTATTCCCTTCCTGGGATGCTACTTTTTCTTCTGGAGTAAGGAAAGTAGAGTTGAGGTATGCTTCCAGAATTCAGCACAAAGTGATAAAGGGAAAGCATGAAAGTTAAGAGACATGGGGGATAGTTTGAGAGATAAGCATTCTGTCACCACTAAGTACTGACAAGGTTTAGAAAAAGCTTTTAAATCTCTCTGTATTGTATCATGTGTACATGTATTTATATTGATAGCCTCCAGGTTGAAACGTACCTGTTTTTTGTTGACCTTAGGTGTACAAACTTAAATTACTCAGACTCCTCAGTTCATGGCTTTCTGTCATCCTCATCATTGGCACGGCCCTTTTTTTTTTTTTTTGCCTTGTTCATCCACTATTACTGTTCCCATTCTCCTCCCTATTGGTATCCAATTTAGTGTATTTAATATATAACATTTCAGTTCACCTGCTGTGCACTTTTTAAAGATAACATTTATCTAATTTTTCTCATGTTGTTCTATTTTTGTCTTTCATATTTAGGAGTTTATATGTATGGTCCCCAGTAAGATCTGACTTTATTTTTCTCCTTGTAGACAATCAGTTCTCCTAACATGAGTCTGTTAATTCATCCATCCTTTTCCCACTGGTATAAGATGCCACCTCTGTCTTGTACCAAGCTGACATATGTGCAAGGCTGTTTCTGTTCTGTTCCGTTGATTACTTGTCTGTTCACTGTACCACATGTTTTATTACCATGGTTTTATAATACATCTTACTTTCAAATCGGGTGATTTCTTAACTCTTCTTTTTCAAAATTAGCTATTTGTGGACCTTTATTCTTCCATATGAATTTGAGAATCATTTTTGTAGTTTCCCTAGAAATTCGGTAGGGATTTTCATTGTAACTGCTTTGAATTGACATCTTTACAATATTAATTTGTCCTACCCATGAATGGAAGAAACAAAGTTGCTAACAAGTAACAAAACTAAATACTGGTTCTTTGAAAAGCCTATTAGTTTTAGGAGTGCAGTGAGTCAAAAATATGAAAATTTTTCAGGGTTTTTGTTGCTGTTCTTTAATAGAGAATGCATACATTCTTCCTTAGATTACTTCCTAAGTACGTTATGGTTCTTGTTGGTATAGATTATAGGCCAATTCTGGTTGAGATTGTTTCCAGCAGTTTTGAAAAAACTTTTTTTCTTAATCGTCAACTGAGTTTTCTAGGTAGCCGGTTATATCTATAAATATAGATATATTTTTGTCTCTTCTTCCTGTCCTTTCATTTTTTCTGTTGCCTGTCTTACTGTTTAGTCAAGATCCCTAGTACTGTGTTCCACAGTCCCAGTAATGTCACAGCTGACAAATGTGCCTTGTTTCATTGCTGTGGGTATTGTTAGATAGCTTTTATCAAGGTAAGGAAATTCCCTTTTAGTCCTGGTATTCAGTTTTTATTATAACTTGTTGAACTTATCAAATGCTTTTATTACATCTACTGAGTAGAAAAGTTTACATTTTTTTTTCATTCTTTAATCTGTTGAATTACATCGATGGATTTTCTGATGTTGGACCATCTTTGCATTTCTCTGAATCCTAACTGTTTGCAAGATATCTATTTTTTATATACTATTGTATTCAGTTGGTCAGTATTTTATTTAGGATTTTGCGTTCGTAACTATAGGTGAATTGACCTATAATTTTCTTTTCATGTACTCTACTTATCTAGTTATGATATTAAGGTTCTGTTAGCCTAATAAAGTGAGTTGGGTAGCTGTCCTTTTTAAAACAAAATTGTGTAAGATAGACACTATCTGTTCTTGAAAGTTAGGTAAACTTGGTAAAACCATCAAGGCTATAGGGCTTGGGGTGGATGTGGGAAGATTTTGATTGCCATTTCAGTGTCTTTATTGGTTTTCTCTTTCTTCTTGTGTTTTATATGTTTTTAAAAGTTTATGAACTTCATCTAGGATTTTCAAATGTGTGACTTTTTCTGCTCCTAAAATTAATTTAATTGTCTTTCCGAAGAACTAGTATTTAGTTTTCCAGTGATTGCTATACTTGTGAGCTGTTTTGCTGGTTTCTTGATTTGGAGGATTTACTTTTTGGCTTTTTTTGTAGCTTCTTAAATGTTTAGCTCATATTTATGTGTATTCACAGCTGTAAATATCTCGTAAGTCTGTTTCAGCTACATCCCATAATTCTAAACATGTACCACTTTCATTGTTCAGCTCTAAGTATTTTGTAATTCTCCTATTTCTTTAATGTAGGATTATTTTTGTTTTTAGTTTCCAGACTTGGATTTATTTTTTAAGATATTTTGTATTTTTTATTTCAAATGTCTGATGATTCATAGAGGGTATGGGTAGTATATATGATGTTGATTCTTTCTGGTTTTTTTTGCATCCATCGTTGCTGTTGAATTCTGATGCCAGATTGATTGTTGTTCCTTTTTAGGTGAACTGCTTTTTCTCCCACAAAGCTTTTAGAATTGTCTCTTCATTTTCAACATTTTTAATTTCACTTAACTATACCTAGATGTGAGTTTTTTCTTATCCAGCCTGTTTAGCATTTTACAAGTCCTTTCATTTTGAGGACTTACATCTTAAGTTCTGAGAAATCCCCAGTTTTTATTTCTTACCCTTGATTTGTTTATCTCTGTTTTACCAAAACTCCTTATAGATGAATGCTGACACTTATACAACATTCTTCCACATCAGCTTTCTTTCCCAGTAATGTGTACCAGCGGTAAAAGGCTCAACCACTTCCTGTCCTGTAGCTGTCATTTCCCTGTACCCTGCCTTTCAGGGAGCCTCACACACCTCACAGAAGTCACACTCTTTTCCAGATCTACGATCCCTTGTTGTAATTGTGCAGCTCACAGGATAAGGAGGGAGTATTCTGGGTTGGCCAGCTTGCTGATGTTTCTTATTGTCAACACCATGCCCAGTACTGCCCAGCAGGTACCTTGCTGTCTCCAGCTGGCACTGGCACTGCTACTTTCCTACCACAGAATAGTAATGGGGCAGGCCGTGACCTAAACATTGTACAAGATTGGAAGGAGGGAAAAGGACACAGCTGGAAATTTCTTCAGTTTACCCGTTTGTGCCACTTGTTCTCTCCTACTCTAAGCTGTCATTTCTCTTCCATACTGGCACTCTATGACCGTCTGCTTCACAGGGATTTCTCATAGCTTTTGTGTTCGATTCTGGGATCCAGCAGCCTTCTTCTTATGTGGCATCTCTAGGGTTAGATGGGGCAGGGGAGTGATTTGTGTCCTCTTGAGTTTGACCCCAAGTGCCATGGTGTACTTTCATGCCTTTTATTAGCCAGTAAATACTTGTTACCCGAAGATATGATAATTTAGGTATAAAATAAGTTAAACGATGTATTCTTCCCCTCTAGGACTTTCTTTTAACCTTGGAGTCGTTAGCAAATTATTGTTCTGGTTTTCCTGTCATCTGTTTGTTTGAGGAAGGTATTCCATGTAAAGAATTTATAGTCTTAGAAGAATTAAATTTGGCTTAAAATATGCTTTCTATTTGTGAGCCTAAGATAATATTCAAGAGATCAGTTTTCTCAAAGATGATTTGTTTTTTTTTCTTTTTCTTGTCATTTAGAGTGAAGATGAAATCAGGACACTGAAACAGAAAAAAAGTAAGTGATAATGTTAATGGCTGAACTTCTGAATGCCTTTTAAAAAGGCCTTGATCTGGTAAGGACAAATAAATATGTTTTATGTCCAAAACCCACCTTAAGAATGGATGTGAGAGTGTGGTAGGTTTTGTCCTGTGGTCTGTCAGATTAAAGTCTCAGTTCACTTGTCTTTATTGACTGCCACTATGCCATATACTTTGCCAAGTCCAGGCCTCACAAATGACTCCTCCCTCTCTCTTCCAGGTGCTCTCAGTGTGGCAGGCACACAGGCAGAGTGTCCCAGTGTAGGGAAAGAAGGGCAACAGTAAGGGCAGGAACAGAATCTCTCTCCACCTAATTTGTGTCCTTGGTGAAATGTTAAAGAAGTAAGTGCTCTGGGGCACTGAGCACTTCTTGCAGGTGCTGATGCCTGAGTTGTGTCACTAAAGGATGGGGGCTAGTAGTTGTTTTTGTTCTTGTCAGTTACTATATTACTCATCCTCTTCCTGCTGCTGCCATTGTTATTATTAACATAACCTTTTATGATGCTTACTGTGTGCCAAGTCATTATTCTAAGTGCTTTACTTATATCAGTTTATTTAATTCTCACAGTAACCCTGAGGTAGATATTATTATTTTCCTCCTTTACGGAATTTTAAACATTTCTATGTTATTGGAGCTTCTGATAGTTCATGATGGTTAGAAAATGAGCAGCCTGGAGGGGACTACAGGGGCCAAAACTTACAGGGCTATGGGCTGATGGCAATAGAAAACCCTTGAGGGGTTTGTAAATAGGTAATGACATGGACCTGATTTTCATGTTACATAAAGCATTCTGGGTTGAATTAGAAAACATAACACTGGAGGCAAGGGAGAACAGGTAGCACACCAAACAAGAGTTGAAAGACCTTGAGTTAAGACAATGGTAGTGAGAATGGAGATGAGGGGATGGATTCAGGGAACTCAAGAAACTTATAAGTCTCACATATGGAAGGATGCCCAAGAGGAGAGAGAGTTACTTTTCACTTTATACTTACTGGCTTTTCTATTATGAGCACCTTTTTGAAAAAATAAAAACAACAATTAATTCTTTTTGATTGGAAATGGAGAAGTAATAGACGAGAGGGAGAGAGAGGCAGGCTGGCAGGCATCCAGGATAACCTCCTTTTCTGGCTTGTAAAAACCTGTATGCTCATGATAGACATCTCACCCCTGACTAGACCTAAAGAGAGGACTCCTCTTACAAACTTAGAAAAAAGCTACTGCTGACTGAATGCTCACCAGGCCAAGCACATGCTTAAGTGCTGTACATATGAGACTGCAATTAATTCTTCAGAGGCTCCGCAAGCCACAAACCCTGATAAATTAAGAACAGATTTCTCAGCTTGGCCTTCAGGGCCTTATACAAGATGGCCAGAACTTTTCTTCTGCTATTTTTCTACCACAGCTTTTTTTCAAATTACTTTTATTTTAAGCAGCCAGACCCTTTCTTCAAAACTTTATCCCAAAGTTTCATAGAAGGATTCTTAACCTCAGCACCTTGGACATTTTGGACTGGATAATATTTTGTTGTGGGGGCAGTCTTGTGCATTGTAGGATGCTTAGCAGCATTCCTGGCCTCTACCCACCAGATGTCTTGGAAGAAGTACAACCAGAATGCTCCTTAGAAGGAAGGATGGCAAGACTACGTCTTACATACTTTGGACATGTTGTCAAGAGGGATCAGTCCCTGGGAAGGGACATCTTGCTTGGTAAAATACAGGGTCAGCAAAAAAGAGGAAGACCCTCAACAAGATGGATTGACACAGTGGCTGCAGCAGTGGGCTCAAGCATAACAATGATTGTGGGCATGGCGCAGGACCGGGCAGTGTTTCATTCTGTGGTGCATAGGGTCGCTATGAGTTGGAACTGACTTGACGGCACCTAACAACACCACCACCACCCACCAAATGTCAGTAGCACCTCCCCACATACAGCTGTGACAACCAAACATGTTTCTAGACATTGCCAAATGCCCCCTGGGGAGCAAAATCTTTCCAAGTTGAGAACCACTGCTATGTAGTATATGACTATAAGAAATTTAGTCATATACTATATATGACGAATAAGGAGTTCCTGGGTGGCACAAATGGTTAAGCACTCTTGACTACAGTCACACATTGCTTAACGTCCACAATATGTTCTGTGAAATAGGACCTTATGTGATTTAAAAGTTGTGTGAACATATTATATACGGGCAGTCCCTGGATTACGAATGAGTTCTGTTCCTAAATCTCTCTTGAAGTCCAATTTGTACGTAAGTTGGAACAGTTAAGGTACAATTTGTATCTAACATCAGTTAGTCAATGTTTGTCTTCGTATATAGTATATAGATTGGTTCAAACAAATCTGTCTTGGAAGAACTACAGGCAGATAGCTCCCTAGAAGCAAAGATGGCAAGACTATGCCTCACATACTTTGGACATGTTATCAGGAGGGATCAGTCCCTGGAGAAGGACATCATGCTTGGTAAAGTAGAGGATCAATGGAAAAGAGGAAGACCCTCAGTGAGATGGATTGACACAGTGGCTGCAACAGTGAGCTCAAGCATAATAACAATCATGAGGATGGTGCAGGACCAGGCAGTGTTTCGTTCTGTTGTACATAGGGTCACTATGAGTCAGAACTGACTCAACAACTCAACAGCACCTAACAGCAACAACATAGTATATAGTATACCTTTCTATGCTTAAAAAAATTAAAGAAATACTTCCAGATACATTAAAACATCTTTACCACAGTAATAGTAACAATGTTTTGATGCACATCGCAAAGTAGCACATTTGTTATTATGAACCATTGTATGTACCTCAGATTTTTAATATAATAGACTTTACAGGGATTGGTTTGTATATAGGTTATACACAGGTCTGACGTTCGTAACCTGGGGATCATGGACATAGATGCGATTCAGTTTTGCCCGAACAGAGATTATGCAGCGTGTGACTGTACTAGTCAAAAGATTCGTGGTTCGAACCCACTCAGAGGCACCACTTGGAAGACAGGTCTAGCTGTCTGCTTTCAGAAGGTCACAGCCTTCAAATCCTATGGAGCAGTTCTACTTTGCCCACATGGGGTCTCCATGAGTCAGAATTGGCTCAACAGCAAGTAACAACAACAACAAATATATGATGAATAACAGTGCCATCTGAGTTGGGGAGGGGCTGGAGAAGGATGCTCCCTGACCTTGCTGAAACCTGCAGAAGATCTGAGAGTCCCTGAGATGGCTGGAAGCATGGTTTACACAGGCATGTCAGACTAGGTTTCGCTTTGTACCTGGACAGCCTGCTTCCCTGTTTCACCTTGGTGCTTTTGCTGGAATTCCTCCTGCCGTCTGAAGTGCCCTCTTTGTCCGTGTCCTTATCCTTGTCATGAGAAGTGCAACTTCTTTGTTCTGAATTTTGTTTTCCCTCACCGTGATACTGCACAACTGTTGGTGGCCCTCTCAAATCTCTATGTTCTAAGAACTAAGTTCTAACTGTGATTCCTCAGATTTGGATGCTAGTCCTGTATGACTGGGCAGGACACAACCTTGCAGTTTTCCCATCCAAAGATTAAAAAAAGGCTAAGATTTCTCATATTTCAGCCCTAAAAGTTACATGAACCTATATTATATTGGTGTGTATAGCTGTCTCATCTCTCCTGTAAAACTGTGGCTTAATGGTTTGATAGAAATAGCCTGGACCCTGGAGCCAAACAAGCTTGGATTTAAATTTCACCTCCATCCTTCTAACTGCATCTGTGACCTTGGGCAAGTTATTTACTGTCCTCATCAAATGGGGTTGATGCCACCTGCCTGGAGAAAGACTAATGTGATGCATATAAAAAGCCTAGTACAGTGCCTCAATAAATAGTAGTTCCCTAGCCCTTCCTTTTCTGAGGGCATGGACTGTCTATTATTACTCTGTATGATATATGAAATGCCTTGTTGTTAAGTCTTACAAGAAATTGTTTCTATCTTATAACAGCATTTGCATGTACTATTAAAATATATCTGTTTACAGTTTTTGTCTCCCCACTACAGTGTGTCTTTTTTTTTTTTTTTAACACAAGGGCTATTTATTTGATACTGTACCATTAAAAGGACCAGGAAGGAAAACCTAAATTCAAGGCAGTCAATTGAATTGTTACTCTATTCCAGTGGTTCTTAATCTTTAGCTCACATTAGAATCACCTGGAAGGCTCGTTCAGCTACCTCTTGTTGGGCCCCACTCCCAGGGTTTTCGATTTAGCAGGTCTGGGTGGGCCCAAGAATTTGCCAAGTGGAGCTGATGCTGCCGGTGTGGGGACCACACCTGGAGAACCACTGGTCTAGTAGGTTAGTGAGCATTAAGGAGCACCTGGAACTGGTTTTATTCATTAGGATTGTGTTGATCTGAAAACAGTGATGCATGTCTTATTTTAATGTCTGTATCCAAGTTTCTGAATGAGTAGGTGCCCAGTAAATGTTGAATGAATGAGTTTGTGGATTTTAAATATTTAATTAATCAAAAATAAATTGTGTTTTGTTTTGTTTCATTGCTCTCGAGCCTGTTTCTAAAGTTAATTCTTTCTTTTCCAGTTGATGAAACTTCTGAACAGGAACAAAAACATAAAGAAACAAACAACAGCAATGCTCAGAACCTCAATGCAGAAGAAGGAGGTGAAGAACAGGATGAAGACATTTTACCTTTAACCCTCGAAGAGAAGGAAAACAAAGAATACCTAAAATCTTTATTTGAAATTTTGATTCTTATGGGAAAGCAAAACATACCTCTGGATGGACATGAGGCTGAAGAAATCCCAGAAGGTCTCTTTACTCCTGATAACTTTCAGGCTCTGCTGGAATGCCGCATAAATTCTGGTGAAGAGGTTCTGAGAAAACGCTTTGAGACAACAGCAGTTAACACACTGTTCTGTTCAAAAACACAGCAGAAGCAGATGCTAGAGATCTGCGAGAGCTGCATTCGGGAAGAAACTCTCAGAGAAGTGAGAGACTCACACTTCTTTTCCATTATCACCGACGATGTGGTAGACATAGCAGGGGAAGAGCACCTGCCTGTGTTGGTGAGATTTGTTGATGAATCTCATAACCTAAGAGAAGAATTTGTGGGCTTCTTGCCTTACGAAGCTGATGCAGAAATTTTGGCTGTGAAATTTCACACTACGATAACTGAGAAATGGGGGCTAAACATGGAGTACTGTCGTGGCCAGGCTTACATTGTGTCCAGTGGATTTTCTTCCAAGATGAAAGTTGTTGCTTCTAGACTTCTAGAGAAATATCCTCAAGCCATCTACACACTCTGTTCTTCCTGTGCCTTAAATATGTGGTTGGCAAAATCAGTACCTGTTATGGGAGTATCTGTTGCATTGGGAACGATTGAAGAAGTTTGTTCTTTTTTCCATCGATCACCGCAACTGCTTTTAGAACTTGACAGTGTAATTTCTGTCCTTTTTCAGAACAATGAAGAAAGGGGTAATGAACTAAAGGAAATTTGCCATTCTCAATGGACGGGCAGGCATGATGCTTTTGAAATTTTAGTAGACCTCTTACAAGCACTTGTTTTATGTTTAGATGGTATAAATAATGACACAAATATTAGATGGAATAACTGTATAGCTGGCGGAGCATTTGTACTCTGTAGTGCAGTAACAGATTTTGATTTCATTGTTACCATTGTTGTTCTTAAAAACGTTCTATCTTTTACAAGAGCCTTTGGGAAAAATCTCCAGGGTCAAACCTCTGATGTCTTCTTTGCAGCAAGCAGCTTGACTGCAGTGCTGCATTCACTAAATGAAGTGATGGAAAATATTGAAGTTTATCATGAATTTTGGTTTGAGGAAGCCACAAATTTGGCAACCAAACTTGATATTCAAATGAAACTCCCTGGGAAATTCCGCAGAGCTCAGCAAGGTAACGTGGATTCTCAGCTAACCTCTGAGAGTTACTACAAAGAAACCCTAAGTGTCCCAACAGTGGAGCACATTATTCAAGAACTTAAAGATATATTCTCAGAACAGCACCTCAAAGCTCTTAAATGCTTATCTCTGGTACCCTCTGTCATGGGACAGCTCAAATTCAATACGTCAGAGGAACACCACGCTGACATGTACAGAAGTGACTTACCCAATCCTGACACACTGTCAGCTGAGCTTCATTGTTGGAGAATTAAGTGGAAACACAGAGGAAAAGATATAGAGCTTCCATCCACCATTTATGAAGCCCTCCATCTGCCTGACATCAAGTTCTTTCCTAATGTTTATGCATTGCTGAAGGTCCTGTGTATACTTCCTGTGATGAAGGTTGCCAATGAGCGCTATGAAAATGGACGAAAGCGTCTCAGAGCATATCTGAGAAACACTTTGACAGACCAAAGGTCAAGTAACTTGGCTTTGCTTAACATAAATTTTGATATAAAACATGATCTGGATTTAATGGTGGACACATATATCAAACTCTATACGACTAAGTCGGAGCTTCCTACAGGTAATTCAGAAACTACTGAAAATACCTAAGAGACTGTTTTAAAATAGGTTTTCTATTTGATATTTGGAGGAAAAGCTGTAAGGCATATATAGGCCACTTAATCACTGAATATCTTTGCCTATAGGCCTCTGATTATTAGCCATTGATAATCTACCTATTTAAATGGCCCCTCTTTTGAACTGTCATGCTTTAAAGATGTATCTGTTCTTCCAGAAGATAGCAGTTAAAGTGCCACGTTTTGTTTCTGTGTGATCTCTCTTGTGGCACTCTGGAGTTGTTTTAGTTAAGTCATTTTAGACATAACATCATCACTGTGGATCTAATTAATCAGGCAGGTATTGAGTTACAGTCCTTTTAAGAAATAAATTTTGAGGAGGTGTGGGAAGAAGGAATATATTTTATAAAATGTTACAATGAATCTCAAGACTGATCTTTGACTAGTGGGAGTTTTAAGTATGTTGTAAAAAATCTGTAATGGACAGTGAAGGGAATTACCAGAGTGAGACAAACTGAGCTAGCCAAACATGTCTTTATCAAATGAACCTAAAGGAACAAGTTACAGTTAAAGTTCGAATGGAAGAGCTTACCATTGTTCCACATCTGTTTGCTGCTGTTTACATTCCTTTGTTGAGCCTACACCTTCATAGACTTTTTGGCAGGTATATGTTGAACACTTCTGTTTCATGGTTAAGACAGAATCTGAGGCCATGGACACTAACAACTGATACATCTGTTGTCTTCTGTCTTTTCCATGACTACATCTACTGCCTCATCTTGATTTATAAGCAAAACCTGGAAAACCTACAAAAATAAGTGTTTTGTGGTTTATCTAGGAATAATACAGAAAATATTACTGTTATTTTTGGTGAAGAAGATCAATTTTGTACAGTTTATTTCAATCTAAATAAAATGTGAATTTTGTTTAAAGTCGAGGTATATTGTTTTTGGTGGGGACAGAACAGATTCTTATGGTAAAGTCTCAAAAATATTTATCAACTTCACAACTCTTGAAGATGGGTTCTTAATTTTTTTTTTTTTGTATGTGTTTTGCTACTTGGAGTATAAAAAAAAGACAATTGAGGCATTATATGTAAGGTTTCTTCAACTGACAATTTTTATATTACCTACTGTATGACCCCTGATGTAAATTGTCAGAGTTTGCATTGTTGCTGGCTAAAATGTAAATGAATGAACATAATTGCAAAGTTGTCACTGAATTACGTTGGGTACAGTTAGTGTCATTCGAGTTTCAGAAAGCAGAATGGGGTACATTTGCTAGTATGCTGGATCTTTAGCTACAGTGCATTTCCCTGCCATGGGCAAACCCAGCAGATGTGTCAAACTGGGACACATTATCCGTGCAGGTTATAAAAAAGATAACAGGGTTTATCTTATAGCCAGATCTCTAAGGAGGTGCCTCTGTCCTTGGCAGAAAGAACTGAGCTGGTTCGTGATGGCAGAATGACAGTGAAGGAGACACAGAAATGACCTTTCAAATAACTGCATCCAGTTCTTAGGACAATTAAGAGTGGTGTGACCTTGGCAAATTACTTAACATGGGTATGTTTCCTTAACTATAAAACCTGCCTTGTGATTGTGCTATGAGGGTTAGATAACTTACCAGTTACGTATTGCTGCTTAACAACATCCTAAAACTTAGTGACTTAAACAATTGATCATTTTTCACTGTTTTGTGGGTTGGCGGGGCTCTCTTGTGCAGCTGCACTCAACTGGCAGGTTGGCTGAGGGCTGGGTCTCTCCATGTGGTCTTTCATCCTGTGCTTATGGCATGGTGCTCAAGAAGGCAAAGGCAGTAGCTTCAAAGCCTAGGCTCAAGAACTCACAGAATGTCACTTCCACCACATTCTTTTGGTCAAAGCAAGTTGTAAGAGGAAATAGACTCTTCTTCTTGATTGGAAAAGCAGCAAAATATGGCCCTGTTTTCAGTCTACCACAGTAGTGTATCCAAAAACATTCATGCGACAAACATTAGTTAAGCTTTTAAGGTGCCCAGTGTTTGTTTTTATAACTCTGTATATTCTCTCTAAGTTAATTTGGGAGTCTATTGAAAGATTAAAAACTCTAATTTGTTAAAAGCAGGGTTTTGAACCAGTTCAGTCTGGTTCAACCCCCTGCTGAGAATTTGTATTTCCACCCCAGATATACTGAATCAGAACCTATAGTTTAACAAGATCTCCAGGTGATTGAGGATCTTGTTAAAATGTAGGTTCTGATTCAATATATTTGAAGTGAGAAGGTATCAAAACAGAATGTACTTGGAAATTTATTCAAGATTTACCATATCTAATTAGAGGAATTTTTACTTTTGACATATCCACTCATTAAGTGCTGCTTAAAGTATGTAATTCATATAATGCAGGGAAATTGCACTTGCAGTGTTTATTAATGTTTATATGATGCTTCACACTTACAGAGCACCTTGGACTATCTCATTCATTCAGTCCTAAAAAAACAAAACAAAACAGGCAGGTATCCCTACTTTTCAGTTGAGAAATCAAACAGGTAAATGAATTGGCCCAAATTATATAGCAAATAAGTGCCAGAGCCAGGTACTTCAGTCTAGTTCTTCGATCTTAAAATTGATTGTGAAAGTCACTTCATTCTTAAGGTTTATAGAAGAAACATTTGCTTTAGGAATAGGCTCCTTTTATGTTCTTGCTTTATCCATTGCCAGCTTTCAGCACAGCATCTCTGAAATGCACTCATTATAGTCCACGTGGGTTCCTTGAAAAAAAAAAAGTTGGAGCCTGACACTTCTGAGACTTTACAAACTGGGTGTAGTAAAAACCTTTGTTTGGCTGCCAAAACACTACCACAAAGGACTGTAGATCCAGGTCGATTTATTTCATGAGAGTGGGTGCAGCTGTCTTCTCGTTGTAATCAAATGCTCCTCTGTAGCCAACTTTTGTGGCCAGAAAAAGTAAAATATATTTTAGTACAGATTAGCATAAAAGTCTCTACTAGATCAGTTTCAGGAAACAATTACTAGCTTAGAAACAACAATAAGTGTGATCTACAGGTTGGCTAAAATGGCAGTTAATTTCCAGACCTTTTTTTATACCCCTTATTTCCCACCATGAGTACTATATAAATAGAATACACTACCTGCCTTTGTATTTGGTTTCATAAATTATTTGGACAGGGCAAACAACAGACTTCAAAACTAAGTAGAGGTAGTAAATCTGCCCCTTTTAATGAGTTTGAATTTACAGTAGTTAAACATCTGGTAGTTTAAAGTCTTAATCCATTCCAAATGTTCAACAAGGATATACTGCAAAGAGGATATTGTAATTGGGGGATCAAGAAACTACTATTCACTCAATCTGAGCCCTTTCTAATTTTCTCTATATATACATTAATCACATAAAGCTTAAGAGGCTGACAGTTCAAAAAGAGGAAGAGATGGACCCAAATACCCAAGTGGGCATGCTT
The DNA here is from genome assembly GCF_000243295.1 of Trichechus manatus latirostris. Classification (NCBI taxonomy): domain Eukaryota; kingdom Metazoa; phylum Chordata; class Mammalia; order Sirenia; family Trichechidae; genus Trichechus; species Trichechus manatus. Next base: position 6,041,934 of record NW_004444024.1, on the reverse strand, counting down.
ATCGAAGAGTAACTTTTAAAAGCATAGTTATAATGAGGGTGAGATTTAAATGCTGCTAATTTTAATTAACACATAGAAGATGGGCCAGACAGTGCTGCTGCATTTTGTGTTCTGTGATTTATGGGTGTGAGATGGGTTTTTGTTTTTGTTGTTATTTTTAGTTATTATTAAAACTGGACTTAAAAGAGTCAAAGCTTTTGACTTCTAAATTATAATTTTGATAAATGCATTTTATAATTTAAGAGTATGGGTTGCAGCCAGCATCTAGTATGAGACGAACCATTCATTTAGTACACACATATTGAGTCCCTACTGGGTGCTTCGCTTCTTAGCAAACAGGGTTGCAGCAGCTGCAGGAGGAGTAGTCATTATTGTCAATGGGAGCAACTGCTGCTGATTCTCAGTATATGCCAGGTACTGTACTAAAGCACTTTATGTGGAGTATTTCATTAAATTTCACCCTATGAAGAAGATACTATTATCCTCATTTTTAGGTGAAAACCTAAGGATCACAAGGTCACAGCTAGTGAAAGATGGAATCAGGATTCCAGCCTAATGTAAAGATTTGCAAATATAATTTGTTGTAGCTTGTATTTGTTTTTCCTTTTAATTTCAAATACTGTACTGAATGACTGTTGTGCCCAGTCTGTTTAGCATCAGGCATGAGGTTAGGTGTCTTGAATACAAAGGTGAACAAGATAGAGCCATACCCTCAGTGAGCTGAGTCACAGGAGCCTGACATGTAAGCCTGGTATTGCCAGGAGCAGGGCTAATAGTAGGATAATCGTATAATTGATAGTCCCAGCCAGGATACTTTTGAGAGTGTAAGGGGGCACTACTGCTAGTCATTCTAGAACAACAAACGAGGACTATCCAGAGCAAACCTAGATTAACAGTCACCCTACCTAGAGGAGAATCCAGGGTGTGAGGGGAGCACAGAAAAGAGGGCCCTGATAGACTAGAGGAGGTGATGCCCTAGCTAAACCTAGAGTGCAAAGTGTGAGGCATACTCTTCTCCAGGCTCACTGTTCATTCAGACCTCAGTTTAAATGTGACTTCCCCTGGGGGCTTCCCCAGCCCCGAAGTCCGGGTCGTGTACTCCCAGGTTTGCCTGGCTCTTCTGCTGGATGTCAGCCCTGTGAGAACCCATGTGGTTCTGACACACACCTCTAAGTTTGCTGCTCATAGTAGACAGTTGGCATTGAACATAGGCAGTCAAAGAGGTAGGTAACAGCCTTTACAGAGTCTTGTAAAAACAGCAATATTTGTTTTCCCATACATCAATTAATGAGTGGTGATGGTATATAAAACTAAGCCAAATTCACCACCATTGTTGCCAATATAGATCTAGTTGGAATGAGTTTAAGCCGCTGAGAAATTGGCATTTATTAAGAGTAGGGCTGACCTTTGAAAATGGAATGTACTGTGGAATTTCATGACTCCAAATGCTTTTAAGTTAGTCTTTCACTTCCTTCTATATGAAAATGGAGCTATTGTTATCTTAGTTAGAAGTACATTTGTATAATGTGTGATTCATTTCCCTCCTCTCCCAAAAATCTGTAGATGGTAATTATGAAACTCAATATTTAAGGTATTCTAGGTATCTGATTAAAATGTAGTATTTCCTCCTCAAACCAATATTATACACGTTAAACTGTAAAATGTACATGGTAGAGTTTTAGAGCTGAAGGACTCTTGGAGACTGTAGACAACACCTCATTTCACAGAAAACTGGAAAGGGCATCTTGCTCAGGATCTCACCACTCGATGGTGGCAGAGGCCAGGGGAGAACAGAAGTGTCCTGACTCAGTGCCATGCTCTGTCATACCACACAGACATAACTGGAGATAGAAAACCTGAAAGAATCATTTCTTGGCAGGTGAGAGTGTCTGCCCTTTAAACTGTTATTAATGTAAACGGTAATCCCATAAGCATGTCAGCTTTGTAGGAGAGAGATTTATTAAACAGGCCAGGGTCTGGGGTTAGTTCTTGGCACATTTCTGTTTTGCATTACTGTAAAATTTTGGTTTTAAAAATATTTGGTATTGCTTGCATCTTATTTGGCAAATTCCTATACTTGGTATGATTATTTTTCTTTGGAAGAGCACATGTGGTTAGATTGTGGATTTGCAAAACCTATTTCCTAAACCAGGAGCCCTGGTGGTGCAGTGGTTAAGCATTCAGCTGCTAACCAAAAGGTCAGAAGTTCGAACCTACCACCTGCTCCTCAGGAGAAGATGTGGCAGTCTGCTTCCATAAAGATTACAGCCTTGGAAACCCTATGGGGCAGTTTTACTCTGTTCTGTAGGGTCGCTATGAGTCAGAATTCACTAGATGGCAATGGGTTTGGATTTTTGGGGTTTTTATGTCCTAAAAAATGAGATGTTGAAAGCTTTCCTTATAATTGTTATGTTGTGGGATTTAGACTTCCTTTTATTAATAGCAGCTACTGTATATTGAGCACTTACTATATATTAAGCATCAGATTAGGTGCTTTGTATGAATCATCTCATTTACGCTCACAATAACCTGATGCAATAGGTGTTTATATCCCCGTTTTATGGATCAGAGAGAAAGTGACTTGTCCAAGGCCACTTAGTGGTAGAGCTAGGATTCAAAACCTAACCAACTGATTCTGGTAGACTAGGCTGCCCCTCAAGGTTTCTCCCACTCACCCACCTATGTAAAAATGTGTATGAAAAGACTGGGGGGAAAGTACACGAAAATACTCATTTTTGTCTCCAGATGTGGGAGTATGAGGAATTATAAATTTTCCTTCTTCGACATTTCTAGTTTCCACATTTTTTATAATGTGTATAGATTTCCCATCTTGGAAAGGATTAAATAGCATTCTAAAATAGAAAATTCAAGATTAGTTACATGAAAACATTTTTCTTCCAGATTTATTATTATGTTTCCGGTTCTGTTTAGTACACATCATGCCAGGCATTATTCTAAGTGTTTTGGCTACAAAGATAAGACATTGACTCAGTGGCAAGTTGTTAGGCACATGGCTGGTTATTCAAGGCCCAGCTCAAGTGTCTTTCACCAGTGCTTCCCCTATCTCCTGCCCCCTGTTATTTCTCACCACCTCTGCTGTTACCACCCTAGTCCAAGCCACCATCATCTCTCACCTTATCTTTCCCTCCATGTTTATTTTCCACCCGACAGGCAGTGATCATGTACCTCCTCTTCTCAGAACCCTCAGGGGCTTTCCTTCCCACTTAGACCAGAATCCAAGCCCCTGACTATGGCTCTAAGGCCCTATGTGATCTGGTCCATGCCAGACTCTGGCTTCAACTCCTAGTCTTATACTCTTGTTCATTCAACCCAGCTATTATGCTCTTCTTTCAGTTTCTCCCATTCACCAAACTCATTCTGAGAAGCTTCTTCAAGACCTTTATATTATACTTTATGTGTCTCGAAAGCTGTTGGCTCAGTTACCTCTTTGCTCACTCTTGCATCATTCAGGTCTGTGCTCATATATTCCCTCCACAGACAGGCCTTCTCTGACTACCGTTTCAAAACTTGCCTACCTTTACCAGAAATGATTTGTCTTCCTGCACTAGTATATAAGCTCTGTGGGGGCCTGTTGTTCACTGAGGTTGTATCCCCACTGCTGAAAACAGTGCCTGATACCTAATAGGTGTTCCCTATTTGTTGAATTAATTAACAAATGATGTGTTCTAGGACCAAGAGAAATTCCGAGTGACTGAAGGATTGAGGGAGGGGAAAGCAGCCAGAGATGAAGAAGACAGGAGGGGATTTAGGGGCCAATCCATGAAAGCCTTTAGAAATCCTGCTCAGGAGTTGGCCATCTCCCTCCGGTCAAGGAGTGTTCTAAGAGATGCTGAGCCTAGAGCTTGTGCCTATGTGCTATGTGAACTGGTTGCAGGGACGATTCCTTCATAGGTGAGATGCATATGGCAAAGTCCAGCCTGCAGTTTTGGGGTATGTTTAGAAAATGAGAGAACATGGTTAGGCTAAAAAGCAAATCCTACATTGGTCATTGTTAATCATAATTAATAACGTCTGTGATTTGTATAGTCTTTCTTCCAAAGTGTTCGAAGTCTTGAGATATGATCCTTTTGGTCCTCCCAGCCCCCTACCACAATAACCACCTTGGCATGTGACTCACCACCCACCCCCACCATATAAAACCCTCCTATTTATCACCCGTCTTACCCCTTCCTTTCGAAGCCAAGTAATTCTGCCTTGTTTTTTCCTTCTCTTCCTTCCCTTCTCAAACCACAACCCATATAATTTTCATTGCTCTCTTTAGAACCTACTTGTGTCTCGGCTCCAGCCTTTTTATAGAGAAGGGGAACAGACCTGAAACAGTGTGGAGGGAGAGATGGTGTACTTTTAAATTACCATCATCATATAGTGGCATTTTCCTCTGGACTGCAGTTCCTTTTCCAGCTTTGCAGTCTCCTTGGAAGATAGATAACTAAAAGCAAAGTGGCAGCGGCTACTTTAAAATCATTAGCAATCTTAGTGCTCACTTGAGGTTAAAATCCCTACCCATTGCATAAAATTTAGCAGTGAGCTTAAACAATAAAATTAAGACATTGATTTCTGGTATGCTTCAGATAATGATGTTTACACTTAGGAAGGAATCTAACATTTATTGAGTGCCTCCGGTATGCCAGGCGCTGTGTGAAATTCCTTATGTGTAGTATCTCATTTGGGACTCACAATTTGATGAGGTTGATGTTATCCCCATTTTACAAATGAGAGAACTGAGTTTCAAAGAGATTATTTGTCCGAGGTCACACCATCCCTGTCTGTCCAAAGCCAGAGCCTGTGCTCTTTGTACTATACCATGCAGCCAGCCTCAACTCCCATTACAGCACTTTAAAGTGCACCAAGGGTCTTCACAAACATTTGTCATTTCAGTCTTCATAACAACCCATGAGACTGGCAGTGGCATCCCCAAGTGACTTGTCAAATGCAACACCGCTGGAACTTGACTTCATGTCCCCTTTCCTCTAGCTCTGGCTCTTGATTTGAGATCTGGGGCTTGTGCAGGGTCTAAGAGGAGACATGAGGAGTGCCCCTTCTCTGCACATTACTGTGCTAGGTGGAGGAGTTGGGTCTAGCCCAGAAGAGTTAGAACATTGGTGGGGCAAGACTATATCCTGTGATCAATAAGAGCAGAGATTTGGGTGCTCATTCTTTTGGGGTGACCTGGAAGAGGCTGCTGCCCCTTTCTTGCTTATGAGAGTGGAGGCAGGCCTGGCTAGGACTTGGAAGCATTGGAATGAGAGAGGGATCAGGGCTGGACAGGGCAGGAGAAAGCAGGGGATTGGTGTGAAGAAACCCAGTCTGAGCCCTGCTGGTTGGGAGTTGTGGGGCCTTGGGTGAACACGTCACTTCTCTGAGCTCAGATATCGCAGTTTCTATTGTGGAATCATGGACAAACCTTACCACAACTTGTAATTCCACTTTTTCCAAGGGAAGGCTGGGCTAACCTGCCTGCTAACCAGCTGGTTGCATGAAGTTTTGATGGGTAGAAACTGGAGACTCACTTTCCTTCCTGCCCTTCCACTGACCTTCAAACAGACCTTAGGCAAGTTGCTGCTTCTGTCTGAGCCTCAGTCTCCTCATCTGTAAAGCAAGGATGCTAATACCTCCCCTAGTTAAGGAGAAAGTGTTTAGTCAGATGTATGCTATGTCATGTTACTGAAATCCTCTGATAAAATTAGCAAAGGGGAAGATTCACACCAAACAACCTTGAAAGGCTTCTTGGAGGAGTGTGGTATGAGCTAGGTCATGAAGGCTAGGCAGGATGTCAGCAAGTAAGGGTTCAGAGTTGAGATAGATGGCTGGGACAGAGGACTGGACATCCTGCTTCAACAGGAAGGGCTACTGCTCTGTCTCTTCCCTTACCATCTGACTCTTTCAGCATCACCCACGCTCACAGCTAGAGCCCTCAGTTCTCAATTCTAGGAGGCTATCAGTTGTGATTCACTTTTAATTAAATAGTAGCTTTCAAAAAAAAAAAAGAAACCCATTGCCATCGAGTCAATTCCAACTCCTAGTGACACTTTAGACAGAGTAGAACTGCCCCATAGAGTTTCCAAGGAGCGCCTGGTGGATTTGAACTGCTGACCTTTTGGCTAGCAGCTGTAGCTCTTAACCACTACACCACCAGGGTTTCCAGTAGCTTTTAGGGGGATAAAAATATTGCTACTATAAAAATACTTTGGTTTTTAAGTTGCATCCCAATTTCAAAACCATTGAACTGTGGGGAGAAAGTGTATCTTCTAATTGAGAAAATACAGAATATGTCAATTCAGAATTAATGCTACCAAAAAACTTAGTCATATGGGGCTTGAGACTGATGTTCAAGTTCCGTTCTGCCACATACTAACTTCGTCATTTTGGGTAAGTCACTTGATTTTTCTAAGCATCAATTTATTTTTTAATTGGTCTATAAATTGCCTGGGCATAGGAAGTAAGCAGTTAAGCTTGTTTGAATGTGAACATGAATGTTGATTCATTTTGGGAAGAGGTCTACAGGAACATATTTTGTCTAAAATTAGGGGTTGCCGTATTTTAAAAATAACTATTTGGGGGGACCTCATGCCATCAGGAGGGCAGTACCGGGAGCAGAGCGTGTCCTTTGGACCGGGGTTCCTGCGCAGAGAGGCTCCTAGTCTGGGGGAACACTGATGAGAAGGCTGAGAGAGAGGGGGCCTTTCCCTGTAGCTGACGCCTTGAGTTTGGACTTTCGGCCTGCTTTACTGTGGGGAAATGAACTTGTCTTCATTGGGGCCATCCACTTGTGGTATTTCTGTTGTGGCAGCACTAGATGACTAAGACAGAATTTGGTACCAGGAGTGGGGTGCTGCTCTAACAGATACCTAAAATATGGAAGCAGTTTTAAAACTGTGAATGGATAGACGTGTGGCAGTGACAGAGGACCAGCAGCAGCAGAGAACCTACAGCAGCAGAGAAGCAGCAGCAGCTGAGAACCAACAGCAGCAGAACCAGGAGACCGGTGAAAGACGGCACTGGAGCTGACCCACGGAGCGAGAGAGCTGAATGCCTGTGATCAGGAGGCTTCCTGGCAGAGTGGGGTGCCTCTGGGCACTTATTGATGGAGCTAGGCTTGCTGACCTACAGAGCGAGACAGCTGAGTGCCTGTGCGCAGGGGGCTTCCTGGCGGAGTGGGGTGCCTCCAGGCACTTACCGTGGAGCTATGAAGCTTTGGAACACTTGCCCCGGCAGGGCAGATGCGGACATGAGGCCTGAGGGCCAAGAGGCCACAGGAAACAGAAGCAGAAGCTGAAGAGATAAGGGACACAAGAAGCTGAGCTGCCTTGGTCTCAAAAGAAGTGGTGAATGTGTTGCTAACAACTCCACTCTGGGTGGTAAATACCAGACTGAAGCTGCAAGGGGCAAAATTCAGGAATGAAGACATTGTACCAACCAACTATAAAGGTATCACTGATGCTTTTCACCAGATAATTCGAGATGAAGTAATCCCGGCTTTGTGGAATAGCACGTTTCCCTCCTTGCTGTTGGTCTTCAATCCTGCTATCCAATTCATGTTCTATGAAGGTTTAAAACAGCAGCTTTTAAAGAAACGAATGAAGCTTTCTTCTTTGGATGTGTTCATCATTGGTGCAATAGCCAAAGCGATTGCCACCACGCTCACCTATCCCATGCAAACCATACAATCAATTCTGAGGTTTAGACATCACAATCTAAACCCAGAAAACAGAACGTTGGGGAGTCTTCGGAATGTTCTCTATCGTCTGCACCAATGAGTAAGGTCCAATCAGCGTAATACCAAGTGTAATGGACCAGTGTAATGTCTTTTGGAAGGGAAAGGTAATCAAGGTTCACGCAGACTGAATTATGACAGAGGGCTGGAGAGCTGATACACCTCTGAGATAGAGCAGGGAAGCTGTATTGCTGGCCTTGCCAGCTGAAGGCAAACTGCTTCTGGTGATCCTTTGAAACCTGAATCAAGAAAAAGGCATCAGCTAGACCAATATCTGCATACCAGTACCAAATCCATTGCTGTTGAGTTGATTCTGACTCATAGTGACCAGGAGATGTACTAATTTGCTAAGCATTGAAGCCACATCTGGAACAGCAGCTGCAATTGGAGTCACCACCTGGTTAAGTTTATTATAATCCACTGTCATTCTCAAGATCCATTTGTTTTTTGCACAGGCCAAATAGGCTAGTTGAATGGGGATGTGGTGAGAATCACCACTCCTGCATCCTTCAAGTCTTTAATGGTGGCAGTAATCTCTGCAGTCCCTCCAGGAATGCTGTATTGCTTTTGGTTTACTATTTTCCTAGGTAGGGGCAGTTCTCATGGCTTCCACTTGGCTCTTCCTACCATAATAGCCCTTACTCTATTTGTCAGGGATCCAGTGTGGGGGTGTCATAGATTGAATTATGTCCCCCAAAAAATGTGTCAGTTTGGCTGGGCCATGATTCCTGGTACTGTGTGATTTTCCTGTGTGTTGTGAATCCTGCATCTATGATGTTAATGAGGATGGGTGGCAGTTGTGTTAGTAAGGCAGGACTCAATCTACAGGATTGGATTGTGTCTTGAGGCAATCTCTTGGGATATGAATACAGAAGTGAGCGGAGGGACAGGGGGACCTCATACCACCAAGGAAGAAGCACCGGGAGCAGAGGGCATCTTTTGGACCCGAGGTTCCTGCGCAGAGATGCTCCTAGTCCGGGGGAAGACTGATGATGATGAGGACCTTCCTCCAGAGCCAACAGAGACAGAAAGCCTTCCCCTGGAGCTGACGCCCTGAATTTGGACTTTTAGCCTACTTTACTGTGGGGAAATAAACTTCTCTTTGTTAAAGCCAAAAACAAAAACAAAAAACAAAAACAAAAACTATATGTTGTCACTTTAGGATAGCATAACACAGAGCAGGGTTTCTCAGCTGGGGCGATTTTGCTCCTCTAGGGACATTTGACAATATCTGGAGACATTTTTGGTTGTCACAACTGAGGTGGGGAGAGGGGTAAGCGCTACTGGCATCTAGTGGGTGGATGCTAGAAATGCTGCTAAACATCCTACAGTGTACCCAACAGCCCCCCACAACAAAGGATTATCTGACCCAAAATGTCCATAGTGCCGAGGTTAAGAAACCTGATACAGAGTTTAAGAGTGTGGATCGTGGAGCCCAACTACCTGGATTTGAACCTAGCTCTGCCACCTACTAGCTGTATATCCTTGGGTCAGTTGCTTGACCTCTGTCCCTCAGCAATCTTCATCTGTGAGAGGAATAATAACAGTACCAGCCACACTGGGTGATTGTGAGGACTTATGTATGTAGAACCCTTCAGACAGAGACTGGCACCCAGAGGAACTCAATAAGTGTTAGCTCCTATTCTAATAGTTGAAAGAACACTAGACTTAGTGAAAAATACCTGGTTACCAATACTAAGACCTAAGGTAAGTTACTTAACTTCTTGAGCCTCAGTTTCTCTGCATTTAGTGAAAATAAAATATTATGAAAGTCAAATGAGATCGAGGGTATGAAAGCACTATGGCAACAGCAGAAAATCATACAAATACACTTGTATCATTATTATTGCCCCAAACTCCAGTAAAAGAATGTTCTGGGGTGAAGCAGTCAGTTCTCCTGGGGCAGGCTGTAACTCAGCAGAAGGGACAGCCAGAAAGAGGAGGTGCTCAAAGCAGCACGTCGCAGGCCTAGCAGCAGATTGCTCCTTAAGTACATCCTCAGCTGTGAGTGCAGGAAGTTGCCTTTATTGCACTGTTATGTGCAAACTGCACCCTAGCTTCACATACCACTTTCCCCAAAGGAGCACTTGGCAAACCAGCCTACATGCCTGCTCTGCAGGCTCTAAACTCAGAGAAAAACGACTTAGATGGAAAAAGAGCACCCGAAAGCCCTCAGCCTGGGATCTGTTCCTGCCCTGCCTCTGCCTTCTCGGGCCCCCATTTTCTCAGCTCTCAGATGAAGAACTGGATTGCTGGTCTGCTGTAGCCCTAGCTCTAACTACACAGGATCACTATCAGGATTATTATTGTCTTTGATAATTATATTAGTGAACAGTTACCTATTAGGGATGTTTCAAACAAGTTACACAAATGAACTCATTTAATTTTCAGAACAACCTTGTGAAATATTGGCTATTATAGCCGTTTTGCTGATGATATCACTGAGGCTGAGACGTTAAGTAAGAATGCAGAGAGCCAGATCCACATCACTCCAAAGTGTATGCTCTTAACCAATACACTGTAGTACCCCAAGTCAGAATATGCAGAGTCTGGCAAACACTAGGTACATAACACTTATTAATTGGATTTAATAAATGAATGCACAAAGGCAAATCACAGAGCGGCTTGTTCCTCACTGAGCCCTGTACACTCCTGCTTCTCACCACTACTCACCGTCCTTGCCTGGGCTCCCAGGGTCTGCTCACTCTTGCCAAGAGCTTGGCACTCTGGGCAGCAAGTAAAGCTGTTCTTTAAGGGGCCTTCAGTGCCAACTGCAGAGAACAGCCTTTCCCACAATCCCATTTGGAAAGCCTGCTTTGTGCCATGCTTAGGGAGGTGGGGGAGAGTGTTGGGGACAGAGAACTGAGTCATCCATAGCACCTGATCTAAGGGTGCCCACATCTGTGGGAGGTGGGTGAGAGTGAGAGGGAGACAGAGGGGGAAACCAGTTAGTTACAGGACAGCATGATAAAAGCAATCCTAGAAGGGGAGAAGCTTAAAGAAGCCTTCCCTGGAGGGTGAGGCTGCTTTTAAAGCTTGCATACCTGTGTTTGGCACGGACTGGACCACAGGTAGGAGCCCTGGTGATGCAGTGGTTAAAGTGCTTGGCTGCTAACCAAAAGGTCGGTTGTTTGAACCCACTAGGCACTCTGTGGGAGAAAGATGTGGCAGTCAACTTCCGTAAAGATTACAGCCTTGGAAACCCTGTGGGGGCAGTTCTACTCTGTCCTATAGGGTCTCTATGAGTCAGACTCAACTCAATGGCAGCAGGTGGTGGTGGCGGCCACAGGTGCCCTCTCCCATCTATCCCAGCTTATCCTTCATTCAGTGTCCTGACACCACACAACAGAAAACTAAGAAACAATCTCTCTCCAGCAGCTCAGAGTCAGCGTTGGAGAGAAAGAGAGAAAGGAACTGTTGCTAAGTACCTACTACGTGCCAGGTACTTTCATCTACTTTATTTAACTGAATATTCATAAGTAGCTGGTGAGGTAGATCTATCCATTGTAGAGTTAGAGAAAATGAGGTTCAAAGAGGTTAGGCAATTTGCTGAAGGTTCCAGAGGAACCTGCTTATAAGGAAAATTTCTTATAAGGATAAGCAAGACAATTGGCTTCTTTCCATTTTGGGACCCTGTACAGATCCACCCTGATACAGCTTCTGAGAGGGGCAGTGATGGGGGGTCCAGTGAGCTACATAGCTGGGGCGGGGAGTGAGGGCAGCCCAGTTTCTGCAGTCCCACCAGGTTCTATGGTCAAACCACCTTAGAGAGTGCCCACCTCCCCTGAAGTGCCTGTGGGGACAACCTGAAGGGCAAGAGTGAGTAGTGTGGCAAGGCACCCCCTGGACCCACATTTAGGGGCTTTCTAACAGGGATGAGAGCCCTAGGTGGAGGCTTAGGACTGAGGGACCTTTCCGCTGTCCCTCGGGGCTGTCCAAAAGCTGGCCAACAAACTGCTTTGGGACCCTCAGTCAGACCTGCAGGCTAAAGTTCCACCAGCATCAATTTGTTAGATACAAGTATAACAAACTACTGCATCCCCCGCTCCGCCCCATTAACCCAATCACAGTCACTCCCATCCATCCATCCATCCATTCATCTATCCATCGACCCCTCCTTTCTCCCTCCCTCCAGTCATTCCTCTGCTGCAGTCAGTAATTATTTTTTTCTTTCATCAAATGTCTGGGACACCTGTCAGGCACTTCTAGCATTTTCTAGGATCCAAGAAGCCTTCATCATGGTGCAGAAAGCAGGAAACCCAAGCCTTGAGATAGAACTTTGGGAGGCAGAGATGGATTAAGACAAAGAGCAGTCCCGATGGAAGAAATGGTGTGAGTAAAGGCAGAGAAGTGGTAAAATCAGGGAGAAGTGTGAGCAATAATTTGTCATCCACTTTGGCAGAGTAGTAGTGTTTCCTAAGAATATTTGACCGCGGAGATCTCACGAGATCAGTGGCCTGAGGAATGCACTGGAGGAAATGCTGTGGGGTGTGTGCATGTATACGTAACAGGGAATAGTGAGAGTGAAGGCATTTGTATTTGATCCTAGAGGTGGTGATTCCTAACATCTATTCCACAGCATACTAGTCCCCAGAGATCCTCTGTGGACAAGTGGTCCCAGCAATTAAGTGTGGGAAGCACCACATAGAGTGTATTCCTTGAGCAGATTCACAAGGCACAACAGCACATTAAAGGCCACCCCACTTCAAATCCTGCAGCCAAGATATTTCAAGTTTACTTAACCCTGCATTTACCAAACTTATTTCACTACAGATCCCTTTGTTTCAGGGAATATCTTTATTTAGGGGGTTAATTGTTTTGATTTTTTGAAAAGTTAACATGTGCTTATGGTATTAATACATTTCAGATGGAGCAACAGGGTATGCTTTTAAAAGTTTTCCTCCCACCCTTAGTTCCCTCAGACTCTGCAGGTAGTCACTTGCCTCTCTTCTTCTGTATCCTCCCAGGGACATTCTAGGCATACACAAGGATGCATGTGTGTGTGGCAGCCCGTTTCCACAATGCAGATGGAGGCACCTCATAAACACATCTCTACTGCAGGCGTTTTAAGGTCTGCAGGTGTATTCCATCCTAGGGAATATATTGTAATGAACTTAGCCACTCCCTAATGATGGGCATTGAAATAGTTTCCAGTCTTTCGTCACTTTCAACCAAGGGTCAGCAAACTGTGGCCGACTGGCCACATCCAGCCCACCGCCTGTTTTTGTAAAGCACACGAGCTAAGATTTTTTTTTTCATTTTTAAATGGTTGGAAGAAGAAAAAAAAAGAAACAAGAAGAATATTTTGTGACACATGAAAAGTATGTGAAATTTAAATGTCAATGTTCATAAATAAAATTTTATTGGAACACATCCTGCCCATTCGTTGATGTGTTGTCTGTGGCTGCTTTCTACTACAACGGCAGAGCTGAGTAGCTGCAATGAGACCAACTGGCCAAAAGGCCTAAGATAGTTACTGTCTGGTCCTTTACAGAAAAAGTTTGCTGACCCCTGCTCTAAACAATGCTGAAGTGAATATCCTTACACATGATTGCAAACATGTGCAAGTAGATCTCACAAATATCATCTTATTTGATCTATGGCAATCTGAGATACATAGCTCAAAAAGTACACTCCACTGTTATTTCAGTTGATTTTTCCTTTATTATGAGTAAGGCTAAGCATCTTTTCACAGGTATAAAAATGTTTATATTTCTTCTATCTGTAATGTTTTTTCTTCCTACTGAGTAAAGAATATGACCAAAGGTATTTCTCGTTGCTTTATAAAAAAATGTTGAGATTAGTATTTTGTCTGTCCTGTGTGCACATATTTTCTCCATTTGCCATTTGTCTGACTTTGTTTAGGGCTTTTTTTCCCATGCAAAAATGTTCAAATTTTATGAAGTCAACTTTATCAATCTTTTCTTTCATGCCTTCGAGTTCTGTGTCTTACTTAGAAAGTTTTCCCAAGATTTTAGCGCTTTCTTCTAGGGCTATTATGATTTCATTACTTGTACCTGAAAATGCTGAGCTAACTGAATTTATTTTAGTGGAAGGAGTGAAGTAAAAATCCACTTTCTTTTTTTAGTTGGGTAGCCAGTGCAGCTACACTCTACCGAGTCCTCTTTGGAGGAGACTGTGGAGGCTGATGGGAGAGCAGGAGTGGACTCCACCATGGGGTAGAGGAGAATGGGGGCTCCCTAGAGGAGCACAGTGGGATGGGAGCAAGAGGAAAGCCAGTGGAGACACCAGTGGAGACAAGGGGTCCTGACAATGACTAGGCGCTGAGCAGAGCAAAGTGAGAGGGTAGCACGGCTGCATGGCAGAGGGCAGTTTGGGCTTAGTTTCTGAAGAGGGGAGAATTTTGTTATCTCCTGATGGGAAGGAGCCAGTGAAGAACGAGAGGGAGTGAAGGAGGCAGCAAGGTCCCCGTGGAGGGAAAGAAGGGGTCCTGGGATTGGGGGAGGGTTAGCCGGATCTTCTCAGTGGAGTGAAGGTAGGTTCAGGTGCTAATAGTGAAGGGGTAAGGGACCTGAGTCAGGCAGGCAGTACTCGTTTTGAAGCCTACCCTGGTTCCAGGGCCTGGGAATCCAGTGGTGAGCGAGATAGGCCAAGGCTCTGCCATCATGGCAGTGATACATGAGTGGGGACAGTGCTCAGATAGAATGTCACAGGATACCCTCCCCAGCTTGACCTGAGGAAGGAGGTGGGACTACCTACGGCTACAGGCCGCAGGGAAAACATTCCGAGCAGTGACCTCAGAGAGATTTCAGAGCAGGTTCCTGGAGCCCAAGCAGTACTGGGTGGTGATGAGATGCCTGGCGCAGCCATGCCTGAGTGTATATATCATGGGAGCAAGGACAGGAGCCCAGGGAATCTCTTCGGATCCCTGAAGTAGACAGAAAGCTGCACAAGGCAGGAGCTGTTATCTCTTTGTACAGAGGAGGAAAGTGACACTGACGGCTGAAACCACCTGGCTAGTAAGAGGCCAGTGAAGACTTAAGCAAGGTCTGAGTATCTGGATTGGCTGGGGCGGGGCGAGGTGGTACTCAAGGAGCAGCAGAGGGTGACAGCACAATGCTAACCTCTCCTGGAGCAAAGGCCCCTCCCTGCCTCTCCACATCCCTGGCCCCTGGATTGCAGTGGCCCTCCCTGGCCCCATTTCAGTTCATACCTCCCCCAGAGAATCAGAGGGAGAGGAAACTACATACACAAAGACAAGATGGCAGCCTGGGAGGAAAGAGGAAAATGGGGAGGGAGATGGGCCTGGAGAGAGGAGCTGAGACCAAGTCCTCGGGCCTTGAATGCCAGGCTAAGGCAGTTAGAGATTGTCGGGGAGCTGGGAGCCTACCTGGAGCCCCACCCCCAGGCTTCTTGCAGGCGATGACACAGATGAGGCGGGAGGCTATGGGGGCAGCCAAAAGCTCACAAAGGTTCTGCTGTGCTTGGCCAGGGCCCCTGCCAGAGCCAGCTTGCTTGGCGAGAAGGATCTGATTTAGAAAGGTGGTTACCCTGGGGCACATGGCCAGGCCTGCTGGCTGCCGCCCAGCACAGCACCCTCACTCCAAGCTTCCCATCCCAGGGCCTCCTCATTCCCCTTTACTTTGGTGCTTCCTGTTAGACCCAGGCAGGACTCCACAGCCTTGGACAAAGGACTTACTAAGTGCCAGGGGCCAGTGCTCACCTGAGGACCTGGGGGGGACCTGGAGGAGGGCCCAGTGGACATTTCATGGAGAAGGAAACACATGGAGGCTGCCCTTCACTGAGCACCTACCTTGACAGGGTTCACATTTAATTCTCCCAACAACCCGGCAAGGTAGGCATTATTATCTCCATTTTATAGACGAGAAAAGAAAGGCCTAGAAAGGCTAAGTGACTTGCTCAGGATCACACAGCGACTCATTGGTGGACCTGGAATTCTAAGTCAGGTTGGCCCCACCTATGAATCCAGTCTTGCCTTAACCTCTATACTGCTTTGTGTTCGAAAGGACCATGTGTCTAGCATTATCAGTAGGGATAGGTTACCCGATAAGCAAGGTACATACAGGCTTACTTGTGCTTACTTACTAATCTGTAGCGCACAATTTCACCGTTTTTACCATGTCAAAGACGTGGTCAAACCCATGTGAAATAGCGCACTACAGATTAGTAAAGAAGCACAATTAAGCCCGTTAATAACCTTGCTTACTGTAAACCTGTGCGTACCTTGCTTACAGGTTAATCTGCCCCTGAGCATGTGCCTGGCAGAGAGTGGGGGCCCATGGATGTTGATTTTATCATGTGGTTTCTCTGCTGGAGCTTGTGAACCTCACAGCAATCCTTCACAGTTGGTAGTGTTCCTCTCACTTGAATGATAAGGATGCTCAAGCTAAGAGAAACTGAACAACTTGCCCAAGGAAAGTTGGGAGAAGTTCAAAGAAAGGATGAGTGGGGAGAAGAACTAGCCCAAAGAATGCCAGAATTTCTGAGAGGCTCAGGATGTGGAAAGAAGATAGGGAGGTTGCAGATTTGAGGGCCTGAGCAGTGGGGCTGGCCCTCGGATTGGCTCTCACCCATCAGAAGAGCACTGCTCAAATAGCTGGGCTCAGGATGCCTACTTGGCCCTGCCTTGTGGTCCTTGTGTGACCTTCAGCAAAAAGGGTCCTTCACTGAGCCTCAGTTTCCTCTTCTGTCAGGTGAGGGCAGCTGGACTAGGTCTGATTTTATTTTTTTAAGCAGAGGCACCTTTCTTTAATCTTAAAATGAAGCTTAACATTCATTCATCCATTTAACAAATATTTATTGAGACCTACAAGGTGTCTGGACAATATGGTTGACTGGATTTTCTTCCTGCTTTGAGTCGCTTTGATGTGAGGTGGAGAAATAAAGGGTCTTTCCCCAAACTCCTCCCCTCAGGGTAGGAATTGGTCACCTGAGCTGCCAAGGGCCCATGCCCTCATCTGGGAGCCCACCCACCACAGAGCTGATGGGAATCTTAGAGATATTTGTACACACACATTTTACAGACTGAGTGATGAAGGCTTGAAGAGTAGACCAAACCCTGGGTCCTCTGAAGCACTCTCTTCATGGTACCACTAATCAAAGAAGCTTTGTGGAATCAGTGGAGACTGGGTGTGTCTATGAGGAAAGAGGCCTGGCCTGAGCACAGCCCTGGAGGTGGGAACGAAGCCCTGTATTGCAGAGGCCAAGCCCCCACACCTCTGCCTGGCAGAGCCTTCCTACAACCTCACCCTCCTCTACCCACCCCCGCCATCCTCTGCCCAGAGCCAGGGTGTCGGCTTGGGTTTGGTGACAGCAGCCCCAAAGGAGGTGTTGTATGGCTGAAGCCCTCCATTGTAGCAGCTCTGGCATTTTCCAGGAGCCCTGGCTTGCCAAGTTGTCCTCCTGCCAAGCTGGAGAGTGACTGGCTCCTGAGGGGGGCCCTCTCCGAACAGGCAACTTGATCCCCTGCAGCCCAGCACCAGCCCAGCTCTGGCCACCACAGCCAGAGCCCTGGAGAGTTTATAGCAACACAGGCTGGGCCTGTGAGCAGTTTTCAGGGTCAGGAGTTAGAGTGGCCACCAGGAATTCCAGAGCCAGAGTAGGTGGGAAGAATACTGGTTGGATGGGCCAGAGGCCGGGGTTCAAGCCCCCAACTCCTAACTTGCTGTGTGACTTTGGGAAATCACCTCCTCTCTCTGGGCCTCAGTTTTCACATAATGAAGTCTGATGAGTGGTTCCCAAAAGCCTGCAAATGGACTGACTGGCCAGGGTTCCTGGCAAAGCTGTCCTTGGTCTGCAGCATCCCTTTCAGATAAAGGACTGACTACTTCCTGCCAGGGGGTCAGAGTGCCCGATGGCCATGAGTCCCCACCGCTTGGCCTCCTGGCCCTTCAAACTGTAGGGAAAGCTGGTGGCTGGTAGCTGCTGTCTTGGTCCTCTGCCTCTCTCAGTTCTCCCAGAACATTCCAAATTCAATAGAAACACATTGGGTGTGGCTTCTATTTCCCTCAAGATAACCAAGTGAAGCTGGAGTTTTCTCAACTACTGTGATAAAAAAGCTTAAAAACAATCTGGACATAGAACCTCACAAGCACAAAACCAATGTGTCAATAATATCATGAAATAAAGGTTTTGATTATTTCTCCCCTAAATTTTTTTTTACTGTCATACACATAAAGTATGCTGTTGTAAATTTACCACTGCCCGTTTTTTTTTTCAGAAGGACTAACTATCCTTTATTGAGATTATGCCCTTCCCATTTTTGGCATTAAAGCATTTTGTTTTTTTTTTTTAAGATGAAATGATGGTGTGACAGTACATGATAGTTCTTCAAGTAACACTTTACAAAGTCTAACAGAACTATTCTATACAGAATAGTAACTGTTCTATACAGAATACAGTTAGTCCCGACTTACCACGAGGTTTCCTTTCCGACGACTCCACTGTAAATTGATTCTGATGTAAGTTCAAAACCTTTTTTTTTTTAAAAAAAAGTTTTCATTATTATTGCCTTTTATTGTCAGTATCTTTGTAAATCTGATCTTCACTTGCCTTTGGGGGCTGGAAACATTACATATAAACTTAGATAATATTTTAATACATATATACATAAAAAAACACAAATCATAAAAATTTACTTTGATGAAGAACAGTTGGACGACAGCATTTTGTCAGTTGCAGTAATAACTCCACTTGTGGAAGGTTCTGGATCATCTGGATTATCCCTGGGGATAGGGATGACATTTCTAGTCAGAAAATTAGTGAGAATTGTCTGTATGGTGCTTTTCTTTTTTTCTTTCATATATTTCAAGGTAACACCTCACTGCTTCCTGAATCTGCCTGTCAGCTTCAGCAAAGCGATCAGTGTTTGGGTCCATGTTTTTAAGCAACTGAAGCCCTGATTTAGTTTAGAAAAAACTGCAGCTAATCCTTTCACTGTAAAATTTGTTGACAACGTCTCTCCTTCCTCTTCCTCATTATTTCTTTCTTCTTCATCATTTCTGTCCTCTTCAAAATCCAGTAAGTCCTGATCTGTCAACTCTCCTTCTTCGTGATCTATGAGCTGTTCCACATCGATGATACCAAGTTCTAAATACAGCATTCTTGTACACGATTTTTCCACCTAGCTCTTTCATCATATTATCCTGATCAAATGCTTGGAGCACGTTCACATAACTCAGCAAATTTTCCCATATCCCCTTAACTTCCTCCCAGGAAGATGCAGTGCTCCGGATACACTGATGTCGTAAGTGCGGTTTGTCGTAACTTGTCGTAAGTCAGGGACTACGTGTAGTCGTGATTACAGTTGTACAGCTTGATGATGCATTTCCACCAAGTGAACGCAGTGTATAACCACCTCCCAGATTAAGAAACAGAATATCGTGATAGTTATTTTTTTTAATATTCTTTTCCTAGTAAAATAAAGCACTGGCCATTTTATTCTGGTTTTTCCATTCTTTAATTTTACCAGTCTGTAAAATCTAAAATCTGGGGGTCTTGCAGGCTAGATGATCTAATGTCCCGTCTGGTGTGAGCACTCCACAGTTCTGCTGGAGCCCTGGGAGTCAGAGGGACCAACCAGGGAAAGCAGGCCTGAGCCTTGGACTCTGCCTGCCCAATCACAGAGGAGAGGGGAAAATCTGGGAATATCTGCCCTGACCTCTCCTGCCTCCCTTCCAACACTTGCACGTCCTTTTTCTGTGACCGGTAAATGTCCCTCCAGATGCAGGACAGCTCTGCATGACCGGCTGTGGAAATCAGGGCCAAGGGGCAGTGAAGAGGAGTGGCTTTGGGCAGGAGATGCTGGGGGATGAAGTCATTCTTCCTATCCAGGCCTCCCTCCAGAGCTTTTCATAAGCCATTACTCTTCCCTTCCACCTGCCTGCCCCAGGGCCAGGTCTTATGGACATTTCTGGGATCCTGAGGCGTTCTTTTGTGTGCCCTCATTGCCACTCACTTCCCTCCCCAAGTGAATGCCTCCCAGACTCAGGAGATCATTCTTTACCTTTTCCCTCTTGATTGATATGTGGAGCAATCACGAGACAGAAATGTTTTAGAGACTTGTTCAAAATCACACAGCAGGTGCTGGGGATTTTGTGGAGAACAATATGGTTAGGATTGCAGGCCTCACAGAGCTCTATCAGGAAAGGCAGAATTCCTTATATGTGGGCAGGACTTTTGATTCTTGAGTAAATTCTGAAGGGTAGACGAGATAGGAATTCTTAGCCCCATTTTACAGATGACCAAATTGAGAATTAGGGAGGTAAAGTGGTTTGCCCATGGTCACACAGCAAGGCAGGGGCAGAGCAGGGATAAGAATCGGTCCTTTTTTAGATTTTAGTTCAGCATATTGGAGACAATACAATGGAGAATAGAGGGTCCCTAGCCACAAAGACAAAAGGACCCCTGGTGGTACAACGATTAAGTGCTCTGCTGCTAACCAAAAGGTTGGTGGTTTGAATCCACCAGCCGCTCTGCAGGAGAAAAAACCTGGTGATCTGCTCCTGTAAGAATTTCAGCCTAGGAAACTCTATCAGGCAGTTCTACTCTGTCTTATAGGGTCACTATAGGGTCTGAGTCAGAACTGACTCAACGGCATGCAACAACAGCCACCAAGAAAGTTTAAAACGCTTTTTTCCTTTATCCTTTTCTTCTGAGTATTTACTATTTAGGGTGTGGTTTGGGAGAGAGAACTTCTAAGGTTCCTTTAAATGGAAGAACTTAATTTTTTATTCTAAGTTACTATTATTCTAAAATTTTATGATCTAAGATTCTGTGCTGTCAAGATTCTGTTATTTGGGTCTATTGTTGGGATGACAAATATATTTTAATAATTGTGCAGATTAATCAATGAGTAGTGCCTACCTGGACTGCCGCGTTCAGAAAGGTTCTGAGATACAGCGCTGTGATTGATTAGCAATGCCTGCCATGGATTAGGGAGTGAGAAATAGTGTGTTACTTATTTTCAGGCCTACATATTGCACAATCCTACTCCTTATTCCTTTCCAACTGCTTCCAAATGATTTTCTTTTTGTCAGATTCCTGCCCGCATTCATTCTCTAGACCCCAAATATATTCCCTCTTTCTCCCCTTCAGACGCAGAATAGCCCCTTCCTGGTTCAGTCCTTCTGCTGGTATTTTATCTATCTCAAGCGCTTCTAACAATGACCCATCCTTTTCTAAGTGAGTATGACTCCCTGCTGTTGATTAGGTCAAATCTAGATTCCTCAGCTTGGCATTCCATCCCCTCTTCCCCATCCCTGCCAACAGATTTGTAGTCTGGCCCCATTAAATCAGTAAAAATGTACCTGCATGCTAGGTCCTGTGCTAGGTGCTAGGCTGAAGTCACTGTCCTTGAGGTGTTCACAGTCTGGTGGGAGAGATGAGACAAGACAAAATATTTACAGTGGAAGCCAGGCAGTGATTACAGAGATGAGGGTCAGATAAGGAATGACGGGGAAGGAAGTATCACATGAGGTTACAGTCATCACAGCAATCTTCTTAAAGGTGTAGCATTTGAATGTGCCTTGAAAGACAAGTTGCATTCCACCTACCCAGCTTAGCTCCCCGGATGGAGTCCTCCAGAAGATTCCTCTCCTGCTAGCGCTGCAGAGTTGGTCAGTATGAGGTTAAGCCTGCTGCTAAAAATGCTTTCCTGCCAGTCTCTGTTTACCTGGAGCAACTGAAGAAGAAGGAGAGTCAGGAATAGAAGGAGGAAATGGAATGTGTGGCTAAGTGCCTCCATGTACAACTACCTCCTTTGCCATGAAACCAAAAGAACCGGATGGTGCCCGGCTACCATTACTGAACGTTTTGATCAAAGATTCTATAGAACAGTCCTGCTCAAAAGGGGGAAAATACAGAAGACAATTTAAAAATTTCAGGGAATCCAGAATTTCTGGAGCCATTGAGGCTGGATGAACCCCCAAAACTACTGCCCTGAGATGATTTTTAAACCATAAACTAAAAATATCCCCTTAAGTCTTTAAACCAAACAATAGTTTAGCTTAATTAGTAAAGAAATGTGTGCTTTGAACACTGTGCTTTTTAAAGAACTATCTATATGGGATCACAGTGACAGCAACAACTCGAAAGGTTGGATAGGCAACTTAGGGGGCAGTGAGTTTATGTTAATGGGGGAGGAACAATTCAGAAAAGGACGGTGAGAATGGTTGCATAACTTGAAGAATGTAATCAATGTCACTACATGTACATGTAGAAACTGCTGAATTGGTATATGTTTTGCTGTGTATATTTTCAACAACAACAAAAATAAAATAAATTATTTAAAAACAACAACAACAAAATACCTTCCTGGCACAAGTGGCCCTGGTATGGGGGCTTTCTGTCGCTCATCTTTTTTTTTTTAATTTAGTTGTACATACACATAGTTTAGAAAGTCTAGATAGCTAGATAATTAGATAGTTGCTGTCGAGTCAACTCTGACTCATGGTGATCTTATGTCCAACAGAATGAAACATTGCCCAGTCCTGCATCATCTGCAGCATGTTCAAGTCCATCGTTGTGGCTATTTTAGAAAGTCTATAAGGCTTCAATGGAAAACAGTAGCTCCCCCGTCAATGCATGCGTACACACACACACCATTTCCACTCCACATAGGCAACTGCTTTCAACTCTAAATTATTTGCTTATGTTTCTACTTCTTGATTTTTCAGTTTTAGGTATCCTCTCTTTTTTCTTGCTCTCACCACAGCCACATGTACATTTTCTGTCTCCCATTCCTTCCAGTAAAATTATATCGCAAGTTTAGTTGAACAGTATTCACTGTTTGCATTATTATGCCATGTAAATGGGGTTAACAACTGAGCCATGTAATATTCTATGATTACTTTTCCTTTCCCGCATAACAGTTACAGCTGTGTAAATCTCCTCTCAATATGTTAAAATGCATTGGATATTCTACCAATTTCATCTTCCTGAAGGAATCTCTCCCAGAGTCCTCCATTCTGTTCCCGTCTGCATTAGTTGCTATGGCACAACCACTGGCCTGGGGATTCCTTGCCCCTCTCCTTGGTTGCATCTCCTATTCTTTGGATCCCCTGTCTTCCTCTTTCTTGGTTTACTTCCCCATTTTTGCTGAGGCACATCCTCCAGTAGCTGCCTGAGAAAGCATGTAAAAGATCTTATGTGATTGAAATGTATTCTGTCTTCACCCTTGATAATCATCTGGCTGGGTGTAGAATTCTGGGATGGAAATAATTTCCCTCAGAATTTTGAAGGCATTTTGCCATTGCTTTCTAGTTCCCATCTTGCCATTGGGAAATCGAATGCCATTCTGATTCTTGACTCTTCGTATGAAGCCCCTTACTTTTTCTTGTATCTGGAAGCTTTTGTGATCTTTGTTCTCAGAGTTCTGAAATTTTGATGTTTTGGGTGTGAATCTATTTTCATAATGATTGATGGTGGTGGTGAAGTATGCAAAGGACTTTCACACAGATCTCCCTGATATTACAGAATCCTGAGGGTTGAATGTTATCTCCCTTTTATGCAAGAGAAAAATAAAGGCACAGAGAGGCTAATTACTGGCTCCTGGTTACTCAGCCAGGAAGTGTTGGCTTCAGGATTTGACTCTTTCAACGCCAAGTCCAGGGCTTTCTGCTTCCCCATCCTGCCCACCCCTGCTTTATCCAGGCCATCAGCTGAGAGGAGCCTTCCTATTCCAGAATCTCTCTTCACCAGTGTGCCACAGCGTGTGGCATGTAGGCTGCCTACTTGTTTTAAAAAGATTTTTGGGTCCCACCCTTGACCTAACGAATCTCTGGGAGATAGGGCCCTTGAATCTGCATTTTAATAAGTGTCACCAGTGATCCCCCGCCCCCACCCCCGTGATTCCTGTGCTTACTTAACAGTGAGCGGCCCTTGGAGGCCTACAGTAATGCCGGATGGTGCAGTGGGCAGAGCCCCGGGGTCAGCACCGCCCTTCTTAGCTCTGGCCTTGGGACCGCCTCAGTTTCCCGCCTGTAAAGTGGGGCGGGTCACGCAAGGCTCCGAAGGAAAAGTGCCTCTGGCTGCCAGTCCCCATAAGGCTGGCAAGCTCCACACCTGCCTCCCTCCCCAGACTCCTTCCCGCCTCCATCCGCCCACCCCCGGGTGGAAGGAAACAGCTGCGGGCTCTTCTCTTCCAGGCTGCGGTCAACTCCTAACCGGCTGCGGCCTAGCGCTAAGGTTGGGGGCTCCGGGCCGCTTTCCGCACGCGCCGGGCCCCCGCCGTGGACCGCAGGGGACCTGAGTGCGCGGCGCTTCCCGCCCGCCGGGCCCTCCAACAGCCCATAAATATTCCTTGGGCCCGGAGGGGGCGGAAACTGACTTTCCAGTGTGTCTTCTGGCCCCAGACCACCTTCCCCCCGGCGGAACTGTGGAGAAGCGCTTGAACGCCAGTCACCGCCTCTCCGCCTCTCCCGCCCCCCTCGCCCGAAGGGCGCATGCGTAGGCGCCGGCAGCGGGGTGTCAGAGCCCCCGAAAGGCGGGGCGCTCCTGGTGCGGGGGCCCGGCAGGGACGTGGGCAGGAGAAGGCTAACACACACCTACTGTGTGAGCTGGAGTAAGACCCTTCTCTCAACCCACGAGTCAGGGAAGGCTTTCTGGAGACATTTAAGCTGAGCTGTCTCTGAAAGATAATGAAGGAATATGCTGGACAGAGGGACCAGAATATGCAAAGGCAAAGAAAGCGTTTGGGGAAATTACAAGTATTGTATGTCACTGAATATTGAGTTGAAGATGGAGAGATGAGGCTGGAGACAGTGGCAGAGGCCAGTCCAAGCAGGGCCTTGTGAACCATGCTGAAGGGGTGGAGGCAGACACTGAAGGGTTCTAAGGAGGAAGTGTACCTATGCCAAATTATTTGCGTTTAAGAAAGACCACTGTAGCTTGGTAAGAAAGGTGGACTAGAGGGGTAGCAAGGAGCTTTGATGGTGCAACAGTTAAGCCCTTGGCTGCTAATGGAAAGATTGGCGGTTTGAACTCTCAGCCGTTCTGCAGTCCTGGCGATCTGCTGCTGTAAAGATTAAAGCCAAGAAAACCCCGTGGAGCAGTTCTGCTATTTCACATGGAGTTGCTATGAGTTGGAATCAACTCAACAGCACCCAACCTCATCAACAGGGACTTGGGTGAGGGGCCTGTACACAGAGATCACGGTGCCTTGGCCCGTGTAGCGGCAATGGGAATGGACAGAAGTAAAGTATGAAGTAAAGAGGGGGCAGCAGTGGGGGTGAAGTAAAGAGAATTCCTAAGGTGGAATGGGTAGGAATCAGTGATGATAAACTGGATGTTGGGGTCAGGAAGAGGGCAATGCTCAGGTGACCAGCTTAGCCAACTGAATAGGTGGCAGGGCCTTTCTCAAGTATGAAGCAAGGGGAAGGATGGTGGCTCTTCACACAATCTCTCCCACTTGGAAAATCCTCCTCCTTCGCTATCTACCCAACTTGAATCCTTCTTCCAAGGCTTCACTCAGTGCCCCACCACTTCACCTCCAGGAAGCCTTCTCTGCTCCCTCATGGATCTCAGAATGTCAAGCTTGTATTTGGTTATTTGCTGTCTTGCATTGTTCTGGAATTAATTCTTGTGCATTAGCCTTCAACCATCTAGAGCCTGGAATAGTGGTTAAGATCATATTAGTATCCCAGTTCTACTGCAGACTTGCTTTGTCACGTGGGAAAGAAAATCATTCATTCATTCACTCCTAGCCTCACTCTTCTTATCTGTGAAATGGGGATAACGATTCCTCCCTTGAAGAGTTCTATGAGGGTTAAATGCCTAGCACTTGGTGGATGCTCAGTGAGTGAGCTTTTTCTTCCACTAGAGTTGGCCAGCCTGGAAACCAAACAAGGGCCGCTCAAGTGTCGCTTGAAACTTCTTCCCTAGGGCTTTTGGATAGAGGTAACGGAGTGGACTAATAGAAAGTGGAATAATAATAATAGAAAGTGGAATAATAGAATGGTTGGGGATTAGGAGGCCTGGACTCTTGCAGTGACTTCCTATGTGACTTCAGACAAGTCAAGGCCCCTCTGGGCACCTCAGTTTCCCCATCTGGACAAGGGAATGGGCAGGATGGCCCCTGAGGTTCCCATTGCTGCCCCTCAACCATCCAGTTTCCCGGTGGAGCTCCATGGCTTCCAGAAAGCCCTGAGTGCTGTGGGATAGCAGTTACATTCCTGGGCTGCCATGACATCTTCCTTCCCAGCCTGTGAGTCTGGCTTCCCCCTGGGGCCACCCTGACAGGGGATTGAGAGTATCGTCCTTCTACAGACCTCCATGAAACCAGACCTGGGGTCGGTGCTCCAGCGGGTCTTCGATTTTGGTGAGATTGGGCCTGGGTTTCCTTGGGAGGCAGAGGACCCTGGAAGACCAGACTGGAGCTGCCAGTTCAAGAGGACAAAGTGGTAGGGGCCTGGCTTGGAGCAGCTGCAGCAGGAATGAGGGCATGGGGGGCAGGCATCTTGAGGCTGACATGATGAGACATACGGGCAGAGCCATAGAATTTGGGTTGGTCCCAGATGAAGGAACCATAACAGTAGTTTCACTGCACCCACTGTTTGCCGGACAGTCAGGTGAGCCACCCATGGTTGTGTAGCAGGCTAATGACAGGATGTTTTGACTGAGAGGAAGAGCAGGAGCAAAGTGGTAAAAACTCCTGGGTTCAACACAGGTAAGTTTAATCATTGTAATGAGGTAAAACATGGGAAAGCACCTAGTCCAATGGCCAGGATATATTAGATGCTTAATAAATGTTGCTGAATTTGATGCCAGATCCTATGTTGGGCAGCAATGGATCACACAGTCCCTTCCCTCAAGGAACTCAGAGTCTGGACACAGAAACATTCCTGGCCTATGCAGTGATAAAGGGCAGAGTAGGGACTGTGATGACCCAGAGAGAGATGGACTTGAACCCACACAGTAGAGCAGGCTCTGTGATTAGTGGTGAACGTGGGGAGAAAGGTATGTTAAAGAAGGCTTCATGAAGGAGGTGACATTTGCACTTGTCTTTTATGGCTGTGTAGGAGTTTTCTAGACCAAGAAGGCAGAGAAAGTTATTTTAAGGAGAGGCAAGAGCATAAGCAAAGCCACGAGGATGAGGGAAATTACAGAGTGTTTAGGGGGCTGGTTAGTATTTCACTGTATAGGAAATATAGGAAATGAGGCTGCAGAGGTCAGCAGGGGCCAGGACCAGAAGGGCCTTGAATGCCAGGCTAAGAAGCATGCACAGAATACGAGGACAGTAGGGAGCCATGAAACGTTTCTGACCAAGGGAGTGATGTGGTCAAAACCCATTAGAGAAAGAAACAGCTTGTGTCCAGTGAGTCACCTAGAGAGGTCCAGGATGGGGGATTGGGGCAGTGGACCCAGTAGGAACTACTTGCTATACTTCAATCCACTGGGACCTATTTCCGGTCCGAACCAGGCTCCTGGGACTGGTGGCCTCTTTTCAGGTGGACAATAGATGGCGCTGCAGCTCTGTGCATCCAGCCTCCGGGGCACGGCCACCTGTCCCTCACCTGGGAGGGTGAGACCCCTTGTCCTGCTTGGCCCTGGCCCTTGGGCCCTGTCTCCGGTGATGAGGCTCAGAGAGGGGCCCTGGGGTTGGGTGGGGCAGGCTGTGCTTCCCATCCCCAGAAGCAAGGAAGGCCACTTGCTTTACAGAGCCACAGAATGCGTGAGTAGGGAGGGTAATGTCCCTATTTCAGATGTGGGGAAACTAAGGCTCAGAAAAGGAGGAACTTACCTGTGACAGAGTAGGTTAATGGCTCAAGAGTGGTCCCCGTGTGGCTGGTGTGGGTAGTCTTCCTGTTCCTCTCTCCTGCCTCCTCCTGGCTGTCCCCACCACCCCTTCCCCACTCAGTCCTTGTCCTCTGCCTGGCTCAGACCATTGCCCCGGCCTCCACAGATCCCTGCACTGTGGGTCTTTTCCATGCCTGTCCGTGTCTCTCCGTACCCTCTCCGTCCCCCACTCAGCCCAAGGATTTTTTTCTCACACAGATCTGACTGCCACCCTCCCCTGCTGCTGAAATCCTTCCCTGTCCCCCCACCACCCCCAGGCTCCTTAGCCTGGCAGTGGAGGTCCTATGGACAAGGACATCTTCCCTCTTACAGGTCTCAACCATTCAGGTTGGCTCTGGGCTCCCAGAACCCTGATTGCTCCCACACATTTACTCAAGCTGATCCTTCCTTCCCTGGCCTACTGTCAAATCCTATTCATCCTTTAAGATGAGGCCTCCAGGACATGGGGCTTAGGTGATCCTCCTGGGCTCCATGGCCACACTCGTCTCCTCTTCTGGATCACAGAGTGCCTCAGGGCAGGGCACCCAATTCACTACTTGGCACAAGTGAATTGGCACAAGCTTGGCCCACAGCTCAGTACAGCATTTTTGGATGAATGACTGAACAATAGTTACACTCTGGAGCATTGATAAAAGCAGCTCACACCTACTGGGGCCAGGCATTGTGCTGGGTACTTTCATGCATAGCACTTTTCAATCCTCACTGCAACCTGGCAAGGTCTGAGATTGGAATTGTTATCCCCATTGTCTTAGGCTGGGTTCTCTAGAGAAGCAAAACCAGTAAAGTGTATACATATACAGAGAGATTGATATCAAGGAATGGGTCACATGGTTGTAGAGGCTGGAATGTCCCAAGTCCGTAGGTCATGATAGAGGCTTCTCCTGATTCACGTAGCTGCAGGGGCTGACGAACTCAAGATTAGCAGGTCAGAGAGAAGGGCTCTTGCTCACATGTTGTGAAGATCGATGAATCCCAAGATCAGCAGGCAAGACTGAAGGTAAGCTGCTAGCTGAAGTCCCAAGAACCAGAGGTCAGACGAACAGGAGCCAGCTGCAGGTTCCAGAGTGAGCAAAAGCCCTTGAGCCTTGCCAGAATGTCCACTTATATTTGATGCAGGCCACACACCTAAGGAAACTCCGTTTCAAAATGATTGGCTACTCACAGCACATCCCATCATAAAGGTGATCACATTATATCAAATCTCATCTTGGAAGTGATCACAACACCATATGACTGCCAAACTGTATCATAACTGCCAAACCACTGAGAATCATGGCCCAGCCGAGTTGACACAACCTTAAGCATCTTGCAGAAGAGGAGGGTAAAGTACAGCGAGGAGAGGTGATTTGCCTGAGGACACACAGCCAGTGAGTGGAACCTAGCTCAGCAGGCTGCCTGGCTCAGCAAGGCCTCAGGCTGCAACTGAAAGGACCAGCTTGGTGGGGCCACTCCAGGGGTACAGGGTAGCAGAGGTGACATCTCCCAGAGGCCTGAGTAAGGCTACTGTGGGGTTATGAGGAGGCCACTCTGTGTATCTGGGGCAGAGGAACCTCAAAAAGTGGGGTTCCTTCCCTGTCTTGGAGCATGGGGAGCCCTCAACTTTCTGAGTCAGGCAGGGACATGGGCTGACCTGAGGACCAAAAGTATCTGTGTAGCAGCCATGAGGCAGAGCCCAGCGACAGGAGGCTAGTGAGGAGGCTGCTTTGGTGATCCAGGGACACCCAAGGCCCAGCCAGGTGGACAGCTCATGGTCTGGGATCAGGCCAGGCCAAAATATCCAGACTTTCCAAGGAGCCCTGTGGTCAGCAGGCTGGATGCCGGGAAGCAAGAGGTGCAGTGGCAGGGCTGCCCACAGAAGACAGGAGGGCAGGACGTGGTCATGAACTGCAAATATTTGCTGCATAGAAACCCAAGGGTGGGGATGGGCAAAAGGAGGGGCCGGCAGAGTGTCTCAGTCTTCTGGGTCTCAGTATAAATAACAGGAGTGTCCTCAACTTGCTGTGTAACCTTGGCCTGGTCTCTGCCTCTCCCTGGACACCAATAAGGCAAATTATAGCCTAGAGTCCCTAAGGAACACAGAAGTCAGAGATAAAAGGGTCCGCAGTGCCTTAAGCCCAGGTCCTTCAGCATCTAATGGAGAAACTGAGGCCCAGAGAGGGACTGCACCTGCCCGGGTCTCACAACAAGCCGGGCTCACAATCCAGGCCTCCAGATTTCCAGTCTGATTTGGTGACGACTTGAAGCACATTCCCTCCTTCTCTTCCCAACTCAGATCCTTTTGGGGAACCTTTTAGTGGTCATTTGGTCCAGCCCCCTGTGTCTGGGCAGTACTACATTATTCTTGCCCCCTGTGACGGAGGGTTCAGAATGCCTTCCTGGTCTAAATCCACTCCAGATAGTGCTGGAGAACCTCCTTTAGTCTACCCCCTTCCTCTAGCTGCAGCCATCCTGCTTGGTAGTGTTTTTGGGCAAAGCGTTATGAGGAGCTGCTGGTGAGGGTGTCTGCATGGTGGCGACACCCAACCCAGCCTGATGCCTACCTGCTGCCCGCTGGCATCACTGGTTGATGAGGTCATCCTTTCTCTGGGAGGCCTCGTCCTGGGGGCTCCCACGGGGTCCTGGTCAGGGCTTCTCCCTGATTCAGCCAAGGGGTCTAGCCACTTCCAGAAGGTCACTATTCCTCAGGGTCATCAATCTTTGGGGTGGGGCACCTCTTCCAACCACGTGGGTCTGCGTGGCGGGGCCTCTGGTCACTGTTTCCTGGCTGTGGGTTGCAGGGAGAGGTTCCTGCTGCTTTCCTGGTAGGAAAAGTCAGATCAGCCTCTGGTTCGGTGCCACCACCTGCCTTGGGGGATATGAGGGGTAAAGCATCATCCCACCCCAAGACAGGAAATCAGGCGAGTCTTAACGTGCCCCAAGGCCGCTGCTCCTGGCCTCCTGACTCTTCCTCAGGCTCTGCCTCATCCCTGAAACATCCACTCCCTTCCCAGAGAAGGGTGCGTTGAGGGTGCCGGCCCTGCTGGCCAGGAGGAGCCAGACAAACACTTCCTGGGCCTCTGCTGGTGCTTTGTGTAAAAACTTTGCTCCATCAGTCCTCAGAGCCACTTTATGAGGTATAAGTATCGTCATCCCCGTTTACCACCTGAGACCTCAAATTGCCAAGCCACTAAGTGATAGGACCAGGATTTGAATATTGTGTTTCTGAATCCAAATTCACTGCTTTTTCCAAGCTGTCCCCACTCAGGTCTAGAGAAAGACTATATTCATTAATCTTTGTTTCTGATAGTGATTGTAACTTGTGGGAATAACTATCTATTTTAATTAGCACGTAGTAGGGGTTCAATGGAGCCCTGGTGGCCCAGGGGTTAAGAGCCTGGCTGCTAACCAAAAGGTCTGTAGTTCGAATCTACCAGCCACTCCTTGGAAACCCCATGGGGCAGTTCTACTCTGTCCTTCAGGGTCACTATGAGTTGTAATCAACTCGACGGCAATGGGTAGGGGCTCAGTAGGAGTCCTGGTTGCGCAGTGGTTAAAGCACTTGGCTGCTAACCAAAAAGTCGGCGGTTTAAACCCACCAGCTAATGTGGCAGTTTGCTCCGTAAAGATGTACAACCTTGGAAACTCTGTGGGGAAATTCGACTCCGTCCTATAGGGTTGCTATGAGTTGGAATTGACTCGACGGCAGTGGGTTTGGTTTGGGTTTTAGGGGCTCAATAAATATTTGTTGAATGAATAAGTGAGTGAGTGAACTAGTTTTCAAGTCCTGGGCACTGGATGAGATGACCTGCCCTTATTGGTATTCAGCCCTGGGCCTCTCAGATACCATGCTGTCTGTGCAGAGGGCCAGCTGCCGAGGCCAGAGAGAGGCGCCTCAGGGACCTGAGGCAGAGCCAGACTTGTCTATCACAACTTGCGGGGGTGTCATCTCCTCTGTCTCCTCCCCTGCCATTGAGAGGTAGGCAAGTCTGAGAAGGGAGAAGAGAACCCAGGACTTGGGCAGAGGGCCAGAAGAACAGTGGGGTCCCCCACCAAGTCACCTTGAGAAGGGCCTCTTCACACTCAGGCTGTGGGCTCCCGTGCTTTGCTCCTCCCTCATGACGCTCATAGCTCTGTGCTCCCTGCTTGCTGGGAGTACACCTCTGGGAGCCCCTCTTCTCCTACAGATTCGTCCTACAGGAAGCCTTCTGTCACCTGAACCTGAATCGGGTCTCCATCTGGGCTCCCCCAGCCCTTGTGAATTATCGTTATATAAGTTCCATGTTGTCATTATGTGGTTGTGTATCCCTCAGACCAGGAATTCCCTAAGGACAGGGCCTTGTCTGATTCTTCTCTGAGCCTCCAGCTCCCATGACAAGGCTAGGAAGGAAGGTTAAATGAATGAATGAATGAATGGACCAGGCAGCACAAGTCAATATAGCAGTCCGCCAAGTCAAAAGCCTTGGGCCTCAGTTCTGCCACCAGCTGGGTGGCTGATGCTGGGTTTCAAATTCCCATGTGTACACTGGGACATGAGGGCCGGGGCTAAATTCACACAGACAGACACTCAGCATGAAGCTGCCTCTCTGTCCCTGTCACCTTGGCCCTTGAACACTACCCAGGGAGGGTGAGAAAAGGTGCCAGCTTCATCCCTGGCCTGTCAAGTTGTTTTAGCCCCACGCTGCTTCATATGGCCTCATCACAGAAACGCTCCATCTCAGCTCTGATCTCTGCCCCAAGCAAGCCTGCTTGGCCAGCAGACCCACTGACATCAGCTAGGCTTGCTGGGGACCAGGGTGGGGGCGGGGCAGGGCCCTGCAATCCACCCACCAGGTCAGAGAACATCTGCAACCCTCTGCAAGATACCAAGCACTGCCCCACTCCCCACTCAGCCTCCCTACACCCTGGGGGCCAGCCTCTCCATCCTCATTTAGCTACTGAGGGAAATGGGACCCACTGATCACTCAGTGACCAGTATCCCAGCTGTGAACCTAAAATCAAATCATAAACTCCAAACTGGTTTATTTTAACCCACCAGTGCTGCCTGAAGGTGTGGATTTGAGGAAGTAGGTGATCTCCTCTTAGCCTCAGCTTTTCTTATCTGATTCAGGGTGGTAATGTTGTCCAGTATTCCTGAAAGTGCCTGTGGAGATAGAGGGGATACTTGGCACTGTGGAAAAAACCACTAGGCCAGGAGCTGGGCCCTGGCTTTGCCCCTCTCTGGGCATCAGCTCCCTGTCTGTAAAGTGAGGGTACCGTGGCTATCCCTGTGTCTCCTGCTGCCTCCTCGCCCTCTCTCCATCAACCTCCCAGTGGTGGTGGTGGCTACAATAGCATCCTATGTCTCGGTCACTTTCAAGGCCTGAGCTGAGCTGTGGGCATCAAGAGAGGGTCCAGTCTCAACCTTTCAGGAGCCTGGGGTTCTACAGGGAGAAAACAAATATGTCTGCTCTTCATCTTTCCATCCGTCCAGCAAAAGTTTACCCAGCATGGGCTCTGTCCCAGGCACAGGCTATGCTGGGATTCCAGAGCCCGCCCCTACAGTGTCCCTGCCTTTGAGGACTCACAGTCCGTCTCCAAGCTGTCCCTACATTTATGTCCCCAATGTAGACATTTCTTCTCAGGTCCAGATTCTTATATTTCACAGATGCCTGAACTTCTCCCCTTGGACGTACCACAGGCTTCCCAACTGGAACACTTGATCTGCCCAACCCCACTGCACCTGCTTCCCTTCCAGTTTCCCTCCAGGTCGGTAAATGGCTCTACCATCATTCCAGGGGCTTGCCCAAAATCTAGGCATCTTCCCAGTTTTGTCTGTCTTCCTCTCACCCCTGACATACAACTAGCAAGCAGTAAATCTGGGGATACTACCTCCAAATGCATTTCTGACATTTCCAGTTTTCTCCATCTCCATCATTACTAAAAAACAAAGCAGAATAAAAAACCAGTTGCCATGGAGTCGATTCTGACTCATGGCGACCCCATGTGTGTCAGAGTAGAACTGTGCTCCATAGGGTTTTTAATGGCTGATTTTTTGCAAGTAGACTGCCAGATGTTTCTTCCAAGGCACTTCTGGGTGGACTCAGACCGCCAACCTTTTGGTTAGCAGCCAAGCACGTTAACCATTTGCACCATCACTACCTTCATCAAAACCATAGCCTCACCAGGGTCAAGACTGTTGACTGTTGTCCCGATGTTCTCCTCTCACCCATCCTCCACCTGGCAGCTGGGATATCTTTCCAAAAGACAAACCTGACCATGTCTCTCCCTGCTTAAAACTCTCCCAGGCTTCCTATTTCCCTTAGGCTAAAGCCATGTTGTATGAGTCGAGGTCCAGCCATGTCCACCTCTTCAGGCTCATCTTGGGCCCCTCGGCCCTTTACTCAATGGCCTTCTCTTACTTCCTCCAGTTCCCACCCTGGTGCCTCTGCCTGTGCTATCATCTTTGCCTGGAAGAATATGTCTTTCCTCCCCCTCAACGACTACCTCGTCATGTCTGCTGCTGGCCATTTTTTTCCCTTCTGTCAGTTCTCAGTTGAAACATCACTTTCTTGGAGCTGCCTTACTTGACCTCATAAATTGAGTTAGGTTCACCCATGTACTCTCTGCTGCCTTCCTCCCTCCCTTAAGACCACCCTAACTTCCCTATCTCCTACCTTTCTTCCTTCTGCTCATATTTATTGAGTACCTACTCTGTATGAAGCATAGAAATATGGTGACGAACAAAAATGAGCTTGGCCTTTGCCAACGAGGGAGATGTACACTAAACAAAGAGCCACCCGGTAAACAGCATTCGAGATTGGGACAAGAATTGATCACTTCTCACACAGCCTCTGTCACAGGTCGGCTTCCCTGAGAAGCAGACTCTGAGATGGAGATTTGCCTGCAGGATGATTATCAGGAGCACTCTGGGTATCAGCCCTGCAGAAGGGAAGAGAAGGAAGCAGGATGGGTATACGGGAGAAGTCGGGCTGTGATGCAGTCTCAATGAAGCTCTCAGCCGACCTCATGGGCAGCTCTGGAACTGGACGAGCCTTCAGAGTTGTCCCAATTTGGGGTGAGGGGGGTAGGCTTTCCCGCTCCCAAGGTGGTCAGTCATTGGATTAAGGTTGCCCCTAGAAGGGGGTGTGATCTTGGGCAAGGCAGCTTCCTTCAGCAAAGTAATACCCCAAAAGAGCTGACAGCTGAGAGTTGTCTTTGACCTCTGTCCCATAGAGGGATCTGGAAGCCACATCACAGCACTTGTGAGGTACATGCTCTGTGGGGAAGCTGAGGCTCAGAGTGGTTAAGAGATTGGCCTCACCTGTGATCACGTGGCTTCTCAGCCTCACCTTGTCTGTCCGTGCCCAAACTTCCTATTTCCCCTTGTTGTTATTGTGTGCCGTGGAGTCGATTCCGACTCACAGCGACACCTGCTTTACCTTTAGGGAAGTATGGAGACAGTTGAGCATGGGAAAGCCTGAGGGGTATTTCAAATAATTAAATGATGTGTAGAGGGATTGGAAGGGTAGGGAGGGGCTGGCCCCTTTGCCTCGTGGCCTCACCTCGTGTTTGGGAAGGCATTAAGAATGGCTGGAGGGGCATCGCAGAAGCTGTGTGTGGCACACAGCATGGGTGAGGGCACTCTCGGGCCTCCTGCTGATGTTTTCCAGCCTCAGAGCCTCCTCACTTGGCCCTTGGTGGTGACTCCTGCTTCCCATACCTTCAAGAGGCCTGGGTACTGCCTGTGAGTCAGTGGATGATGTAAATGATATGTTTAAAGGGAAAGAGAGGTGAGCCAGAGCTGTTGTTGTTAGGTGCTGTTGAGTTGGTTCCGGCTCATAGTGACCCCATGTACAACAGAACGAAATGCTACCCGGTCTTGCACCACCCTCACAATCATTTCTGTGTTTAAGCCCATTGTTGCAGCCACTGTGTCAATCCATCTCATTGAGGGTCTTCCTCTTTTTCACTGACCCTCTGCAAAATATCCTTCTCCAGGGACCTGATAATGTCCAAAGTTCGTGAGATGAAGACTTACCATCCTTGATTCTAAGGAGCATTCTGGCTGCACTTCTTCCAAGACAGATTTGTTTGTTCTTTGGCAGTCCATGGTATATTTAATATTCTTTGCCAACACCATAATTCAAAGGCGTCAATTTTTCTTCAGTCTTCCTTATTCATTGTCCAGCTTTTGCATGCATATGAGGCTATTGAAAATACCATGGCTTGGGTCAGGTGCACCTTAGTCCTCAAAGTGACGTCTTTGCTTTTTAACACTTTAAATAGGTCTTTTGTAGCAGATTTGCCCAATGCAATGCGTCATTTGATTTCTTGACTGCTGCTTCCATGGGTATTGATTGTGGATCCAAGTAAAATGAAATCCTTGACAACTTCTATCTTTTCTCCATTTATCATGATGTTGCTTATTGGCCCAGTTGTGAGGAATTTTTTTCTTTATGTTGAGGTATAATCCATACTAAAGGCTGTAGTCTTTGATCTTCATCAGTAAGCGCTTCAAGTCCTCTTCGCTTTCAGCAAGCAAGGTTGTGTCACCTGCATATCGCAGGTTGTTAATGAGTCTTTCTCTAATCCTGATGCCCTGTTCTTCATTTAGTCCAACTTCTCTGATTATTTGCTCAGCATAGAGATTAAATAAGTATGGTGAAAGGATGCATCCCCGATGCACACCTTTTCTGATTTTAAACCATGCAGTGTTTCTTTGTCCTTTTGGAACGACTGCCTCTTGGTCTATGTATAGATTCTGCATGAGCACAGTTAAGTGTTCTGGAATTCCCATTCTTCAAAATGTTATCCATAATTTGATATGATCCACACAGTCAAATGCCTTTGCATAGTCAATAAAACACAGGTAAACATCTTTCTGGTGTTCTCTACTTTCAGCCAAGATCCATCTGACATCAGCAATGATATCCCTTATTCCACATCCCGGGGGTGGAAATGCAAGGAAAGACAATAAAGGGGAGTAGAGCCCTTGACCACCATGGCCAACTGACTACAGAACAAAGAGGTTTGCACCTTGGATAACAAGGATGGGGGCCTGATTTCCTTCTGCCTCGTCTGTCCCATGCGGAGATTATAACTCCACATGGGTGTAATTAGGGTTAGAGCAGAGGATGAGGGCTTACCAGAGGTTAGGATTTGTAAGGAGCCACTTGAGTGGTTCTCCTGGTTTGGAGTCTCTGGTGCTGATTTCAGATGCCATTTATCTGACGCTCACCTAGTGAGTGCCAAGCCCCATGTTGGGTTTGTGAGTTGGTGGTCACAAACTGCAGGAAATGGGGAGATTGAGGTCTAGAAAGGTGAAGGGACTCACCCAGATTATCTAACTCCCAGCCCAGGGTTCTCTAGATTTTCCTAACTACATCCCCAAAAGACGGAGCAAATTAGGGAGCAAATATTAGCAGGTAGGAGACTTTGGTTTGGCTTTTGTGCTTGTTGGGCAGAGATTTTGATTGGACCTGCTAACCCTCAACTTTCCTTCCCTACCTGTTAACTGGGTATTCATATTAGGGGTAATGCTAACAAACTTTGCCTTTCATGATGCTGTGTGGCTCAGATGGCAGGGTTAGCACAGGGTCAGGACTTGGAGCCTTGGAGCCCAGGAGGGGCCCTACAATGTTGGTTGGTTTTTCAGGGTGGGAAAGGGAAGAGGCAGGCAACCCAATAAATCCTCAACCTCCCCAACTCCTTTACCACCTATGCGCCTGCTTGGGGTGCCTGGCCCCTCCTGTGGATGTGTGGTGTGCACGCATTCATGCTTGAGTGTCCTTCCTCTGCCCTCAGGCCAAGCCCCCAGGGGCCCCAAGAGCTCGCAAGACAGAATTTCCCCCTCAGATTGGGGCTCAACCCAGTGGGTTCTGTTTATGCTGCCTGATAGCTTAAAGAGCTTGGCACTCAGAGTATGAATAATTGCATCATAAATTATGCAAATCTAATCATAACAACACCATGCTGGGCAACTTGCATTCTCTCAGCTCCTGATTCCCTCAGGTGTGCTAATCCTGGGACAAAACTTCCGTGGGAACCACACCATACCCTACTGCCTCCTACTTTTCTGGATTTACAACTACAATGTATACCCTGGCCTCAGCAGTTACAGTTTCACAGAGGGCTCCCTGGCCCCATCCCACCTGAGTCTCACAATAATCATGAGAGGACACTTATTGAGTGCTTACTGTATGCCACACACAGTTCTAAGCATTTTACATATATTAGCTTGTTTAATCCTCCCAGTAACCCTATGAGATAGACTTTATTGAATGCTCTGTTTTAAAGATGAGGAAACTAAGTCTCAGAGAGGTTTAATAACTTGCCTAAGGTCACACAGCTACTAAAGTGAGAAGCCAGGAAATTCTACAGGAAGGGAAACTGAGGCACAGAAAGACCAAAAGATTTGTCCAAAATCTCATGGTAATTCAGGGTTGACCCAGATCTTCTGGGACCTCTTCAGCCATCTTTTAGGTTTGTGAGCATTTGAGTGTTACCTCACATGTGAGTGTGTGGGTGAGTGTGTGTGTGTGTGTGTGTGTGTGTATTGGGGTGGGGGGGGCAGGGAGAGAGCAAGGGCTGGAGACTCATTCTGGGGAAGTCAGGGGATGCAACCAAGGCAAAGAGTTATTTTAAGGCCTCTCCTGCTCCCCCTGCTCCCCACGCAGCCCCTCCACCAGCCAGGCTGCTGTGGCCCTGGGGCCTGGACCAAGCATGGAGAGCTTTGTTCCATGAGCAGAGGGAAGTCTTGGCTCCAGGACACTTCACACCCAATGAATTACTTCAATGCTAGATTAGACTTGCAGGCTTGGAGCAAAGTGATAGTAGGGCCCAATTAAATTAATTTATATGGACTCTAAGCTCCAGCCCCTCCCTCTACCAGTGGCGGGGGCAGGCCTGCCCACTGCACCTTGACCTCCGGGCTCAGCCCACGCTGGGGATTCTGGAGTAGACGATAGCAGTTGGGAGATCTGCGTGTGGGCCACTCCCACCCTGGTGGGAAAACCAGTCTGGAGCCGAAGAGGGAGAGGCCAGGACTGTTGTTTTGTTTGGTTTGTTTCTGTTTTCAGTCTGAAGTGCAGGTTGGAAGAAAATGACCCTAATTAAGTAAAGACTTCAGGAAACTAGTTCAGAGAAGGCGAAGATGCCAGGCCTGGCTTAGGAACAAGATTCCCAAGTCCCTGTTCTAGGGATCTTGAAGGGATCATTTCAGGTAGTCCAGGCCTCAGTTCCTCACTATCCCACGCAAGGGGACATGTGGCTCCTTGTGGGGTGTGGGGGGTGCAACAGAGAGCTGGCCGCCTGGGCCACAAGCTTGGCCCTGCCAATGACTTGCTGTGTGAAGGACACACTTGAACTCTCTTCCCAAACTCAGGATCAAACCCACCTCCTTAACATGGCTCCTGACCTATCCCCTGCCTGCATCTCCTGCTTCATCTCCTGACTCTCTTCCTTCCACCGCACCCCGACTCCCACCCTCCACTAGAATGCACTGCATCTACCTGCAGTCCCCTGACGTGCGCTTTGCTCTTCCCCCTCTGGGCCTTTGCACCGGCTCTTCCACTGCCCGGGATGTCCTTTTCACCTACTTTCCCAGAGAGGCTCGAACTTTTTCCCTGTCCCTACACTTTACATTCTGAATGTAATAATCTATCTCAGGGTCTTTCTTCCCAGGAAATGACTTCTGGAGGGCAGGGGCAGTTCTGATCACCCTGTGGCCCGTGAGCCAGGACAGGGCCCGGCACAGAGGTGGCATCAGGGAGGGTAGATAACCTTGAGTGTTGCTTGCAGCTCTAACACGGTGAATCTGTCCCGGTCTCTAGCCCAGGCCCTTGACTGCTCAGCTGCATAGGGCTGCACTGAAGGAAGAACCAGGGGCCTGGTTCATGACTCAGCTGGGCTACCAACCTGAGCAAGTTACTTCCTTTCCCTAGGTTTTCACTTCCCATTCTGCAAAAAGGGAGGCTTAGTGCCAGGGACCCCCATGGCCCCTCCTGCATCTGATGCTTGGGGATTCCAGCAGTTTCTGATGTGGAAGTCGTCTCCCACCAACTAGAGGCCATGTTGATGTTGGCTTCTGAGAGCCATGACGCTGAAAATGGAAGAGGTGGAACAAATGAAGTCCCAATCCATTTGCTGCCCTCGGGATTTTCCCAGGGCCTGAGCTCCTCTTTCAGTTTTCTCCCAGAACTCATTCCCCACTTATTTACTGAGAGCTCACTGTGTCTGACCCCACTTCCACTTCTGCTGAGGACACTCCAGAGAGGGTCCTGGCTGCCACCTGCAGGACTGGGAGCTTCTGCCAGGCCTGCTTGGCTCTCAGCTCCAGAGAGCCCCTCCATGAGCCAGAGGGTAAGGAGTCCATCTCCCTCCCCTTACCAGCCTCCTGTTATTTGAGTCCAGACCAAGGAGCTTGAACTTCATCCTAAGAAATGTGGGAGCCTGTGCTAAGCAGGAAATGGCCTGATCAGAGCTCTCCAGCCAATGTGTGGAGAATGGATGGGACGGGGGTGGGGGGGTTGACAAGCCGGTTCTGAGGGCACTGTGGGCAGATCCTTTTTCCCCAAGGCCAGACAATCTCTTCCCCAACTGTGGAAGGACTACTTTGTCTCACTCAGACTTTCCAATAAGTCATTTGCTCTGTAGGGCAATGGGGCCAACCTCAGAAAACCCCCTTCCTGTCTCCTGGAGGATGCAGGGCCTTTTTGCAGTTGTAAATTTATGGCGGAAGCTGAGGGCTGGCACCTGCTGCAGGTTGCCTTTGAACCTCAGCTGCCCTTGCACCTCACACTCAGCACCCACTGGGAGCCTTTCTCCTGGCCAGCTGTGGGGAGGTGGGAGCCTGAGGAACTCTCCCTGACCCTCAGCTCACCCTTCCAGTGCCCCAGAGGCAGGCCTGCAGGCTCTGCTGCAGGGATGGCTGACTTGGGGGCAACCCTGGGCCAGCTCAGGCTTCCCCTTGATCCTGCTGGCCTCCTCCTTTTCCTTTGTTTGGTCCTGTATATTCCCCACCAGGGCATCTAATGGGATGGGGGCTTGTAGCTTGGATGCCAGTCCTCCCAGCTCTGCCTTCTCTGGGCCTCAGTTTCCTCTTCTATAACAATAGAGGATTAGACAAGATCATCTTTAGGTTTTATCAGGGGCCTAATGCTCCACTGAATTCCACATTCCTTTCCCAAGCCCCTCCTGTGTACCAGTGCTGGCCTAGGTGACTGGGATGCCCGGCCCTTGGGGAGCTGGACCCTGGTTGGGGGAGACTCACAGGTAAATAGACACTGATAGTGCTATGTGGCAAATGCTGGGGCCATGACAGATGCCAGAGGCCCGCTGGTGAGTGTGTGTGTACTAGGGTAGGGTAGGGGGAGCAAGGAGTGTGGCCACAGGAGCCCAGAACCAGCTCACTCAACCTGGAGGCAAGAGTCAGGGAAGACTTTCCAAAGCAGGTGAGTTGAGTAGTGGACTGGAATTATTGACGCCTTCATGTATTCATTAAATAAACACAGAGTGCCTACTATGTGTCAGACAGTATTCTGGAGGCTGGGGGTTATATAAAATAACCAGTCGCCTTTGAGTTGATTCTGACTCATGGAGACCCTATGTGTGTCAGAGTAGAGCTGTACTCCATAGGGTTTTCAATGGCTGATTTTTTCGGAAGTACATCTCCAGGCATTTCTTCCAAGGCACCTCTCAAACCACCAATCTTTTGTAGCAGCCAAGCACATTAACAGTTTATATCACCCAGGGACTCTGTATGTAAAATAGTGATGATGAAGACACAACCCTGAGAATAGACGCTTTCAAATGGACACGGAGGGAGGACATTCCAGGCAGAAGGAGCACTTATGCAAAGGCAGTGACTCATGAAAGAACATCATGGGTTTAGAGAAGGACAAGAAGTTCGGTGTGGCCAAACCAGAAGGCAAGAAAGAGATGAATGCTTTCTGGTGTATACCAGTTTGGAGCCAGATACCTGTAAGGGTATAATCCCAGCTCTGCTCTTACTAGTTACGGGACCTTGAAGAAGTCCTTTGACTTGTCTGAGCCTCAGATTTTTTTAGAAAATGGGGATATAATCCTTACTTCTCAGAGTTGCAAGAATTAAATGAAAGAAGCTAGATAAAAGTACCCAGCCCGGTGTCTGGCAGAGGTCAATCCCGATGGAACCAGAAGGGGCATCCCACATAAACAGAACTTTCTATCAGCCAAAGTATTCTTAGTGTGGAAGCAGCCAACAGCTGGGGAGTAAGCTTCCTGTCACAGGAGCTGTGTGAGCAGGACTGTTGTTGTGGCTAGGTGCCATCGAGTTGATTTCAACTCATAGCGACCCTATGTGACAGAGTGGAACTGCCCCATCGGGTTTTCTAGGCTGTAATCTTTACAGGAGCATATCGCCAGGTCTTTTTCCTGTAGAGTCACTGGGTTTAAACCACCAACTTTTACAGTCAGCAGCCTAGCGCTTAACCTTTGTGCCACCAAGGCTCCTTTTGAGCAGGTCTAGGGTTTACCTATCAGGGAGACTATGGTGAGAAGGCTTAGACCAGAAATCTCTCAGGTCTTCCCGCTCTCCAACCTATAATTCCACTAAAGATATCTGGCCCCCTGTCCTAACACAGCCTTGCAAAGGTTGGGAACTAGCACTTGTCCTCTGAGTTTGCTCCTCTCCAGGCTCTCAGCATTCTTCCCGGAACTCTCACCTCCCTGGTCACCTCCTCTGGCCACACTCAAAGTGTAACTCCCACAGTGGTCACAACTGTCTAGGAATCTAGCCAATATGGAGTGGATTGAGAAAATCACCTCCCTGGATTTGCTCACAATATCACTACCGATGTGGCCAAAGAGGTCAGTGGTTATTTGGCAGCCTGCCTTTCAGCCGCAGCAGGGAGACGCATCTACTTTGGTAGCTTTTCTCAGATGTCTCAAGATACGTAGAAGAAGCACAGAGCATTCCAGGGAGGTGATAAATCCTTGTGGGATGAATGAATGAAGTGTCTGACTTTTGGCTCAGGCCAGCCTTGAGGAGGGAAATATGGAGAATTAGGGGCACAGAGGGATCCTGGTGACTGGTGGTGGTGTTGCAGTTTTTTCTTGGGAGCTCAATATACTTCCTGTCTCCCCATTCATCATTCCCCTGCTGTGCTGGTCACCTTCTGCCTTCACAACATCCCTGTTTGTGGGATGGTACGGCAGGCTAATAGATTCATAGAGTCACAGGTTGTCAGTACTGGAAGGGCCTCTACAGAGGTCTGATTCAACCTGCTCATCATATAGATGGTGAAACTGAGGCTGGAGTAGAGGGAGGTCGGAAAGGTTTCCTAAAGTCACTCAGCGAGTGCCTGATGAAAGGCAGCACAGGAAGATGGTGAGGACCACATTGGATAGCATGAGTGCAGGTAACCCCTGCCCCAGTGGGGACAGCTGGTTCACCCTATTTGCAAGGCCTTCAGGTTAGCCTCATCCACCACCACCCAACAACCCTGCAGAAACTTCAGCCTCTGAGCTCAGTGACCCCAGGAGAGTCCTTTTCCCCCAGACCACACTGGAGGACCCTGGCAAGGGACTGTGGGAAAACATTCCACTGTGGTCTCACCACCAGGCAGGCACAGGGACAGGGCCTTTGGCTCGGGTTCTAGCTTTGCCCCTGCTCTCTGTAGGACCTGGACAGGTCCCACTCCTCTCTGGGCCTCAGTATCCCCATTTGTGAAATGAT
Organism: Trichechus manatus latirostris; assembly: GCF_000243295.1. Lineage (NCBI taxonomy): Eukaryota > Metazoa > Chordata > Mammalia > Sirenia > Trichechidae > Trichechus > Trichechus manatus. The sequence goes on along the minus strand of NW_004444024.1, from coordinate 5,998,750 downwards.
GGTGACAAACTGGTTTCAGAGGTCTCTGAGCTCTGACTCGGCTGCTTATCAGAGTGCTTTAGTAGGGAGGAATCTGCACTCATCTTCAGCGTTTCCTGCCTCGGCACACGCCAAACCTCCTATCTAATCCTGGGGTCCCAGGCCTGCCCTCTGGGGAGAAATTGTTGTGATTTTAAAGTTCCAGATTTCCTGGACCATTAGTGTCATGATACTTTATATCTGGACCTCGATTGCTTTTTAATTAAAAACGAATCCCTCCCAATCCCTGGTTTTAGGTCCATCTCCGGGAACCTGCGGAGGCTCCCTGCTCTGCCTGATGCTTTGTGTAGCCCTGGTTTCTGCTCTTTTGTTTCCTCCCCTGAGTCCCCACCTCCCCTTGTTTGAGGAAGAGAAGGATCTGGTATTCTTTACAGACACCTCCTTTGTGTTAGGTGCTGAGGCCCCACATTGTACACCACAGATGCCCAGCACCCCATATTCTAAAAGCATCTATTCAGGACTGGAAAAAGGGATGGCCCCAAATCAGTTCTGTGACTGTCACCACTTCCCACCCAGGTATGAGACAAGGCAAGAGATGGAAGGGGAGGTTCGGTGAGCAAGGACTGTCCCCTCCCTATGGCAAGTCCTGGAGTTTGGGAATAGAAGGATGTGTGTCTGATTCTCACCCCAAACACTGTCTGAAGGCTTGAGGCTAGAGGGAAAGGAGAGGAGGTTGCAGAGATCCTGCCAGAGTTTGTCAGGCGAAGAAACACATTTCCTGTGGGCCTAAGCGGACACTATGGAATGTAGTGGGGCTGAGATCATTTAGAAAGGACCAGTCCAAGGGGTCTGCTGCCTGCCAGTGTCAGGTGACCCCAACAGAAAGTGTCTACGTGGGTGTGAGGGGAAGGTTGGAGGTATCAGCTGGAGGAGCAGGCATCACCCATCACCAGGAGTTGTAGGTTGTAGGTTCTCAGCAAGGTGGGGTCACTGAAAAAACTCACAATACACCCCAAACAGAGAAGACTACATTTGGACATTTCTGCCCCGAGAGAACCCCCCATGCCAGATGCCAGCAGCCCCAGGTAAGGTCCTGTTGTTGTCTTTTTTTGTCTACTCTCCCACCCTGCACCACCCCAGACCTGATCTGTATGCAGAGGATGGCCTAGAGAAGTGGAAGAACGAGGTGGGGAAATGGAGGAACGGACTAACGCTGGGAGTGGGCCTGAGCCGGGGAGGAGAGGACCTTCGAATTGGTAAGAGATTGATGCACTGAGGTCAGATTGTGTGGCCCTATTACCACCTGAAAATAAGACTGTCCCTTGATACCTAAGAGAGCAGAAGGGCGGGAGTCCACCCCAGGCCCCTTTCAGGGGTGGAAAGGGAGACCCAACAGGGCAGGTTTGGGAGACTGTAGTGAAAAAATGTGTTTTTCTACTTGTACCCCACTGAGTCCAGCCTGTTCAGTGTGCCAGTTGCACACAATTTATTCCACTGACTCTCACAGCCATCCTGGGAATCGGTTTTACCATTCCCAAATTACAGATGAACAGAAGTCAGAGAAATTCAGTGACTTACCCAATGTTCCTTGATTCTGAGTTTGAATGGATTCTCACACCTGGGCAGAGCTTCACCTAGCCTAACATTTCTTCTCAGACTTTGGGCCCAACCCCCAGAGGTTCTGATCAGGAATGGGGCCAAGGAACCTGCATTTCTGCAAGCACCTGGGAGACTCTGGTATGAGTGGTCCAGAGAGCTTGTCCTGGGAAACAGCACATTACCCCGGTGCCTTTAAGGTAAAGGATGACATTACCGGCCTTCGGGAGGCTCCAGATGCCCAGGCCACGAGGGCACTTTACTATCAGGGAAATTGTAGGGCCCCTGGGGTCCTTTCCTTCTGTCCTGTGAGCCCCAGGCTGCTTGCCTCCTTCCCCTTTCTGAGTCCCGGCCACCTCATGTGAAAATGGGAACATTAGTAGGTGCTGGAGTCTGAGGAGTGCGTTTGCATTTTGGATTTCAGATAGCCAGAGCAGAGGAAACCCACACTTCCTGTGCCCTCCAGACTCCCCTCATGTCTCAGGAACGAATGCATAGTATGTGCCAAGAATGGTCATTTTTGGCCTCTGGAGCCAGACTTCACAAGTTCAAATCCCAGCTCTACTACTTCTTAGTTGCGTGGCCTTTGGGCAAGTTACTTATCTCTGTGCCTCAATGTCCTCATCTGTAACCTGGGATGATTTTGGTACCTACCTCATAAAGAGAGCCCTGGTGGTGCAATAGTTAAGCACTCGGCTGCTAACCAAAAGGTTGGTGGTTTGAGCCCACCCAGTGGCTCTGTGTGAGAAAGACCTGGTGGTCTGCTTTCATAAAGATTACAGCCTAGAAAACCCTGTGGGGCAGTTCTGCTCTGTCACATGGGGTCACTATGAGTCAAAATCAACTCTATGGCACCCAACAACACAACAACCTCATAAGAATTAATTGAGTTAATATATCTAAATTATATGTAACATGTAATATATGGGAGAGTAAGCACTCCATAAGTGTTGGTTACTATTATTGTTGTTAATAGTAGTAATAGTATCTGTGTGACTGAAGCACCTCGGGTCACTCAGGGCTGAAGGAACTGGAGAGAAATGAAAGGTCAACAGGGCCAGGTCGGGGAGGACCTTGAAAATCAGGTTAGTGAGTTTGAGCATCATCCTGCAGCAATGAGGAGGCATCGAAAGCCTTTAGGGTGTGTGAGTGATGAGGCAGCAGCTTTAGAAGGGGACTGTTGGGGTGGGGAGAGGACACTGGAGCAGAGGTTTCCACTGGAAGTTCCTTGGGAATCCAGGAACAAGAAAGAACATCCGCTGGATTGGGTTACCTCCCAGGGAGAAGTAGGCCTTGGTGACAACAGGATGTATCCATCTGTTGAGTAAGTGGTTGGCGCCATCTTGCCTGGGAGGCAAAGCAGGTACAAATAATAGCACTTATTGGATACCTTTACCTCATTTGATCCCCACAACAACCCCACGAGATAGAAATACCTGCTGTTATTATTCTCATTGTACAGATGAGAAAATTAAGACTCAACTTGCTGAAGTACTTTGGTTAAGGTCACAAGACTAGTGGCAGAACCAGGATTCAAACCCCAGGCTGATGCTAAAGCCTATGCCTTTAGCCATGGGTCCCCAGGACTCAGAGGGAGGGACAAGACAACCCCTGCAGGCCTCCTCTGGCTCCTTCACTATTACATCTCTATGACAACCACACAGGGGTCAGTCTGGTCTTCAGGGGCTTTGGGGACATGGGTTAGTCCTTCAGCTCACCTGGGGCAGCGGAAGCCATCCTGCAACATCTCCTGGGTCAGAGGTGGGAGCTGACTGGATTAAGACATTATTTCCTTCAAACGAAGGAACCCACTGAAATCTCTGCAGATAGAAAATTCCTCGCTGGGGCCTATGCCTGCCCCATCTGCTTGAGAACCATCCCTCTCCATCTTTTAAGCTACAGGGGTAGAACCTTGAAAATCAGATTAGGGAGTTTGAACTTCATCCTGCAGCAACAAGGAGCCATCAGAGGGGTTTCTTTCATGGTCCAGTCCCATCAGCCCCAGGCAGCTCATCCTCTGGTTTTGCCCAGTTTCTCCCCAGAGAGTCAGGGTTCCCTGGGTCAGGGGATCCTGGGCGGTCTCAGGGCTTGTAAACTGTCTGAAGTGACTTTATGGGACTGCTGGGTTCACAGGGCCCATAAAACACATTGAGTTTGAAGCCCTCAGAGTTTCCGTGTATCCCAGGCTGGGGGCCAAAATGAGAGGAACAAAGAACCTCAGGAACCAGAACTTTGTGTGGTAGTTCCCCACGCCTGGGGCAATAGAGGGGGTGTCTCTTGAGAGCCCATGTGAGCTGGGCCAGGGCCAGGCCTCTCGTAGGTCATTTTATCAGTCCTCAGAGCCTCCGTATCAGTGGGGGTCATTCCTTTTGAATTTTTGTCTTGTTTTGATTTCGTAAAATAGTCTTATAGTCTCACTTTACAGAAGATGAAACAGGCTCAGAGAGATGAAGGAACTTAAAAGCTGAGGTGGTCCTGGGGAAGATGAGGAGGAGAAAAAAGAAATGACCCAGAACAAGCCCGTTCTGAGGGCCATCCACCGCCCCACCCCAACTACAGACGGAGACTTTTTATACATAAGTAATTGTATCCAAGTCTGACTCTCCCCCAACCCCCCACTATGAGTTGGAATCTATCGACAGCAATGGGTTTATTTGTTGGTTGGTTCGCTTTTAGTTTATATATAAAAGGAATAATGTGAAAGTGCTTTTAGCCTGCAAAGTGGGAATTGTTTTTGCCCCAGAACAGCCCTGTGAGGAGACAGGGCAGGTGAAGGCAGGAAGGGGGCAGGTCCAACATGAAGCCAATTTGTGAGCTGGTGCAGGGCTGGCCTGGCTAGTGAGGGGTGGCTGCCAGCTCTCAGCAGGCCCCACCTCCTCTACCCATCAGAGGGGTCACTTTTCCTCTGGCTGGCTCTCTAACCTGCAAGTGCTTTTCTCCTCCTAATGCAAAGCAGTCTGGGGTTTGACCCCAGCCCTCGACCCCAGGCCCCTGGCGGCCTTGTGGAAAGACTCTTAGAACCAGAGACCCTCAGGATGGAATCCTGGCTCTAGCAGTCCTGGCGAGCGCCCTCAGGTAAAACTGCTTCTCCCACCTCAGGTAAAACTGCTTCTCCCACCCGCCCTTTAATGGCTGCTCGCTTCTCCCAGTGCAGCACCTTTAGCTGTGGGCAGCTCTGCCTGGGAGAAGGTCCTTCCAAGCATTGGTTCAAATGCTGGCCTCCCTGTACCTCCTTTCTATTTGCTTTGCCCACAGGGACCCAGCTCATCCATTCATTCACTCATTAATTTATTCATTCACTCAGTGAAGATTTGCGAGCTTAGCATGGGTGGAGACTGTGCCTGCCATTCCATCTGTCCAGACGGCCACTCTGGGATGTGAAGGCTCTGGCTGTGCCCCCTTGAGGCTGCTCTCCCTGGGGTTAATGGCCTGCTCTCCCTCTGGTCCCACCTTCTTGCCACCTGGCAGCCCTTCTGAACAGTTATCAATGGCCCCCAGGTAAGTTGCGGGCGGAGCGCAGGGCCAGAGCCACAAGCTGAGTGTGAAGGGCGTGGGTTACAGGCCCAGCTCTGCCCCTGCTCCCTGTGGCCCTCTGTGGTCTCTTCTGTATTTAACAGGGGATTTGAAGCAGATGGTCTTGAGGGGTCATCCTCTCTCCCTGTTCCTCAAGGCTCCGTGCAAAAGCCACCTCCAGCCTTCCAGATGCCCCAACACAGATTCTTCCAGCTCCTTCTCTGGGAATGGTTACCTCCTCCTAGCATTGTCTGTGTGTGGATCTGACCTGGCAGAGACCAGCGGCTTTATCCTGTACTCCCAGCCCCCTGCACCAGGCTGGGCATACAAGAGGGTTGTAACAGGTAACACTGGGGTGGGTGGAGGGTCTTGAACCCTGACGACAGCACATGCCTCCTCTGTAACCTTGAGCAAGTTTTTAACCTCCCTGAGCCTCAGTTTCCCCATTTGTAAAATGGGAATAATAGAGAGAGTTAAATAACATAAATGTGTCTTGTGCATTGTAGGCACTTGATAAATGGCCGGCATTATGTTATTTCCATTTTGGCCACATAGGGCAAGGGTTTCTGCACTTTACAGAGGTATCTGTGCATTCTATGGGAATGTGCCCGTAGAATGCAATTGTATTGAATTTACCTAGCTTTGACTGGACACCCGCTGTATGCCCAGCTTGTCCCATTGGGCTCAAAACCATGTGTACCAGGCTTCAAGGACTCTGCAGGGTGTGGGGCTGAGCAGGCTGTGTGGCCAGTGGCTGGCTGGTGGTGGCAGACAGGACTTGTTGTTGGAGTCCTGGCAGCTGGCATGGGCAAGCTCGGGGGGCCAGGCCCCCTGCCAAGTTTGGGCAGGCTTGATTGCCTCCACCCACCCTCCTGGCCTGGGACAATTAAAAGGTTCTACCCCACTGGACTTGGAGCCCACCAGGGTTGAGGAACTTGTGGAAGACAGGCCTCAGCTCATAGTAGGCTTTGCACAAAGTCCTCCTTCCCTTCCCAACTAGTTCAATTCAGTTCATTCTCCAGCCATTTCCTGAGCACCTACTGTGTGCCAGGCCCTGACTAGTTGCCTTACACACATTATCTCACTGGCTTTTCAGTGACCTGCAAGGTAGGGCTCGTCATTCCCATCTTAGAGATGAGGCTCAGACAGGGAAAGTGAGTTACCCAAGGTCACACAGCTGGCAGGTTGTGGAGCCAGAATTTGAATGTGGGTGTGTCTGATTCCAGAGCCTGAGCATACTCTTGCTACTGCACCATGAGTGCTGGGTTACAACATAGGACATACTTTTCTTTCTTTCCTCCCTTCCTCTCTCCCTCCCTTCTTTCCCTTCTCACACGTAGTGAGAACTTGTGCTATCTGGAGAGAGCGCTGGATACACAAGGCCCCTGGCCTCGAAGAACTCACAGTCTAGTGGGGAAAACAGACAGGATGCTGATAAATATTCTATGAAAGAGAGTCAGTTGTGAGCTATGGGAGAGCACATGTGTTTGGAGGATCCTTCAACAAACTTGTATTAAACCCTTAGATTGATTTATTTCTAGTCTACCTCATTCCAAAAGGGAGGTGGCTTACAGACATATATAGAGCACAATTAGTTTTTAAAGGGAGAAGAGACAAGAAGGTCAGGATAAAATTTAAGGATGCAGCAGTTGAGGTTAGTACCCCAAATGCCTGCTGGTTCTCTCTAACACAGCTCTGAGCTTCCTAGTAGCCCACACATGGCAGTAACACATAAGTGGTTTTCAATCTAGATTGTAGTATTACTTCACACTTAAAAAAAAAAAAAGAAGAACTCTTAACAGAACCCCAATTCATATATCAGATAAAAGGGAAGGTGCTTTGGTTAAAGGAGGTAAGGGAGGCTTGGAACCCTAGCCCCTCAGCCTTCCCTTGACCCTCTCGGGTGCTCCTGAGGCCTTTTCGAGGATCCTGGGGGCGCAGTTTAAATTAAGACCACCAAGCTACACTCTTCTTCATCCATCATCCCCTAGTGAAGGAGGCTAGGGGAAACCTAGCTGTTGCTGACTCTGAGCCTGAGACAGATTCTTCCTGGGGTTTGAGAACCTACTCCCCGCCAGCCAGTGTAGACCTGGTATCTGCCTCCATGTATCTGTTTGTACTAATTGCAATATAGGGAGCGGACATTGGATTCCGCTGTGGGAGGAGGCAGAAGACCTTAACTGGAGTCCTCCCTAGAGTAACAGGACCAAGCCAGAAATCGTACTTACTGAGCACCTCCGGGTGGACTGAAACATCAATCTTTTGGTTAGCAGCTGAGTGTGTTAACTGTTTGCACCACACAGGGACTTCAATGTAAGTAAACCAAAAAAAAACCCAAACCCATTGCTGTCGAGTCAATTCCTACTCATAGTGACCCTATAGGACGGAGTAGAACTGCCCCACAGGGTTTCCAAGGCTGTAAATCTTTATGGAAGCAGACTGCCACATCTTTCTCCTGCACAATGCAAGTAAGAGGCCCTGAAATGTAGCCTTTATTAGCTTCCTGGTAAATCCCTCTCAGGTGCCAAGCACTGTTCTGATCAGATCACACATGTTGTCTCAGTGAATCTTCACAACTGAGGCCCAAAGAGGTGGAGAGAGAGGCCAAACGTCGTGTGGTGGGGGAGAGGTTTGAACTCAGAGCAATCTGACCCAGAGCCTGGGCTGATAACTTGTCTCTTTAGCAGCTGGTAGGACTGTTCTCAGGAGCCCTGGCCACCCAGTGGTTAAAGAGCTCAGCTGCTAACCCAAAGGTCGGCAGTTCGGACCCACTAGCCACTCTGTGGGAGAAAGATGTAGCAGTCTACTTTCATAAAGATTACAGCCTTGGAAACAGTTCTACTCTGTCCTGTAGGGTTGCTATGAGTTGGAAATGACTCGACAGCACACATCAACAGCAGGACTGTTCTCAAGAGACTTTGAGATGTCAGCAAAAATCCTTCCATGCTCAGGGACCAAGTACAGAGCTGAGGAGGAGGCCATTCTCCATCCTGCCTTGCTTGAGACCCAGGATCTTTGGGGGCCTCAGGAGTCTGTGGGTGTGGGAGCTGGAGCAGAAAGAAGGGCTGCATGGTGACTACAGCGGGCACCTGGGCTGTGGAATAGCTGTGAGGCCTCTGGGGAACATTTTGGAGAGGGCTAAGGTCTTGCTTGAACAAGTGGGAACAGCTACTGTAATAAAAGAAAAATGTACATGTGGTCCATTTGGGATCCTCAGGTTAGTGTCGTGTGTGACTAGATAATTGCAATGGTGGGAAAGGGCTGTGACTATGGGGGACACTGTGCTTACTCTGTGCCAGGCACGATTCTCAAAGCGTTAAATGCATTAATTCATTTAATTCTCACAACAATCCCATGAGGTAGGTACTTTTCTTATCTTTGCTTTACTGGTGAAGAAACTAAGGCTGAGAAGTGAAGTTATGTGCCCAAGACCACACAGCTGGTATAAGGTGAGGGCAGGATCCAAACCTAGGCAGTCTGGCTGCTGGGTTCAGGCTTAACCACTATCCTATACCAAGGTGTTTACCGTCCCTTGGGATTTCAGAGGAGGGATGACCCAACTCTGTGTCTTTGGTCAGTGATGACTTCCCAGAAGAGATGATTTTGGAAATGGGCCTTGCAGGTCAAGTAGGACTCTTCCTGACAAAGGATGGAGGAGGGGCATTTGAAGCAAACTTTTGGTTTGGCATTAAAGCCCTTATTGATCTGACCATACCGAAATCAAACCAAACCCGTTGCTGTTGAGTTGATTCCAACTCATAGGCCATTTAATTCTCTGCCATCAAGCTCCTTCTGTGACCCAGTCTTTTGCAGCAACCTCCTACTGGTCTTCTGTCTCCTTGCTCCAAAGCCATCTTTTTACCACACAAATCTGAACACAACATTCATTCATTTGCTTCTTCATCCATTATGTAGCTAGAACTTCATCAACACCTGTCTCGTCTGAGACCTTGTGCTGGGCACCCAGATATAAAGACAGAATTGGCCCCTGCCCACAGACACCCAAAGAAATAAGAGCAGGACAGTCTCCCAGCAGCTGGGAGAGGCATCTGTATAGAGAAAGTGAGGTCCCAAAGAGGGACACGTCATTCTCCTGGGGGCAAGAGAGGTGAGGGTCTCTCCCTGGCACATGATGCTTTTGAATGGATGGATGGGCAGTTGGGTGCGTGGGTGGATGGGTAGACTCTTGCCTTATCTGCTAATTCACTGGGTACATAGCTGTTTTCTCTGCTGGACTTCAACTCCCCAAAGGCAGGTCTGAGTCTGATTCCTCCCTGGTCCCAAGAGCTCAGCATGGGGGAGAGCACAGAGGAGGAGTCAGGAAAGGGACCAGGCTGGAGGAAAAGGGATGAGGAGACCCAGGTCCTTGTATTCAGGAGCCCAGCAACAGTATGGGGAAAGAAGCCATAGACCAGGCAGGGGTGACATGTTGCAGAGCCATGCCCCCTGGCACCATGCAAGGTTCTTCTCAGAGGCACTGGGCAGAAAAAGCCCAGGTCCCTCTCCCCTTAGGCCATAATGCAGCCTGCAAGGGATCCTTGCCCGGGGCAGGGAGCTGGACAAATTGATCTCTCAGGTCTCCAAGCCCTACAGACACATTCTTGTCCACTCCTCTGCTCCGAAGCATTCCCGAGCTTCTCTCTGGAGCTTTTGAGGTGTCCAGGGAATGCCCACCCAGGTGGTCCACTCCAAGGTTCAGCAACCGGAACGGACAATTCCCAAGAGCTCCAAGCCAAGCTCAGTTCCGTTTGAGGCATTTTATGGACCCAGCCTGGGTAAACACTGGGCCCAATTAATGCACCCGGGGCTTTCACCTCTGCTGCTGTCAGTCCCACCTTCTAGAGCTGCAGGCATTGGAGCATGAGTCCCAAGGGTAACTTGGAGAAGACACAGTGAGGGCTGAAATGGCTGCAAGGCAAGAGCCCTCACATACCATCCAGTCTCCCCGCCCCCAGTCACCGCGGCGGGGAATGACACTTGTGAGTCTGGAGGGGGTGGGGGACGTGGGCAAAGACCAACTGAGGCAGAGCCAGGGTTAGAACTCCGTGTCTGGCCTCCCAGCCAACTGTGTGCTTCTCCCCGCAGGCTCTGTGCCTCTCCCCTGTGTGGGGACAGTGCTTTCTAAAACATCAGTTGAGACACATGGTCTGATAATTAAAAAAGGTTTCTGTCGAGTTGATTCTGACTCATAGTGTCCCTATAGGACAGAGTAGAACTGCCCCATGGGGTTTCAAAGGCTGTAAATCTTTATGGAAGCAGACTGCCATATCTTTCTCCCGTGGGTCTGACAATAGCCGAGGTCTTATGGGAACCACAGGAAAGAAACTGAAATCAGAACTATCTTGAAAACTCCAGGACTCTCCTCCCTGTGTTCGTTTATCACTGATCCATCTGCTCACTCCACACACCTTTCCTGACGCCAGCTCCACTCCAGGCTCAAGCTGGGGCTGAGGACCCTGAGCTGAGTCAGAGCTGGCCTTCGTCTAGGGTGAGGTCACAGTGTGGTGGAGAGAGGTGTGAACACAGGCAATGACAATGACAAATCGGTGTGCTTGACACTGGGACAAAGGGGTGCTCAGGGACTGTGGAAGCCCAGAGGAGGGGCCCCTAACACAGCTTGGGGTCAGGAGGGTCAGAGAGTCCCCGTTTGGGGGGTGGGTGTGGTGAGACTATGAGGCCAGACCTAAATTCTGAAGATGAGTTAATCAGACTGCTCAGCTATGGGAAGGCACCCAAGGCAGAGAGAACAGCACATGCAAAATGACAGTCTTCTAAAGCGCATGATATGGTTGGGGAAGAGGGCCTGGCACGTAGTAACCACTCAATAAATAACTTTGAAATGAATGAATGAGTGAATGTTAAGTTTGCTATAGCTGAAACGTGGGAGGTAGGTTTGGGGTGGGAAGTAGGGCTGGAAGAGACTGGAGAGGGGCTGGAAACTGAAAAAGTCTTGAAAATTTTCTCAATTGGAATATTTGGGTGGATCCTATGGCCAGGAAGGAGCTGGGGAAGGGGCTTAAGCAGGGGAGGAACATGGCCAGATTCGCCTTTGAGAAAGACCTCTCAGGAGGCTGGAGATAAAGATGTATTGAGGGTAGAGTTGTCAGATAAAACATACATCACCAGTTAAATTTGAATTTCAGATAGTGAGTAATTTTTTAGTATTAGTGTATTTTTATTTGCTAACTCTGGTAACTTTAATGAGGAGTGGGAGATATACGAGGAGACTAGGGCAGTGGTCCAAGGGGAGGTCCTGATAGCCTTGACAGAGCAAGGGCCATGGGAGGAAGGAGGGGACAGCTGAGGTGGTTTTTATTTGTTTTTTAAAAAAAACTTGTTATCCAAGTATAACATACATACAAGAAAGTACACAAATCATAAATATACAGCTCAACGAATTATCAAAAGTGACCACACCTGGGTAACTATCAAGTCGTCCAGAAAGTAGGTCCAGAAACGAACAGTGCCTCACCCCTCATGCCCTTCATCACCTCCTCCTTCCAGAGTGACCTGTATCTTGCCTTCTGTCACCAGAGATGAAGTTTGTCTGCTTTTGAACTTTCTGGTGGAATGATGCAGTATGTGCCTGCTTGTGTCTGCCTTCTTCTGTTCAACATTACATCCGTGAGATCCAGCCATAATGTTGCATATGGCGGCAGCACGTTGTTCACTCTCGTTGCTGTGTAGTATTCCACCATGTGAACAGAGCACAATTTATTTCGCTTTCTATTTGATAAGTGTCATGGATTGAGTTGTGTCCCCCAAAAATATCTGTCATCTTGGCTGGGTCATGATTCCCAGTATTGTATGATTGTGTTATCAGATGTGATTTCCTTATGTGTTGTAAACTCTATCACTATGATGAGATTATATGTGATCTCCTCATGTGTTGTAAATTCTGTCTCTGTGATGAGGTTATACTGATGAGGTTGACAAGATTAGTGTCTTAATGCAATCTCTTTTGAGATATAAAAGAGAGAAGCAAACAGAGACACATGGGAACCTCACACCACCAAGAAAGCAGTGCCGGGAGCAGAGTGCATCCTTTGGACCAGAGGTTCCTGCTCTGAGATGCTTCCAGACCAAGGGAAGACTGATGCATCACAAGGACCTTCTCTAGAGCCGACAGAGAGAGAGAGACCCTTCTTCTGGAGCTGACGCCCTGAGTTTAGACTTGTATCCGACCGGACTGTGAGAGAATAAACTTCTCTTTGTTAAAGCCATCCACTTGTGGTATTTCTGTTGGAGCAGCTCTAGATGACTAAGACAATGAGCATATGAGTAGCGTCTAGTTTGGGGCTGTTAGGAATATCGTTGCTATGAACATGTCTGTTGGTACATGTTTGTACTCATTTGGTGGGGGGAGTATATATCCAGGGGTGTGCTGGAGTTGGCTTGCACTGGCTTGTAAGCATCTTTTCCCAACTCCACGTTCAGTTAACATTATGTTGGTAGCTTTAATGGGTAATAGTGGAAGTATTTATACCATAGAAATTGGCAAATACTACAAATCAGGCTTCATTTTGTTTTTGAGAGCCAGCTGTTAAACATTTACCAGCACACCACTGGGCATTATGTCCCTAAGAGTAGCTTGCTGGCTCATAGAACATGTTCAGCTTTAACTGCCACACAGTTTTCCGAAGGGTTTGTACTAATTCACACTCCTCCTAGCAGTGTGTGAGAATTCCAGGCATTTCACATCCTTATCATGGAAAGGTTTTCATGAGGTGGGGTCACCAGACCTGTGGACGGGAAGGGAGGGAGAGGCAGGGGATTCGGGAATGCCCACGATTTTGGCTGGGCTTCTGGAGGGCGGGAATGCCATCTCTGAGTACAGAACCCAGGGGGAGAGCAGTCTGGGGGTGGACGGTGAGGTGAGTTTCAGACATGCTGAGTCTGCAGGGTCTGTGGGATGTCCAGGGGTTGTTATGTGTGTGTCAGTAGTTGGGATGAGGTCTGGGGTGCCTGAGGACAAGTGTGCATCACAAATCTATTCACCTTCTCCCCGCCGACCCTTCATCAATGCTCCAGACTTTATTCTCATGCCTCTGCTGCCCCCACGTCTGCTTCCTCCTTCCTCATCATTCTCCTACCCTTCATCTAGGGTTATGGAGACCCCTGAAGTGAACCTGTGTTCAATGCCCCCTCCTGCCCCAGCCATTGCCAGTGATTCAATATGAGACCCAGGTCAAAGTTTTGCTCCTCTCTGGACTCAGTGTCCCCTTCTGTACAGTGGGAAGCCTGGGCTCAAGAACCTTGTCAGAGGTATTGAGGGGTGGGCCTTTTGATTCTAGCCCCTGAGAGATCTGGGCTTCTGTTCTCATTAATATCACCCTCTTTTGAAGCTCTCCAGCACTTTCCAGAGTGAACTGCTTATCAATTAATGATTGCAGAGCACTCTATATTGTACAAACCCCACCAAGAAACACTTTATTGCATCTGCTCCTCCCCATAGCCCTGCAACGTCTGTGCTCAGGGGTCCCCCAGCCTTGGGAGTAGCCAAGTCAGGATGCAGACCCAGATCTGGGGTTAAGGATCTGGCTTCTTCTCTCCATACTTCAGTGCCCCATCTGGACTGGCAAAGTCTTAGGCCAGGACCAGGGCATGCTAACCCATCATCCTAGTGCCCAGCCCAAGCCCAGTACACAGAAGATGCTCGCTTGGTTGAAATCTGTTGAATAAAAGAATTTTCTGTGCCTGCCTTAGTCCTTTGTGCAGGTCTGAGCAGACAAGAGTCCTTGGGTCAAGCCTATGGATGGGCTCATTGTGTGTGTGTGTGTGTTTTTCTTCTGGGGGGGCGTGCCAAGGAGGGAGGGGTGCACATCTCTGACCAGCTGGGTGGTGGGGAGGGGGTGAGCAGACTACTCCAAAACCATGGCCCATTTCACCCGGACAGTTCTGTGCGAGCCAGGAAGTGGTTTGTATTTTCAGAAGGAAATGAGCTGGTTTTGCTCGTGGGGAGCAGACAGCTCTGGGAAATGGCTCCAAGGGAAACAGCCCATGGGAGGGGAGAACAGAGCCAGCCCCTCCCCTGTGAGATGGGCAGGTGTTGACCACAGGGCTGACAAACGAGCTGACTGTGTCCCTTCCCTGATACCGTTGAGAGATGCCTTCCCCCATGGGGCATTCTCTGCTGCAGAGACTCCAAGAGGTCCACATGGGCCATGCAGGAAGGGGAAAGGTGCCCAGCCTTCTTTCACCACCTCAATCCCATTGCCGTGGAGTGGATTCCAACTCATAGCCACCCTATAGGACAGAGTAGACCTGCCCCATAGGGTTTCTAAGGAGCAGCTGGTGGATTTGACTGCTGACCTTTTGGTTAGCAGCCGAGCTTTTAACCACTGTGCCACCAGGACTCCATCAGGGACCCCACAAATCAGGGCTGGCAAGAGAAGAGCAAGGTCCACTGCTGTCCTGCCTGGGAGGCCGGAGAAGGAGGAACCAGAGGGGCCACGAAGACTGGCTGGAGGCTGTTTGGAGATTGAAGCGTTCATTCAATCACTCCATTCGTCCATCCTTCCTTCTACCCACCCATCCATCCATTCACCACCAAATCCAACTGAGGTTCCTGTGCTGGGAGTGGGTAAAGATGGAGCAGGCTTCAAGGGCCCTGCCTTCAAGGGACTCCAGACCTGGTTTGGGGGCTGGCTGGCTGGCAGACAGCTAATGACACGTGGGCACCCTGAGGTGGCTGCCTGACAGTCAGCAAGGATTTCAGGGAGAGGATAATCATTGAGTTTGGTTTTGATGGGCGAGTAGGAGGAGGTCAGAGGAGAAGGTGAAAACATGACCCTCCCGTGCGCTGTGAGTGGAAGCCCCCTGAATTCTCAGGTCACAGGGGACTCTAAGGAGTAGTAAGCAAGGGGCAGGAGGTGGCTGGGGGCTATAATGGGAGAACCCTGGGCTGGCAGGAAGGGCAAATGCCTTGGCCCCCAATTCTGTGTGTGAGGACCAGCAGGAGCAGCACCTGCCTAGTCCAGCTCCAGAGGCAGTGAGGGACTCTGGAAACAGCCCTGGGTGAGGGTTTAGAAGTGTGTGGGTCAGCTCCCTGCTCTGACTTTACTTGCTCTGTGGCCTGAGCAGATACAGCTCTCTGCGGTCTCTTTGGGGACCCTGCTCTTGTGGGACTTACAGCCCAGTGGGGAGACGACAGTCATAATCTCACTAATGGCCCCTACTGAGATCAGCTTAGAAGGGAGTGACCCAAGGGAGCTAATTCAGCTTGAATGTTAGGAAAGGCTGTTCTGGGGAAGGGATGGTCATTATAGCTGAGAGCTGGAGGGAGAATTGGTTAGCGGGTAAGAGGTGAGGGGAGAGTGGCCCAGGCAGAGGGAACAGGGAGGCCTGAGGAAAGAAGGAGCAGGCAGGGCACCGTCAACGCCAGGGTGGCTGGAGTGTAGGAGCCTGGGGAGAGGCATAGGAGGGCACAAGGCTGTATCACGTTGGATTCTAAGTATGGTCAGACTTTAAGCTGAGATGGCCAAGCATTTTCTCTGTTGGAGGACCTGGGCTGGAAGCTTGGGTGACAGGTAAGCATGTCCTGGCCCTGCTCTAAGGCTTCACCCGTCTGGTTGGGGAAAGGAATTAAAAAAAAAAAAAATTCGCCCTGAGTCCTGGGTAGGGAGTTCTACAAGGAGAAGTTGCAGACTAGGGAGGAGCCTCTAGCAGGTCCAGGTGAGAGATGGGGGTGGCTTGAACCAGGGGCAGCAGAAGAGAGGAGGGGCAGTAGACCAATCTGGAAAGAGTCAACAAGACTTAGGGGAGGATTGGACGTGTGGGGTAAGGATTGAGGTGAGCTGAGAGGAAAAGGAGGACCCACTAGGCAGGAGAACAGCATGAGTAAAGGCAAGGTGGCAGGATCACACAGGTGGTCAGTGATGGGGAGCAAAGAATGACAGGAGGTGACACTGATGACAGGTACTTTTGGAAGGTCACCTGTGAAGGCCCTTTAGAAGTGGCTCTTCCTCTTTAAGCCTCACCATGACCAGGTCGTGAACTTGATAGGGTACCTACATAGCTCATCTAAGCCCCTAAACCACCTGTGAGGTAGGTGCTGGTATCATCCCCATTAGACAGAGGAGAAAACTGAGGCATGGAGAGGGCTGATGACCTGCCCAGGTCAGAGCCTCGATCAGGACCCAGAGTGTCTGACTCCAAAACCTATGCTCATGACCAGCACACGCGGCTGTCTCTGCCCGACTTTACAGAGGGGAAATCCGAGGTCCCAAGAGAGAAGAGAAGTGGCTTAACTGGGGTTGCCGAACATGTCTGAGGGAGAGCCTGGCCTTGAGCCCAGCCAGGCCAGGCTCAACCACACTGGCCAGGCCCCCTCCCACCACAGGACCCCCTCCTCAGCATGGCTGGAAGAACTTCAGAGACAGTTAAGCTGGTAGAGCTGGGAGGGGCGTGCAGCCTGGCACTTCAGCACAGACGACCCCAGCCCCAGCGGCCCCTTTGAAGGAGGCTCAGGGCAGGGGTGGGGGCTGCGGAATCCTTGGAATGGAATGTGCATCGTCTCAAGAGCACCAGGTTGGGAGGGCAATCGAAGGAGGAAGGGATCTGAGAACAGCGAGGGGGGCTGCTGGGAAACACGGGCAGGGCAGGGAGGGGCTGGGCTGGGCAAGGCCCTTGGGGTTCAGGTGGCTCAGATGAAACCACAGACCAGACAGGGAGCGGCCTCCTTCCCCCCAGACCCTGTGGGTGCCCAGCACCTCGCAGCACCTGCACCCGTAGGTTGCTGGTTGTGAATATCCCTCCCCACGTATGGTTCTTGATAGTGCTTATAAATGATTTCCCCT
The DNA here is from genome assembly GCF_000243295.1 of Trichechus manatus latirostris. Taxonomy (NCBI): domain Eukaryota; kingdom Metazoa; phylum Chordata; class Mammalia; order Sirenia; family Trichechidae; genus Trichechus; species Trichechus manatus. The sequence goes on along the minus strand of NW_004444024.1, from coordinate 5,981,864 downwards.
TTACTGTCTCGGCAGGCCCCAGGCATCTGTGAGATGGGCTTAGTAGGGATCATCTCTCCATTTTACAGACCGGGAAATGGAGGCTCAGAGAGGCATGAATTACCCACTCGTCACTCAGCACACTGGGGACAAACACCCCTGACTTAGTTTACCCAACACCACACAGGGACACTTCTGGACATGTCCATGGTGGACTCTTTCTTCTTTCTTCCTGTCTTCCCACCCCTCACCCCACAGAACCTGTGTCCAGACAGAGGGGGAGGTCAGTTCCCTCAGGGCAAAGACACCATCTTGTGAGTGCATGGTTCCCAAAGCCAGTGTCTGAGCGTCAGACAGACAGGCAGGGGTCCCACAGCTCCTGCTACTCTGCGTCTGTCTCTGTCTTGCTGCCTGTCTGCTGTCTCTCTCTGACTCAGGCATGCAAGGCCTGGGACGGACAATTCATTTGCTTTTTTCACTCTGCCTGACTTGGGTTGCGCAGGCAACTTTGCAGGGTGTTTGGCTCAGTGAGTTCGCAGGCTCATTCTCATTTCTCACAGCCCTTTTGAATGAAGGAAAGGGTGAGGGCTTTGGGGTCAAGCCCTTCTGAGCCCAAATCCAGCCTGCTGTGTGACCTTGGGCAAGTCACTTCACCTCTCCTGCCTCTGTCTCATTTGGCACCTGTTGTGAGGATTTCATGAGCTGCTATACCTGAAAACCCCACCCCCGCCCCCGCTCCCCATGTCTTCCCTCATACCCTCTCTCCACACCCCTACCCTTCAGCAGAGTCTGGTCAGCAGGGTGCAGGCTGAGGCTGGGCGAGGCAGAGAAGGGTCTGCCCAGCACAGGCCTCCAGCCTCTGCTCCTAGGGCTGGTACCCTGAAGGGCTGTCTGCTGGGGTCCTGCTAGGTGTCCCCAGTGGGGTTTGTGACATGCAGAGAGGGCTGCCCACCCCTGGCCCAGAGTCTGCTTTAGGGTAGAACCAACCAGCTGCTTCCTGGGAATTCTGATACACCGGGTGCTAAACACACACATACTCTCTTTCTCACGAGTCACGCCCTCGTCTCACATTGTATAATACTGCCACGTGCACTCAAACACGCACATTTACAGAGACGCACGCATACCCCCTTATCACTACTTCATTCATTCATTCGTCACACGTTTATGGAAAGCCTGTAGCTCCAGGCCCGGTGCTGGGGCTCTGAACATGAAGAAGAGTCACACCCAGGAGTCCCCGACCTCAGGGTTCCTCAGGCTCGTGGGGCAAAGGGCACAGATTCAGATGCTGACATTGTAGCGTGATCAGAGCTGGGAATCCCAGGGGCTGTGGGAGCCCAGAGTAGGGAAGGCTTCAGGGAGGCTGCCTGAGGAGGGGTCATGGATCTGCATCTTGCAGCATGGAGATGAGTCCCCGGAACACACGGAGGCGGAGGGGCTGGTGTCCCCTCAGGGCCAGGGCCCCTCAGGCCTCTAAGTGTCCCAGCGCCATTCTCTCTGCCTGAACGTCTTCCATTCAGTGAGACTTTCCTGGGCCCTCCTCTGTTTGTTTTTTGGGGGGTGATGCCTGTACCCCCTCTGCAGGCAGCCTGGGGAGGGTGTGGCAATAGTCTAGAAGAGTGCTATGAGAGAAGCAAGTTGGTGGGCAGGGGGAGGAGCTGCTGAGGTCTAACGAGTGGCCCAGCTCCCCACGGGACCCACAAATGTTAATCTCCAGCCCTGTCAGGATCACACATCTTGGAGTAGAGTCAGAGAGGAATTCCCTATTGGACAGATGGGACTCCTAATCCAGAGAGGGCCAAGGACTCTCCAGGTCCTATGGGGGCAGAGACAGGGCCTTCTCAGCCCAGCCCAGCCCAGCAAAACCCCCTCCACTGCACTGGTGACCCCCCCCAGGTCCTTCCTAGGGGCAGGCTGGGGCACAGTTAGCTGAGACCAGTCCCCCTGGTTTCCCAGCAAATAGCTTCATGGAGTCCTAGAGCAGGTGGTATAAGCGCAACAATCTTTCATGATTGTCCCCACCCTGCAGCCCCCACCCCTGCACTTCCCTGTCTGTGATCTCTGGCTGCAGGGAGGAGCACCCCATCATTATTATTTCCTGTTATGATGGCCCCTGTAATCACACGGTGCTGCTGCTACCATCCTGTTTGGGAGAGAGGGAGCCCCTTATCTGAGCAGATCCCACCTGGTTCCCAGAGTCACTCTGCCTCCCACCTGGAGCCTGGCCAGGATGGCTGCACCAGTGTGCTCCAGGGTTACACACCACCCCCAACAACCACAGTAAGAACAATCACGGGAACCCCCCACCAAGGGCATTTGCACACCTTGTCTCGCTGGACACTTGTGCCAACCAAAGGGTCAACTGGGCAGAAACTGAGGCTCTGAGAAGGTCGGGGCTTGCCCAGGGCCACCTCTTAGGTCTCAGTTGTCCAGGCCCTAGTCTGGCACCCTTTCCTCTGCCCCTTCCCTAAAGGCAAGCGGTTGGGGTTGGGGATGTGTGTGGAGGGGGCCTGGTTTCCAAAGTGTGGGCCTTGGGCCTGCTGCTAAAGACAGTGTTCTTCCTTCTCCCGGCCTCTCTCTTCTCCACAGTGTGGGCAGAACCTAGGCAACACCAGGTCCTTGCCAGCCACTCAAGTCAGCAAACGGGTGAGTTCCCCTTTGAGTCCCCAACTCTGGAATGCCTGAGGGCCTTGCATGGTCCCAGCAGGATTCTCCCCTCACCCACACCCTCATCTCTCCACTTGGGCTCAAGGCCGCCCGGTCTGTCCCTGTGTGTTTAGGAGACCAGGAAGGAGTGGACAGAGTCAGCCCACAGGACCAGTGAGGAACCCAGGATCTACCCTTGCTAACTGTTCTAAGAAGGCGGTAGGTGGTTCTGGGCCAGATGAACGGCCCAGGTGACAAGCAGTAGGGAGGAAACATCCCCAGCACAGCCAGGGCCTTGCAACCAGGACAGTGGGCCCGAGTCCTCTGTGTCTTGTGCTGACGTTGCAACTTGGGAAGTCTCTCCACCTCCCCAGACTTGGCATCCTCGTCTGTAAAAGGAAGATAGTGGTAGCACATACTTCATGAAGTTGTCAGAGGATTCAGTGTTAGGACATCCAAAGCACTTAGCAAATGTCTAGCACTTAGTAGATATTTCATGGGATGTAGCTATTATTATTAAGAATATTTTTTAACAAGTGGTGGACAGAGCCAGCTTCACATAGGGGCAGACCCAGATCTGAAGGCTGGACCTGATTTAGAAATGGAGTAAGTTCCTTTCTACTGAGTCTCCACTGTGCGTCAGCCCATTTTCACCTCTGCTCTCAACAACCTCATGGAATTGGTATTGTTTCCACTTTGTAGGAGTAGGAGTGGGACCTTGAGAGGGTGAGTATGCTGACTGAGGCTGCACAGATCCAGGGTGCAAATGGGATCCTCTGTCCAGTACACTACATGGCTGAACCTGTGGTTCTCCAGTCTGACCCTGACATGCCATGCACACCCTCTGTCATAGATTGAATAAGTCTCCCAGAAATATGTGTCAACTTGGTTAGGCCATGATTCCCAGTATTTTGTGGTTGTCTTCCATTTTGTGATTGTCATTTTATGTTAAAGAGGATTAGGGTGGGATTGTACCACCCTTACTAAGGTCACATCCCTAATCCAGTGTAAAGGGAGTTTCCCTGGGGTGTGGCCTGCACCACCTTTTATCTTACAAGAGATAAAAGGAAAGGGAAGCAAGCAGAGAGAGGGGACCTCATACCACCAAGAAACCAGTGTTGGGAGCAGAGCATGTCTTTTGGACCCGGGGTTCCTGTGCGGAGAACTCCTAGTCCAGGGGAAGATTGATGACAAGGACCTTCCTTTGGAGCTGACAGAGAGAGAAAGCCTCCCCCTGGAGCTGACACCCTGAATTTGGACTTCTAGCCTACTAGACTGTGAGAGAATAAATTTCTCTTTGTTAAAGCCATCCACATGTGGTATTCCTGTTATAGCAGCACCAGATGACTAAGACACCCCCCTCCGGGTCTCTCTGGACACACTAATTTTCCCAGGAGCTGCTGGTACCCTTCCCTTGCCCTGTTCTGGGGACCTGAACTTCTCATGTCCAGCTCTCTTTGGCTTAGACACAGCTGCAGAGCTGTCATCCCAGACTTTGATGACACCTTCACTGCTTATACCCTTGTTGTTCAAGTGTCTGATCTGGCCACCGTCTTCTCCCACAGCCTTTGAACTTGACTGGGGTTGGGGCTGGGTCACCCCTGTCTGGGCCTCCCCACAGGTGTGAGGCTCCAGACATCCCTTCCCCAGCTGCTGCCCCCTGTTTCACCTCCTTCACATGCAGACACCTGCTGAGTGGTCTTCAGTGACAATGCATTCCCTCGGTCAGCAAATATTTGCCACCTGTGGTTCAGCTCACCTGCAGGCCACCCAGGGTAGGGGCAGAGGGGAGAGTGGCCATGGGCCAACAGTGGGAGGCTGCAAAGGACACCAGTGTCATCTCTGGCTGCATTACAAGAGGCATAGAGGCCAGCACCATGGAGGGGATGTCCTGCTTTGGAGAACTGCCCCCTCTGGGCTCCACAGACAAACTGGAGCTTGTCCAGAGGAGGCAAATGAAGTTGGATGGGGCATTAAATGTGTCCCGTGAAGTCTGGCTGAGACGGTGGGGGGTGCCCACCTGGAGAAGGGCAGGCTTGGAGGTGAGAATGGCAGTCATTGCCAGCTATCTCTGAACAAACCAGGGCCCATGGGCTTGTCATCTTTCAATTCCCTGTGAAAAAGGACTTTCTCCTACTTGGAGCAGCCCACGGTGAAGGGTTTGGCCCCATGAGAGCATTGCATATAGCTGGCAGGACTAGAGATGGTTTTAGGTGATTCATGAAAAAACTTTAAAAACCTTAGTTATGGAAAAATTCAAACATACAAAATTATGTATGTGAAATAGTGTAATGAACCCCCAGGTAACTGATCACCCAGCTTCAATTTTTTTTAATTAAAAAAAAAAATAATCCAGTCACCTCCACCTCTACTTGACCCAAAATTTTGGCTACAGTGTCGACTTCTCCAGGGACTCTTGAGCTCATCAGAAGCAGAGACTGAGGCAGTTCCAGTGGGTCCCCAGCCCACACCAGGGGCTAGCCCACCTTAGGTGACACTAAGGTGGTTGGATTGAATCATCAAAAGGAGAGGAAGGAACCAGTGTCTTCTGAGCACCAGCTCTGGTTAGGGAGCTGTCTTGAGTGTCATCTCCCTATGAGGAAGGGGTTAGTATCCTTATTTTACAAATGAAGAAATGGAGACACAGAAAGGTTGAGTGTCCTACCCAAGGTCATACAGCTTTAAGTGGCAGAGGCAGGTTGGGAACCTATATCAGTCTGGCCCCAAGACATGTTGCAATCCTTGTCAATCCAAATCCAGGTAGAAGGACTTTGCCGTATTTTTGTTTTTGAACGAGAGATAGATTTGGCGAGCACTGGAGGTGCCTCAATCCTGCTCCTGCTCCCACTGCCTAAGAGGCCTGGCCTCAGTCAGATTGTCAGGTGGTATGGGGGAGATCTCACTCCACCCACGCACAGGAACATCCCCTCCATCTCTCCCTCCACCCCAATGTCCTTAAAGAGACCATCTTTCCTTCCTTTCCTCACCTGTCCTCAGCCCTGGACCTGCTGATCACCCATGTAATCCTACTGCGGCTGCTTTCCCCGTGGGGCTCGAGGGCAGCACAGAGCACTGTGCAGACTAAACTCTCAGGGACTGGGACACTTGGGTACTTACTAGGCTGACCCACTCACTTTGCAGATAGAGGCCGGGGGTGGGGGTGGGGAAGGGATGTTGGAAACAATTCTAGGGTAGCCCTTCTCATGCAAACACTGCCTGTTAGTGGAAAGGACACTGGGTCCAAAGTCAGGACCCCTTGGTCCTAATCCCGGCTCTGTCCCTGGCTCACTGGTTGTGAGGACTTGAATTTAATTGCTGTAACAACTCAATGAGGTAACCCTGATATTTGCTCTAGCTGGGGCAACAGAGATAGAGAGATGAAGTGGCTTGCTCAGGGTCACATAGTGGTGGCTAGGGCTTGAACCCAGACAGTCTGGCTCCAGAACCCCCATTCTAGCTATTCTGCTCTTGCTAGGTGGAGCCAACTCTGAGTTTGCCGGTCTTCCAAAAGGGCTTCCTTTGCCCTGCAGTCCCCCAGTCCCCTACACCTCTCAGTCTGGCTGACCACCCATCCACCTGCCTCAGCAAAGGCTGCTTTGATGGGCTATTTGCCTCCACATCCCAGCAGAAGGAGGGAAGCATAAGCGCCCCGGCACTGTTGCTATTTCCCTGGCTCTGCTTAGAGTCCCCCAGACTACCAGGGCAAGCCCCCCTGGCCCATGCTTGCCTAGCCGCAGGTGGGCCTCCCCAGTTCATCCTGTTCGCAAAGTCAACAGACCGTGGCATCTGCAGACCATGACCTCCTCCCAGCAGACAGCAGCTCCGTCATCATTGCCAACTCCAACGCCTGAGTGAGCTTGGTGGGCCCCAGCCCCAGGGCTTAGCCCCCCACCTCCCTGAGCCCACCCATGTGAGCCAGAGAGGGGCTGGGGATGAAGAAGGGAGGCCTGCTGAGTGCCAGGCAGCCTGACGTTCCAGGCTCAGCTGGGCTACAGCATGACTGTGTGACCTTGGGCAAATCACTTGAGTTCTCTGAGCCCCCCTCGCCTCATCCATTCTTCTGTGGGTTCAATGAGCCAAGGTGTGGAAACAGGCTTTGCACAGAGTCAACTGCTGTGCAGATGGAAGGGGCTCCTGTTATGCTCACGCTCTCTCCCATGACCCATTTCTCTCCACCTTTCCAAGTGACCCATTCAGTCACGTCACATTGACGAGGAATGCTCTTGTGCACTTCAAGGACCATTGCCCTGACTTGAGGGCCGTGTCTGCATACACTCCCACGAAAAGAACCTAGACTGTCCAGGTAGGCAGGGCCCTGGAGATCCCCGGTCCAGCCCAGCCTGTGCATTGGAGGCCTGGGTAGGACAGGAATGGCCCAGGTTGGGGAGAGCAAGCAGGGGTGTGGGCTGCTGGTAAAGTACCTTGGCTCAGGTTTTGGCCTGGGATCTGAGGTGCAGGAGGGCCTTGTAGCTGCGCAGGTTGGCACTGTGCTGCTGTAGGAGCTACTGTTCACCTCACAGTCATCAAGGGATTGTCTAGTTATTAAGACAATTTTCTGCCCTTAAGGAGGGATGCCTCTTGTATATGCACAAAGGTGCCAGCTCCCCTGCTCTTTGTCATTTCTCTCTTCCTACATCTCCTGTACTTGCTTGGGAACTGCTCCAGGGTGGGGACTGGGTCTGGTCATCTCAGTCCCCAGAACCCAGTGCAGGACCTTTCCAAACCTTTGCTGAATGACCCAGTGACCCTCCTGTATATGCCCTGCCAGATGAGGAAACTGTTCAGGGCCTGCATCCAAACAAGAGGCCCCTCAAGCTCTGGGCAGATGGGGGACATTGGAAATGCACAGGCAGGGAAGTGGGTCGTGAAGGACGTACCCCTCTAGGCCAGAGCCCACAGTGTAGGTGGTGTCCCCTCTGCCCACCAAGAAGCACCCCTGCCAGAGCAACTCTGTGTTCAGGCAACTCTGAACAGAGGACCAACTGAGGGAATAGGGCTGCAGCCCAGTTGGTATCCACTGGCTCAGACATGCACCCTGGTGTGAGTATGTGCTGCCCAGGGAAAGAGCAAAAGTTTTCCTCATTTGCACTGAAGCACTCTGTGGGCCAGGAGCAGCCCTGCCCTTGCCCTTTGTCCAAACTCAGACCTCTCACTAGAGCCTCTCGGGCTCCCAGTCACTCCCTTGCATGGGGGCTCAGCACTGGAATAGGGCTATGTCCTGAGGTACGGGAAGAGTCACTCTGATGCTGACGTGTCACAATAATACCTTGAGAGGCTATGACTGTGGGCTCTGCAGTCAGGCAGATCTGGTTCAAGGCCCAGCTTTGCAACCTGATAGCTGACTGATCTTAAGAAAGTCACTTAACCTCTCTGAGCTTTGGTTTCTTTGCTTTATTTTAATAAACAATTTTAACAAAAATGTTATTGTGGTAATATATGTTTGTTGTTAGCTGCTGTTGAGTGGGCCTCGACTCATGGCAACCCCATATGTTACAGAGTAGAACTGCTCCATAGGCTTTTCTTAGCTGCAAAGCTGCAATCTTTATGGAAGCAGATTGCCAGGCCTTTCTTCCAAGGATCTGCTGGCTGGGTTTGAACTGCCAACCTTTCGGTTAGTAGCTGATCACAAACCCCTTGCGCCACCTATGCTCCTTGTGGTATAGATATATATACATGTATATATATTTATACATATGTATAAAAAACATAAAATTTGCCATTTAAACCATTTCTATTTTACTAACCATTTTTAAGTGTATAATTCAGTGATGTTAGTCACATTCACAATGTTGTACACCCGTCACTACTATCTATTTCCAAATCTTTTTCATCACCCCAAACAGAAACTCTAACAATTAAGCAATATTTATCACAGCATTTTCAAAATTGTGGTATAAACGACAAAGAGTAAAGCCCCTGGGTGGTGCAGACAATTAAAATGCTCAGCTACTAACTGAAAAGCTGGAGGTTGGCGTCCATCCAGAGGCACCTTGGAAGAAAGGCCTGGTGATCTACTTACAAAAAATTAGCCATTGAAAACCCTATGGAGCACAGTTCTACTCTGACACACATGGGGTTGCCACAAGTTGGAGTCAACTCAGCTGGTTAAAGTCCACCAATCTAAGTGTACAGCTCAATTACTTTTTCCATATACATACACCAGTGTAACCACCACCCGCATTAAGATACAGATGTTTATCTCCCTAGAAAGTTCCTTTGTTCAGCCTCAGTTTTTCAACTGTAAAATGGGGAAACAATGGCTTCAAAGAGTGTTGCAAAAATTAAATGAGGTGAGGCTTGGCAAGCATTTAGCACAATGCCTGGCACACAGTATGTGCTCAGTACTGTGGACTATTTCCTGCTCACTTTCAGACACTTAGTCATTTCTGCTTGATTTCAGCTTTTCAGTAGGCCTGCATTTTACCCCTGTTGAAAGTGAGGCTCCATGAGGCAGTAGTCCTGGCTTTGCTGTGTGACCTTCGTTGGGCAAGTCACCTTTCTTCTCCAGACCAATGAAGGGGTCAGATTAGGTGTTCTTCTTGTCTTATCCAACTCTCTGGAGTCTGTGTTTAGGGTCTGGAGTCTGGGGCTCTTCACTGTTCCCACTCAGTTGGGCTGGGAGAAGGCGGGTGAGTGGGCCTGGGCCTGGGCCTCTGTGTGTGTTGGGGATGGGGAGGCAGATAATTTTTGCTGTCAGCTGTCCAGCCGGCCAGTGGGGATCCATGAATGTACCCTCAGCCCCAAACTGCACACAGGCACTTTCATAAGCCTGTTTACCTCCCCTGTGGTCCTCGAACCATTTTATATTTGTCAGGAAGAAATCGGAGGAGCTTGAGTTGCCCTTCCTCACCTCGGCCACCCCCGGGACATTCCTGGATCAAATGCGAGTGGAGGTGACAAGAGAGAAGAATAAATCCTGAAAGACAAAGCCCCACATTTCCTCCGTTTAATGCAAAGCCTTGCCTTCCAGTACCTTCTTAGTTCAGCTGAGGGGAGCTTGGAGGCTGGAGACAGAGAGAGAAGGGCAGAACTCTAGATTTTGATCAAAAGAACCTGCTCCCCCAAGGGTGGGGAAGCTCAGCCTAAGCGCCACTCTCAAGGCATCTGCATCCGGGATTTATTGCCCACTAGCTGGCTGAGCGGCCAACATTCTAGCCTCTATCCATTGGACTGTCTCGTCCATCAGAGCCACGCAGGGAGTGAAGCCAGAAAGGAGCAAGGAAGCCTAGGCAGGAAGATGACTTTGCAGGGTGGAGTCCCCAGTCGCTGGAGGGTTCAAGCAGAGGTGAGAAGACCACTTGGCAAGGAAGTTATTTGAGGACATCTGCATGGCACTAGGTCAGACAGATGACGGTTTAAACCTTGGCTCCTTCTTCTACTACCTGGCTGACTTTGGACAAACTGGCAGTTATCTGAATCTCAGTTTCCTCACCTGTAACATAGAATAATCACACCCATCTCCCTAGATTTTTATGAATACAAAAAGTGGCAGTACAGGCAGTACCCAGTTACAAACATCTGACTTGTGTACAACCCATAGTTACGAACTAACCCCTGTAAAGCCTATTAAATTAAAAATCCAAGGTACATACAATGGTTCCTATTAACAAACTTTGCAACGCCCATCAAAACATTATTATCATTGTTATTATTACAGTATTATTATGTTAAAGATGTTTTAGTGTATCTGGCAATATTTAATGCTTTTTATGCATAGGAATATCAACTGAGATGTTTCAACAAATGGATGTAGTGCCAGAGGTGCTCACACACCTATGCCAAGAAATTTGGAAGACAACTACTTGGCCAACCAACTGGAAGAGATGCATATTTGTGCCCATTCCAAAGAAAGGTGATCCAATGGAGTGTGGAAATTATCGGACAATATCATTAATATCACACGCAAGTAAAATTTTGCTGAAGATAATTCAAAAATGGTTGCAGCAGTACATTGACAGGGAACCGCCAGAAATTCAAGCCGGGTTCAGAAGAGGACGTGGAACAAGGGATATCATTGCTGATGTCAGATGGATTTTGGATAAAAGCAGAGGATACCAGAAAGATGTTTAGCTGTGTTTTATTGACTATGCAAAGGAATTTGACTGTGTGGATTGTAACAAATTATGGATAACACTGCGCAGAATGGCAATTCCAGAACACTTAATCGTGCTCATGCAGAACTTGTACATAGACCAAGAGGCAGTCATTCGAACAGAACAAGGGGATACTGCATGGTTTAGAATCAGGAAATGTGTGCGTCAGGGTATCCTCTCGCCATACTTATTCAATCTGTATGCTGAGCAAATAATCAGAGAAGCTGAACTAAATGAAGAAGAACGTGGCATCAGGATTGGTGGGAGTTTCATTAACACCCTGTGATATGCAGATGACACAACCTTGCTTGCTGAAAGTGAAGAGGACTTGAAGCACTTACTGATGAAGATCAAAGACCACAGCCTTCAGTATGGATTGCACCTCAACATAAAGAAGACAAAAATCCTCACAACTGGACCAATAAGCAACATCATGATAAACGGAGAAAAGATTGAAGTTGTCAAGGATTTCATTTTACTTGGATCCACAATCAATACCCATGGAAGCAGCAGTCAAGAAATCAAATGACACGTTACATTGGGCAAATCTGCTGCAAAAGACCTCTTTAAAGCGTTAAAAAGCTAAGATGTTACTTTGAGGACTAAGGTGCACCTGACCCAAGCCACGGTATTTTCAATCACCTTATATGTATGCAGGGGCTGGATAATGAAAAAGGAAGACCAAAGAGAACTGATGCCTTTGAATTATGGTGTTGGCGAAGAATATTGACTATACCATGGGCTGCCAGAAGAATGAGCAAATCTGTCCTGGAAGAAGTACTGCCAGAGTGCTCCTTAGAATTGAGGATGGTGAGATTTCATCTCACATACTTTGAGATTTTCAGGCCCCTGGAAAAGGATATTTTGCAGAGGGTCAGCGAAAAAGAGGAAGACCCTCAACCTCAATGAGATGGATTGACACAGTGGCTGCAGTAACAGGCTCAAACACAGAAATGATTATGAGGATGGTGCAGGACCCAGTAGCATTTTGTTCTGTTGTACATGGGATCGCTATGAGTCGGAATTGACTCAACCGCACCTAACAACAACAATAACAACATGCATAGAAAGGTACACTATATAGACAGACTTAGGAATGAAACTCGTTTATAATCCGGGGGCTGCCTGTATCTGTGAACTTCCCAGCGAGAGACATAAAAATAGGATTACAAGGAGTGTTGTGGCAGTGTGTCTTATGTTTCTTCTCTGTGTTAGTTTTCTATTGCTGCTGTAACAAATTGCCACAAATTTAGTGGCTTAAAACAACTGTTAACTATCTTAACAGTTCTGTAGGTCAGAAGTCTAATATGGGTCTTGCTGGGCTACAACGAAGGTGTCAGCAGGGCGGCATTCCTTTCTGGAAGGGGAGAATCTCTTCCCTTGCTTGTTGCAGCTTCTAGAGGCTGCCCACATTCCTTGGCTTGTTGCCGCCTCCGTTTTCAAAGTCAACAATGGCTGGTTGAGTGTTTCTCACATTGCATCACTCTGACATTAACTCTTCTGCCTCCCACCCAGATAATCCAGGATAATCTCCCACATTTTAAGGTCAGATGATTAGCGGCCCTAGTTCCATTTGTCATCTTAATTCCCCATTTCCATTTAACATAACATATTCACAGATTCCAGAGATCAGGACATGGGCATCTTTGGGGAGCCATGAGTCTGCCTACCACACTATCCAAGAAACTCATTCCTCCGTCAGGGCAGAGGGACTTTGCTATTCCTGTTCAGCAGGAACCGATCAGTACTATGGATCTGTAGCCACTATATGTAGTTTTCCTTTCTTCCCTTTTTCAAATAGCAACTGTTATTGCCGTTGTCCTAGTCTTTCTCCACTATTGTGGAGTAATGGCATGTTGTTGTTATTGTTAGGTGCTGTCGAGTCGATTCTGACTTATCGTGACCCCATGTGACAGAGAAGAACTGCCCCGTAGGGTTTTCTAGGCTGTAATCTTTATGAGAGCAGATTGCCAGGCTCCAACAGAGCCACTGGGTGGGTCCTAATTGCCAGCCTTTCAGTTAGCAGCCAAGTGCTTAACTGTTGCACCACCAGGGGCTCCTGTAATGGCATATAGGGAGTGATTATCATGTAGCCACAGATGGCAAGACCATAAGAAGACCTCTAACTCTGAAGAAGAAGAATATAAGTCACCCAGAGATTCTGAATTCATAGTTATATGAGTCTTTGATTTGTCTCCTTTTTGGAGGCAGGTAAGAGGGAAGGTATTATTTCGTATGAGAATAGAGATATGTGTGGATGTTAGTCCATCAGAGGACTAATGGCAAAAAGTTATTCGTTTGTCATTAATATCCTTTCCCCTATTATTCTGGTAACAGCACTCTGATTTTGCTTGAAGGTAACTTTCCTCTCACCCACTCTTCCCCGCATGTTAGTCCATACATTTCAGATTGTGTTAATCCCAGCCCCCAACTCCAGAGCTGGCCGCAAGGCACAGAGGCCTGACCAATCAGAGCATCCCATCTGCCTGGCCACAGGGACTTGTTCAGGGATGGGCATCTGACCCATCAGAATCTATGAGGTTAAATATTTGAATACTTTCTGGGACTATAGGGAAAATGTCTTAATTACCTAGTGCTGCCGCAACACAAATACCACAGACTTTAAAGAACAGAAATTTATTTTCTCACAGTTTTCGAGTTTACAAGTCCAAATCAGGATTTTGGCCATGTTGATTTCTTCCTTATCGGTAGTACTGGCTGTTCCTTGGTTCCTTGGCATTCCTTAGCTCATAAACAACCTTCACATGGCATCTGTCTTCCCTACGTGTGTCTCTGTGTCTATTTGGTCTTTTTATAACTCAGAAAATATTAGGTTTAACATTCACCCTACACTGGTATGACTTCACTAACATAACAAAACAGGGTCATATTTACAGGTACCATAATAACCCATTGCCATCAAGTTGATGCCAACTCATGAAGACCCCATGTGCTACAGAGTAGGACTGTTCCATAAGGTTTTCTTGGCGGTAATCTTTTCAGAAGCTGATCATCAGACATTTCTTCCATGGCACTGCTGGATGGGCTTGAACCACTAAGCTTTATGTTGGTAGTTGAGCGCAAACCATTTGCACCACCTAGGGGCATCAGGGATGTACAGGGGATGAGATACCGGAAGAAAGAAATACTAAGGGCAGAGGGACAGAGCACCAACAGTGGAAATTCAGGCCCCCAATATCTGAGAAGAAGGGCTTCGGAAGAGGCAGCACGGTCTGTCCTGAGTGAACAGATGACATGCTGTGGAGTAATACCCACTCTGCTCAGTTTCCAGAGGTGACGCCTCTGTTTAGGTCTGGAGATGGGTTTGTCTCATCTTGAAGTCAGAAAGGCCTGGGTTTGAATTTTGTCTCTTCTGCTTCTAAGATGTGTGACATTGGGCAACTCCCTTCCCCTTTCTGAACCTCAGTGTCCCATCTGTAAATTACAGTTATGATGAGGAGTCCCAATAATGAAAGTAAAGCAATGTACTTGGTACTGAGTAGGTGCACTATGAATAGCGGCTATCATCATCATCATCATCGTAACATGTCTGGAACCGCTCCTCCTTCTATTCTTTCTCCCATTGCAGCCAACAGACCAGAAGCCCGACTCCTCGCTGCTGCCTTTTTGGGCCTAGATTTCTGCCTCTCTGCAGCTTTGAGCTTGGAGTCTTATCCCTACCCTGCGGAAATGTTCAGTCCACTGACTCAGGTACATTGTAACTCTTACCGCAACTGCCATGCATTACATATCCTTCCATGTTTGTGTCTCCTGCTCTGTTCCTTCCTCACAGTGCAGGCTTGTGTCTGTTGAGTGTCTTGCTTAGTGCCTGGTGTGTAGAACCTCCCTAAATATTTGCTGAAAGAAAGACTGAATGAATGAACTGTCACTGACCTCACAGAGTGGACAGACCGCAGCACCCAGTACCATGGGTAAAGCCCCCAGCCTCTGAGTTCCCTGGGAGGCCACCACTGAACCACACATAAGGGGATGGTGGAGTGAGATGAGCTTGACCTGGCAGCAATCTGAGATAAGTATGATTTATCCCCGTTTTAGAGTTGAAGAAACAGTGGCTGGCTCAAGATCACCTTTCAAATAAGTGGTGGGGCTGGGACTTGACCGCAGATCTGTGACCAGGGCCTATCTCTCAAAGTCCATTTACTGCTACTTTCAGTGCCCATAAGGCTGCATGCTTCTTTTCATCTGAATGTGTTATTTATTTCATTGATGATTTCTGTTTGCAGCAGACCTTTTAGTTCTTCAAACTGACACCGAATGAGACTAGAAAGAGGGGCAGACATTCTTGAAGGGTTCTCCAAAGCTAATTAGGATGGAGGACTATATTGGGGTGCCGTTGTTCTAAAAGACCCTAATGAAAGTCATTACATGGGCAAGCTGCTAACCTATAAGCAAATGTGTCAACTTATGAACAATCAGGCAATTCCCCATTCCTTGTTGGATATTAGCCAAGTGCTGGATATTAGCCAGCCGAGTGAGTTGCACAACGCTCTCCCTGGAGTAGGATTGTTGGATGGGAGGGATTTTCCAGCTCGTGACTTGGATGAACCCGGAGTTATTTCCCTATTGAACAGCCCCAGCCTGAGAGGCACCAGCAGCCTCTGCTGAGGGGTGGCTGGGACAGAGTGGGGGAGCGGGCCAGCCCAGTCTGTCTACGTCTGGCCTGGTGGTGTGGCCCTGGGAAGTCTTAGTAGGATTTAGGCCTGCACAGCAGCCCCCAGAAATCCAGAGGCTGGGTTGGGGAGGGGGCTGGTTTCGAGGAAACAGGCTACCCTCTTCCCAGCAGGGAGAGAGGGCCAGAGTCTGAGGAGGGGCTGAAGCAGCAGAGAAGGAGACCCCAGGCCTTGAAGCTGAAGGGCCCAGGGTGGGGGAGGAGGGCGCCATGTGGAAAGAGGGCGGGAAGGGGGATTTGGCACAGGCTTCTGCTGCCTGGTCTCAATTTACTTGTGAGGAGCCTCCTAAAAGCCGGGTGAGAGCCTTGCACGCTTTCCTGAGAGCCTGCTAAGTGTTTATGGAATGATTTGTGAGGAGAAGTTTCTTTGGAAGCAGCTTGGGGAAAGTATGTTATTAAGAGCTCTTTCTCTAAGTTCCCTTTGGCCCTCTTCCCCCCACATCCCTGGGGTCTGGGCAGCCCATGGTCACAGCAGCTGTTTGCTGTTTTGTAGGCCAGGGGCCAGGGGGCGTATTGAGGTTGGGGGGAGACAGAGAAGTGGGGGGGTGGCATAATGCAGTGGAGGAGCACTGGAGTTGGAGTCAGCATCCTTCCTCTGAGGAGGAGCCCCCAGTGCCAAGAAAGTATGGGGTCTGTTGCAGGGGCTGAGGAGGAGGGGGGTCAGCAGGATCAGAGGCCTGGATGATGAGGACTGAAGCCTGACCATTGGATCTAGTAAAATGAAGTCATTGGTGAGTGATACGAACAAGCACAAAAAAAAAATGGGGGAGGGCCTAATGACAACGTGTTTGCTTTCTCCACCAGACTGGGAGCTCCCTAGGGGCAGGGACAGTAGGCTTGTCTTGATATCCCCAGCAGCATCAGACACTCAGGGCTGGCCCAGAGCAGGGGCTCAGTGAGAGCTGAGTGAGTGGTGAACTCTGGAAGGGTCTTCAAGTGGTTGCTGACTTGCTCTCACCGCACCAGCCATCCTTCCTGGCCATGGGGTCACCACAGCCAGACAAGGGCACAGGGAAGGCACTCAGCCAGCCCTGTAAGTTCAGCTGACTGTGACTCTTGGTCTGGGAAACCCAGGACAATCTACTAATTGTCCCATTAGCAGGAATATGACCAACTTGGTCACCACGGAACGGACTCTTTACCCTCAGGAGTCTGCAGCCAGCTATGCAGGCCCACTAGGAAGAAGCTGATGACTGGACATTTCTGATTCTCTGAGGCCCCTGGCAGGGCATGTATGTGGACCCACTCTGATCTTTATCCCAATTTATCTTCACGAAAGCACTGAGAAACAACAGCTAAGAAAACTTAAGCCCAGAGAGTGAAGTTACTCTGCTAAGGTCATATAGTGAGTACTTGCCCAGGTAGGGCTCAAACTCAGGTGTTCAAGCTGGCGCTCTTACCAGTAAGACACACCAGCCGAAGATACTCACCTCTGTCATCTCACTTGGCACACTGCATTGTCATTGTAATGGCTGGCTCTCTCCCTACTTACCTGGGAACTCCCTGAGGACAGGGATCAGATTGGCATCATCCTGGGTCCTTAGGTCCTAGTACTGGGCCTGGCATAGAGGAGACAGATGGCTGGCTGGCTAAACTCTAGGTCAGAATTTGGGAGCTGGAATTCCAGGTAGAAAGAACTGCATGAGCAAATCAGCAAAGCACATAGCATGGTGGAGGTCTTGGAGTGAAGACACGTGTGTTTAGGTTAGTGGGTCTCAGCAGGTGCCAGGTACTGAGTCAAGGAACTGTGCTGAAAACGTGTGGAAGTAATTTTTGGATATCATGATGATTGGGGTCTCCACTGGTATTTCACGAGTGGGGATATTTGAAAGTCTTGTGGGCTATTTTGGTGGATGGAAAGCCTGTTTATAATTACCTGTACCACAAGTCTAACTAACTGTTGTACATGTAACCACCAAGGATTTTTTGCATGATTCTAATATACCATGAATTTTCCAGGAATACAACTACTTTGTGAATTGAGAGATGATTGTCTTTTGTTCAGAACATTATGGAGACTTGTTCAGAAAAATCTCACCATAGACAGCAATGCCTATGGTGTTTTAGTGGCCGCTATAGCACACCTGGCTCAGTCTGCATGCACAGCAGTTGCAATCACAATGAGCCTATGTATAGATCTTTCTGTCATGTCTTCTAGAGTCCTTGGGTGGTGCAAATGGTTAACATGTTTGCCTGCTAACCAAAAGATTGGAGGTTTGAGTCTACCTAGCAGTGCCTTGGAAGAAAGCCCTGGCAATCTACTTCTGAAAATTCAGCCATTGAAAAACCTATGGAGCATAGTTGTACTCTGACACACATGGAGTCATATGAGTCAGAGTTAGCAACTGATTAACTGGTTATTATGTCACTAAAGATAGTGAAATACATAATTTTATCACAAACAACTTTCCCCTTAGTTCATTTCAGCTTTATTCAGTGGTGTAATAGATCCAAGTCACACGAGAACAGACTCTGCATTTTGTGAAATCATGTTGGTAGCTTAAAATCAACCATCCTGGAAGCATTTACACCATGGAAATTGGCAGACACTACAAGTCAAGTGCTATTTTTTTTTCCCTCCCTTCAGAGAGCCAATTGTTAAACATGTACCAGCTCAGCACTGGTTACATTGGCTTTTTTCATTTTGTGTGGAGGCAAGCTATGTATATATTACCTGTGAAGATCATTTCAGCATCGTAAGGGGGCCCCATAGGGCCGACAACCCAGGTGGAGGGAAATGAGCCTGCAGATAAATAAGGACTTCCTGCCCCTGGCAGGTCAAAAGCTCCTGTGGGCTTCTGAAAAAGCCAGAAAGCTTTGAATCTTCGTGTAGACCTGGTAGTCAAACAACAACCGAGGTTCTGCTCTCCTCCAGAGAAGCAGGGGCTGGACCAGAGGCAGCCCCAGCTCCCTCCCTCTGAAGAATTTAACAATTTTGCATGACAGACCTGGGGCTACTATGCTGGGTCAGGCCATTTTGTTTCTTGCAGCTTTGACAGATAAAACTGGTTATAAAACAAGAGGCCAGGCGGCCTTGACAGTGACCAGCCCCTGATGTGCCCTCCTGGGCTTTTAACCTTCCATCAAGTCCCCTGGTGTCAGCCCTAGCCCTGGGCCCCTCCCCATCCTGTTGAGCTCCAGCCCACCACCCAGAGGCTCAACACCAGCCTCATATTAACAAATCCCAGCTCTTGAGTGCCTTCTGGGTGCCCAGCACTGTACTCAGTGCGTCTCATGCATGACTTCCTTGTCTGCCCGCACCCCAGTAGAAGGCTGTCTTATTTCCACCATTTTGCAGATAAGCCAACAAGCCTAGAGAGAGGATATGACTTGCCCAAGGTCACTCAGCCAGCAAGTGGTGGAGCCAGGACCAAAAGCCATGCTGTCTGACTCCCAAGCGTGTGCTCTTAACCTCACATTCAAACTTTCAAGAGAAGATGGTATCTGTTCAACTCCTCCGTTTGATGAGGTCCAACATGTAGGTCAGAGCTGGAAGGGACCAGAGAAATGACCTAATCCTGTGATTCTCAACAGTTCATAAATCCACCCCTTCCCCTGACATACACCAGCTTCATTATCAAAGAACCCGGTCCTACCATGAAAGAAGCAGAAGCCCCCTTTCTCTAATAAAGGATGTTTCTGCCGATCTATTTATCATGTAGGTAAGATCAGGCTGAATAATGGTGATTTCAGTGATGTCACTGAGAGCCAATGTTATTGCTATGGCTTTAAAATACAAACAGAAAAAGAATCTATTAGTCACTGAGGAGTATAATAAGCCTGTTGAGTAATCAGCCTGCCGGCCATGGTACCTGTAAACCACAAGGATGATAAATGAAATACCACAGCCAAATTCTTGGACACTTGTGGGTGGGTGTGGGACAGCAAGGTCGTGAACCTCGTTCTGGAAACCCTGCTTTTCACCAATCGACTGAGGACCATGCTCTAGTTCAACTCCTCATTTCACAGACTGGGTAACAGAGGCCCAGAGAGGAGAAATGTTTTCCCAGGGTCCCCTAACGTGTTCACAATGTAGCCAGGGATGGAAGCCAGTTCCTGCAGGCTGCAGTCTGGAGAGGACAGCAAGTGTCCGCAAGTGGCTAGGGTCACATAGGCTGTTCTCTTTCCCCTCTCTGGCCTGCTTCCCTCCTCCCTCTGGTGTTCCTTGGCTGATTCCAGGCCCTCTCCCCTCCCCGTTGCAGATAAGCCTGCCAAGATTTCCAGAGGGGCTTGGGGATAGGGTGTGGCTTCCGGAATGTCCAGACTTGGGGACAAGCTGGACAGAGGACCTAGATTTGTGTCTCCCCTCCCCCACTCTGGGCCTGTCCACTCACAGTTGTGTGGGTGGATCCAGACACTATTTGCCAAATGGGCTGAGAGACCAGAATTTTCCCCCAAATCCAATCAGAGAGAGCCTTCTTGGATGGGATAAAGACTGGGAAGAATGTGGCCAGAGCTTTAGTGTCTGAGCACTCTAGATCCTAGTCATTAGCATGAGCCAGTCATTTCCCTTGCCTGGGCCTCAGTTATCCTTGTCTGTAAAATGGGCTTGGGCATGCCCATCTGTTCAGCAAAACTTTACTGAGTGCCCAATCATCAAAACTACCATTTCAGTGCTCACCGTGTTCCAGGTACTAAGTCACTCTCTATATATTCTCTGATTTAAATCTCACAACAATCTTAAAATATTAATGCTACATTTTATATTTCCTCTTTTAATAATAAGGTAATTGAGACTCAGCAGTTTTAGCCACTTGTCCAGGATCCCACAACTGATCCAGGATCCATGCCCAGGGGCTAATGGTTACTACCCTGTGAAGGTACTTAAAGCTGGAGTATGGTGCCAGCCAGAGCAGGAATCTTAGATTCAACCATGGGAAGATCAGGGAAGCCTTTCAAGGAGGCTACTGCACACTGGGCACAGAACTAAGCCCTGGGGCCTGGCCACTGAGTCTGTGAGCAGGACATCCAGCCACTTCCATCAAGACAGCACTGGCAGGATGCTGGTCACCCAACTGTCAGGGGTCCCATCCTCTCTGGCTGGTTCCATGAATAACAAGTTGTGGATGCTGTCAGGGGGCCTGAGTTCTAAGGCCAGCCCCCAGGAATCTAGCCAGGTATTTTATAGACATTTGCTGATTTGATTCCCCAAACAGTCTTGAGAAGTGAGGATGGTTAGCCTCATTTTACAGATGAAGAGACTGAGACCCAGAGAAGTGAAGTCCAGAGTCACATAGGGCCACGATTTTGACCTGAGTCTGTCACGAGCCTGTGGTTTTTCGCTGTCCCCAGCTCCCTATCTGATGTTACACGCTATATTTTTTTCAGGGTGTTGCATGAGTCACTACCTCTCCCTGGGCCTCGGTTTCCATGAATGAGAAAATTCATTCCTGTTCTTGTTAAAAAGTGTTGGAAGATTTCAATGAGATCATGGATAGAAAAGGGTTCTGAAATTCTGCCCATGACTGACATTTTGCTATTATGTGATTTCAGGGGTATTGGTGACTCCTTAACCTAAAAGTATCATCTACTCTGGCCTGTCCCAGTGCCTAAAATTCCACCATCAGAGCTGCTATCCCTGGGTCAGACTTTGTCCCCAGTTCACACACCTAGAAGAGAGGTATGATTGGGGCAAGATTATGTTAGCATGATCAGGCACTAGTGCGTTTATGCCATCTTTTTGTGGTTGAGTCAAGTTCAGTCATTTCCAGGAAGGCAGATGGCCTGGGACAGATGAGCTGTTCCTCTGGACCTAGATGAAGTTCTGTCTGATAAGCTCAGCCTCATATTCTTGTGGGCAAATGCATCACCTTCCATGGGAGGTGGAAGGGGCCAGGAGATCCTGTGGCCGCAGCTGCTTTGGGCCCCAACAGGTCTGGAGGTCCAGGTTTGGGAGTCAGAGAAGTAGGCCCAGCTGCATTAAATCTAGACCAGATAGGAGGCACTTGGGACATTTGGGGTATGGAAGAAGACTGAGAGCCATTGGATGGCCAGAGCTGCCCAGAGGGGGTACGGCCAATACAGAGACCAGAAGTCAACGTGGCTCAACCCAGAATGGGCAGGTAGAGTGGACTTAGAAGCAGGATATGGGTTCCAGGAGTGGGTCAGGCTGGATGGAAGGAACCTGGCAACATGAGTGGGACCAGGAGGGGCAGCCAGGTGTCCAGAAGTGGGGGCCATAAGGGGAGCAAGATCAGTGAGTAGTGAGCACAAAGGGCTGGGCAATCAAAGCTGCTGCCTGTCTCCCTGTTTGCACCAGGAGCTGGTGATTTCTGTACAGCCCCCTGGAAGGCCAGGGAAGAACAGCCTCACCCGGGTGTCCACGCATCATGGGCTTGCTCCAACTATTGCGTCTTTGACCCAGCTTGCACTAACTGTCATGTCTCTGACCCAGCCTGCACCAGCAGCACAGTGACCTCTGCACAAATGGATGAAAGGGAAGGATGTGCATCCATTGCCATATTAACAGGAAGCAATTCACTGCCTTAGTGTCCTAGTGCTGCTGTAACAGAATGGCTTTAACGACCAGAAATTTATTGTCTCACAGTTTAGGAGGCTAAACGTCTGAGTTCAGGGCACTGGCTCTAGCAGAAGGCTCTCTCTGTCTGCTCTGGAGGAAAATCCTTGTCTCAGATTCTCTAGAGTTCTTGGCGTTCCTCGGTTCCTTGGAAGTCTCCACGTGGCATCTCTCTTTCCCTGGTTTGTGCTTGCTTGTTTCTGTGCCTGTTCTTTTTATAGCTCAAAAGTGATTATTAGGTTTAAGACAAGCCCTACATTGATATGAACTCATTAACATAACAAAGAAAGTCCGATTTCCAAATGAGATTACTATATCCACAGGTATACCAACCAACCCACAGCCTTCCCCTCGATTCTGACTCCTAGTGACCCTACAGGGCTATAAATCCAAGGCTATAAATCTTTACAGAAACAGACTGCCCCATCTTTCTTCTGTGGAGCCACTGATGGGTTCGAACCACCAACCTTTTGGTTAGCAGCCAACTGACTTAACCACTGTACCACCAGGCTCCTATTCATAGGTATAGGGATTAAGATTTCAACACGTATTTTTGGGAACACAATTCAATTCATAACAATTATGAACTAGGTGATTGAGCCCGAATACATTGTAAATCTCAAGAATAGTGCAAAACAGATCTTTAAATGTCCCCTTTCCCTGGGTTGTCTGTCAGTCTGGACTGAGCGCCCCTCAGAGTGCACATCAGAGTGGACCTTAGCGTGTCCCTCCTCTCCGCTCTCCTTCCTTTCTCTTCCCACCCCCACAGTGCTCTGTTTGTTTTTTAATTTTAACTTTTTATTTTAAAATAATTATAGATTCAGAGGAAGTTGAATTACAGGTTTAATGCAATTGCAGTCAAAATCCCAGCTAGATTTTTTTGTAGATACAAAAAAGATAATTCTCAAATTTATATGTAAAGGCAAAGGAGCTACAATTTTGAAAAAGAATAAGAAAGTGGGAGGAGTCACCTATCTTATTTCAAAACTTATTATATAGCTACAGTAATCAAGACTGTGTTATTGATGGAGGGATAGATACATAGATCAGTGGAACAGAATCCAACCACCTAACCCACTGCCGTCAAATCAGTTCTGACTCACAGTGACCCTTCAGGGTTTCCGAGACTGTAGATATTCACAGAAGCAGACCGCCACATCTTTCTCTCTCAGAGTGGCTGGTGGGTTCGAACCACCGACCTTTTGGTTAGCAGCCTACTGCGCCACCAGGGCTCCTGTGGAACATAATAAAGTCCACAAATAAACACTCACAAATATGGCGATTTGATTTTTTTTAGAAGTCTTTATTTTGAAATAATTATACATTCACAGGAAGTTGTAAAGATAGTACAGAAAGATCCTGTGTGCCCTTCACCCCAGTTTCCCCCAATGGTTACATCTTAGATAATTATAGTACAATATCAAAGCCAGATAATTGACATTGGTATAATGCATGTGTATAGTTCTATTCATGTAACCACTACCATAATCAAGATTCTATCTCCACAAAGGTCCCTCTCATGCTGTCCCTTGGAGTCATACTCTGCCCTTTCCCCTCACCAGCCCTTTGCATTCCATGCCTCATCATTTTCGTGCGCCTCAATCCCCTCGACGTTTTCTAGCCTAGACTGACCACGTAAGTTAGCCCGTACCTGGTCCTGCTGGGTGTGAGACACCGACACACAGACAGGATCCGGGAGTCTGGGCCAGGTCTACCAAGGGATGGTGGAGTTCAAGGGGATCCTCACTGTTTTCCCAGGGCTGTGTGTGCTGGAATCCACTGGTGGGGTGGGCTGGGAGGTCGTCAGAACTCTGCACTGATGCATTGGGTGACCGTGAGCAACACTCCTCTCAGGGCCTCTTCTCCTCCACTGTACAGTAAGGGTTTGGACCCTGTGATGTCAGGTCCCCTCATCTCGGATATTCTCAGGGCACCCAGTGACCTCCCTCCATCAGCAAAAACCTCCCGTATTTCTCCATTTTCCTCAGAGTGGAGTTGAAGCTCTTTAGCATCGCATTCAAGGCCCTGCATGACTCTGCAGTCACATCTCTCACCCTTTCCACCTCCCCCTTTGGAGTCCAGCAACATGGAACCAGCTGTCACTCCCCAGACTCATGGGACGCCCTTCCCTTGCTGGTCTGCTGCCCTCAACTCCTTACTCAGATATCACCTCCTCTTGGAAGCCCTCTCTGACTGCCTTCCCACCCCAACGGAGTTAATTCACTCTCCTGTGTCCCATCCCCTGCTCCTGTTCTCACCAAAACACCACACTGTCTGGTCTGCTTGTCTGTCCCAGCCACTTCTGGCGTGTGGGGACCAGGAGTCCAATAGTGGCAGGACACCTAGAGCAGCATAAGGCACAGCACCAGGCACAGTGTAGACCCTCTCTGAAGGGAACGAGTGCAGCCACCTCCATCCTGGGAGGATGGCGCCTCCTCCTCCTCCTCGGTCTGGCTCCGTAGGCTGCCCTGCCCAGGGCGGGTGAACTCATGCTCTTATGTGGCTTGGCCAAGCCCAGTGCATTTCTCTGAACGCAATGAAAACCAAGCAACACACTGCTCGTTGTTGTTAGAAAACACAGTAGGATGGAAACGCTGCCTCTTTCCCCCACCGTGGTAGCAGCCCAGCTGTATTTTCCTATTCCTCAGAGCCCAAGCTGTCAGGAGAACTTGGAATTTGAAGATCTTAGAATCACAAGATAATGGAATCTTAGATGAATATGTAATGTTAGAATTCTACAATCCTTGAATCATAGAGAGCCACAATAATGATATTTTACTATTACAGTATGTTAAAACCAGAGATTCCATTTACCACATGGAATCTTTGAATATGGAATCCGAGAATCCCCAGCATGTCGGTGCCAAAAACTTCAGGTTAGACCCAAGAGCCCACCTCCTGTGGTACCTATGAAAGCCCAAGTGTCACACAGCAAATGAGAGCCAGGGAAAGCTGGGGCCCTCCCACCTGGGGCTTCTGCCCTACACAAGACTCGGAAGCTCTCAGGTCAGCGTTAGGAGGAAGGCTCTGGTGACAGGGTCACCCGAGTTGATCCCAGCTCTGTGGCTCTCTGGCTGTGCACTTTTATACAAGGTTCTCTACTTCCTAACCTCCAGTTTCATTGCAGCAAGGGCATAGTAAATTTTTTTTTAAATAGAATTTATATTTTAGAGCAGTTTCAGATTTACAGAAAAATTGTGCAGAAAGTATAGAGAGTGCCCATATTCCCTCTCTTCCCCTTCCACACAGTTTCTCCTGTTACTACCATTGTTGTTGTTGGGTGTCGCAGAGTCAATTCCAACTCAGAGCCACCCCATGTGACAGAGTAGAACTGATTCGTAGGGTTTTCTTGGCTGTAATCTTTATGGAAGCAGATTGCCAGGTCTTTCTTCCTCAGAGTCACTGGGTAGGTTCAAACTGCCAACCTTTTGGTTAACAGCACTTCACCACTGAGCTGCCAGGGCTCCTTTCTCCTATTATTAACATCTTTCATTTGTGTGGTACATTTGTTGCCATTGACGAGCTGATATTGTTACATGACTATTAACTGAAGCCCATAGTCTACATTAGAGTTCATTCTTTGTGTTGTACAGTCTCTGGGTTTTGCCAAATGAATAATGTCATATATCCACCATTACGTATTCTATTCACTGCACTAAATACAATTCTAAGTGCTCAATAAACAGCTGGCTTATATCTTCTCAGTGTTCTGTGCTTTCTCCTGATGTGGGGCATCCAGGGTCTTGCATGGTGGGGGCCTCTCTGAAAAGCTTTGTGACCTGATGGGATTCCAAGGGAGAAGGCAGGAAAACCAGGCATCTAGGGACAAAGGACGCTGATCTCAGGCCTTCCAGGGAAAGGCACACATAAGTCCTCCACTTGAGTCCTGGGTAGCAGCCTTCCTGGGACGTCCACTCCCACCCTGCAAACCCTCCTTGACACAAATCTCGGGATGTTCATGTCATCACCTGAATCTCAGTTTCCTCATCTGTAAAGAGAGCAGCACTCTTGGTTCCTTCCCAGCTCCACCACTTCCTGGGCGGGTCTTTTCTCTCTGAGGCTCAGCTTACTTACTTAGAACTTAGTCCCCAGCACTACCGGATACTTGAAGGCAGGCCTATATTTTATTCCCTTTTTAGTCTACAGCACACTGCCTGGACCAGAGGCAACAGTAAATGTTAAAAACAATGAATATTAATTGCATGTGTGTTGGAAGCAATCCTATGGTCCAGCCTCTAACTTTGCACAGGTCTGGTATTAATGCTGTCGTTTTAGCCGCCTCCCAGGAAGATGGGTGTCTTCTGGAAAGGAATTGGCCAAGAGATGTCTGCTGTTGTTGCTAGGTGACTTTGAGTCAATTTTCAACTCATAGTGACCCCATGTGACAGAGTAGAACTCCCCCATAGGGCTTCCTTGGCCTGTAATCTTTATAGAAACGAATCACCAGGTCTTTCTCCTGAAGAGCCACTGGGCAGGTCTGAACCCCAACCTTTTGATTAGCAGCTGAGTGTTTAACCATTGCACGACCAGGGCTCCTTAAGAGGTGTCTAAAGCTAAATAATAAAAAAAAAAACAAAAAAAAACATTGTCGTTGAGCCAATTTGATTCCAACAGAGTAGAACTGCTACATGGAGCACCTGGTGGATTTGAACTGCCAACCTTTTGGTTAGCAGCCAGGTTCTTAACCACTGTACCACCAGGGCTCCAAGATGTATCTAGGCCCTGGCTATCCTGTCTCCCTACGGCTGTTTTTCTTTTTTCGCTCTACTCCACTGGGTGGCATTTCGTCTTCGCACAGTCTCTGACTTATTTACGTATTGAAAGGAGAGGGGATTGAGGCTGGGGGGCCGCCTTTCGGGACATCAAAGTCAACCAAACCTCTCCGTGCCCTTGGTGGGAGGTCTGGAGGAGCCTGCCCTGTCAGCATGTGAGCAAAGTCAAGCTCCCTCCAGACGGGCAAGGAGGCCAGGGGCAGTGGAAGGGTTGGGGGCTGGGGTGGGATCAGATTGCCCTGAATGGAAACAAACTCCAACCCCAAACCAAACCCAAACAGAGATTCCAGGAGGAACTGGTTGGGCTGGGACTGGGAGGGGTCAAAGAATGAACTCAGGGCTCCAGGTTCCCCAAGGGATGTACAGTTCCCAAGCCTGTGCTGAGCGACCCTCCCTCAGAGACCTAGGCAGATGGAATTTCTATCCTGTGAGCCAGCAGCCAGCCAGCCAGTAGGGGAGAGCAGCTCCAGGCCTGTGCTTACGTTTGTCAGACAAACATCCATTAAGGGCTTGCTGTCTCCCAGCAGCCACCAGAGAACAAGGTAGGTGAGAAAACCAGATAGGCACAATTGCTTCTGAACTTAGTAACACGAATTGCGTGAGCATATTAAACTGTTGCTAGCTGGCCTTATTAGGGCCCTTAGCACTTCCTAGAGCACTGGTTTAGGCAAAAATACTGCCTAGTCAGGGACCCTCAGTGGATGTCTGTGTTCACATTTGGATATGTTCCTGACTTCCAAAGAAAATAGCAGCTCTTAGACTAAATCAGGCCCTGGTACCCACAAGGAAGACAAGTTCACCAAGCAAGCCCGTCATTTATTTAAAGTTAGTGGGACCCTGGTGTAAAAAAACCAAAAACCCATTGCTGTCGAGCCCAATTCATAGCAACCCTATAAGGCAGAGTAGAACTGCCCCACTGGGTTTCCAAGGAGCACTTGGTGGATTCAAGCTGCTGACCTTTGTGGTTAGCAGCTGTAGCTCTTGACCACTATGCCACCAGGGTTTCCAAACCTGGTGTAGGAGAGAAACACAGAGAACTAGCAAATGTTACATAGCTATTGTTTGTTAGACCTTGGGCCAAGCCCTTATTAAAATGTATGGTCTCATTTAGTTTTTACAGGACGAAGCTGAGCAGTAAGACTGATTAGTGCCCCCATTGGCAGACAAGGAAAGGGAGGCCCAGAGAGGTAACCAGGTTGCCGGGAGGCACAGTGGTGAGTGGGGAAGGCAGGGGTCACATCCTGGTGTGTGTGTGTGTGTGTGTGTGTGCGCGCGCGTGTGTGTGCGTGTGCGTGCGTGTGTGTGCGTGTGTGTGGGGGGGGGTGGTGAGGTGGGGGAGGGAGTCCCACTATGCCAGGCTGCCAAGGCTTCTGCTCTGCTCTTCTTCCCTCTGTTACCAGCCAGGAACATCAGCCTTGGAGAGGCTTCAGCTGTAGGCTTCCAAGGCCTTTTGTGGTGGAGCTTTGGAATGTTTCTGTTGCTTTTTCTTTATGCTAGTTTGTATTCCATTCCCTCCATTGCCTAGGTTTTAAAAATGTATCAGATATATCCCTTTTGTATCATTGCGAATTTATTTTCTCCTTTTAATCTGATTAATCTTTGGTTTTTACTGGTACATAGATATCTTCTAGGGTGAGCTTAGTCCCCTGAGAATTCCTCCTTCCTCCTCACCCTGAGGGTTGGAGCCCTGGCAGCCATCTTTACCCAACTGTGATCCTGACTCCTGGCTCCAGCTGATTGGATCAGGGTGGACATGTGACCCAGGCTGGACCAATCACATGCTTTCTTGCTGGATTTGGGGATTGGGGTTCAGAATCAGCCCAGGCTCGGCGTCTCCAGGTGTGATTGATGTTGAGGGGCAAAGGGAGGGCTGCGGGGTATCCATCCTCCCCCCAGTGAGTCCAGGAATCCAGCTGCAGGGGAGGCAGTGATGAGATCAGATGAGGCCCCGCCCATTT
Organism: Trichechus manatus latirostris; assembly: GCF_000243295.1. Lineage (NCBI taxonomy): Eukaryota > Metazoa > Chordata > Mammalia > Sirenia > Trichechidae > Trichechus > Trichechus manatus. The sequence continues at coordinate 5,953,209 of NW_004444024.1, read as the reverse complement.
TAGCTTCTGTCTGCTTTTCCGGTTCTCAAGAGACCAAAGCTGGCCTTGGCCCCTGCCAGGGGTTCCGCCAAACACATTGTGTCCTTATGGTGAATAACCCTTTTGGCCGAAGCTTGCCTGAGCGTCTTAACAGCTGATTTATTGCAACTTAAAACTGGGAGAACTGCTTCATCCTACTGGGCCTCATCTTGAATTCGTGGTAGCAGCACCCAGCTCTCAGCTTTGTTCATACAATTTCTGAGACCTCACTTCTCCAGAGGGACATCATCCATCCTCCCCACAAACAAAATCCCCTGCCTTCTCTTGGTGCTCGTCGCCCTTCAGGGCCATACACACACACACACAAACACACACACACACCTGTTGCCACTGCCCTAAGCCCATCACTTTGTCCTTCCACCTAGATCTACAGTTGTGTCAATTGTGGATAGAATCCCATTGCCTATTCTGGATAGTTCATATAAACGGCATCATACGATATGTGGCCTTACATATTTGGCTTCTTTCACTTAGTACAAAGTTTTCAAGGTTCAGCCATGTTGTGGTATGTACCAATACTTCATTCCTACCCACCCTTCCAGAGGGCTCCAAGCTCCAATACCACCTCCCACCATACCACCTCCCATCTCCTATTGTTAGCTGCCTCTGGTCAGCCTTCCACTCACAGCGACTCCATGTACAATCAAACGCTGCTTGATCCTGCGTCATCCCCATGATAGGTTTTGGATCAGACAATGTTCCGTTGTGATCCATAGGGTTTTCATTGGCTGATTTTCCTTTGTCTTTGTCCGAAAGCTCCGCGGAAACCTGTTCAGCATCATAGCAACATACAAGCCACCACTGACAGACGAATGGTGGCTGCGCATGAGGTACGTTGGCCAGGGTTCAGACCCAGGTCTCCAATGCTTCCTGCCACTCCCTACCTCCCACCATGCCACCCCCCATCTCCTAGGGTCCTTGAAATTCTTGAATTTACAGGATTTTTGCCCTGCCTGAGGTTGGAAGAGTGGACTTCCCTTTGTATTCCACAAGTATTTACCTGCCCATACCTCTCGTGCACGGGACCCCCACCCCAAACAGTTCTCCCACCCTTCCTCTCCATGGATGTCACCACTTCCCTGTCCTATATCCCAGATGGGGCAGCCTCAGAGGATACCCTGCCCCACCCTCTGTCCAGGGCAGGGACCACCTGTGCAGTTGGGGTGGTGGGGAAGCTGGGGGTTAGGAGGCAGGAGGCAGGAGGCATAGGGTATGGCCCCTGCTCGTGGACCTGCTATACAACCTTGGGGAGGCCTCTATCCTGTCTGGACCTCTGCTGTGGCACAGATAGAAGTCAATTCTGGAAGACTCTGATGTTATGGCTGCAGAGATGAGGCCAGGGGCCTTCCAAGGAGCTTCCAAGGAGCCCCCTCCATTCCTGTGAACGTTGGGCAGCCAGATGGACTGGGCAGAGCCGCCCACTCTGGACTCCTGGGGCTGTGCGACCCTCCCCCACCCACCCACCTCCAGCCCAGAAACTGGCCTGCACTGCTTTCTCTTTACTACCTCAGCTTCAGCTTCTCGCCTAAGCTCTCCTGGCAGCCAGCATTCACTTACCCACCTTTGGCTTGGCTGCACCCAGGGGGACTGGCAAGGAGATCTTCTCTCTTTAAAAGCTTCAAAGCCAGCCCTCCTGTCTGGCCCCAGGGCCTGCCTCAACTCAGCCTCTCAGCTCCACTGTGGGCCGCAGCACCTGCGGCTCCTTTCTTCTTTTCCTGGTCAGAATTTTGCCCTTCCCTTATTCCCTGTAGCTTGCTATGCCTCCTAAATATCGGTGATTCCCTATGCTGCTTCCAACCTTCTGCCCAAAAGCAGGATACTCCTCATTGACTGAATCCTGGGATGCACAGCCCCTGGGCTCTTCAGTGACCGAGGAAAGGGGATATTGGCTCTGCAGGCTTGACCCAGCTCTCCTCCCAGCCCTGAGGATACTTTGTAACAGGAGGATCAGATAGTGTCACTCCCTAGTTCACAGTTCTTCTCCCTGTTGCCCTGGCATTCATGGCCCTTCATCACTGGTCCCATAACCCTCCCACTGTTCCTGCCTCCGCCCTGGATTCTAGCCACACCAAATGATAGTTCCCGACTCCCCTCAGTGTCTTTGCTACTGCTGCGCCAGAAAACACACCTCTTCACCCAGTTCACTTCTATTCATTCTTTAAAACTCCACTTGGACAATCATCTCTCCCAGGAATAATGTTGTTGTTTTTATTATTAAGTGCCTTCCAGTCGATAGCAACCCCATGTGATAGAGTCGAATTGTCCCATAAGGATTTCCAGGCTGTAATCTTTACAGGAGCAGATCACCAGGTCTTTCTCCTGCAGAGCCGCTGGGTGGGTTCAAACCACCGACCTTTCACTTAGCAGCTGAGCGCTTAACCATTGCACCACCAGGGCCCCTTTTCCTATTCCATTCCAGGTGTAACAGCAAACATTTTTGAGCCCTTCCTGCGGGCCAGGCACTGTGCTAAGTGCTTTATGTGAATGATTGTATTCAGTCCTCACAGCAGCTTCAGGAGGTAGGTGTTCCTGTCCCTATTTTACGGGCAGGGAAACCAGGGCCCAGAGGGGCTATGTGAACTCCCCACAGGTGTGAGGGGCATAGGTGGGGTCAGGACCAGGCCTGCCTGGCAGAAACAGGGCCGTGCTGCCACCCCATGAGGCCACCTTCCCTGCCTGGGAGCCCTCACCTCCCCCAGGCACATCTGCTCCTCCAGGCCTCTAGCTGCTGCATGCTTCAGGATAACAAATTATGCTGTAACAAGAGGTGAAATCAAATGCGGGCCAAATAGTTTTCCACAGCAATTTCATGCAAAATAATTCCAAGGCATCCGTCTTCTCACCATGTGGGGTTTGAACACATGGAGACGGGAAGGATGGAGGAGCCAGACCCAGCCAGGCTCTCACAAGTAAATAAACACGGTGCAGAGGGTATCACATCTAGCAGGAGGTGGGGGTGCAAATCAGGGATTTTATGGGGTGGGCGGCCTGTTAGGGACCAGGCCCCGTGGCCTGGCCTCTGAAGGAGGACGCCAAAGGACATCCCTATGATCGAGCCAGGACCGCTTGCCTGTTATGCCCACCCAGAGTCCCCTGCCAGGCCCTCGGCCCCACGTGGCAGCTGCTGAGGGTCGCTGAGGGCTGGACTGTGGCCCACACACTCATGCTGATTTTCTCACTCACTCATTCATTCACATTGTACTTGGTGTGTAGTATGACTCGGTAAATATTTCTTGAATGAATACATTTGCTCACTTCTTTCCTCCTTCCACCTTTTCCCCCACCTACCTCCCACAAGAGTTTCTCCACTGTCCTTGTCCCTGAGGTCAAAACACCCACTGGGCACCTGATTGGCTAAGCCTTCGTCCCAAGCCCTGGTACAGGGAGTGGGGGATCCTTAGAACAGGGAGTGGGGGGGGGGGCTTGGGCCGGGGAGTAGGGGGGTGGGGGGCCCTTAGAACAGGGAGTGGGGAGGGCTCGGTACAGGGAGTGGAAGGGGTAGGGGCCCTTGGTATAGGGAGTGGGAGTAGTGGGGAGACCTTAGAACAGGGAGTGGGGGGCTTGGTACAGGGAGTGGGAGGGCTGGGAGGCCCTTGGTACAGGGAATGAGAGAGGTGCGGGGCCCTTGGTACAGGAAGCAGGAGGGGTGGGGGGCCTTTGTACAGGGAGGGATAGGAGGCCATTGGAACAGGTAGTGGGAGGAGTGAGTGGGGGCCAAGAGGGGCTATACGACCCCATTCACCTTCTGTAGCGGACATGGGACCCTGCCTTCTGCCAAGACTCATTCAGAGAGAGATTCCTCCCATACAGAAAGAGAGTTTGGAGGTGGGCAGCAAAATAACACATGTCCCCTCTGTCCACCTGAAATGCCATATCGTCTGCACCTCTGAGCAGGACCTCTTCTGTTTGTGCCTCACTGTTCCATGACTGTTCTAGGAAGATCCCCTTCTCCTAAGGGCTCAAGGTTGGCTACAAGGCCACCACCACTTCTCCCATCTGGGTCCCGTTTTTGGCAGTTAGCAGGTGTTCAGTGAATGACTGCCGTTACTGCCTCAGTGTTCTATTGCAGTCATCCTCACAGCTTTTTAATGATGATTTTAGTATGGGCAAGGCAGATGGCATTATCCCTAATTCACTGATGAGGAAAATAAGGACTAGATGTGCATACACACACATACACACACACACACCTGGTACATCACCCTTGTAGCCCAGGTCCCCACTCTCCACAGAGCAGCACCTTCAGAGCAGTTTCCTGGGTGTCCCTGGAAGCTCCTTCTGGCACCTATGAGACTGAAGCAGATGCCCCCTCAGGGGCCTCTAGGCTTCTTACCTTGGTGGATGTGGAGGAAGGGACCGTGGTACAGGTTCAGTGCTCAATCTTGGCCACCCTATAAATTTAAGCTGTTGATTGATGGGCTGAGAAGGCCTCTGGTGGGGGTGGGAATGGTGGCAGGGAGGGTGCCTAGGGGTGTCTGCTGCACCTCTGTTGGTTTTGGCCCCAAAGCAGAATTTCACACGGTTCTTCAAGGCTGGCCAGCAGGGTTTGATTACGCACACCTACACTCCAGCCCTCCCACTCCCACCTCTAGGCCTTTGAGACACCGTTTCCTCTATCTGGACCCCTTTTCTCTCTCAGACCTCTCCAGCCTATAACTCTTATTCATCCTTCAAAACCCACTCAGCATCACCTCTTCTGAGAACCCTCCCCTGGTTAGGGCAGAGGTCTCAACCCTGGTGTAATCAACTTCAAAATCTCCAGGGAGTGGAGCCTGGACATTTGACATTTGCAAAGCTCCACTAGTGATTCTGACTTGCAACCAGGGTTGAGAACCATCTCGTTAAGTGGTCCCTTCTCAAGAATCCAGCAGCCTGTGCTTACCCCATCAGAGCTCAGAGGTTCCCAAAGCCCTTCCAGCACAGATTTTCCCTGACATGGGATTGTGAGGCTGGGACTGAATCAGGGAAGACTAGGGGCTCCCTAATTCTAGATAGAGGACTAGAAACTCTCCCTAATTGGAACCACTCATGTCCATGCACTAATAAAATCTGTGTAACCCCGGAGGGTCCCCAAAGGCGGTTTTGTCGGTGCAGCTGGGTGGCTTGGGGTGGGGGAACCAAGGAACGACCTCCATGAGGCAGCAGGTCATGACAGGAGGCAGGAAGAGCTGCAGAAGCCCCAGTTCTCGGACTGGCTAGTCAGGCACTGCCCAGGAGTGATGAATTTGGGTTCTACCAGGACTCCCCAGGCCACCCCAGTCAAATGCTGGAGGAGCCTCTGGGGGCCCTTTCCCAGGAGGGCTTGGGGTGCAGGGGGGGATGGGGGGAGTCCCTAACACCAGGCAGCCAACCCTGGGGTTAGGGCCTAGAATCCTCCATCATATGGGCCAGGGACTTAGATTTCTTAGTCTTCTCAACTCCTACAGGGAGGATGAGTCAGGGCTTTGTGGGGCAAGGGAAATATGGTCTGAAAACCATTAACAAGGGAGTTCAAGGGAAAAAGAAGGAAAGGGTGTAGCATCTTGCCAGGAGAATGGGAGTGGGGAGGTAAAGAATGACTGAGAGCTAGAGGAAGGGAAAGACCTCTCGGTCACAGCTGGCTCCTGCCCCTCTCTCATCACAGGAGGTTGAGTGTGAACCAGCATGTGTCTGCGTGTGTCTGTATATCCATGTGCCCATCAGTGTTTGTATGTATCTGTATGTCCATGTGTGTCTATATGTCTGTATGTGTATCTGTGTCTGTGTGTCCGTGTATCTGTTTGTGTCTGTGTGCCTGTGTGTCCACGTGTTTTTGTGTACCTGTATGTCCATGTGTGACCAGATGTCTGTATGTGTATCTGTGTGTCCATGTGTGTCTCTATGTGTCTGTATATGTGTGCTGATGTGTCTCTGTATGTGTAATCCTACCTGCCTCATAGGGTAGTTATGAGGCTTAAACAAGTTAAGACACGTAAAAACTTCGTGCAGTGCCTGGCACTTAGTAAGTTCTCTGTAAATATTTATAGCTATTATAAAGGAGTAGAATGTAATGATTAAGAGCTAGGACTCTGGAGTCAGAACACCTGGGCTCACACCTTGGCTCCCATGACCACTATCTAAGTGTCAGCTATAATTAGCATTGGGGGTTGGTGTAGGCCTGGGTTCACTTGTGCTTGGTCCTCAGAGATGACGTCTATATATTCTGATCAGCTCCCTCTCTCCTCTCAGCAACAAAACTTTGCCTCTCAAGGCTCTCCACTCTCATCAGATGGCACTCCCTTTGCTGCCCAGGGAACATGACTTAACTTCCTGTTGCCCCAGACTTACCTACATCTGCTCCCCTTCTTATTCCCATCCTCTTCCTGGCCTGTCCTGTGGAAAAAACTTCCTGTTTCCCATCCCCAGGCTCCCCATCCCACTCCCTTCTGCCCCCCCCCCGTCCCCCCCACCTCTTCTCCCCCCAGCGCTTCCCCTCTGGACTTTGCCCTCACCCCCACTTCCCTGCCCCATGAGCCTGCCCCTCTTCCCCCCTTCACCCACCACTTACTCCTGCTCCCTCTCCACAGCAGGCTCCCCGCCTCACCTCTGCCCTGAGCCTCAGGCCTACCTCACCAGCCGGCCCTCCCTCCCTCTCCAGACACCACTCCCCCTGCTCCCTCCCACTTCTCTGGTCTGGAGCCGCCTCTTCTCCCAAAAGTGTTAGTGTCCCTACTCCATCCTTCACTCCCAGCTGCCTTGCTCTTAGGCTTTATCCTGTTCTCCCTCAGGCCACCCTCCTGGGCTCCATTCACCCATCCCGGCTGCCCCTGGGCACAGTGCTCTATCTAGGGTGACAGGGTTTGAAGCTTGGGATGGACTCAGACTCACACCCAAGTCTCCACAGGCCTTTATCTAATGCTGCTGTTCTCTCTCTCTGCTTCATCTTCATTGGTGTCCATCTAGCCCCATTTTGCATCCCTCATGGGATGGGGGCTCACTCCCTCATGCCAAGAGAGTCTCCTCTGCTTAGAAAAAAGTACTCCTCTGAGCTGCCACTCAGCCCATCAGAGACTGGCCATCAGGTCTCACCCTCATGGCAGAGAAGGGGAAACTGAGGCCCAGAATGACACAGGACCCATGTGTTCTTCCCACTGACCTCAGTTGCAGTGACTGTGACAGCCTACAAAACCCAAACTGTCTCCCCTAGCAACCCTGCCTGGGCCTCAAATCCCACCATTGGAGGGAGCCCCCATATTAGGATAAAGCATGTGTCCAGAGGCCCTTTTCCTGGGAGGGGTGGGAAGACAAGAATTACAGGCATGTGGTGTCTTCAGACTCCCAGAGTAGGCAAGAAGGAGGGAGTCTGGGGATCAGTGAGGGGGGCAGGGGCTTGGAAAGTGTAAGGCTCTTACTCATGTCACACAGGAATCGGGGTGCAGTCAGGCAGTGAACCTGGGACCTGCTTCCCCAACCAGAGCTGCCCCTTCCTTTGCCCCCTGCCCAACCCTCTGTGTATGGTCGGGAGAGTAGGTGGACTGGAGTGGCAGACCCAGCCCTTCTGGCTGGGACAGTGTGTGGGGGGGTGGGGACATCTCCCCCTCTGCCCACCCTGGGTCGCCCCTGAAGAGGGTGCCGCAGGCCGCTACGGATTAATGGTGCGGAGGCCACTCATTTCCTCTGGTCAGGGAGACAGGCCACACCACACAGCCCCCCATTGTTGGCCGCCCTTATCTCGGGAAGTTCCGCCTGCCTCATCCGGAGGAGGCTGCTGGGCCCCTGGGCCCCCGTGTCCCCGGCCTCACCTTTCTTTGCCTCTTGGAGACTGGAGAGTCTGGCAGGGCTTAGTTGATGCAGGCCTTGATTCCTCCACGGGAAACTTGGTCTTTACCTTGAAGGTGATGGGGAGCCATGGAGGGCAGAGCAGGGCAAGGCCTGGGTCCCAGCTGGGCTTCAGAGGGGCAGTCTTAGTGGGGATCTGGGGAAGGATGAACTGGAAGGGGTGAGGCTAGAGGCAATGGGTAAAGGGAGTGGGCCACACATGGGGCCCAGCTGGGGTAGGCAGGGCAGGGCACCATATTTCTCTGCTTAGAATCTCCCTTCAAGGAAGTCCGCACAGACTCTGCTCACACTGGCCCTTCTGCCTGGAATGTCTCCCCAAGGTGCTTACTCCCACTTTAAGATGCAACATTGGCATCACATAGCTCCTCCAGGAAGCTTTCTCTGACTCCTCAGCTTGTCAGGGTCCCTCTACCCAGGCTCCGTACCCTCCAGCCCTTGTGCTTTACCTCACACCCCCATTGAAGCCCTGAGCTCTCTGTCTCCCTGGCTAGACTGGACATGCCTTGGTGGCCGAGACCCCACCCACTCCAGCCTGGTGAGGGGTTGGACCCACTAAAGCTTGCTCCAGCCCAACTCCCTCCCCAGCCACCTCTCCCACCCACAGGCATTCTAGGCCCCCTCCCCACAGTCCCTGTCTCTCCCATCAGCCCACCTGCCTTCCCACCACCATGCTTTTGGTCTCTCTACCTGGAATGCCCTTTCCACATCGACCCCTGTCAAAATCCCAGCCATTCATTAAGGATCTGTTCTGGGGCCACCCCCTCATTAAAGCCCCCCTGAGCCCACTACTATCCAGGAAGTTCAGTAAATGCCTCTCTTTTTTCAACCATTTGATAAATTGTTTCATAAAAGTGTTCCACAGTTTAAAAAAAAAGAGTTTAAAGCCATTATATTTGTCCATCCTTGCCCTTTCAGATGAAGACACCAGCTCAACTTATATTGCAGAAGAAGTCGAGAAAATAATAGAACTTCATTTTAACAGAGACTTTCAGTACCTGCACCCAAACAAGTGATTTAATGGAGGTAATTTAGGCAGTGTGATAAAGTGACAAAGCAGTGATATTTTGGTTCAAAGGAGTATGCCCAGTACTCTTTATATCCTACCCTGAAGAGAGTTTTCATAAATGGTGGCTTTCCAAAATCCCTCCCTCTTGTCACACAATTCACAGATTCCTGCAACTGGGCACTTACAATAGTGGATATTTTAGGAGGAATCAGGGAATCTTGGGATTGGCATGTCAGGGCTTCTGAGAGGTGTGGCACCTAAGAGTCGAAGGGCCTTACTTAGCTCATGGCCTCAGGAATAAGGGATGTGGTAGTCAGAGTAGGGCCCTGAGGGACGACTGGGTGGCCTTGGGCAAGTCACTTCCCTTCTCTGGGTGCCCTGCTCTGCACCTGCTCTTCTGGCCTCTCAGTCTCAGAGGGGCTTTACAAGGAGCTGCAGAGCCACTACGTTCCCAATGTCACATCAGCGCCCTCAGCATCCCTGACCCTCAGCAGGTGCCTCTGCTGACAGGCACGGCTGGGTGAAAGGCGGGGGGTGGGGGGATGGGAAGGGGCAAACCCTCACACCAAGGCTCTGACAATCTTGCTGGATGGGTGCTGGCACCCAGCAGGTACTTGGTAAATGCCTTCTCCTGCCACCATTACTGACACCATGGCATGGGGTGATGGAGGACACACTGGATCCGGACAGACCTGGGTTTCAGGTTCAGCTCCACACTGGGACCCTGGGATCACAGCTTTGCTTCCCTGAGCCTCTGCTTCTTCATCTGTAAATTGAGGATGGTAAGAATCTCAGCCTCCCAAGGCCACTAGGGTAGCTGAGATAATGTGCGTGATATGGCCTTGTAGCCTCCTGAAAGTTAGACAAATGTCACTAACATAATAGACAAATAAATGAATTATGTACCCAAAATAATTGAAAACAGGGGCTCAATCAAATACCTGTACATGCAAGTTCATAGCAGCACTATTCACAATAGCCAAAAGGCGGAAACAACCCAGATATCCATCAACAGATGAATGGATAAACAAATTGGGGTATATACACACTGTCTTAGTCATCTAGTGCTGCTAAAACAGAAATACAACAAGTGGATGGCCTTAACAAAGAGAAATTTATTCTTTTACAGTCTAGGAGGCTAAAAGTCTGAATTCAAGGTGCCAGCTCCACGGGAAGGCTTTCTCTCTCTATCTGCTCTGGAGGAAGGTCCTTGTCATCAATCTTTCCCCGGTCTAAGAGCTTCTCTGTGCAGGTACCCCAGGTCCAAAGGACACGCTCTGCTCCTGGCTCTACTTTCTTGGTGGTATGAGGTCACCCTGTCTCTCTGCTCGCTTCTCTCTTTTATATCTCAAAAGAGATTGATTTAAGATGCAGCCTAATCTTGTAGACTGAGAACTGCCTCATTAACGTAACTGTCTTAATCCTGCCTCATTAACATCATGGAAGTAGGATTTACAACACATAGGAAAGTCACATCAGATGACAAAATGGTAGACAATCACACAATACTGGGAATCATGGCCTAGCCAAGTTGACACACATTTTTGGGGGACACAATTCAATCCATAACACATACAGTGGAATATTATTCAGCCATAAAAAAGAATAAAGTTTTGATACATGATACAGTGTAGCTGAATCTTGAAAACATTATGCTAAGTGAAATAAACCAGAAAAGGTCACGTATTATATGATTTTATTTATATGAAATATCCAGAAGAGGTAAATCCATACAGACAGAAAGCAGATTGCTGGTTGCCAAGGGCTGGGAGGAGGAGAGAATGGGTAGTGACTGCTTTATGGGTACAGGGTTTCCCTCTGGGGTGATGAACTAGATAGAGGTGATGGTTGCATTGTGAATGTACTAAATGCCACTTTAAAATGGTTAGTTTTATGTGAATTGAATTTCACATCAACTAAAAACAAATATAAGTAAATAAATGAAATGGTTTGGCAGGTAGGTACCTATGAAGACATTAAAAAAAATAAGCTTGGTAGAAGTTGAGATGAAGGGGTGGGGTGGAGTGGAAGCGGAGTGGGCCAGGGTGTCTGGGAAGCTTCAAAGAGAGCCAGGATCTGGGCAGAGACCTGCAGCTGGTGGGACTGGGACGTGGGCAGATTACCAGCTCTCAACAGTTGTAAGAGCTTCCAAGCATGAGTTTTCACCATTTCCCAATGACCAACAACCCCACCGTCCTGGCAGGGCAGCAGCTTCGCCAGCAGCTAGTAGAGCAAGGACCTTTGAGGCATACTTGATCTTCCAATGGCATCTGTCCCTCAGGAAGAGTGGAGGCCAAGGAAGGGCCAATTACTGAGAATGAGCAGATGAGCGACAAGCCTGTGATGTGCCCTGACTGCCCAGATAAGGTGGTCAGGATTAGTTGACGGTTCTCCGACACTTCTACTTCCTCATTTTCCCCCTCATAAACTTCCTGGCCTGCTACTTTTATACTGTGGCTCTGAGCGCTTGCATGACATGTTCAAGGTCCTCCAGCTGATGATGGAGGGGCTGGGAAGCCATCCCTGATCGTCCAACCCAGCTCAAACTTGGCCAGTGTCAGAGGCCCGCCTGGGGTCACCCCCAAACACGGGGGCAAACAATCTTGTGTGTTCGTGGCTTAGGGGGAGGCGGGGTTGGTGAGGAAGCCCCTTTACTCCGGGGAAGACACAAAGCCAAAGAAACCTATTGCTCACTGGGAATGGAGTTTAAGTGGCTTTTAATTTCCTGGGCTGGGCCCTGAAGTTAATCATTCATTTGTAGTTGTGTGTGCAGCCTGGCAAGTGCCCAGAATGGGAGTTTTGATCCCTGAGACTCTGCCCCAAGGGGACTCTTAGAGTGGGGGTCTGGGAGAAGGGGCAGCCTGGGTGGCCCCATATGGACCATGGGGAGTGGACCTCAGTCGTTGGGGCAGTAGTGCCTCCCTTCCCTTCCTCGTCCTCTTCTCCTCCCCCCGCCCCTTCCCTCCCCTCTTCTCCCCTCACCTCTGAGCCAGGAGACAGGGGTGAAGACAGGGGGCAAGGAGTGGTGGCTGGAGGCAACATGACCCCATCGATGCCCAGGCCTTGAGCACAGGGCATCTGGAGCTGACTCCTGGATAACATGCTCCCAGCCTGCTCCCAGCTCTGGTAGCTTTAAAGTCAGGCCTCACAGCTCTGTCTTCATCTTAAGACGAGGGCAGTGGTGGCTACTTAGCCACTTATTCCCAAAGGCATTATTTTGAAAGCCAGGAGGCTAATGAGGTGGCCACTGGCATAGTCCAGGTGAGAGATGGTGTGGCCTGAGCTGGGCAATGTCAGGAGGAGTGACAACTGTCATTATCTCCCAATAGTGCTTTGAGGTTGGGTTACCGTTCCCCTCCTAGAAAACCGAGGTCAACCAGCAGCAAATCAGGAGTGTAGAGGGGTCCAGAGGTAGATCTAGAGCTCCATCCTCAGCCCCTCAGCTGGGGCCTGTGAGTCTGCTCAGACCCTCTGCCCCAGGTTTGCCCTATTTCACAAGATGTCCCTGTGACCCGCTCCCCTTCCCTCTGTGGGTTGGCAGGGCAGTGTAGCCTCTGTGGGGCTCCAGGCCTGAGCCTTCTCCCAGCCCTTCCGTTCCCAGCTGCTGGCAGTCTGAAGCCCTGCAGACTCCCAGGAAAGTCCCTGGCCTGGGCTGACCAGCTGGAGAGGTCTGGGCCTGCCAGGGCCTCTGTAGACCGAGACACCAGGAAGATGGAGGCCTTCAACACCAGGCTTTCATGCACTCGAGCCAGAGCAGCATCTGGAGGCCTGGCTGGAGATGGGGGCAGAGCCAGAAGGAACCTTAGTGATCAGGGAAGCAGAGCCCAGGGAGGGCTGTGTTTTGCCAAGGACACACAGTGAATTTGAGGACACTCTCTAAAGGATGTGGCTTTCACATCCATTCTCATCTCCTGATCCAGACAGAAAGCCTCTTGAGTGCATAGAATGTGGCCAATTTTTCTCTGGGTCCTCTGCATGACGCTAAGTGCTTGGGAAAGGTATGTCGATTGATCATCAATCACTGATAAGACAGAAAATGGGAACTGAGAAAGAATATGGAACATGGATGTTCCTGCAGAGCTGTGAGGGAGGCAGGGATGATTATCCCCATTGTACAAAGAAGGAACTGAGGTTCAGAGGGAGGTAACGATTTGCCCAGAGATACGCAGTGGCACAGGCTGTATGTGAACCCAGGACTGAATTCTGTCTCACTCCATCCAGGTTCCATACTCTTTCCCGGTTCCCATTTTCTGCCTTATCAGTGATTGATGATCAATCAACAAACTTTTCCCAAGCACTTAGCCTTATGCAGAGGATCCAGAGAGAAACTGGCCACATTCTGTGTACTCAAGGGGCTTCCTGTCTGGAGTGGCCAAGGAACAAGTGCATGTGAAGGAGAGCAATACATGGGAGGAAGGAGGGGCAGGGGACCGTAGGCTGGAACAATCAAGGAAGGCTTCCTGAGGGAGGTGGCATTTCCAGAATTGTTTGAATGAGGGAAGTTAGAGAGAGAGGCCATAAGTTGTGGCTGGGGAGAGGCTAGAGGAAGGAAGCAGGAAATGAACTAGAGTGGTAGCACATGTCCTCATACAGGGGAGGGAAAAGCAGTTTTTCAAAGGTTGTGGTGTGCTGGAAAGAGTTCTTGATGTGGGGTCAGACAGACCCAGATACTAGTAAAATCCCAGGGGGTAGAAGCTGGGCACTTGTTACCCTGAATCCTCAGCTCCTAGCAAAGGATCTGGCACCAGAAGTCAGTTCAATAAATGAATGACCCAGTTCCAATAATTACTGAATATGTGCCCTTGAGAAAGTCACTCCATTTCCCTGTCCTCAGCTTTCTTATCTGTGAAATGGGGATGACTATAAGTCACTCTTGACATGGCTGTTGAGAGGATTCAGTGAGAAAATATCTAAAATTACTTACATTGTACTTGGCACGTGGTAAAGCTTAAGATATCTCTACCTTCCTTCATTTACTCCTCACATGCAACTTAAAGTGTCTTAAAAACTGCAAAGCTGTTGGCCCACTCTGTGAGCCCTTCTCAAGTATTCAGACAGGAATGTACATAAAATGGAGGCCTTGCTGGGACAGGCTGAAGTAATGTCATTTTCAGAAGCAGCAAAATGCAGCAGAGCCAGGAGTTATGTGGGGTTAGTGACTCAGGGACATATGAATGTCGAGAACTGCCCTTTTCTTTATAAATGATCTCCACACAATTTCAAATATTTCCTGGAAAACAAATGTGAATATAAATATGTCATAAATATATATATATGGAAATGCACATATGGGGGAAAATCAAGTCAGGCACTGTGGGATGGCTGACGCCCGAATTTCAGGCCTAACTTTTGCCACTTGTGGCTTTGTGACCATGAGCAAGACACAGAACCTCTCTGATCCTTTTGTTCGCCAATAAAATGGGGAGAATATTTCTTACCTTGTGGGGTTATTG
>NW_004444024.1:5846414-5936414 GCF_000243295.1 Trichechus manatus latirostris | reverse complement strand
ATTACACACACACACACAGCTTGGCTTCAAGATGGGGAAACCGAGAGGCAAAGCCTGTGGAGGGGCTTTTCCCCAGTGACTCCCTTTACAGCTGTGTCCTTACCCTGCCCCTTGCCTTCAGGAGCTCACTGGAGCCTCACACTTTCCTCTTCCCAGGTCTGAGGATGTGCGGGCAGGAAAGAATTCTTCAAGTCCGTCTACTGGAAGCGCTTGTGAAGCTTCTTTCACACCACACGCTTTCACTGGCGCCTGCTCTACCCCAGTCCTGGGCTGGACCCTGGAGACACTGATGAGTTAGACCTGCTTGCCGAACCCCCTACCCAGTGGCCGCCACACTGGCTACACCCTCCACCTAGCCCAGGCTGTGGGCTGGTCTGTGAGGAGTTCACTCTGGGCCTGGCGGCTGTGGTCAGTGCAAAACGAGGCTGTGTCCTGGACATACACCCAGGACCTCACCTCCTCTGACCAGGCCAGGCCCTCAGCATCCCCAGAGAGGCCCTCCTCATGGGCAGTCCACTCATTCACTTTGATTCCTCAGACCCTGCAGTGGCTCCCCATGGCCCTGGGAATAGCGGTCAAGCTCTTTACCTGCCACTCTCAGGCATATAGGAGGCCTGACCTCTCGCCACTCACCTCTCAACAGGCCTCCTTACTCCACGTTGAACATCCCAGCTGCCCAACCATTCAAAGATGTCCATTCTACCCAGGATGCCCAGCACTCCCTGTAAATTCCCAGCTGTGCCCATTTCTACTTCAATATCACCTCCTCAAGGCAGCCTCCCCTGGTGCCCCAAGCTGGGTCAGGGCCTCCTCTGGGTGCCACAGCTCCTGGGCTCCCTGTCACCCTGGTTGTCTGACCCCTGCACACATCTGTGTCTCCACCAGCAGGGGATGGGAGGGCTCCCTGAAGGAGGAAAGTGCCATGTCAGTACAGGGCCAGGCGCAGATGATGTGTACAGAAGTTGAGGGAGTTTATTTTGTCACTTACTCCAAAAGCTGAAACCAAAGAAGAGCATCACGACAGTTTAAAGCTTGATGTGAGTCAGATTCAAGGCTTGTTTGCTCTCCCAATTGGCACAAAATGCCTGTCAGTCAAGAAATTTCCGAGAGAGATGGCTGGATTCTCTGGTCCCTCTGCCAGAGCTGGGACCCTTGGGAATGACCTCACAGGGGTGGCAAGGCAGGAGGCACCCAGTTGGTGAGTAGGTGGCTTCCAGCTCCAAGGTGTCAGCATGGAGCAGGTAGGCCCAGGAATGTCCTGGGAAGGCCAGAGCAGATACCGGAATGTAGGAGACCGCCAGGGGCGGGTGACCTGTATGTGCATCTTCCCAGAGTTTGCAGAGGGGAAAGGGGCAAGGGTGTTGGGAGGGGACAGTTGTCTGTTTATCCATTAAGGGGTAGGTGGGGTATTGGAACCATCAGGCCTAGAGGCCACTCCTTTAGGCAAACCGGGGCTACAGGCCGGCTGAGTTGATGGTGTGATGATATAAATATTTAGGCCCCACTCCCTGTTCTCACTCTGCTCTGGGGAGGACTCGAGGTTTCACAGATGCAGGGCTGTGATTGATACCATGCGCTTGACAGCAGCTGGAGCAGCAGCCTGGACCTGGCCAAGCAGGGGACCTTGGAGAATCCTGGCCCACTGAGCAGAAGGGAAGGGGCAGGGAGAGAGGGAGGAGGGGAGAGGGCAGGCTTTCTTTACATGCACAGCCTCATTTATCCTGTTCCTTCTGCAAACAGCCCCATGCTGGGAACTAGGGGGAGACAGGCAGAGAAATAAGGGCCAGCCTGGGCAGGCGCTGGCTGGCTGATTCCTAAGGTGCTCTGGGCCCCACTAGGCTGCCCGGGGGTGCTGGTGACCTAGCAGGGAGACAGTGAGTGAGAAGAGACTGGAGAGGACAGGAGGAGAGAGGTGAGAGCGAGGAAGGGCCTGGGGAAGATGAAAACCCGGCCCATCGGTGGGTTCTTCTTTTTTTTTAAGAACCACAAGCTGAGATCAAAGGTGATATTTTTACAGCCACTGAAATAGAAAACCACTGGAGGCAGGGTGGGAGGTGAACAGCCTGAACACAGGCCCTTTCATGCAGCCTGTGGCCACAGCAAGCATGCTGCCCTCTGCCACCAGGCGCGGGGGACAGTGTGACCGCAGCCTTCCCAACTCAGGTTCAGGAAAGAAGTGAGGGGATGAACTGCAGCCCTCGGTGCTGGGAGAGGCGAGGGCAGCAGTGACATGTCTGCAGGGCCAGGCTCGCAGTGAGCACCCAGCACCTGGAAACTTCCGCCAGGACCACCCTTGCCATTCTTGCTGTGGTGTCAGAGTTGTGGACAGGACTTATATGTACATGACCCCTTGTAATCCTCACAGAGCCCTAGGAGGGAGAGTTATCATTACCCCTGTTTTATTGAGGAGGAAACCAAGGTCGAAGGGGAAAAGTGACTTGCTCAAGGGCCCACCGGGAGTTGGGAGCAGATTCAGGACTAAAACCCTGGGGCTCCTGGTCCAACAACCTTTCTTTTCTCTGCAATCACTTCCTTACTCCCACACCAAATTATTTATTGAGCTGCTACTATTACTGGTCTTAATAGGGTAACATGGGGCTTCACTCAGGTCTGCTAGAGCAGTGGTTCTCAAACTGTGGTCCCCGGACCAACAGCAGCAGCATCACTTGGCAAATGCAAATTCTCAGGCCCCATCCCAAACCTACTAAACCAGAAACTCTGAGAGTGGGGCAATCCCTCCATTTAACAAATCCCCCAGGTGATTCTGATGCACACTAAGTTTGGGAACCACTGTACTGCATTTCTTCACTTTCCACATCTGTGCTTCTGAGAAGATAACACCACCCATCTCACAAGGTTAAGACACAATATTATCTAACACACGTGCTGGGTGCATATGCTGTGCCAGGCATTCTTCTAAGCCCTCTACGTATATTAACTCATTTAATGTCACAATAACCCTATGAGATAGGAACTAACTTTATCCTTATTTCACAGATGAGGTGAAAGGCACAGAGAGATAAAGTAATTTGCCCACACAGCTAGCAATTGGCAGAGCTCTAGAGTCTAAGATCTTAACAGCTAACTAATGGAAAGCCCCCAGCAGAGGGTCTGGCTCCCAGAATGTCTTCTAGGCATGGCTGAGGATGTAATGATTCAGTTAGTATTATCTCACCTGAACTTGAGATAATGATCCCATTTTTAAAATGTGCAACTAGGTGCCTTCTCAAGATCAAGGGGTGAGTCAGACTTAAAGGCAGTTTCAGTTTTTGAAACCTCACCTCAGCCCATGGGCCCTCAACATTCACGCAGCTTCAAGATCACAATATACCATCCTGGTCTTCTGGAAACATCCCAGTTTCTTGCAGGGAAGAGCGTGAGCTCTGACAGAAGTGGGCGGGAACCCCAGTGTGACCACTCGGTGGCTGGGTGGCTTTGGGCAAGTCACCTCATCTCTCTGAGCCTCAGTTTCTTGTTTGTAAAGTGGTGATGACAAACCCACTCTTGCCGTGCCCTAGTGAGGATTGGAGAAGATGGTATTTGTGCCCAGCACAGAGTGCACAGAGCTGACCATCAGCAAGCAGCTTACCTTCTGTTCTCCCCCATCCTGCCGCTACCTCAGTGGAAACACCAGCTTTGGATCCAGAAAAGGTTTGAAAGAAGAAATAGATCCCCAGATAATCAAAATACTCCAGCTTCCCTGCCCTTTTCCAGATCTCTTCAAAATAGCTGCCCCGGCCTGACCAGGGTTTCTGGGGTTAAACACTGGCACGTGCTGTGTCCAAGTCAGGAGTTACATAACCTGTGAGAAGGGGCCAGGAGGCGTCCTCTCCGCCTCTGCCAGAGCCTCAGCAATCAGCACGAGTGAGCGTCTGAGCACCTGCCTGCTGCTAGCCGAGTTTGGCCTGGACATCTGAAGCTTGTTAGCTGCCTGCTCCCTGAGGGGCCCAACCCCGCTTGGTGAGAATTACCCCAGACAGAGTCCCAGAGGACAGAGCAAACAAAGACCAGGTGAGGTGTGGCCATAGGGGGTGGGGAGACGCAGTCTCCAGAGCAGCCTCTGGGGACCCCTGGAGAGCAGAGGAGGCTAGGAGAAAGCGCCAGGTGGGGAGTGCTGGACCCAGCCTCGGGCTAGGCTCCAGCTCACTACATGCAAACTGGAGGGGTCCTTTTCTGTCTTTGGGCCTCAGTTTCCCCACCTGTGCATTGGGAGAGGGGAGTAAGGCACACACTGAGGGCCTTCCAGCTCTGATATCCTGGAGTCCCAGCCTGGCCTAGAATTCCTGGCCTCTGAAGTCTAGCCCAGTGTGGGTAGGAGGTGAGTGATGGGTGGTGGTTGGGGAGATAATTCAGGGATGTTGAGCCTTGATCCCTCCCTCAGCCATGACCCTAGAGATGAGAGGGGAGCTGGGAGGGGAGGATCAGTGAGCTAGGTGCTCTCTCAGTGCCCATAGTGGCACAGACAGCAATGCTGGGCATGGTCAGAGGTCAGAGGCAACAGAGTGGTGTGAGTTGAGCCTTCCAGAAATGGGTTCCAGCTGGGCAGATGGGCCAGAATCAAGTCTCTTCTTCCTCTCTGACTCACTTCCCACTTCTCCAGCCTGCTCTCCAGATAGGTCATGGCTAACTTTCATTGAGCAAATTTTATTGACCACTTATTTTATGCTAGGCATTGTTCCAAGCACTGTACACATATTATAATGATTTAGTCCTTTCCCTGGGTCGTAGATCCTGGATAATTGACCAGCCTGGAGTCTGGTCCTCATCTGGCAGGTCCTGAAAGTGACCTTTCTCAAGACACCTAGAGAGGTCAGCCAGGCTAGCCCTAACTGTGTCACTCAAGACTGATGCCTCTTCCCAACACTGTTATAACTGACACCAGGCAATGTCTCTTTCCACTGATGGAAAAGCTCTTGTCCCCTCCCCCCCACCCACCCCCAATCTCCCACTCTCCTGGGATCCGGGTCTCTGGGAGGCTGTTCTGGGTGGGCCTGGAATCTAGAGAAGGGGCAAAGAAGGCGTGTCCAGAGGGTTATTCACTCAGACCTTGGCGAAGGAAGCCTGATGAACCATCTCCACCCCCAGCAGGGAGGGCCTCTGTGGGGACTGGGATGGCCATGTCCCTCAGACAGCATCTCTCCAGACAGTGTTGGACATGCACACGGCCAGAGTGGCTTCTCTGAACCTGAGCTTTTCTCTGGATACCTCCTGCTTGGTTGCTGTGTCCTTCCTTTAGATGGGCTGACATCTCTGATGAATAGTATGGAGAGAGCACTGCCTGAGCTGGGGAGTCTTTTGATTCCTTTACTTCTCACAGGGCAACCTTATCACTGGCATTTCTAAGAAAGGCCCAGAGAGAGGTGGGGACATGCCCAAGTTCACATAGCCAGTCAGCAGCACAACCAGGGCTGAGACAACGCCGGACTCCTAGACCGTTCCCAAACATGTTTATGTTGTCACTTTCAAATATGAAAAATAATTACATAATTATAGAAAAACTAGAACATATAGGTAAGCAAAAATAAGTAAGTATACCTTTGCTTTGTTTTTCAGAGACACTTCCACTGCCTTTTCCCATTCCTTCTTTTCCCCCAGGCCTAAACCACCCTCCCCCAGGCTCAGCCATAATCAATACCTCCACTTCTTTGCCAACAACTGTTCCCTGAGGAATAAAGCTTGACAGCAGATCCTGGAAGGCAGCCTTAGACCGGATTCTGGAAAGGCCTGGTGTCTCTTCCGGAACAGCAGAGCTTCCGCCCGAATGGAACTGTTTAAGTGCAGGATGTAGTAGGAAGCACTCCCAGCTGGGACTCCAGAGACTGCATCCAGCCCGCCTGGTCTGCTGACTGGCTGTGTGACCTTGGGCCAGTCCCTTCCCCTCTCTGTGCCTTGTTTTTTTCAGTTGTACAATGAAGACTTGGACTTGATGAAATGGTTTTCCCACAGCCTATCTCAGACCGTCGACTTCTCTCAGGCAAGGACTATGCTCTCTTCTCTTAAGTGGATGACAGGATTTAAAATCAGAGGAGAGGGTTCCAGCCCCAACGCCACCACTCCCTCACTGTGTGACCAAGGGCAGGGCACCACACCACTCTGAGCCTCTGACTCCCTCCCACCCATGGAAAGACGCAGATAAGAGTTCTCGACCTGTGTGTCTCTTAAGTCTGCCGTAGGTTCCATGAGAGGTGGACATGAAAGACCTTTGATGACAGAGCGAGATGCTCTGCCGAGCTATTAGCCTAAGTGCCCCTAACTGCCCAGTGCCTGGCTCCATCCTGGCTCCAGGGTTCTGGGCCTGGGCTTGTAGATGGAGCCACTGCCTGCCCAAGGCGCTCACATAGCTCTGGAAAGAGCAGCGTGTGGACCCTGAGCCCAGCCTACCGTATGAGATGTCAGTAATGTTGCCCAGAGGGCCTCGGGGCCCATGACATCATGGACAGTGCTTTCCATGGTGGTGCTCACAGAGCTAACACCACTGTAAAAAATAGCACTGCTTTTTTTTCCCCCTTCTTTTTCCATTTTGGCTAAAGCATGGAATGTGAAAACTGCTAACTTACTGCAGGAAGGAGGAGAGGCCAGGTCCATCAGCTGACTGTGGTCTCTGGGGACCTAAAAACAATGGCAAATGCAGGGAGTCTGGCCTGCTCTCTCAGGCCCACCTGGGCCCCACTCAACCTCCCCTGGCAGGACCCAGGTCGGGGGAGACAGTACCCCCCGCCTAGTTCCCAGCTGACCTCTCTTCATTTAGTCATTCATTCATTTAAGCAATATTTAGCAAATATATTCTGTGTAACAGACACTGTTCTACGAGTTGGGATATAGCAGTGAGCAAAATAGACAAAAATCCCTGCCCTCATGGAGCTGATGTTCTACTGGGGAAGATAGACAATAATCAGTAACAAAGAACCAAT
The DNA here is from genome assembly GCF_000243295.1 of Trichechus manatus latirostris. Lineage (NCBI taxonomy): Eukaryota > Metazoa > Chordata > Mammalia > Sirenia > Trichechidae > Trichechus > Trichechus manatus. Next base: position 5,929,503 of record NW_004444024.1, on the reverse strand, counting down.
AAAGAAGTAAATGATACAAGATGTCAGATAGTGGTAAACACTATGGAGGAAAAATCCATCTGAAGGGAGAATAGGGGGTGCCAGTGGGGAGGGGCAGCGAGCTGCTTGCAATTTTAAATAGGGGGGTCAGAGCAGGTCTTGCTGAGAAGGGGGCCTTGGAGTGGACACTGAAGGAGGTGAGGAGCAGCCTATGTGGCTACTTCAGGGGAGAGCATGGCCAGCTATAAAAGGACATTGGCTATTGTAGAAAGCAGGGTACAAGTTGGAAATATTTCCTAACTGTCTCTTCTATACCTCAAAAGCCCTCAGCTCCATTCTGGGGATGGGGCAGCTCAGGATAGTTAGGAGCATAGTTACAGATGGTATAGTCACAGCTTACGTGTTAGACTCAATTCAGCAGGCCTTTGCTAAATGCCTCTTTCATGTCAGTCATGGAGTGCCTAAGGACACCAGAGAGAACTCAGACCTGCCTCCTGACGGAAGCAGCAGGTTCTAGTCCTGGCTCTGCCACTGGCTGGTGATGGGACCTTAGATAAGGCACTGCCCCTCTCTGGGCCTCAGTTTCCTTTCTTTAAAATAAGATGGTTAGTGGATGTCAGGAGCTGGGGATAGGGGAAAAAGAGGAGTGAGTGCTATTGGGTACAGGGTTTCTTTTTGGGATGATGTAATGTTCTGGAATTAGATAGTGGTGATGGTTGCATAATTTGTAAATATACTAAAAACCCCTGAACTGTACATTTAAATTTAAAAAAATAAGGTGACTGGACAAGATGACCTGTAAAGGAAGGAACACTGGTATTTATTGTGCCTGTGATGTTCTGGGATGTGGACTCAGCATTTTTGATATCTCATCATCTCTTGGGTTCCCGCCAGTTCTAACTTTCTGTGATCCACCACAATGATATTCAACATTGCAATCACTAATCATTAAGTCCAACTTGAGCCCCTAATTCAGGCCCAAATCTAGGCTAGAGACTGGAAAAGAGGAGAAAAGGGGATACAGTACCTCCTTGTAGGAGCTCAGAATCTGTGGAATAAATCAGAAGTGCACATTGTGCCTAGGAGGTTATTTTCTTTACATCTAGCTCTTTCCTTTCCTTTCCTTGTAGAGGAAAGAGCCAAAAAGAGCAAGCGTGGGCACACAACTATGTGGTAGTACAGGGGATTTTGGAAGTTGATTCATTCATTAATGCAGCAGGACACTGGGGCATTGGACAGGGTGTTCAGGGTACAGCAGTGGACAAGTCAGACTCAGCCCTGCTCTTACAGAGGGAGATGGACTTTAAAACCATCAAGCATACAATTAAGAGTTTATTCCATTAGTACAATTACGATCCGTGTTGTGAAGCAAAAGCACTGAATAGCTTAACAACGATACTGGTCTTGCTCGAGTTGTGAGGGTGAGTGGAGACAACGAAGTATGGGGAGTGGTGGTGATGGTGTGGGGTGGGTATTAGAGACAGTGCGAAGACCCTACGTCTTTGAAGAGGAAAGGTAGCATGGAAGAAGTGCAGAGAGCTGGGGGAAGGCTGCAGCAGACACAGGCCAGGCCCAGTCGTGCAGGGCCTTAGAAATTGGGGGCCCCTGTGAGTCAGGTTATGCCTATTGTCCTCTTTCACTTTCAGCAGTGTCCCAGTCTGGACAATAAACTATACAGCCACTCTACTTACAGGCCACATTAAGGGGTTTGTCCTAAGAACAACCAGCATTCTGGGAAGGTCCAGTCATCCCTCCCTCCCTTTGGCCTCCAGGCCTGCTGCTCTGCTCATCCAGGAGCAAGAGATTGCCAGCCTGCCGGCCTCAGCGGTGACTTGAGCCGGATGATGTGAGACAAGCCAGGCTTGGCAGTGCCTGGCCCATCCGGCCTGCTGCCCTCCTCCCAGGCAGACCCTGCTCCCCACTGTGCCAGCTTCCCCTTCTTCAATATCTCAAGATGAGAGCTTTTCCACCAGGTCTCAGGCCAAGCATGGCTTTTGGCTCCGGGTTCAGTAAGCCGGTTTCCAGCCATCTCCGCCTTCGGCTACTCCCTAAGGACCCACTCCAGGCCTTGCCTGGGGCCTGGGCCTCACGCTCTTTCCACTTTTTTTTTCATTGTTGCTTTTCTTTGTCTTCCTCTCTGTGTGACTCTCCCCCTCTGCTGGGTCTTCTCTCTATCTTGCCCTCCTCCTCTCTTTCTTCTTTTCTCTAGGGTAACTGGCATTATAAGAAAAGCATGTGCTTCAGAACAGATGGGACTGGATTCAAATTCTAACCCTGGTATCTGCTGACTGTGTAATCGTGAACAAATTTATCCTCCTCTCTGAGCCAGTTCTCTGTTCTATACAATGGGGTTGATTCTCATAGCTCCTGTTTCTCTGGGCAGTTGTGAGCTGAGCTGAAGTCCACAAAGTACCTTTTGACAAATAGTAGGTGCTGAACAGATGGTAGTTTCCTACTGTTGTTGGGTGCGGTGGAGTCGATTCCTACTCATAGTGACCCTATATGACAGAGTAGAACTGCCGCATAGGATTTTCAAGGCTGTAATCTTTATGGGAGCAGATCTCCAGGTCTTTTCTCCAGTGTAGACTCTAGGTGGGTCTGAACTGGCAACCTTTCAGTTAGCAGCTGAGCGCTTAACTGTTGCACCATCAGGACTCCTTAGTTTCCCCCTACTTTCTTCTCCCCAACTTTCTGCAAATCTTGCTCACTTACACACAAAGCAAGAAACAAAAGCCCTAGCCACTTTGCTCTCTAGCCACAGCCTCTCAGGCCCAGTCTTGAGTGGAGGCCGGGCTGGGGGTGGGGGGTATTGTGCAGCCTGCTCTCTGCTGGCCCTGTGGCTGGATGTCTAGGCTGGGCCTCTCTGCCATGGGGCTCCTGAGGGGGACATGGGAGGTGTCTTCTGAGCTGTGCTGTGACTCAGGCACCAGAGTCTTTTGTTTTTTTTTCACCAACTGAAGGATGAGAGGCAGCCTTTCAATACCAGCCCCTGGACCACAGGCTCCTCACTGTCCCCCCACATCACTTTGCAACCTCCCAGCTATTGCTGTGCCCTTGACCCTGCCTGGAATGCCCTTCTGCTCCCCTCTCTCTCACTTGGGGCCTTACACCAGCTCTGGGGCACAGGCATAACAGAAGAGGGAACTGAGGCACAGGGGCACTCAGATGCTGGAATTTTTTATAATGAGATTGTATTTAGTACTGTGTCATTTCTTAAAACATAAAATGAAGGAACGTGCCTGGGGTTACAGCAGAGCTGGAACTGAAACTCAGATGTGCAGGACTCTAAACTTCTCGCTCATCCTCCTCCCTTCACCATACCACCTCTCATGTAGTTGAGACGATGGGGACTCCACTGTAACTTACCTCCCATGTGTCACTTAAAATGTAATTGTGTAAATAAACGCACATATTTATGGTCAACTGATTCTCAACGAAGGTGCCAAGACCATTCAATGGGGGAAATAATAGTCTCTGCAACAAATGGTGCTAGAACAACTGGGTATCCACGTACCAAAGCATTAAGTTGGACCCCTACTTCACAACATATACAAAAATTAACTCAAAGTGGATCAATGTAAGAGCTAAAACTTTAAAACTCTTAGAAGAAAATGTAGGTGTAAATCTGCGTGACCTTTGATTAGGCAATGGTGTCTTAGATATGACACCAAAAACGCAAGCAACCAAAGAAAAAAATAGATGAATTGGATTTCATGAACATTAAAAACTTTTATACACCAAAGGACACCATCAAGAAAGTGAAAAGACAACCCACAGAATGGGAGAAAATATTTGCAAATAATGTATCTGATAAGGGTCTAGTATCCAGAATATATAAATAACTCCTATAATGCAACAATAAAAAGACAAATAATCCAATTAAAAAACGAGCAAAGGATTTAAACAGACATTTCTTCAAAGAAGATATAAAAAAGGCCAGTAAGTACATGAAAAGATGCTCAACATCATTAGCCATCAGGAAAATGCAAATCAAAACTACAATGAGATACTACTTCACATCTACTAAACCAAAAAACCAAACCAAGCCTGTTGCCATCTTCGATTCCAACTCATGGTGACCCCATGTGTTACAGAATAGAACTGCTCCGTAGGGTTTTCTTGGTTGCAGTCTTTATGGAAGCAGACCACAGCACCACTGGGTAGGTTTAAACCACAACCTTTAGTGGAGTGCAAACCATTTATGCCATCTAGGGACCTTTCATACCTACTAGGATGGCTATAATAATAAAAGACAAAGCAGTAACAAGTGTTGACAAGGATATGGAGAAATTGGAGCCTCATACATTACTGGTGGGGATGTAAAATGGTGCGGTCACTGTGGGAAACAGTTTGGCAGTTCCCCAAAAAGTTAAACATAGAGTTACCATATGACCCAGCAATTCCACTCTTAGGTATATAACCAAGAAAAATGAAAACATATGTTCATATGAAAACTTGTACATAAATGTTTGTAGCAGCATTATTTATTATAAATGTCAAAAGGTGGAAATAGTCCAAATGTCCATCAACTTGGTATAAATGTATAACCTATGTGAATGAATAAATAAAATGTGAGCTGCCTCCTCATAGTAAAGTTGACCTTAATGACATGGATGGAGTAAAAGCTTTTGGAACATTTATTTGCTGATGTGGCATGACTCAAAATGAGAAGAAACAGCTGCAAGCAACCATTAATAACTGGAATGTGGAATGTATAAAGTATGAATGTACAAAGAAGTCATCAAAAATGAAATGGAACGCATAAAGATTGATATCCTAGGCATTAGTGAGCTGAAATGGACTTGTATTGGCCACTTTGAATCAGATAATCTTATGGTCTACTATGCCAGGAATGGCAAATTGAAAAGGAATGTCATCACATTTATCATCAAAAAGAACATTTCAAGATCCATCCTGAAGTACAATGCTGTCAGTGATAGGATAATATCCATACGCCTACAAGGAAGACTAGTTACTATGACTATTATTCAAATTTACTCACCAACCAATAAGGCCAAAGATGAAGAAATTGAATATTTTTACCCACTTCTGCAGTCTGAAATTGATCAAACATGCAATCTAGATGCATTGGTAACTACTGGTGCTTGGAATGCGAAAGTTGGAAACAAAGAAGTAGGATCTGTAGTCAGAAAATACGGCCTCGGTGATAGAAACGATGCCGCAGATCACATGATGGAATCTTGCAAGACTAGCTAATTCTTCATTGCAGATACCTTTTTTCAACAACATAAACAGTGACTATACATGTGGACCTCCCCAGATGGAATAGACAGGAATCAAACTGACTACATCTGTGGAAAGAGGTGATGGAGAAGCTCAATATCATCAGTCAGAACAAAGCCAGGGCCAACTGTGGAATATACTATCAATTGCTTATATGCAAGTTCAAGTTGAAGCTGAAGAAAATTACAGCGAGTCCAAGAGAGCCAAGATACAACCTTGAGTATATTCCACCTGATTCAGAGAGCATCTCAAGAATAGATTTGACACACTGAACACTAATGCCCGAAGACCAGTCGAGTTGTGGAGTGACATCAAGGACATCATACATGAAGAAAGCAAAAGGTCAATAAAAAGACAGAAAGAAAGAAAAGACCAAAATGATGTCAGAAGAAACTCTGAAACTTGCTCTTGAAGATAGAGCAGCTAAAGCGAATGGAAGAAATGATGAAGTCAAAGAGCTGAGCAGAAGATTTTAAAGGGCTACTCAAGAAGACAAACTATAGTATTATAATGAGATGTGCAAAGAACTGGAGTTAGAAAACCAAAAAGGAAGAACATGCTCAGCATTTCTCAAGCTGCAAGAACTGAAAAAAAACTCAAGCCTTTAGTTGCAATATTGAAGGATTCTATGTGGAAAATACTGAATGACACAGGAAGCATCAAAAGAAGATGGAAGGAATACAGAGAGTCACTGTACCAAAAAGAATTGGTTGACGTTCAAACATTTCAAGAGGTAGCATATGATCAAGGAAGAAGTCCAGGCTGAAGGAAGCAGTCCAGGCTGCACTGAAGGCACTGGCAAAAAACAAGCCTCCAGGAACTGATGGAATACCAACTGAGACGTTTCAACAAATGGAGGCAGCGCTGTAGATGCTTACTCATCTATGCCAAGAAATTTGGAAGACAGCTACCTGGCCAACCGACTGAAAGAGATCCATATACGTGCCCATTCCAAAGAAAGGTGATCCAACAGAATGTGGAAATTATCAAATAATATCATTACTATCACACACAAGTAAACTTTTGCTGAAGATCTTTCAAAAACAGATGCAGCAGTACATCGACAGGGAACTGCCAGAAATTAAAGCTGATTCAAAAGAGGACATGGAACAAGGGATATCACTGCTGATGTCAGGTGGATCTTGGCTGAAGGCAGAGAATACCAGAAAGATGTTTACCTGTGTTTTATTAACTATGCAAAGGCATTCAACTGTGTGGACCATAACAAATTACGGATAACATTACAAAGAATGGGAATTCCAGAACACTTTTAATTATGCTTGTCTTAGTTATCTAGTGCTGCTATAACAGAAATACCACAAGTCGATGGCTTTAACAAAGAGAAATTTATTTTCTCACAGTTTAAGATGCTAGAAGTTTGAATTCAGGGTGCCAGCTCCAGGGGAAAGCTTTCTCTCTCTGCTGACTCTGGGGGAAGGTCCTTGTCATAAATCTTTCCCTGGTCTAAGAGTTTCTCAGCACAGTGGCTGCAACAATGCCTCTTGATGCTTCTTTCTTGGTGGTATGAGGTCCCCATGTCTCTCTGCTCACTTCTCTTTTATATTTCAAGAGACTGACTTAAAACACAGCCTAATCTTGTAGATTGAGTTCTGCCTCATTAACATAACTGCCTCTAATCATGCCTCATTAACATCATAGAGGTAGGATTTACAACACATAGGAAAATCACATCAGATGACAAAATGGTAGACAATCACACAATACTGGGAATCATGGCCTAACCAAGTTGACAGATATTTTAGGGGGACCCAATTCAATCCATGACTGTGCTCATACAGAACCTTTACATAGACCAAGAGGGATACATAGACCAAGGGGATACTGCATGGTTTAAAATCAGGAAAGGTGTGCGTCAGGGATGAATCTTTTCACCATAGTTTTTTGATCTGTATGCTGAGCAAATAATCCGAGAAGATGGACTATATGAAGAAGAACACGGCATCAGGATTGGAAGAAGACTCGTTAACAACCTGTTATATGCAGACGACACATAGTTGCTTGCTGAAAGCAAAGAGGACTTGAAGCACTTACTGATGAAGATCAAAGACTACAGCCTTTAGTATGGATTACATCTCAATGTAAAGAAAAAAAAAATCCTCACAACTGGACCAATAAGCAAATTCATGATAAACTGAGAAAAGATTGAAGTTATTAAGGATTTCATTTTACTTGGATCCACAGTCAATGCCCATGGAAGCAGCAGTCAAGAAATCAAAGGACATATTGCATTGGGCAAATGTGTGTGAAAGACCTCTTTGAAGTGTTCAAAAGCAAAGATGTCACTTTGAGGACTAAGGTGCGCCTGACCCAAGAAGCCATGGTATTTTTCAGTCACTTCATGTGCATTTGAAAGCTGGGCAATGAATAAAGAAGACAGAAGAAGAATTGACGCCTTTGAATTATGGTGTTGGTGAAGAATGTTGACTATACCATGGACTGCCAGAAGAATGAACAAATCTGTCTTGGAAGAAGTACAGCCAGAATGCTCCTAAGAAGTGAGGACGGTGAGACTTGGTCTCCCGTATTTTAGACATATTATCAGGAGGGACCAGTCCCTGGAAAAGGACATCATGCCCGGTAAAGTAGAGAGTCAACAAAAAAGAAGATCCTCTATGAGATGGATTGACACAGTGGTTGCAACAATGGCGTTATGGATTGAACTGTGTCCCCTGAAACTGTGTGTCAACTTGGCTAGGCCATGATTCCAAGTATTGTGCAGTTGTCCACCATTTTGTGATCTGATGTGATTATTCTAAGTGTTGTAAATCCTAAACTCTATGATGTTAATGAGGCAGGATTAGAAGTAGTTATGTTAATGAGGCAGGACTCAGTCTACAGGATTAGGCTGTATGTCAAGCTGATCTCTTTTGAGACATAAAAGAGAGAATCAAGCAGAGAGGGGAGGGACCTCATGCCACCAAGAAAGAAGTGCCACAGAGTGGAGCGTGTCCTTTGCATCTGGGGTTCCTGCACTGAGAAGCTCCTAGACCAGGGGAAGATTCATCAATCGGACCTTCCCCGAGAACCGACAGAGGGAGAAAGCCTTCTCGGGGAGCTGGCGCCCTGAATTTGGACTTCTAGAGTGTGAGAGAATAAATTTCTGTTTGTTAAAGCCATTCACTTGTGGTATTTCTGTTATAGTAACACTAGATAACGAAGACAAATGGGCTCAAGCATAACAATGATTGTGAGGATGGCGCAGGACCAGACAGTGTTTCGTTCTGTTGTACCTAGGGTCACTGTGAGTCGAAACCAACTCAACGGCACCTAATAACAACAAGATCCGTACAATGGAATACTATTCAGCCATAAAACAATGAAATACCAACATACGCAACAACGTGTACGAACTTTGATAACATGCTAGTGAAAGAAGCCAGTCATAAAAAGGATGCATATTGTATGGTTCCATTTATATGAAATATCCACTAGAGGCAAATCCATAGAGACAGATAGTAGGTTAGTGGTTATGAGGGGCAGAGAGGCAGGGAGCAATGGGGAGTGGCTGCTAATGGAAAGGGTTTCTTTTGGGTGTGATGAATGTTCTGGAATTAGAAAGTGATGATGGTTGCACAACTTTGTGCGTATACTAAAACCACTAAACTGAACTGTATACTTTAAAAGTGAATGTATGGTATGTGAATTAAATATCAATTAAAAATAAAAAGGCAATTGTGTAGATCTGGAGGGGATTTTGCAGAACATGGAACTTATCTCCTACCAGCCCCCCCACCCCATGTTAAAGATGGAGAAATTTTAGCCCAAAGAAGGGAAGCATCACCTAGCAAGTTTGAGACTGAGCAGGGACTAGAACCCAGTTACCGCTCTGTCCCCCCACCCCACCCAAATGGCCATTTCCTGGAGGTCAGGAACAGTTATTAATCTTATACCTCTTGTAACAACAGCACAGGACTCTGCATATTGCAGAGGTAATAGTCAGCACTGTGCCTCTTGGTCTATGTACAGGTTCCACATGAACACAATGACGTGTTCATTACGATCCACAGTAGAATGCCTTTGCATAGTCAATAAAACACAGGTAAACATCTTTCTGGTATTCTCTGCTTTCAGCCAGGATCCATCTGACATCAGCAATGATATCCCTGGTTCCACATCCTTTTCTGAATCGGTTTGAATTTCTGGCAGTTCCCTGTCAATGTATTGCTGCATCTGTTTTTGAATGATCTTCAGCAAATTTTACTTGTGTGTGATATTAATGATATTGCTTGATAATTTCCACATTCTGTTGGATCAGTTTTCTTTGGAATGGGCACGTATATGGATCTCTTCCAGTTGGCTGGCCAGGTAGCTGTCTTCCAAATTTGTTGGCATAGACAAGTGAGTGCTTCCAGTATTGCATCCATTCGTTGAAACATCTCAATTGGTATTCTGTCAATTCCTGGAGACTTGTCTTTTGCCAATGCCTTCAGTGCAGCTTGGACTTCTTTCCTTCAATACCGTCTGTTCTTGATCATATGCTGCCTCCTGAAATGGCTGAACATCGACCAATTCTTTTTGGGACAGTGATTCTCTGTATTCCTTCCATCTTCTTTTGTTGCTTGTGTGAACTGACAGACTTGTGGTGGGCAAGGAAGATGGAGTTCTCTAAAAGACCAGATCTTTTAGCAGAGTTCTGGGCTCTAGGACCAGCAGCCCTACCAGAAGCTCAGGAAGTGTGTGTGCATGTGCTGTGTTTCCCTGGGGAAAGGGAGAGGCACTTTCATCATCAGAAGTGGGAAGAAGTTTGGGCAGGCAAGAACTCAGTCACCCCCTCCCATAGGGGCTCAGGCCATTGTGGGGACTGCTTACTAGCCAGGAAAGAAGGCAGTCAGGGTGTCTGGATGCAGAATGACCTGGAGTTCAATCCTACCTCTTTCACTTGCTGGCTGCGTGCAGGTGGGCAAGTGATCTCCCAGAGTCTCAGTTTGCTGGACTGCAAAGTGAGAACAATCACACTCAGCCCCTAGAGTTGTAAATATTTGAGATAAGGAACACAGGCTGATGACCTAGATCTTGGCACATAGTAGGGGCTGTCCTAAGGGTGGTCATCATCCTTGTTATTGATGCTTTGAGTGGGTTGATGCTCAGCCTCAAGTCAGGAGCTGGGGATTCTGAGAAAATGCTTCAGACAATGGGGGCTTCCCAAGGCCTAGATTCCTGAACCGGGGTTGAGAGGAATGGCAGTGAGCAAGAGGGAGACACTCCTCCTTGAGTAAGTGTTGTCTAAGGTATTATGCCTGTGGAGCATGAGAGGGGACTCTCTCCTTTGGAGGAGGGGCTGACTCCCATGCCCAGGACAAAGCTCTGGACTCAGGGTCAGCCCAGTTCTGCCTCAACCTGTTGGGGGACCTTGGCCTGCGGACCTGCCCTTTCTGAGCTCAGTGTTCTCTGAAACAGAGAGAGCTACTCTGGGTGGTTTCTCAGGGCTTCTCATCAAAGGCCACCATGAATTCAACAAGTGTCACCTTCCAAAGTGGCCTACACTTCCCATTTTGTAGAAAGATCAAGCAGCCCTTGCTTTTAGAGTAAGCATCACCTCTTTGCAAGGCCCCATGCTAGGCATGAGGAGCTCTGATTGCGCAGTGGTTAAGCACTTGGTTGCTAACCGTAAGGTCAGTGGTTTGAACCCACCAGCTACTCCACGGGAGAGGAGATGTGGCAGTGTGCTTCCATAAGAGTTTATAGCTTTGGAAACCCTGTGAGGCAGTTCTACTCTGTTCTATAGGGTTGATATGAGTTGGAATTGACTCAATAGCAATGGGTTTGGTTTGGACTTTTTGGTGCTGGGCACAGGGGACTCACAGGTGACTCTGATCAAGCCCTGTCCTCAAGGCAGCCACAGCCTGGCTGGATGAATAGACATGGTCACCTGAACTAGGGAAACTCACTCACTGATTCACTGTGTGACCATAGGCAAGTCACTGCCCCCCTCTGGAGCACCTTTTACATCATCTGTGCACGGAAGGGGTTAAGCGAGAGGCTGACAGCCTATGGCCAGGCCCACAGTCCCATCCAGTCCCAAAGAGGATGGCCCATCCCCCACACCTCAGCCTCAGAGTGCAGTGACATCATCCCCAACCCTTTCCTGTTTCCCTGGCAACTGGGGTGCTGGCCCAGGCTCCCGAGGGGCCCAGACCAGCTGGATTTCCTTACATATAACTTTACCTCTTCCACATTTTCACAATTAAATTGTCAGTTTGGGTTAAGTACTGTCTGCTGACAGCTGTCAACCTCTCTCTGGCTCTCCTCACCCTTTGCCAGAGCAGGTAAGTTAGAACGTCTTGCCTCCACCCCTTAGTGCCATGGACAGAAGTGAGGATGGGAAAGGAGGGAGGGAGGCCTGGGTTCCAGTCCAGCTTAGTCACTCACTTGCTGTCTGGCTTTGAGCAAGTCACTTCTCCTCTCTGGGCCTAGATGTCCTCATCTTAAAAATAGGGCTAATCACCTGTGCCCAGGGCTGTCTCTCTCCCAGGGTAGCTGCAAGGCTCAAAGGAGACAATAATTGTGGCAGGGCTTAGAAAGTTGTAAAGCTCACATTAAAGATCCAGGATGGTCAGTAAAATGATCAAGCCAAACTTGAGAGGCACTCCTCTGAATCCCTATTAGACAGATGGGCATTCACACAAAGGTTAGTCCCCCCTCTGGTCTACCCTGCATCCCTCCAGCTGCAGGTCTGGCCCAGGTCTTCTCCTCTGGCCTCTTTCACAGCTTTTTGCTAGGTTGAAAATGCCAGAAAAGATGCTCTTCCCAACAGGGCCTGGCTCCAGAGGTACAAAGTAAAGGTTACTAGTTCAGAGGGTTGAGGGCCTTGCTGCCCATGAAAGATGTGTCCACAATGGCAGCTCAGCTGCTGGCCTCAGCCAGGGCAGGTGTGACCAGGCTCTCCCTCCCCATGATGAGATGAGATGACTCGTGAGGCCCAAGCCACTCCTGCTCCTCCTCCAAACTTCCCCTCTCAGGCCTCCCAGGAGCTCCCTCTCTCCTTCCCTCCCTCCAGACCCACCCACAGACCTGACACTCACACCTGATCTTGCCTCTCCGCTGTTCAGACCTCCTCCGTGTCTCCTATGGCAAAGCCCAAGTTCCTTAGATCAGCATTCGAGGCCCTCCTTGGCATGGGCCTGTCCTCTCCAGCCACCCTCCCTCCTGCTGCCCTTCATGCGAACAGCATGAAGCCACCCACTTACCCTTCCCTGAAAGCAACGTTGTCACTCTCATCTTTGCTCTAGCTGTTCCTCCTGCCAGCCACCTGACCGTTCCTCCCCTGCCTGCACATTATTCTTACAGACATGAATGCTAAGTACAAATGAGCTCTCCATCTGGAACTGTTTATGTACCTGGCAGAAAAGGAACTAACCTTTATCAAGGACCGATTACAATTATATGCTGAGCATTTTACATACATCATCCGCTCTTTAATCCCCACAGCAGCCCTAGGAGGTAAATTTCACTTCTCCTATTTTCCAGAGGAGAAAACTGAGCCTCAGAGATAGGAAGTGACTTTTCCAAGGCCAAACAGAGGTGGGCTTAGTGTTGAAACTCCAAACTGTGTGATGGTTAATGTGACTGGAGATCGGAGTCATCCAGAGGCATCTCGGGAGGAAGCTGTGATGATCTTCTGAAAAAATCAGCCACTGAAAACCCTGTGGAGCACAGTTCTACTCTGACACACATGGGTCACCATGAGTTGGAACTGACTCAATAGCATGGTATATCATGACATACCCACAGCACAGCTGTCATATAGAAGAGAGAGCCCCAGAAAGAGACCCAGGGCCACCCAGAGTCCTAGATCTCATCTCTTGCCCCAGGCAGAGCAGTCCCATAGTAGAAGAGGAGGCCTTATTATTCTATAACCTCTTCAGCCTCCCCTCTTAATGCCCATCTGTCTAATAGGGATTCAGAGGAGTGCCTCTCAAGTTTGGCTTGATCATTTTACTGACCATCCTGGATCTTTAATGTGAGCTTTACAACTTTCTAAGCCCTGCCACAATTATTGTCTCCTTTGAGCCTTGCAGCTACCCTGGGAGAGAGACAGCCCTGGGCACAGGTGATTAGCCCTATTTTTAAGATGAGGACATCTAGGCCCAGAGAGGAGAAGTGACTTGCTCAAAGCCAGACAGCAAGTGAGTGACTTTTATTCGTACCACAGAAGTGGAAGCCCAACCATAGACGAAACTACCACCTCCAGACACAAATGTTCCAGTGGCCCACTGCTTCCCATTCCTGCTCTTCTGGTGACAGATGCTGCCCTGATCAAAGGTGACTTGAGCAAGGCCAATCAGCTGTCTTCCCTGGGACTGATAAGAGACCCAGGGAGAGGGACGCTCTCATTTGTGGAAATTTCTAACTTGGACAGTTGGTGCCACATCCCAGGGGAAGGAAGGAGGCCCACGTGGACTCCAAGAGAGCAGCAAGAAGCAGAAAGGAGTCTCAGACAGTAGATTCCAGGGGTACCTGGTCCCTAGGGCCAGCCCCAAGCTCTGATGTGTACAGCTCTTCTGTAGGATCACAGCCACCCTGGTTTCTCCTCCAGCTGTGTGAGCTAGTTGGTTTCTTTTGTGTTTAAGCTAGTTGCAGTTGGGTTTCTCTACTGGAGCTAAAAGACGCCTGAGAAACACAAACATTGTCTCCTGAGCAGCCACCATCACAATTAAACAGTCATGAGTTGAAGGCAGCCTTTCAGAAGTGATGACCTCACTAGACATACAGGTGGCATTTTGTCATGTGCACCCATGAAAGAAATCTCTTGACTGACCCTGACCCCCCAAGCCTGCTCCCCGAGCTTTCTAGAATAACGACACCTCCCCTGAGGTAACTGAGGAAGAGGACACACTCCCCGCCTGGGAGAACACACACCACTTACTGACTGCGTGATCTTTGTAAACCCTGGACAGGTCCGAGGCTTGGTTTGTTCATCTCACCCACAGGCACAGAAACTGCCTAGCATACAGTAGGTGCTTGGTCAACCAAAATCACTTCTTTCCTTAACTTCTCTGTAAATGTTATCTCCCAATAACCTAGAGAGGGAGTGGTGTGGTGGTATTCCCATTTTACCGAGGGTAAAACCAAGGATCACAGAGGCTCAGTGACTTGCCCAAGGCCACATAGTGGTTAAGTGGAGGAGTTGGATCTGAGCCAGGCCCAGGTGCTATGTGCTCTGATGACATGCCTGCTGATATTGATCCCACCCTTTGCCCAAAAGATCGCATCTGCTCATCACAGGACATGCCCAAACCCAGGGGAGGAGGCATCTGGGCTGGGCTTCTCTGCCCAAAGCCCCTGTTCATCAGCCTTCCCAGGAGGGCCTTTTTTAAAAATCACACTTTAAGGAGTCCTGGTGGCGTAACCTTTAAGCACTTGAGCCCTGGTAGTGCAGTGGTTAAGAGCTACGGCTGCTAACCAAAAGGCTGGCAGTTTGAATCCACCAGCTTCTCCTTGGAAATCCTATGGGGCAGTTCTATTCTGTCCTGTAGGGTGGCTATGAATTGGAATTGACTGGATGCAACCAGTTTGGTTTGGCTGGGCTAACCGAAAGGTTGGCAGTTTGACCCTACCCAGGGTCTCCACAGGAGAAGGAACTGGTGATCTGCTCCCATAAAGATCGCAGCCTAGAAAACCTTATGGGGCAGTTCTCCTCGGTCGCATGGACTCACTGAGTCGAAATCAACTTGATGGCACCAAACAACAACAGCAAACACAGATGTTATAAAAAATAAATAAATAAAAACACCCTTGGCTGGTGGGTCATTGTCTCACCTTCCACCTGGAAATGGTGGTGAGGGTCTCTGCCCTGCCCTCCCCCAAGGCTTGCTCGGGACCAGAATGAGAGATCACAGGAAATGGTTCTGGGAAGCCAGCACCTGCCCAGTGGCCTAGAGTAGGGGGAGGGGAGGGAGAGCGTCTGTGGGCTTCCCTCCTCCCCATTCTCGGCACATTCCATGACACAGGTAACAGTCAGGAGACCCAAGACCCGGGTTCTGGAGCTCAAAAAACACCTTGGAGATTATCTGGTTCTACTCCCTCACCTACAGATGGAGAGGCTAGGGCTCAGAGAGGGCAAGATAATAATCACACAGCAATTAGGGATCAGGTTAAGGAGTATAACCAGAACGGTCTCATCCCCACCCAACTCCACCAAGGCTTTGGCCCCAAGGGAGGGGAAGCTGAGGTGGGTGGAGGGGTCAGTAGAGGTCAGCATGGAGAACGGAACTGTCATTTCCCCCACCTCCCATGTCCTTTCAGCCTGGGTGCCTTTCAGGGCAGGGTGTGGGCAGGGTTATGGGGGGAATGTGCGTGCTCTTGGCCAATGGCGGTCAGGCAGGGGCTTAGAAGCGGGCTGACAGGAAGCCACCAGCACGTCTGGGCGATCAGATAACCAGAATCACCGGGGGTGATAGAGGGGAAGGAACATATATTAACCTCCACAGCAGCAGGCACAGCCAGAAGCAAGCCCTCCCTGCCTTCTAGGAGTACAACAGGAATAATGCAATCCCATCACGGACCAGCATGGACCTGACAAAACAGTGGCCCTTGAGGAGGACTGGACAGAGAGAGAGGGAAAAGGAGGAAATGGGAAAGGGAAGATTAGCTGGCTCTAAAGATGAAAAAAGTATATTCATCACACAAGTGCCTCAGAGAATCCCAGAATGTCTGAGCTGATAAAGTACTCTCCATTATACAAACGGGGAGACTGAGGTGCAGAAAGGGGCAGACCCTTGCTCCAGATCTCCCTGACGTTTAGTCCCAGGTTTTGCCAGCACTTCCTCATAGCCCCCTGTCCCTCAAGCTGCCGCTCTAGGGTGGGGTTTCCAGCCCTGGCTGATACTTGGGTCTTGATCCAGGGCAGGGCAGAGCTGAGTAGCTAGGAGGGGCCAGGAGAGCCTAGGGCTGAGCTTCAGGAGCTTTGGGACCTTCTCCTGGCATCCCCCCAGCTCCCTATGAGACCACAAGGAAGTGACTATCCTCTTCCCATCTGTTCAGAGGGGGCCACCAGCTACAGCAGACTCTAAAACCAGAGAGACCCAGGTTCAAATATGTGCTTCAACACTTGTCGGCACCCCACTTTTGAGTCTCAGCTGCCACATTTATGAAATGGGGATACTAACCTGACCTTAGAAGATATAGAAGATACTATTTTACCCATGAAAAAACTAAAGCTTGGGGAATTTAAATGACTAACTCAAGATCACACAGCTAAAAATAAATTTGGGCCAGGGGTGCAGGGGGAAGGGATAGAGATGAATAGGTGGCGCACAGGGAATTTTAGGGCAGTGAAACTATTCTGTGTGACACCGTAATGGTGGCATATGATGTTATGCATTTGTCAAAACCCACAGGACTGTACAGCACAAACAGTGAACCCTAATGTAAACTATGGTCTTTAGATAATAATAATGTATCAGTATTGGTCCATCACTTGTAACAAATGTACTTACTACACACAAATGGAAGATGTTTATAATAGGAGAAATAGTGTGTGTGGGGGGAGAAGGGTATATAGGATCCGTACTTTCTGCACAATCTCTCTGTAAATAAACCTAAAACTGCTCTAAACAATAGTCTATTAAAAAATGAGATGGGGCAAATCAATGTTAGACCCCAAGTCTGTGTGACTCCAAATTGCTTTTCTTTCTGCTCCAGCCAGAAGAAGATTTCTGGCTGAAGGCCTACTTATGCAAATGTTTGGAGGAGACTGATTTAGCTTCTCAAATGATCAGAGTGTATGCGGCTCAGAAAGAGGGTAACTCCCAATCAGGCAGGCCCCCTCTGGAATGCCTCTGACCAAGTTAGTCAGGGTGCCTTGGGGTGGGGACCTAAGAGCACTCTTTGCCCCCAGCCTCTTAAGTGGAGCACCCTTGTGCCCTGCTTCTGAGAACCCCACCCAAAGCCCACTGCATTTATAATGGGATGGGCCCCAAAGCTCTAGGAGAGAAGATGGGGGTGTCTCAGCACGTGTTTGCAAGAATGTTCCTGTGACTGTGTAGAAGTATATGCACGTTTGGTGTACTCTTGGGAGCTGTGTATTCTCACTGTGTGCCTGGAAACACAAGTGTTTGTGCATGAACTGGTTGGGGGCAATCTGTGTCTTGCGTCTCATCTTGATGCCATTTCACACATATATGTTACTGAGTGTGGGCATATGGCATGTGCAAGAATTTCCAGAGTGTGTTTGTGAGCATTTGTGGGGTGAAATGTCCCAGCCCTGTATGCAAGAGGGGCTGGATGTCCACATGTGTGTGTGGGGCGGACTACTTGTATGGTTGGGAGCCTGCTGTGGGCACTGTGGGCCTACATGTGTGGAGGTACCTGTGATCAAGTGTGGGGCAGCCTCTGGGTACCACTTCATAGGCATCTGCAAAGAATGAAGAAAAGAGCATCAGGCATTTTTTAGGACCTCATCACTAACTCTCCAGTTTCCCAACTATTAATAAACTACATTATCCTTGAGAACATTCTGGAATTGGAGTCCCTAGGAAGGGGGGGGTGCGGATAGAAGCCAATGAGAGCTCAGCATCTGACCAGACAGAAATCACCCCGGGTCTGGTCAGCCCTGGAGGTCAACTGAGAGTTGGGGGAGGGGCACCTACCCAGTCATTTCTAGGAAAGTGGCCCTTGAGGCACAGCCTCAGCCCCAGGCCACCGGGCGTTCACCGAGCAGAAAGGCTTCTCCCCATTTCCTTGAGCTTCTTTGAAACCCAGTCCTCGGCTGGGCTGGTGTAGGGGGAGCCAAGGTGCCCAGACGGCTCCCCAACCCCGTGAGTCACCCCAGGGGCTGGGACGCCCCCCTCCCCCGCTCTTGGCGCCTATGGTTTACCGCGCGCTTGGAGGCGCAGAGCTCTCCTGCCTCTTTTCTCCGCTGAGAGTGCTGAATCGTCCATCAGTTTTACAGAACTGGAACCCGAGGCCTGGAGAGATGGCCGGGCGAAGGGCCGGGGCGGGAACACCAACGCGGCCCTCAGGACCTCCAGCTTCCTTTAGGCAAACGGGGAGACTGACGCCTATGGTAATCAACGATGAGAGGCGAAAACCCAGCAGTGTCCGGACTCCAGACTGAGACCTAGTTCAGACTTCTTCAGCTTCCAACGAGCCTCAGCTTCCACCTCTGTAAAATGGGACGTGTTAACTTTCCTTGCCAGTTGCTGAGAAAATCTGAGATTGTCCCTATGTGGGGCCCACGCGCCACAGGCACACACTAGGCACGCAGCAGGCACATTTAATAAACACCAGCTGTAGTTAGCAAGGCCCGCTTTCTAACTCATCAGGGTGTCAAATCCTCTACAGCCGCCGCCGCGGGCGCTCCAAGTCTGTGGGATCCACCGGCTCCCCGCCCCCGCCCCCTGCGCGCGGCCAGAGCCACCCGGTGGGGTTTCGGCGCGCTGACGTGGGCGGATCAAAGCAGCCGCCCGCGCCTTATAAAGCAGTTTGGGCTGCCCGCGCAGGAGATTGCACCCGCCTAGAGGGAGAGCTCCATCCAGCGGGCGAGCGCAGGCCCCGAGAGTCGAGCGCAGCAAAGAGGAGCCCGTGTCCGCTGCAGAGTCCGCGCCAGCTCCCAGCCCGCAGCCGCTTGCCCAGATCTCGGGTGTCCTCCTCCCGCGGCTTCGTGAAGACCGCGCCCTCGCCTCCCGCCCAGTCCCAAGGGCGCTCCGGCCCGCTGGGGGCCGCGCTCGCCGCTCCCCTGGCCTGCCGGGGCAGAGGGGACGCAGGTCGCGCCCGGTGAGCGCCCTAGGAGGTGAGCAGTGGCCACGACAGCGGGCGGGCGCTTAGCGGGGACTCGCTCCGAGTGGGGGCTTCCAAGTCAAAGGGGGACGGTGCTTCTCGCACCCGCTACGACCCCCTTGGGCACCTACTCCCCAGTAAGCTAATTAAGCCCCCCTCCATACGTCTCCGCAGCTCTTTGAGGAAGTCCCCTACTGCGGAGAGCAGCTTCTGAAGGCTGGGGGCGCGGGGGTTAGGAGGGTTGTCGATGGCGGGGGGTTGTGCAGTTCCTGCCAGCAGCCCCGAGCTTTCTCAGGTCTGCTCCCCGCAACTCGACCCCCTCCCTCCTTGCTGGCCAGCGGATGAGGTCATGCCTGAGCCATTCCGGGGGTGGGGGACTTGGATCCCGCCGCAAAGGGTTCGAGTGGCGGACCAGAAGAGGGTGGCAAAGGACAGAGAAATTCGGCAGCTCCTACCATTTCTTAAGCCCTCATTTGGGAGGCGGGGGGACAGATGCCTCGCTTTGAGAACAGCCCCCATAGGCGGCAGAGGAGAGGGGAGAACCGAGAGTTTGTTTACAGACCTGGGCTACGGGTTGGGGAATGGGGAGGAGGCGACTCCTGTCATCGGCCCCTGAGGCACATCTGGAGCCGCCCCGAACATCTGGCTGAGCTCGTACAAGAGTCCCACACTCTGGGAGCGCAGGGTCCGGCTCCAGCGGGGTGTAGAAGGGAAGTATCCCCATATTCCCCTACCCTACCCTACCCGCTTCCAAAATAACCAGTCTCCTGGGTGACCCCGCGCGGTGTCTGAAGCCAAGTAGACAGTTCTCGCAAGACTCGGGGCTGGGGTCAAAGCCGGGTTACGGGCCTGGACTCGCTCTGCCTCGCAGGTAACCTTGAAGCGGTCTCTCGGTGTCACCGGCTAGCCAAGTCGGTTCCACTAGCTGCGCGGTCGGAGGCTTCAGGCCTGGCGAGCGCGGATCTTGCGCACGGCGTGGACACTGCCCCGGCGCTGGGTGGGTCCTGCTAGGGGAGTCTCTGCATGTCCCTGCCGGCTTGGAGAGGGGCGGTTTCCAGGGACTTCCAGAGCCCAAGCCTTACAATCACCTGTTAGTAGAGCCGGGCTGCGGCTGCTGCGCTCGCGGTGCCCAGCGTGTGCACAGCCCGAGGCGGCCCCGTTCCCCGCTGGCTCCAGGCAGGATACCCTGGGCTTTTCTCCCGACAGCGGTAGGAAGAGAGCTTAGTTCTCAAAAAATACCGCGCTTTAAAGTGGGCCCCCTATGCGCCTAAACCCCAAGGGAGGCTCTGCGCCGGGCCTGAAGCAAGGGGTCAGGCAGTTTAGGGCTCAGCACGGCAAGTGTGTGTCTTATAGAACGTCCAGACCCGAGAAGGCACTCACTCTACACTTCATCCCATCCCCACACCTGGACACTGGGGCCCAGGAAGGGAGGAGAGTTTGCCCGAAGTCTCACTGCGCGGGAGGCAACTGCCGTTCCCACCTCTGACCCGGGCTTAGCGCCCCCTAGCGGGCCGGGGACTACGGGAGGCGGGTGCGCCCTGACCCGCGGGACGCAGGCTGAGGGTGACCCAGCGGCCCGCGCAGCTGTCCTGGACGCTCTTACACAGGACAGGAATATCCATTAGGATCCGGAGGCTGGGGCAGACGCTTGCCTCCCCCAGCGACGAGCTGGGGCGGCGGAGGGAGAAGGCCGGGACTGCCGGAGCGGCTAGGAGAGAGCCAGGAAAAGTTGGAGGCCTGGGTTCCCATCCACTGCGTGACCCAGGCAGACCTTCCTCTCTCTGAGCGAGTTGGGCTGGACAGGGATCCCGTGCTGTGAGTCTACGCGCTCCTCTCTCCGCGTGCAACACCCCCTCCCCACCCAGGAATGCTGGGCGCCTTTGGCCGGGGGGGAGGGCACCCTTTGGGAGGGTAATAGGAGAGACAGTAACTGGAATTTTGATCCTCCCCGCCTCCCCACCCTCCATATCCAGCTGATTTTTTTTTCTTGTTCTGAGGAAGGTGGTAAACTCTCAGAGCCAGTAAGACAAAGGGTTCGGATACAGGCTGGGTGGCAGCCAAGAGCTCAGTTACACTGAGAACCTGCGGAGACCCCCAGCCTTGACCAGCGACCATGTGCTGGGCGCCTAGTTGGGGGTTTTGAGGAAGAGGAAAAAAATGTAATTCAGGGTTTTCTCTTTGCCTTTCCCTGAGTTATGCCAGAAGACTCCAGAAAACAGTTTCAAATCTGTGTGTGTTTAAGGCACACACGTACATGCACACATTACACAGGTATACGTAATAGTGTAAAAACTTAAACCAGAGGGGAGCTCAAAGACCCGCAGACTACTGGGAGGCTGGAAAGACCTCAGGAGATGCATAGTGAAGTCTAGTCCCTTTGTTTTTATGGAAAGGTAAACTGAGGATGAGAGGGTGGTCGAGGGCTTGCCGTAGCGCACACAGCCAGATGAGAATACCCCCTCCCGCTCCAGTGCCTCCCACTACGGCCGGCACCTCCTTCTTCCAACTCCCCCAAACCCTTTAGAAAGGAATCTCTTTGTCTCTGCTACTCCCCAGAGGAGAGGGGCTGGGGCTGTGTGTGACTCCGGGCGAGCCAGGTGTTGGTAAATTTGGGAGAAGCTGGGAAGGGAGTTAATGAGGTGAGAATGAAGAGGGAAAAAAGAAAAAAGCCAGAGAAAGCGGCTCTGCAAGCTGCTCGAACGCGGGGCGGCGGCTCCTTCGTGGTCCGAGCGCGCCGCCTCGCGGCCGGAGACGGCATCATGCTGGCCCCGAGAGCTCTGCTCCTCCAAGACCAGTGACCTGACTGCGCCTCCCCGGCTATGACCAGGACACGACGGGATTGTCGAAAGGCGAGAGGCTAGAGAGGAACTCGGAGACCCAGTACCCCGAACAGCTCTTACTGTACTGACAGTTCTGCTATCCCATGTCTTATCTTCCCCTTCACAGACTGAGAAACTAATTCCCAGAGGAAGCTCCATGTCCTTGTCTTCTCATGGTCCATGATCTCACTGGACACTCGGGTGGACGTGGGCCTAGAACACGGGACTAGGGCCTGCAGATCATTGGCTGAGCAACCCCATTCCACCTCTCTGGTCCCCAGTTTCCTCAGCCGTGAGATGAGGGCAGTGATAGTAGGTACTTTCACAGGGTACCCATTTCACAGGGTTGACCCAAAACCAAATCCACTGGCGTGGAGTAGGTTGCGACTTATAGCGAGCTTATAGGTCAGAGTAGGACTGCCCCATAGGGTTTCCAAGCTGTAAATCTTTACAGAGGCAGACTGCCACATCTTTCTCCCCAGGAGCGACTGGTGGGTTGGAACTGCCAACCTTCCGGTTAGCAGCTGAGCGCTTAACCGCTGCGCCACCAGAGCTCCTCACAGGGTTGCTGGGAGGAGCAAATGCGAGAGTGATAGGTGAACAGTCTTTATAAAAGGTAAATTGTTCTCGAATCACTCGCCGTTTACAGGGGTGGAAACCGAGGCCCAGAGGAGGAGGAGAATTGCCAAGGCCATAATAACTAATAATCAGTATTGCGGGGATAAGAACCCAGGTCCTGGGCCCCGAATCAGCTTGTCCTCCTCCTCTCACACGCAGCCTCCTTCCCTTTGTCCTGTCTTCTCTTACAATCTGTGTGTCTTTCTGGGTGCCAACCTCTGCCTTAGTTTCTTTCAGCCTCTTTGGCTGAGTGTCCCTTTCCCTCTCGCTGTAGAGAGGTTCCATCTCTGTCCCATCTCTCCCGGTGTCTCTGGTCCTCTCGCCCCCTGCCCTTCCCGCCGGCCGCACGGGTCCCAGCCCGAGTGGCTCAGAGGCTCAGTCCGGCCCGGGGCCCACCGCAGGCACGCGCGGGGCCCCGCGCTAGGTTGATAAGCCCTCGGCCGTACTCCGGCAGCACCTAATTCGAGCCAGGCGCGGGCCGCGTCCGCGGACCGTCAGCGCGGGCGGCGACGCCTGCCGCGCGCTCAGCCTCCCCAGGCCCCGACCCCTCCTTTGTAATTTGAATAAAACGCACCCCCTTGCGTCCACCGCCCAGCCAGCCGCCTTAACCCGCCGCCTTCGCTCTCCCCGACTACAGGCGGAGTGCGCGCAGGAGGAGTGGCGTCGCCGTGTGGGCGGCTGGACTTCGGCTTGTCTCCTTGAGGGTCCGACCTCCGGGCGCGCCAAGCGCGTAGCGATGAGGGCGCGGCCGCAGGTCTGCGAGGCGCTGCTCCTCGCCCTGGCCCTCCAGACCGGCGTGTGCTATGGCATCAAGTGGCTGTAAGTAGGGACTCCTCATCCACACGGACGGGCCCCGGGACGGGCGGCTGGGGCAGCGGAGAGCGTTAAGGGGCCCCCACCCTGGGCCCCTTGGCCCGCGGAAGACCCAGGAGCCGAACTTGCCATGCGGTCGTGGGCAAGTCATTTCTTAAGCCTCCGTTTCCTCCTCTGTAAAATGGGATAACTGTGGTTCTTACTTCCCTGCCGGGGGTGGGGGTGGGGGTGGGGGGAGTGGGGTAGGGTGGCGACGCAGGAGTGAGACAGGCCGCTGGCGAGCTGGAAGATGGAAGTAGACTTCCTCATCAAGTGGCGCAATCAAGAGGGTCTGCGCCCGGCACACAGGGGCCGGCTCAATGTTCTGTTTCCTTGTCAGTCTCTGACCCCAGCCGGAGGTCCTCAAACACAGTCCTGACCCCTTCACTTGAGTGACGTTGGGGAAGTCACTCAACCTCTGAGAGCTTCAGTGTCCTCCTCCACCAAAGGAGGCTAAGAATCACACCTCAGATCAGATGAGCAGAGGCTTGTGAAAGAACCTCGTAAACCGTCATGTGCTGTGCACATGGGACAGGGACTCCTTTAGATATAACGTATTAATGGAGGGCTAGGTGGGAGAGAGCTCACTTCAGTCCTGCAGAAGGGAGTGCCTACTCCATTGGGGGCTGCTGCCAGGCAGGGGGAGAGAGGAGTAAACCCAGCCCCTTCCTGGAGGAAGGGTTGGGAGAGATAAGCTCAGGCCGTAAATAACTCTGAGCAGGGCAGAAGCGTCCAAGTGCCCTAGGAGAGACCAGAGCTCTGTGGTGGGGGCCCAAAGGAGGGGGAGACCCTCTGGTGGGGGGCATGGACTTGGGGCACTGGGGAGATTTTCAGGGAGGAGGTGCCCCTAGACTGAATGTGAGGAGTTGCTTGAACTTTGTCAGGTGGGAGCAGTGTCAGGAAGAGGGTACTTTGGGTGGGGGGACTCCTTGAGCAAAAGCCCAGTAGTGGGAAAGTCCAGGTCAGGACACGGTTTGGTGTTTGGGGTGGGGGCAGGGAGCTGTGCAGATAAAACAGGAGGGAACAGATTATGGGGACTGGGGAGGCGCCTTGGGGAGGGTCCGTGGACTGGGATTAACTGGAAGATGAGGGTGATAGTGGCTGGGCCGCCAGCAAACAGTCTCGAGGTCATCGGCCCTGCTGGGGCTGAGTTATTGATTAATTGGTGATTCAAGAGGCGAACCCCATCTTCTTGCAGTTTCGTTTGCAAGGAGAAGCCTGGGCTCAGTGGTCTCCCAGCCCTGGGGCACTGGCTTTTCCCAGCTGTTTCTGATGAGTTTTGTGGGTACCCGACACTGTCAGGCCTGGCAAGAACTTCTGCTCAGTGAATCGAAGTCCTCCCCTCCCCTCCCCACTCCTCTGCCACCATTTTACAAACAAGGGAATTGAGGCTTAGAGAGGAAAAGTATTTGCTGAAAAGCACAAGGAGTGTCAGAGGCAGAGAACTGGGCTTAGGTGACATTTGCTGCTCATAAGAGTGTTGTGGGGTACACTTATTATCCCAGCCCTATAGTGGGAATGCTGAGGCTCTGAGAAGTGCGTGACTCGTCCGAGGTCCCCAAGTTGGCATGTCGTGGGGTGGGAGGGAAGGAGTAGGTACTGGAATGGCTGAGCCCAAAGTCCATGCTATCCATACTGCATACCTCAGTCTGCCACAGAAATGGGTACCCCTCAGTACCTGCCCTAAAGAAGCTCACAGCCTCTTGGGGGAGACAGATATGCAAAAACTACAAAGTGACTGTGGTCTGTGTCCTCAGAGAGGGATCATGAGAGCCCAGAGAAGTGGTTCATTCCACCTAAAGACAACAGCAAAGACTTCATGGGGAGGTGACTTTTGGGCTTGGCTTTGAAGGATGGGTAGGATTTTGATAGGCAGAGAGAGACTGCAAAGCAGGCATCCTACGTAGGAAGAATAGCAGAAGCAAAAGTTACAGAGACAAGACAGTGCATATGAGGAAACGCAGAGAAACCAGGATGACACGAGCCTAATAGTAAGTGTCCCAGAACATTACTGCTGTGTGCCAGACATTGTTCCAAGAGCTTTAGCCATTTCATCTTGATAATACTCCTGTGAGGTAGGTGATATTCTTATCACCCCCATTTTACAAATGAGGAAACTAAGGTACAGAGAGGTTAAGTAACTTGCCCAAGGTCACACAGCTAATTAATGGTGGCTGTAGGATTGGAACCCAGGAAGGCTGGCTCTGTTAGGCCAAATCTCTTCATAGTGATTAAACTCTTGCTGGAGCTTAAGATAGTAGGGGAAGCAGGAGAAGGAGTGGAGTTTACGAATAACATGCCAGGCATCTTTTCTGAGAGCTATATGGAGATTGGAACCCTGGTGGTATGGGGGTTATCACTATATGACTGCTAACCAAAAGGATGGCAGTTCAGATCCACCAGCTGCTCCTTGGAAACCCCATGGGGGCAGTTCTACTTTGTCCTCTAGGGTTGCTATGAGTCGGAATCGACTCCATGGCAACGAGTTTTGGTATATGGAGACTCTTTCATTTAAATTTTCCAACCACCCTTAGTGATGGGTTCTGTTATTACTTCCATTAAACAGAAGAGGAAGTGGAGGCACAGGAGGGTTCTTTAACTAATGGGGTGTCACAGCTAATAGGCAGTAGAGGCAGGACTTGGAGTTAGGCTATCTGGCTCTCTGGCCTGGGTGCTTAACAGCCTGCTGTTGGTCGCAGGAAGCCACAGGACAGTTAGGAACAGGGAAGTGCACAGTGGGGGTAGGTGCCTGGGGTCTCATCCAGGATGCTCAGCTGTCCTGGGGTTGTTGGGGGCAGGGGGGCTGCTGCCCTGGGCTTTGGAAAGTGAGCTGAAGATGAAAGGGGCATTTGACACGGGGACTGAAACCAGATGTGGCTGAGTGATCTGAAATGTTGGGGGCCTGGGACTCAGCCTGAGCTTCTTGGTGGGCTGGGGGCTGGGGGAAAAGAGGTCAAAGCCTGGTTGCCCATGGAAGCACCTAACCAGAAATAACCTGAGGGGTTCCTCCTCTAGCCCACTGCCCACAGACTGTAGGCCTCTCACCTGAGGTGCTGGGAGACTCTGAGACCAGCAAGTACGTGTGTATATGAGGTGGGGGGCAGGGGGGACAGGAGGAACTCAGGTCTGGGCTGTCCACCTTCTGCTCTGGCTGCCCTGGGTGGGGGAAGGGGGCTAAGGGTGGTTCCAGCCTCCCGTGAACCACTGGGGTTGTCCAGTGAGGGGAAAGGGTCAGCCCCGAGCCTGCTGCTCACTGAGGGGTGAGGCCTCTCAAGGTAGAGAGTCCCAAGAGACCCAGAAGGGACAGAACTACAGCAAAGTGGGGTGGAAGGAGCACCAGACTGGAGCTGGGAGACCTGTGTCCCAGCCTGAGCTCTGCCTGCTCACTGGCCACAAGACCTCAGGCAGATCAATCACTGTAGCCTCTCTGAGGCTCAGTTTCCTCATCTCCAAAATGGGGGTGGAAGGAGCCCTAGCCTGGGATCTGGGAGGCCTGGGTTCTAGCTCAGCTCTGTCTCTGATTGGATGTGTATAGGTGTGGGATAGTTCTGACACTCTTTGGGCCTCAGTTTTCCCATTTGCACATCAGAAGTTGGCAATGGTGTGGAAGCCACCCTTCAGCTTTTCGGTTGACAAGTCTCAGACTGAGGTCAGTTGGGGCTCTATCTTGCAGAAGTGGGGTTCCTCAGGTGGATCAGCATGTGTAGGGAAGGGTGGGCTGGCTTCAGTCCCAGGGGAAGTCTGTGTAGTTGTAGGTGTGAAGGGGAGCCCGTATCATCTCTAGGCAGGACTGGATAGGCAGGCTCCAGGCTTCTTCACCTGCCTCAGTTCCCTATCTTTCCAGCTAGGGGGCAAGAGGTGGACTGGTCCCTCTTGGCTCTGGAGTCCTGAGACAAAGCCTGGGAGGGGACAGGAGGACGCTAGGCACTAGGGCCTGGGAGCTTCTCCTGCCTGGGCCAGTAGCCACAGCCCCAAGCCTGAGGTGGCTGGGTGAAGTAGGGGCAGCTCTGGGGAGCTCTGGTCCCTAGACCTGATTGAGGAGTTGTGACTTGTCAGAGGGAGAGATCCTCCATGGTCACCCCAGGGGGATGGGTCAGGGGAAGGAGGCCCAGAGAGAGTCTGGTTCTGCCTGGGCCTCCTAGATCCCAGTTCCTGCTCCTTCTTCCCTGCCACATGGGCAGCAGGATGGGGTAGAGAGAGCCCAAAGGGAGGAGCTCAGGGGCCTGGCAAAGGTCTGCTTGGAGCTCAGGCTTGGGGAACAGGGTCTCCTCTGACTTCACTGCTGCCCCACTCTTGGGATCAGTTGGGTCCACAGAGACAGAACCACAAGGCTTCCCAGGGCAAGATTCATGGGTCCCTAGGCCCCATCCCTGATCAGGGTCCTCCTCATCTGGAAGCCAGCAGACGTGTAGATATTATGACTCTCCCTGGTAGTAGCATGGGCTGAAGGCTACCTTCTGAGTGTGGTGGGGCATGGGGGAACCTTCTGAGACCTCTGAGCCCAACTCTGCTGCAGATTCACCTGGTAATGAGTGGGTTGGTGCTAGCACTTAGCATTGTGCTCCCTGACTGTGGAGTTAGAGAGAAACCCTAGAGCCCAGGTTACTTAAAAGGATGGCCTCCTTCATACTCCAAGCCTGACTGCTGGGTCCCTGGGCTAGAATTCAATATATGGCCTGACCCCTGTGCCTAAGAGAGAAGAATGCTATGGAGGCAGGTCCGGGAAGGAGGCCCTTCTTAGAAGGTTGCCTTACCTGGGCCAAGTACCCTAGAGCTGCCTAAGGGTAGAGCTACTGACACCATCAGGAAACCAACTCAGTGACAAACCAGGGCAGGGAGGATAGTGAGGAGACTCTGTAGTAAGCCAGGCAGGAGATGATGGTGTACCTGCCTTGAAGGGTGTGGCTGGATTTGAAATGCTTTATGGCAGGGCTTTCAACTAGTTCGTTTTGGTTCCACCCCAGATATACTGAATCAGAACCTACATTTTAACAAGATCCCCAGGTGATTCTTATGTATAACTTCCTGGGAACTTGTTAGAAATGCAAATTCTCAAAAGGGAACTTGTTAGAAATGCAAATTCTCAGCAGGGGTTCAAACCTGAACAAACCCAGTTTGAAGCCCTGCATTATGAATGAGTACCACCCAGGTGCAGAGATGGGCTGGGTATGGTGGAAAGGGAAAGAGAGGAATGTGGCTCCAGTGATGCAGGTAAAGCCAAATAGCCAAGCTTGCATTACCCTAAATTGTCTTTGCCAGTGGAGACTGCATCGGTGGTGGGCATGAAAAACTATGGATGGGAAACTGAGGCCTGGGGAGGGGCAGTGATTTGCCCAAGGTCACTTGGTGGGTGAGCAGCCCAGCCAGAGCCTGAGCCCAGATCTCATGCCCCTTAGTCAGTCCCAGGATGAGAGATGCCCTCAGCACCTCGGCCTCCCCCCACAGACCTCTCAGTACAGGCCTCGTCTGTGAACTCTCTCTCCCCTCTGTCCCTCTTCTGTCCTCTCTTCCACCCTCTCCCCTCCTTGCCCCCACCCCCAGATAAACCAAAATGTTTCCAATTAGGGATCTGCTGAAGTGAGGCAAGCTGGGCAAGATGTCCAGACGGATAACTCCCCGCCTCCCGCTCTAATCCTTGATTACCTCCCCGAGGGGGACTTAGTTAGAAACGGTCATTACCACTAATTACTAGATGACCGCATCACCCTCCTCGGGAGTGGAATGCTGCCGCTGCCTCCTGCCTCCTGATCTCCTGGCCTGCACGCTCTGGTGGCGTGGCCGAGCCTTCTCTCTCCCCCCTGCAAGAAGCTGCAGCTGCTGGTGGCTCAGTTCATGGCAGGGGGCACCCCCACACTGCATAGGCTGCTGCCTGCCCCAGCCCCTCGCTCAGCAGCTCCTGCCTCCTAGGCAGGTCCCTGGGCTTCTGCACTGCCCCCACCCTCAGCCCACCAAGTGCTTCCATAACGGCTTCCTGTTTATCCTCTGCCCTCCTGGGGAGTCTGAGGCTTCACCTAGGAGTGCCACATGAAGGTCTCCTTTATAACATCATGTCTCCCAGCCAGCTGCGGAGGCTTGACAACTTCAGAGATGAAGAGACTGGGAGTGGGTCCCCCAGCCAGTGAAGCCCCAGGAGCGCAGAGCACCCCCCTGGAGTCACAGCAGCCAGCACCCAGCATCCGGGAATTGCCCGTTGGCCTGAGCTGAGCTCCCCAGGAAAGGGCTTGGCCCACATTATCCCTCTTCTTGGCATGAGCAGGAGCTGAGGGGAAAGCAGTGGAAGGCAGCCCCATTTAAGTGCCTGCTGGTGCCTGGTCCTGGGTATTTTATTTGCTGTATCTCATTTAAACCTTCCCATTTTACAGCTGAGAAAATAGGCTCGGAGCGGAAGGGAAGGAAGTTGGGCAAGGGTGAAGGGCAGAGCAGGCTCAGGACAGACCAAGTGTTGACGGCCCCAGGCCAGTGCTCAACAGAGAGGGGAGGCCTGAAGGAAAGGCCTCATGGGAAGGGCAGCGTCAGGAGGAGGTGGAGCGGCTGGGCTCTGGAGCCATCTGGCATGGAATCCCTGGGAGAGGCCAGCAAGCCCAGCCCCTGGGGCGGCCTCAGTGTCTTCCTCTGTACAAAGGGGGAGTCATAACCTCCTCCAGGCCACTGCCTCTGGGCCTTGTGAGAGCCGGCTGAAGCACGGAACCAGAGGCTCTGTAAACTGTGAAGTGCCGTTCCCATGTCGAGCAGTTACTTCACAACAGCGCATGTGTTTCAACAGTGTGAACCTCCGAGTGCTACTGGGTGGAGAAGGAGGGACTGTTAACAACCAGGAAACACACTGAGGTGATGACATATGCCTCTGTGTGGTCAAACCCCACCCAGCAAAGGCTGCAGGAATTCAGACAACAGGTTGGCTGAGGTTTCCCAATGTAGGAGAGCCTCAGTGGCTCCAAAGGCCAGGGAGGACCAGAACGATCCGGTTTGGGTCAAGACACCATGCCTGGGGTCTGCCTTTTGCTGGAAGCTGAGATCCAGATATACCAGACATTTCTCATAGTTTGGGGAGTGGAGGCTGGGCCAGGGGTCACAAAGAGGGGAGAACACTCAGGACACCCACAGTCAATCTCAGACAAGTTGGGTTGTGCCATCCCAACTTCAGATGCCAGGCACAGTCTGCTCCCCGGACCTCTGGGAAGATGAATGTATTTGGGGTTTTAAGGTGGGTAGGGCATGGCAGAGAGTGAGAGGCAGGAGGAAGTAAATTAACCTATTGAGTATTTAATGTAACATGTATTATCTCATTCAGCCCTTGCAAGACACCTACAATGTCGGGGGTCCGCATTTTGTAGTTGATGCTCAGACAGGGGCAGCAATTTACCCAAGATGGCACAGCACATAGAAGGCAAAGCTTGAACTAGAACCCCAGTCTTCTAACTCTCCCTCGTTCAGGATTTGCCTGGTAAGGGGTGAGGGAACCCATCTATGAATGTTCCAAATGCTTTACATATATTATCTAAGTCTCATCTTAGCCGTTTGGAGTAGAAATAATCATTTCCTTATAACAGATGAGGACCATGGAGCTCAGAGAGATTAGGTAACTTACCTAGATCACACAGCAGGTACCCTAAGCCCATGCTCTTCCCTGGAACACAAACTGGGATGTTGCCTTGTAACTGGTGGTAGGTTTCTCTAGCCATTAGACTAGAGGCTCCTTGAGGAAAGGATCTGTGTCATGTTCATTGCCAAATGAGTCCGGGGAGAGTAGGTGCTAGTAATATTCTTCCACAGTAGATCAAATTCATTTACTCATGCCGTTATTGGAGTAGAGGGAAAGGCACTCCTGGCATCAGGAAAAGCTTGGGCAGAGACATGGTGGCAGGAAAGGCTCTGGCTTGTCAGAGAATCTGGGAGTCTGGGGTGGCCAGAGCTTAGGACATGCTGGGGATGAGACAAGAGGCTGGAGAGGGCTGAGAGGCCAGATCTTGAGGAGCCCTAGATGTTGGGTGGCATGGCAGTGCTTGGCCCTGACTAGATGGGTGTGAGGAGGCTGCCTGCAAGTCGGAAAAGACCACCAAGGCAATAATCGTGGTAGCTGCCATTCACTGAGCACTGACCACAGGTGTCAGCCCCTGGCAGAGCATGTGAGGCTCATGCTCTGATTTCATGCCTCAAATCATGCTGGAGGAGAGGCTAAGGAACTTGCTCAAGGTTGCATGGGAAGTGATGGGGGGCAAGAGTCTACCCAGGTCTGTGCTGTTCCCC
This sequence comes from Trichechus manatus latirostris, assembly GCF_000243295.1. Classification (NCBI taxonomy): domain Eukaryota; kingdom Metazoa; phylum Chordata; class Mammalia; order Sirenia; family Trichechidae; genus Trichechus; species Trichechus manatus. Next base: position 5,898,004 of record NW_004444024.1, on the reverse strand, counting down.
TGGCTCTGGGCTGCCTCCCTCGGGATTTCCAGCCAGGGCTTCTGGGATCTTGGCCTCTCTGGGTCTCAGCCCTGGTCCTGGGTGAGGATGGCTATGACCACGACAGGAGTGTTACTCAGCCCTTGTGGCTGCAGATTAGCCTCCTTTTGCCCCTCCTGTCCCTTCAGGGGTCTTTTCTGGGTTCCTGAAGGCCAGCTGGCTCTGGGGGTCCCTGCTGCTGTGGGTCGGGGGGGACAGGGTGAGTGTATGTAGAACCCTTTAGGGCTGTGGGGGCCCCTTTAGCCTGTACTTAGAAGGAGTGCTGCCTGATGCAGTCTGCTCCTCAGAGAAGGCCCAGGAGAAAGGCAGATCCAGGATGGAGCCCTGGTCTTTAGAGTCTTGGATCCCAGTGCCCAGAGCCCGGATCTGGGAAGCCCTTAGGTCTTATAACATCACCAGGGATCATAGAGACCCCCTAAAGCAGCATTTCCCAAAGCATGGATGAGGATAGCACACCTCAAAGATTGAGCTTTGTGCTCAGTGTGCTCAGCAGACTCTGAATTAAACAAAACCAAGCCTTTTGCTTTGCTATAGGACTTCTCAGGGCCTTTAAAATTTAAATGTTCATCATGACACTCCAAGAGGGGGCTTTTACACCGTGTTCCCCAAATGTACTTGACCACAGAACCCTTTTTTCAGTCTCACTGAAGCCCATTCTGGGGAATGCAGTTTTACAGGTATAGACACTGAGGCCCAGAGAGAGGCAGTGATTTCTGTAAGGTCATACAGCAAGTTAGTGGCAGAGTCTAGATTAGAAACTAAATTTTCTGAGTTCTGATCAATCACAAAATTGATAACAATCTCTAACATGTATATAGGACTTTATGGCCTAATGAATGGGTTTAATGATTAAATGAAACAGCAATGGGAAGCTCTTTACTCAAGCTGCATGTAGTAAATGCTTAGTAAAGAGTATGTATTATTATGCTGATTATAATAATCTAGCACTTGCCATAGTGTCTGGCGCATAGTAATTTTCAATGTCAAATGAATCAATAAGGAGTAACAATTCCAACTCACACAGCTGTGTGAGAACTGAATAAGGTAGTGGATGTGAGCTATCTGTGAACTGTAAAACTGTTTATTGTTATTATAGTGATCAGAAAGCTTAGGCAGGAGAAGGGTCACAATCCTGTTATGAATGAGGGCCTGTGGCCCAGAGAGGGGCAGTGATGTGCCCAAGGTCACACGGGTCAGAAGGGAAGCCATGGCACTACCCATGATGGTGCTTTGCTTCTGGGTTCCTGGCTGTCGTCCAACAAAGGCCCCAGAGACCATTGAGGAGAAGGCTGGGACCAGTAGGGGGGGTGAAGGCAATGCTGCCTCTCACAGCCCGTTCTCTTTCCTTCCACTGGTTGCTGCCCTTTGGGTGTGTAGGGCGCTGTCCAAGACGCCGGTGGCCCTGGTGCTGAACCAGACGCAGCACTGCAAGCAGTTGGAGGGCCTGGTGTCTGCACAGGTGCAGCTGTGCCGCAGCAACCTGGAGCTCATGCACACCATCGTGCATGCCGCCCGCGAGGTCACGAAGGCTTGCCGCAGGGCCTTCGCAGACATGCGCTGGAACTGCTCCTCCATCGAGCTCGCCCCCAACTACCTGCTTGACCTGGAGAGAGGTAGGGAGCTGACAGGCTGCTAGCACCTGCTGAATGCACGCAGGTGGGGATGAATGAATACAGACATAAATATGCATGTTTAGATAGGCGGATGAGTTCATGGATGGATGGATGGATGGATGAATGGGTGAAGGATGGATGGATGGATGGATGGATGGATGGGTGAAGAGATGGATAAAGGCATGGATGGATGGACATATGGGTGGATGAATTAATAATGAATTCATTCATAGATACAGCTACTCAGGCATGAATTAATGAATGAATAAACATGGATGAATGAATGTTCCAGCACAGGGTACAGTACAAATGCATGTGTACCCTAATGCATGAATGAAGGGCTGACTGATGCCTGCATCATGACCAAAGGTCATTGCCTGCTGTACTAAAGGCCACATGTCAGAGAGGCTCTTGGAAGGGGGTATATAAAACAGAATGCTATACATTTGATAAAATCCAGCACCCTTTCTTGATGGAAACCCTAAAGAAGACTGAAATAAAAGGGAAATTCCTCAGTATGATTCAGGGCATATATGGAAAACTGACAGCCAGCATTATACTGGATGGAGAAAGACTGAGAGCTTTCCCCTTGAAATCGGGAACAAGACAAGGGTGCCTGTTCTCACCACTTCTATTCAATATTTTATTAGAAGTCCAAGCCATAGCAATAAGACAAGAGAAAGAAATAAAAGGTATCCAGATTGGAAAAGAAGTAAAATTATCTCTATTCACAGATGAAATAAAAGTTTTACAAAAAGAGAGAGAGAGAGAGAGAGAATGCTATAGAGCTCACCCTCAGGGCAGAAACAGGTGTGCCACAGGTAATTCTAGACCAGGCAGACTGAAATTTCTCTGAGACCTTTGTACGGTAGAGAGCCTTCTGATGGGCAGAAACACCCTGATGGATTTAAACTCTCCTCACATGGCAATGATGTCTCTCATGGATCCTTAATGGTAACAGCTAATGTTTGCGCAGCACTTGACACAGCTTCCTTCCTTCCCAAATTATTTGAACTTCAGGAAAAGCCTGTGAGGTAGGTATTATCACCCACATTTTGCAGTTAAGGAAACTGAGGCTTGGGAGGGGGTGGAGCCAGGGCTCAGACCCAAGACCTTTCCACGACAGCCCACAGTGGAGGCACATTGGTTCTTTTACACACTGGTCTCGCCCATTGGGGTGTGAGTTCTTGGAGGAGCTCAGGACTGTGCGTTCATTTCTATAAAGCAGCCCCAACACAGTGCAGGAGCCAGTGAGGGCAAGAGTACTGGATTGTGAGTGTGTGTGTGTGTGAATAGGAGAGTATGAGTGAGGGTGTGCCTATGAGGGTGTGAGGAGGTTTACTGGCTCGTGTGAGTGAGCGTGCAAGTCAGTGAGTGTGTTTGTGGGAGAATGTGGGGGTGGGTGGGATGGCGGACTGATGGCCCTAGTGCTGTCCTCCACGTGCACCACCCTGGTCACAGCCCCTGCCTCCTGCCCACCCTGCTCCCACACTCTGCCCACCCAGCCAGGCAGGGGACAAGGGAGGAAGGTGGGTCGAGGAGGAGGGTGGAAGCCCAAGCTGACCCTGCGTCCGCTGTTCTGCAGGGACCCGGGAGTCGGCCTTCGTGTATGCGCTGTCGGCGGCCGCCATCAGCCACGCCATCGCCCGGGCCTGCACCTCCGGCGACCTGCCCGGCTGCTCCTGCGGCCCCGTCCCAGGTGAGCCACCCGGGCCCGGGAACCGCTGGGGAGGATGTGCGGACAACCTCAGCTACGGGCTGCTCATGGGGGCCAAGTTTTCCGATGCTCCTATGAAGGTGAAAAAAACAGGATCCCAAGCCAATAAACTGATGCGTCTACACAACAGTGAAGTGGGGAGACAGGTAACCACCCACCCCACCCGCCCCCAGATGGTTGTGCTTGTGCCATGAGCCAGAAAAGGGCCACCCAGTGTGCACCGATGGAGGGGTGGGGGCGTGGGCCCCAATCAACCTGTACCCCAACTGCTGACCACCTCCCTCAGCTCCTCCCTCTCCAGCTGGTGGGGGCTTGCTGGGCCCCTCCTCCAGGTGCCCCACCAGGATTCGGGTTGGAGAACGTTGGCAGAGCAGAAGAAGCCCTGAGCTAGGAGTCAGGAGCTCTGAGTTCTGGCCTCGGCTCTGACACTAACTTGCTGTGTGACATTGGGCAAGTCACCTTCCTCTCTGGCCTCAATTGTTGCCATCTATAAAATAGCTCAGTCTATAAATGGTAGGGTGATCTGATGTTCTCTATGTCCCCATCTGCTGGGACCCTCAGGCTCTTCCTCTGGAGCTCTCATCCAAGAGTTGGTGTGACAGGAGGCATGGAGAGGGCTGTGGGACAACAGAGGCTTATACTAAGGAGTTGTCTCTTGGATTTAATGGGAACTCCCTCCCCAGCCTCTGACCCGTCTCAACCTCAGAAACACAGCATTTCCCCAACATCTGTTATTTTCAATTTTTCGTTAATTCCTTAACTCAGTCCACAAAGTGTTGGGTGAGTGAGTGCATAAGTAAAAAAATGGAGCTTTTTATTTTTTTGAAAATTAAAAGAAAACCACACAAATGAACTGTAAATCAATCTGTGTCAGGCACTGTGCCATGTGCTTTATTACTCTTGTCTCCTGTAATCCACAAAACAACCCTGTAGGGAGGTACTATTATCCCGTTACAGATGGGGAAATGACCTGGTGAGTGGCAGCCCTGGCTTCTGTCCAGACATCATCTCAGTCACTCTTCCCTGCCGCCCTTTTCTCCCCATTTAACAGTCACCAAGTGAGTCATAATGACCTTGTGTGCTCAGACAACGTCACACAGGCAAAAGGAGCTCAGGTCTGTGGGACTCCAGGTCCAGAGGCCTCCACGCCCTACCTTCTTCTCACAATGGTCTCCCTCGTGTGAGCATTCTAGGAAGTCTAGGCCAGTCTTGACAGCAGGGGAAACTGAGGCCAAGTCACACCACGGGTCTTTAGCAGAGCCTGGCTGGGGACCCGGGACTTCCACCTCCCAGCTCTGGGGACCTACAGCCAGAGTCACAGAAACTCAGCAGGAGCCCTCTACCCCGCCACTGGCCCAAGAGCCACCCCCGACTCCCTCCTACCCAATGCAGTCCTAAGAGGGTCCTCAGCCTCAGGAGCACACGAGGCCTGTTCCTGGGGCCCAGATGCCAAGGAGCTGGCCTCCCTGGGACCATTTGCACAATGGGCATAGTCCTCCTCCCCCAGGCCACAGGGCCTGTGTGAGGACTAAATGAGATCACGAACAGAAAGTGTGGAGTGCAGTACCTGTCACACAGTGGGCCTCAGGAAGCTCTAGGCCCCTCCCCACCCCACCTCCTCCTGTCTTACGCTAAGGGAGTAAGCATAGTTTACTTCCCTTTGACTCAAAAGCGCCTTGATGTCTTGGGAGGGTGAACATGCCTCTGGGGGCGTGCTGACACAATTCCTGTGCTTGCCACAGGCTTTGCTCAGCAAATTCCAGATTTTATACCCAAGTGGGCTCTAGCACTGTGAGGGGAAAGGAGCCCTGGGAATGTGCCCTTCCTCTGTGCCTCAGTTTCCCCATCTCTTTGATGCAGGGGGTGGGCCCAAGTGACCTTTGCAGCTCTTTTCACAGGGCAGACAGGGCAGAAGGAGGATTTAAAAGGCAGAATTGGAAGGCCCTTTGAAGGCATCTAACCCATTGCCCCTCAGGTACAGATGGGGAAACTGAGGCCCAAGGAAGATGGTGGGGCAGAGTCACTTCCAAAGCTAGAGTCTCACCAAGCCCCAGAGCCTCACCAAGCCCCAGAGCCCAAGCCTCCCCTTTCTCTACCATAATGGTTACTTAAACTGATTTTTTTAAACTAATGTTTTTTTAAAACTAATTTTTTTTAACTAATTTAACTTTTATAGTTCACAAAATCCTTTCATATATGTCATTTCATGTAATCTGTACAACAACTCTGCAAGGTAGGACTTATGTGCCTATTTTGCACGTTTTGTACCTAGTGGTTAAGTGGCTTGTTAAGGGTCACCTGGCAGGAGAGCTGGCAGTGGAGGGAAGAGGCAAGCCAGGCCAACGGGACTTGCACCAAGCACTCACTTCTTTCCTCTCTTCCCTTTCCCCCACCTTCTTCCCCCTCCCTCCCCCTTCTCCCCTTCTTTTTTTTCCAGCAAGCATTTAATGAGCCCCACTTTTGTGTGAGAGAAAGCATGGAACAATTAAAAGCTGCAGCTTTTGGAATCACCCTCTGACCTGGGTTCAAATCCCATCTCTGCGATTTTCTAGCTGTGCAAACTTTGGCATGTGACTTAGCCTCTCTGAGCCTTTGTTTCCTCTTGGTAAAATGGGGGAAATAATGATACCTCCTTTGGAAGGCTATTGTAATGGTTAAACACAATAATGTGTTAGAGTGTTTAGTATATAGTAGGGGCTTGATAAATGGCATCCATTTATCCAAAGGTCACTCTCTTCTGCCTGCCTCTCTCAGCTGCCCCCCAGGTTGGAGGAGGAACAGTGGACCCACAACACTTCACAGCTTTAGAGCAAAGAACTCAGCCACTTGAGGCCCAGAGTGGGTAGTGACCCCTGAGAGCACCGAGCCACGCGGGTGGGAGTTGGCAAGGGCCAGGGTCCTGGGCAGGCCAGGGAGGGGCTCTGGCTGCCAGCCCAATGCCCTCCCCTGTCCGCAGGCTCTCCGTGCCTCTCTGGAAGTGAAGTGTAAGTGCCACGGGGTGTCTGGCTCCTGCTCCATCCGCACCTGCTGGAAGGGGCTGCAGGAGCTGCAGGATGTGGCTGCTGACCTCAAGACCCGCTACCTTTCGGCCACCAAGGTAGTGCACCGACCCATGGGCACCCGCAAGCACTTGGTGCCCAAGGACCTGGACATCCGGCCTGTAAAGGACTCGGAGCTCATCTATCTGCAGAGCTCACCCGACTTCTGCATGAAGAACGAGAAGGTGGGCTCCCACGGGACGCAGGACAGGTAAGGGCCTGACACCAGCCCAGCAGGAAAGGCCATGAGCAAATACGCAGCTGGGTCTCAGTTGGTGTTTGGGGACTAGAGTCACTGCCCAGCTAAGGAGATGGCCCCAGGTTGTCAAAGTAGAGATGCCAGGGTGCAAGGGCCTGTAGCAGAGCTCTGGGAGTGCCTGCTGTGTGCCTTGCCCAAGCAGGGGTCTGTCCCACCTTCCCCTAGTGGGGGAGACAGAGATGGGAAGAAACAATGACTACATCAGGAGACAGGGAGAGAGGTTGCCCAGTCATGAGCAGTTACAGAATGGCACTGGGTAGACAGGAAGAGCAAGGCAGCAGGGGGCTGCTGACTGTTTGAGAGTCAGAGTAGACTTCACAGAGGAGGGGGTTTTGAGGTGGGCCCTGGAGTATGAAGAGGAGTTCGGTAGGCTCACACAGCGATAAGGACATGCCAGACTGAGGGCGTGGTGCATGCAGTGACCCCCAAGGCTGGACACCTGGTGCCCTCAGGCCTTATAGGCAGGGCACAATGTTGAAGGCAAGGCCAGGTCTCACTGGTCTCTGGGCCCAGCATTGCGCAGGCCAAGTCCTGATCTTCACCCAACTGCCCCACAGACTTCAGCTCCGCTCCCCGTCCATGCACCAGAAACCTATCTCCATTTTCAAAAATATGATTTGGGGAGTGTTTTGGAGCTGGACAGAGCCCTGGAGGCCTTCCAAGTGATTTTCCTGAAATGCTAGTCAGCTCTCCTACCTCCTCTCCTCAAGAACCTCCAGGGCTCCCTGCTGTGTGTAGATTGCAGTTTGTCCTTTAGGATAGCACCAGGCTCTGCAGAGGCTGCCCCGTCAACCACCCTGCTCTCCAGCCAGGTCCTGTGCCCACCTGCCTGCAGGCCCCTGACCTGCTGTACCGTCCTTTCCTTCTGCTCATAGTTCCTGCTAAGCCTCCCAGTCCAAGCTCGAGTTGCTTCCTCCTAAAGGGACCCCGATCTGCTCAGTGGGTTCTCCTCTGGTTTCTTCCCTTGCTCAGGGCAGCCACCTCCCCTTTAGGAGCCTCCGTTTTCTCACCCCTGCAGTGGGGGTGGGAACTTCTTCCTCACAGGATGATGTAAGTGAGCGGCCCGACTGGCCCTCAGCCCTGAGTGTGTATTTCCTGCATGGGGAAGGGCCCAGAGCTCCATCAAGGCCAGCCTAGCCATCCTAGAATCCCTTAGGGTGCCTAACGTGGGGCCTAGTGGAGAATACCCCCCCACCCCACCAAAAAAGCCCCTTGCCATCAGGTCGATTCTGACTCATAGCAAGCCTATAGGACAGAGTAGAGCTGCCCCATGGGGTTTCCAAAGAGCTGCTGGTGGATTCAAACTGCTGACCTTTTGGTTAGCAGCCAAGCTCTTAACCACTGCACCACCAGGGTTTGCTGATGGAGAATAGGCCCTCAGTAAATGTTTGTTGAATGAATAAATGAAGGAAAGATAAATGTCATACAACCTCCTCATTGGACAAATGAGGAACTGAGGCCCAAGGGGACGTGGGGGCAGTGGCCAGGTTGTGGCCTCCCAGGAAGTCTGCACAGAGCTGCAGGTGGATCCAGGGCAACTGCACTCACACACCACTTCTCAGATGCACAGCCTTTGTGGAGAGTGAGGTTGGCCAGCTTTCTGTGGAGAGAGAGTGCCCCATGCCCAACATGTGTGCACCCTTCTCCCTGGGCCCAGCACTCTCCCATCTCTTCCTGGAGACACCCTGGTCCCAGTTTCAGAGCCGGGGCTGGGATCCCTATAGATGGCTCCATCATGGCTGCTGCAGCCAATCAGGGAGCCAGTGTTGACTACAGACCTACTGTGTGCTGGGTGGGGCTAGGGAGGTTCTGGGGACCGGGGTTGGGGGGTGGGTTAAGGGGCAGCATTTCCCAAAGATGGTTCTGGAGACAGCTAATCCTGAGACGCTATAATAGAAAGAGTTCTGCACTCAAATACATCTGGGAAATTCTCTGGAGATTCAGAAGACACGATAACCTATTAAAGGCTCTGAGGAATCCTGCTGCGAAGGCTTTGGCTAAGCCCGTGTTTCCCAAAGGTGTTTGCCTGTAGAACTCTTTTATTAAGGAGCCCCTAATAGCATTCCACAAAACTAGTGTTCTGTGGGGTTAAAAGAGTATTGAACCCGAGCGGGGGTGTCTGAGAACGAGTCTGGCACATAGTTGGTACCCAGCCAGCATTTGCTTCCTCCCCAGTCCACAGTCCTGTCTCCAGGAGAGGGAGGGGTGCTTTGGGGGCTCTGTCCTCACAGGCCAGGGCAGCAGGCTCAGGAGGAGGCCCAGGCTCCCATCTGGAGGCCAGATTGAGGGGGTTGGGCAGATGCGAGTGAAGATGGAACCAGGTCAGACCCCCGAGACAGGAAGGAGTGGAGAGCCTGGACTGAGGCAGCCAGGGTAGGTGTGATGAGGACAAGGCAGGGGTGGGGTTCTGGAACCCAGGGGACCAGGGGAAGCACACTGAGTACCCCAGAGCAAACGGGGTCTTTCAGGATCCGGTGAGGGGCTGTGTGTCAGTTCTGATCCTGAGATGGCAGTCTCCTAGGTAGGTGAACTCGAGCCGCTCCCTTCCCTCATCTGAGGCCCAGTTTCATCTGCTGTGGAGTGGGGACCATAACACATCCCTCATAGGGTCAGTGGTGATATACAGTTACATCTACCAAGCGTCTCTGCTGTGCTAGGCAGCGTTAGTCACATGGGAGTTCTCAGTACCAGCAGTACCCCCTCCCTCCAGACCCCAGGCTGCCAGGCCTGTACCTTCCCAGCTGCACCCACTCTGCCTCTGGGGTTTGCCCCCACAATACTGAGGAGGAGACCCCATCCCCACAGCACCACCTGCCAGCCCCCTGGCTTCTGCTGCGCTCAGCTCTCCATCATTCCTCTGGGATAGGCTTTCACAGACATCTGTATTGATCAGCTTCATCTGCAGACAAACAACCCCGATATCTCAGTAGCTGACAACCGTACACACTTACTTCTTGCACCCATTACATGAGGCTGCAGGTCAGCTGTGCTTTTCCTGATTCCGGCAGCAGATGTCGTGGGAAAGAAAAGTGTTCACTTGTGGCAGAAAAACACAGAGGCTACAGGAGCCTAGAGGGGCCTTCACCCAGGTCGGGCATCAAGGAAAGCTTCCTGGAGGAGGGGAGATGGGAGCTTTATTAGCTTAGGGGATTTGTGGGGTCGGATGTAAATAAGCCTTGTTAACTGTAAAAGACATGTGTTCAGGGCATCTCTGGAGAGGCTGGCCCCTAGCTGGGGAAGATGCCTCCCAGCCTTCCTCAAATTCCTTCACCCTGGGGAAACTGGGGCCTCATCAGGGGTCAGTAGTCCATATTCTAAACCCTAGCCCTCTTGTCATGTTTTTCCAGAGGCCTGTGACCCTGCCCCCTCAAGCCCTGGGAGCCAGGCATCCAAGTGGCCCTTCCTCCAGGCCTCATCTTCTCTAACTTCCCCCTGCCCCCCACCTGAGGCACCGTATCAGGCCTCTTCTGGCTCTGAAGTTGGAGGCTTGGTTTTCAGACATTGCATGTCAGGGATTCAGAAATAAAAATGGAACTCCGCTCCCTTCCTACCACCAAGGGTGGAGTAGTCAGCCAGAGGCCTTCAGGATAAACCTGAGGGAAATTAATGGGTATTGAGTGGGTAAACTGAAGCCCAGACAGGTTAAGTGACTTGCCTGAAGTCACACAGCCAGTAAGCGGGGGAGCTGGGATTTGAACCCCATCTGTCTGGCTTGAGGCATGTGTTCTTCCTGGTGTCTCTTGTCTCCTGTCCAGGAACTGCTTGCAGCCCCCACATACAGGTCACCTCCTGACTCTCTCTTCAGGTGCTCCCCTTCCTTCTCACCACGTGATCCCTGCCCAGCTCAGGCTGCTGCCCCAGCCTCCTCCCTGGCCTCCCTGCCTCCAGCCCTACCCCTTCCATTTGTTCTCTCACTGTTCTTAGGTCAAGTCAGGTCCTTTGCGTTTACCTTCCTCTGCTTTGGATTCCATTCTTCAGGAAATATCCTAGATATTTCCTCCTCCAGGAAGACTTCCTGAACTCCCACAGACCCTGTGCTTACCCTGTGTGACCTTGGGCAAGTCCTTTCCCCATTCTGAACCTTGGTTTTCCCATCAATAAATATGAGGATTGGATTTGGTCATCTCTAGGGCTTTCCTGAGGAGCCCTGGTGGTGCAGTGGTTAAGCACTCAGCTGCTAACCAAAAGGTTGATAGTTCATACCCACCAGCCACTCCACAGGAGAAAGATGTGGCAGTCTGCTTCTGTAAAGATTATAGCCTCGGAAACCCTATGGGGCAGTTCTACTCTGTCCTATAGGGTTGGTATGAGTTGGAACCAATTTGATGCCAACGGGTTCTTTGATTAGGTCTTTCCCATCTCAGGCATTCTGGGACTTCTCTGTCCACACACCTGTGGGGACATTTTTACCCCTGTCCCATGTCCCAGGGCACTGCTGCTCCATCCCCAACTGCATCCCATGAAAACATCCCCTCTCGGAGCTTACCCCTCAGCCCTGCTAAAGGGTTTGCCAATCTGAACAGATGTTTTTCACTAAACTAAAGCAGGGCTTCAAACTGGTTTGGTTCAAACTCCTGCTGATAACTTGCGTTTCTAACAAGTTCCCAGGCGATGCTAATGCTGCTAGTTAGGGACCAGTTCTGAGAATCACTAGTAGATCAGTGATTCTCAAAATTTATTATGCATAAGAATCACAGGGGATCTTGTTAAAATGTAGATTCTCATTCAGTATACCTGGGGCAGAAATGCAAATTCTCAGCAGGGGTTTGAACCAGAACGAATGGGTTCCAAGCCCTCAACTGAAGAATTGATAGCAACAGAAGGATATTTGCATGTTATAGAGATCTTCAGTGTCTTCTTTTGCTCGAGAGTACCCAGCAACAACAATGCCCTTAGAGAAGCTGATTATTTCAAATTCTCCAAAGATCAAAAACTCAGAGGTGGACACCTTCCCAGTGGGGCTGAGTCTCAGACTATGGCTGGGGGGAAGCTGGGACGTGTGTGGGGGTCAAGGGGGGAGTGACTGGAGCCAGGCTCACTGACTCCCCCTCCCTCCCCCCAGGCAGTGCAACAAGACATCCAACGGCAGCGACAGCTGTGACCTCATGTGCTGTGGGCGTGGCTACAACCCTTACACAGACCGTGTGGTTGAGCGGTGTCACTGCAAGTATCACTGGTGCTGCTACGTCACCTGCCGCAAGTGTGAGCGCACTGTGGAGCGTTACGTCTGCAAGTGAGGCCCCGTGCCCACCTCACCAGCCCAGGAACACAGACACCCCCCGGAACCCTCGGCGGCTGGGCCAAGGGGCCTGGAGAGACAACCAGTGGGTGTTTGCTTTCCAACGCCAGATGAGGGTGCAAGTTGCACTTGGAAACTACCAGGAAAAGAAGGCCTGGCCACCCTGGCCGAAGGGCTGGGACATCAAAGGAAATGGACAAGAGTAAAAATAACCTGGCAGCGGAGGCCCTAGACTCAGGAGTGCCCACACAGCTGCCTTCCAGGCTGGTTTAAGAAGCCAGTGGCATTAGTTTGACAAGACTGGTATGGACTTGACCTTTCGCGGCCAGAGAGGCCAACTTCCCAGGAAGGAGTCTGCCTGTCCTCATCAGAATGTTCTGCAGGTCCAGCCCTCAGAGACCCCCTCGGCTGCCAGAGCCCCCCAGCCCACCCCAGGGTCTGCGCCTGCTGGGCCCCACCACATGGAACCACTAGCTTGGGTTGTAAATGTTTTTTTTTTTGTTTGGTTGTTTTTTTTTTCTTTCTCTGGGATGTGGGAGCTACAGAAATATTTATAAAACATAGCTTTTTTTTGGGGTGGCTCGCCTCAATTCCTCTTTATATATTATATATATATATATAAATATATGTATAATGATCTATATTTTAAACAAGCTTTTTAAACGGCTGTATGAAATAAATGCTGAGAGAACTCCAGCCCGCCCCTGCAGTTGCTGGCCTCCTCAAGTGAACTCAGTGGATCCTGGGGCTGGCAGGGAGAATGCTCTGCTTTCCAGGCCAGGCGGTCTCCCACTGATGTGCCTCCTTGCACCCCAACCCTGGTCTCCCTGTAAGATCTCTTGGTCAAGGTCAAGGACAAACGTCTTGAAACATAAACCCAGCTGACAGATTCTTTGTTCCTCAGGGACACACACACACACACAGAGGCACACACGCATAGCCTGGTCTTGCTGTCCAACCTGCTAAACGAGCTTCAAGAGAGTCCCCCCTGCCCACTCCCCCGCCGCCCCAGGGCTGGGCACACAGACCTCATGAAGAAGTGGCAGACCCAGGCTGTGGCTAACCCTAGCGGGCTTTCTGTGTGACCCTGGGGAGGGCTTTCCCCTTCCCCAGGCCTCAGTTTCCCCGTTTGCAAAATAGGGGTGGTGGTGATTAAGGTGGGTGACTGGGAAAGGCCCCAGCCTCGTGCCTGGACCAGGCTGGTGGCGGTGCAAGTGGTGAAAAGCAGTTGGATTCCTGCTCTGTTTTGGAGGTGGAGCCAATAGGATTTGTTCCCCATGTGGATATTGGGTGTGAGCAGAGGAGGATCAAGAACGACTGCTAAGTTTTTGGCTGGAACATTGAGGAGGGTGGAGGGGCCATTTGCTGAGACGGGGTGGAACGCTTTGTAGGGGAGGACTAGAGTTCAGACGTGGACATGTGAAGACTGTGATGTCATTGGGCTCCCAGTGGAAATACTGAGTAGATGTGCAGAGATTCGAGTCTGCAGTTCTGGGGAGAGGCCAGGCCTGGAGAGACACATTCGGGTGTCATCACTGAGGGAGTGGGTGGTGTAGGAAAGGGAGAGGTTACTAAGGCCTGGGCCTGGGGCACATCTGCCTCGGAGGTCAGGGAGATAAAGAGGAACTGTCAAAGGAAACAGAAGTAACGGCCAGGGAGGTAGAGGGATGCCAGGTAGGGGTCCTGACAGCCCAATGAAGACAGGGTGTCATGGCGCGCAGAGTCACGGTCCCTGTCTGAGCTTTAGCTTCACCTCCTGGCACGTGAGCGGCACTAATGATCAGGGATGAACAAATGACAAGCGTCCTCAGTGCCTGGCACAAGGTGTGGGGCTCCAGAAAATGGAAGCAGTTATCAATCTGTATCTTTGCACAGCCACGGGGTGATCACACAGACAAAAGATATAAAAAAAACTTTATAAACTGGATGTCTGTGTCGATGGGAGCAGACATTAATGCTGAAGGGAGGGGTCTCCTCCCCAGAGCCAGCTAAGGACTGAGCCGTTACCTGGTGCTGGGGCAGAGAGGGGCCTAGGTAGGATTCAGGCAGGTGAAGCTGGCATTCCTGGGCATGGAGATGGCATGGACCAAGCCCCAGAGGCTGGACTGGCCCTGGGTAGGAGCAGGAGGGTTTTGTGGTCATCCACCAAGCCCCTTCCTGCAACCTCACAGTGGGGATGGTCAGAGTCACAGAACCATGGGCTGGAAGGGGCCTCAAGATAAGTCTTCTGGTCTCCCCTCAATCTGCTTTGCAGATGAGGAAATTCAGAGATGGGAAGGGCCTTTCCTGTGGTCACAGAGCTGATAAAGGAGGCTAGGGGTGGGGGTGCAGGGCCTGCCGGGGCAGGGCTCCAGCCAGCATCTATGCAGCAAGCTCTTGGTGACTGTTTTCCAAGCCTCCATGAAACAAGCCCCTAGAGTGTGTTCACTCCCAGGGCCAGGGCCTCCCCTGCTCCACAGCCTGCGTTGGCTCCCCAGGGCCCACAAACCCAGTCCCCAGTTCCCTGGCCTGGCATCCAAGCCCCCCTCCCCCAGGCCCCAGCTGACTTTTCCAGCCACATTTCCTGAGACTCCCCAGGGGTCCCCCCTCTGCTCCAGCCACAGGCATAACGCTCCAGATACTTAAAGCCTAACTCGGATCCCTCTGGGCCTCTGCTGTCCTCTCTGGCTAGAATGCCACTTTCCCTGTTGGAATCCTGTCAGCCCTCACAGCCCGACTCCACAAGCCTTCCCAGGTGGAAGGGGTCTCTTCCTCTCAGGATCCCCAGTCTTTTGAACCTTTAAAGCAACCGCCACACTCCCAGTAGCAATCGATGCTCACAACCCTTTCACGGCCCAGCTGAATGGTCCCCTTCCCCAGAAAGCCTTCCCTGACCACCCCCAGTCTGGTTCGGGACCTCCTCTGGGTTCCCACAACTGCGGTGCCCTCTGAGACTGCACTGAGCAGAGGTGTGGTGGAGTTCTGCAATGTCTGAATCTGCCTCCCCCACCTGCCTGAGGACAAAACATGCCTCAGGAATGTTGAATTTAGGGGCTGACTTTGGACCTTAACATGGACAAGCAAATGGGGACACCAGACCAAGAACCCACAATGGCTCATAGAGTGATCATAATAATATAAATACTAGCGTTTGTTGTGCATCTACTGTGTGCTATTCCAAACACAGTGTCCCGAGTAATCTTCATGTCTCTCCCCACCCCCGGTGGGTACTGTTATCACAGTTGACAGATGAGCATTCTGAGGCTCTGGGAGGGGAGGTGTCTTACCCCAGGTCTCAGAGGAAGTTCATAGCAGAGCAGGCTCTGAGCCCAGGTTTGTCCAACGCCAAACTCTGCTCCCTTCTCAGGAAGCCTCACTCTAGCTAAGCATGGGGAAGAGCAACATCGGAGGCAGCAGACTGTTTACTGGGGTGAGCAGGGGGCCTGAGCAAAGAGGGGAGTCCTGGAGGCTCAGGACAGGAGACCCAGCTAGGCTTCTCAGTGGACCTGAGGACTGCTGCTGGCCTGTGACCAGGCTCTGTACCTTTCTGGCTGGCCAGGGACTGGATAGCCAAGGGCAAATGGAGGGCTGGCCCCTGGACACTCCTCACCCTGACAGGTCAGGGTTCTAAGAATGCAGTTAGGTATGGCCCCCACTCAGGTCAGACAGGGGATGTGGCCTCTCCCAGTGTGAAATCACAGGGCTCCAGCAACTCCTAGAATCTCAGGAGTGTATCTCAGTATCTCATTGTGCTCAGAGATTTAGAATAAAATCTTGGTATCTTAGAATTCTAGAGTGAAATTCCTCAAAACATTGCACAGCAGGCAACTCAAAGGATTTAAAAGGCCCAGGCATCGATCCATGGGTGTCAGAATTTACCAGCAGGATTCATGACCTAGTCCATGCGCCATCCCTCTCCTCCTAAGGGGCAGCAGCCGCCAGAGATGGAGACTCCCTGGTGATGATAGAACCAGCCGCTTTGAGGAGGCTTCTGGACCAAGTGTGGGAGGCGGCTGGAGACACAGGAGAGAGGGGCCTGGGGAAGAGAGACAAGAAGGCGGCAGAGAGGAAACAGGAACTCTTGAAAAGAAGGCAAGATTAGTTTGGTGGGAAAGGAGAGAATGGACAGATAAGTCCCCCTGGGGAGACCTGGTAGAGGCCAGAGAAACCAGCAAGGGGTCCAGGCCCAGGCCGCAGCAAGCTGATGGTCTGTTGTTCTTGAGGTCATGGAGACCAGCTGCCAGGTTACACAGACCAGGCCTCTGGCAGGATGCAGGCCCCAACCTGGGACCCCAGATCCAGGAGGGGCTGGACCAAGGTAGGGGAAGTTTTTGTCTGGGAGGCAGGAACCCCAACATCTATTCTATTCTCTTGCTGTGTGACTCCAGAGAGCCACTAACTCTCTCTGAGCCTCTGCAGTGGTTGTCTCATTTAATTCTCACAAACATTTTGAGGGGCAGGGCCCAGCATCTGTGTTTCATTGATAAGGAAATTGAAGCTCGGAAAGGGAAGCAACTGGCCCAAGGTTGCAGAGCAAGAAGTGGCAGAGCCAGGATTTGAACCCGAGATCTCCTGGCTCCAATTTCCGAGCCTGTTCTCTGCCTCCATGATGGGCATCCCAGTGATGAAGGTGGCCTCCAGGCTGAGTGGATGCTTGACTTTGTGTGCAACTGGAGAGGCTTGGCATGGTGTCACACAGGAGGACAGGGAGCAATTCACGACACAGCCCTCCTTGACCCATGTCGCAGGGACAGGGAAAGGTAGTCCAGGGGCACCAGAGTCCCCATTCCCATCCCATCAGGCCTCAGCTCAGCCCCGTCCTCCCTGCCCGGTCCTTCCTGCTGAGACCCTCACCACTGCTCAGCCCCACCTGTGTTGGGGTGTGTAGTAGGGGTGAAACACTTGTGTCCCCCTCAGTGGGTCCCCAACACTTAGCTATTATAGTAGAAAGGAAGGAAGGAAGAAGGCAGGCAGAGCCCCTGAGGGCTTCAGGGACTTGGGGAGAGAAAGCCCACTTCTCTCTGGGTGTTGGGGTTTGTTGTTGTTGGGTGCCATCAAGTTGATTTTTGACTCATAGCAACCCCATGTGGCAGAGTAGAACTGCCCCATAGGGTTTTCTAGGCTGTAATCTTTATGGGAGCAGATTGCCAAGTCTTTTTCCCACAGATCCCCTGGGTGGGTTCGTTGGGGGTAGGGAGTGGAAAATCAGGAAGACCTTATGGAAGAGGTGCCATTTGCATGGGGTCTGGAAAGCTGAGTAGGATTTCAAGAGAAGGAGGAGGTGGCAAAGGGGAAGGATCTGCACACGCAAAGGTGTAGCAGCAGGAAAGCTTGAGGTATGCACGCAGATGCCCAGAAGTGGGGTGTGGCTGGAGCTCGGGGTGCCATGGATACTAGGGCAGCAAAGGTCCAATCCAGGCTTCCTCAGGCTCTGGGCTGGTGAGTTAGAGCCAGGGTGTCTCAGGCCACCCCCACCATGGCGCTAGCCCCTGGTTTGTCTGTCCACTGCCCGCCCGCCCGCCTGTAGAAATGGCTGACTTCAGCCAGAGCAATTTAACAGCCTTGCATTTAATGGGTCCCTTTGCTCCTGTAGACCAAATCAATATCCGCTCAGGTTACCAGGCCCAGGACTGCCAAAGACATTTTCCTCACCAGCCCCTTGGTTCCCATTGCCTCACCTTGGAGACTCCAGCAGGAGGGCTGAAGGGCTGAGGTAGGGGGATAGAAGGTGGAGGCAGCTGGGTGGAGGAGCAGGAGGAGGCGGTGGAGTGTCACGTTGCAATCCCAGGCACCCCTGTTCAGCTGGCAGAGGGATGAGCCCTCGTCATGGCCATGAGGCTGACAGGTGAGGCCTGGCCAGGTGAGGCTTGTGAGAGCCCCAGACTCCAGCTCTTGGACAGAGGCACAGCTATAGTTCAAATCCAAGTGTTTATTTTATGTTACCACTGTCTTTGCGTTCATAAAAGCTTGTTGTGGCTAGGGGTCTTGGGAACAGGGGCTGTCTGGGAGAGGCTGGGATGGCGCGGCCCTCCGTAGCAGCCTGTTAGATATCAAGACCTTGAAGTCTCCTACCAAGCCAACATTCTAAGAGTCATTTATTCTTAAATTCTGGACCTTCACTCTGAGGACCTTCCGTGGCCCTGGGATTTCAGAGCTCCAGGCCTCAAGGTAAGAAGATTCTAGCATGGCTAGTATTTGAAGAATCCAAAATTGTATGCCTTTGCTTTTCTCCACCCAAAGTGTCATTGTGATTTTTCTTGTGTTTACACCCTCTTTCTTCACTTCCAACTACGTCTGACCCATCTGACCAAAAGGGTGGCGTGGAACTGGTAAGCAGGGAGCCCACTTGATGCAGACCCTGGTTCTGTTTGGCCCTGGAATTTCCCTCGATACTTCCCGGCAAAAGGACGGACAACCTGGGCACCACCTAATCTGAGGTCAGCCCTGGATCGTCCTAGATGGTTTCCCTGCTAAAGCCTGCAGCTGCCTCCTTGGCATTCGTGTAGCATTGTGGCCAGCTGCAGGCATAGGGGAAGCTGGGTCTTTGTGCTGGCGCCATCTGCTCACTGATGTGAGGCTGGGGCAGGGCACTGCTTCTCTCTGGGCCTCGGTTTCCTCATCTGTCAGTGGAGTCATGCTGTCTAGACTGGCCCACTGCTGTCAGGTCAGGGCTGGAACAATCTGCCCAGAGGGACTTGGATGGGTGGGGAGGGCTGAGTCTGTGATGGGGCTTGTCTGCCATCCTCTATTGACACCCACCAGCAGCTCTCCTTCCCTATGGCCTTTCCCCTCCTGGCAGTTGCTGTGGGCTGTCCTTCCCTCCAGCTGTCTGCAGGGCAGACCTGCAGGTCTCTGAGGGCTCCTCTCCCTGCCCCTTGTTCCTATTGTCACAAGTGACGGGGGCCTGGATTCTCAGGAATAGGGCAAGGATGGCTGCGCTAAACACTCCTTGTCCAGGCCAAAGCCCAGCCTTGGTCCGAAATCCATTTCTGGAGCAAAGGAAAACACAGACACTCACCATCTGCACACACACAGCATGCCTACCACAGCCACTTTGTCAGTCAACAAACCTCTACTGATAACTGTAATGAGCCAGGCTCTGCCAGGCACTGAGGAAACAGAGCTGAGACCAACACGGCTCAGAAGTGAGGAAGAGATCATAACCAAGGAGTCAGCAAAGTGGTGCGGGAGCCCGGGGTCCGGGTGGGGAGACGACTGACCCTCTTGGGCAGTGAAGGGAGTCAAGGAGGGCCTCCCAGAGGAGGCGCCATGGGCTCTGGAGTTGGAGCTGGAAGGATGAGGATACCCAGGCAGTGAGAACAACGTGGCAAAGGCTCAGAGATTGGCAGAGCAAAGCCTCCTCAGAATGTGTGTGTGTACACACACACACATAAACATACACACACATACACACAGGCCTTCCTGTTTATGGAAAAGCCTAGCTTTGGGGAATTCCCCAGTAGGATGCGTGGGAGGGGTGTGCAGGAATGAAGTCCAGCTCCTCTCTCACACACAGCTCCTTTGATAGCTAGGATCCAGCTATCAAAGTAAAGGGGCGGGGAGGGTTTGCCCAGATCCTTGATGAAGCCCTGAACACGGCAGTCTCCTGAGGTTTAGGGGAACTTCTCATTCTCTCCTCAGAAAGCCGTGGGCTTTGGTGTGGGCCTTTCCCCACCATCAAATCCCACAGCCCTAGCGCCTCACAGGGCCTGCTCCACAAATGGCTATGTAGGAAGGAGGGCTGGGATGCCTGGGGTGCCATCTTGTTCCCACTATCGCTTGTACCCAACCCAGGCCCAGCCCAGACACGGACCAGAAGCTTAGTGGATGATGGAGTGAGGGTCCTGTGCCAGAGGGGCAGGAAGCCCTCTGAGATCTGTGGCTGGGGTTTCAGGCCAGGCTCTAGATGGGTGTTGCCTTTTAGAGGGTGCCGCCTACCTGGTGACTGGCAAACCAGCCCACACACTTCACTCCTGAGCACCCAAAGAAGCAGCCAGTCCCCTGTCCTCCTCCAGACTCTGGAAGGTTAGCCCCAATTTACAGATGAGAAAACTGAGGAACAGAGGGCTCTGACTCCCTGTGGTTCTGACTTCAGTGGGCCCCATGACAAACGGCAGCCCTGTGCCTAAGTGCTTTCCCATATCATCTCACCTGTGCTCATGTTTCTCGAGCACCTGCTGTTTGCTGAGGGCTGCCCCTCATTGTGAGAGGGGGTAGGGGAAGAATCTCCAGGGCTCTCTGAGGACCTGGATCCATGGAAGGTTTGAGGTAGAAGTAACAGAGCCCCACACTTTCTGCCCTGGGACCTGCTTCCTTGGCAGACCCAGCTGCTTGGGCCTGTCTGCTTGAGGTAGGACATCTGTCCCCTGGATGAAGCTCCCAAAGGGGGTGCTACTGGAAGCCACAGTGTCTTAGAATCCAGTTCAAGAATCTTAGCACCCTAGACTCACAACACCTTGGAATATGAAAGCCTAGACTGAGCCATCCCTTCACTTGCTGACTGAGCCCCGACTGCGGTAGTAATAACGTAGCCCCAGGAGCCAGAGAGGGTCCTGGGTCCCCCTAGGCCAAGGAAGGAGAAGCCACAAATATTTAGTCTGTGTGGAAGGGAGCACGGCTCAGATCCTGGCCTGTGGCTGTGCCCCAGGACCTGTGCCAGGAAGCACGACACAAAGGCCCGTGAGAGCCCTGCCCCCGTGTCTTTTAGTGCAGAGACCCCAGACTCATCACGTTAAGTGAGCCAGTGCTTGAAAGGTCCTGATACAATGGCTCTGGGCCCAGGCAGCTTGATTGAGGGCTGGGATTTGAGGGGACACAGAGGCTCCTAGAGCCCTGTCACAAATACATTTTTGCACAAACCTGCTATGGTGCCTGAAACACCACCATTATTCTCATTAAGTTCCCCTTCCCTGAAAAAGCAACAAGCACAACAACCATAATAATAACAACCCATGTGTGCACAGAGGGGTACAGTTTACACAGGGCTTTTTTATCCCCCAGCGCCTCATAACAGTTTTGTCAGGCAGGTACTGTTATCACCATTTTAGATGGAAACCAGGACTCGGGGGTGGGTCGGGTGGGTAGGGGGTGGTGTGACTTGCCCAGGGTCACAGAGACCAGTAGGTGGCTGGACTTAGGCCAAGTCTGACTGTGGATCCCTGGCCCCCAGCTTCCCTGGGCAGTGACAGCCAAAGAGAGTGCCTGGGGGATTCCCCAGGAAGGAGCGATCAGCTGCAGAGCTGAGGCTTAGACCAGCCCCAGGCCTGCAAGCCAGGCCTATCCCAGGCTGGGAAGCAGTTGGACCTCAGGCTCCTCCTTTTTCCTCTACAGCCAGACTTCTCCCGCTGGCCTCAAACCTGGGCACAGCTGGACGATACCCAGATCTGGGTCTCGCTGTATGAGCCTCAGATTTACCCTCCCCACCACCCTCCAGTCCAGAGCCCCCCTGGTTTTCTCTCTGTGAATGGAAAGCTCCATCATTCATCGTTCCCCCCACCTATTGTTGTCATTGTTGTTAGGTGCTGTGGAGTCAGTTCTGACTCATAGTGACCCCATGTACAACAGAAGGAAACACTGCCCAGTCCTGCACCATTCTCAAAATCATTGCTATGTTTGAGCCCATTGTTGCAGCCACTGTGTCAATCCATCTCATTGAGGGTCTTCTTCTCTTTCACTGACCCTCCACCTTACCAAGCATGATGTCCTTCTCCAGGGACTGGTCCCTCCTGATAACAGGTCCAAAGTACATGAGATGAAGTCTTGCCATCCTTGCTTATAAGGAGCACTCTGGTTGTACTTATTCCAAGCCAGATTTGTTTGTTCTTCTGGCAGTCCATGATATATTCACTATTCTTTGCCAATGCCATACTTCAAAGGCATCAATTTTTTTTCTGTCATCCTTATTCATTGACCAGCTTTTGCATGCATATGAGGCAATTGAAAATACCATGGCTTGGGTCAGGCACAACTTAGTCCTCAAAGTGATATCTTCGCTTTTTAACACTTTAAAGAGGCCTTTTGCAGCACATTTGCCCAATGCAATATGTCGTTTGATTTCTTGACTGATGCTTCCACGGGTGTTGATTGTGGATTCAAGTAAAATGAAATGCTTGACAACTTCAATCTTTGTCTCCGTTTATCATGACGTGGCTTATTGATCCAGTTGTGAGGATTTTTGTTTTATGTTGAGGTATAATCCATACTGAAGGCTGTGGTCTTTGATCTTCATCAGTAAGTGCTTCAAGTCCTCTTGGCTTTCAGCAAGCAAGGTGGTGTCACCTGCATATTGAAGGTTGTTAATGAGTCTTCCTCCAATCCTGATGCCCCATTCTTCTTCATATAGTCTGTCTTCTCAGATTATTTGCTCAGCATACAGATTGACTAGGTATGAGGAAAGGATACAACCCTGACGCTCACCTTTCTTGACTTTAAACCATGCAGTATCCTCTGGTTTTGTTCACATGACTGCCTCTTGGTCTATGTACAGGTTCCTCATGAGCACAATTGCTTTATAATCGCTGTTCTTCACAATGTTGTCCATAATTTCTTATGATCCACACAGTCAAATGCCTTTGTATAGTCAATAAAACATAGGTAAACATCTTTCTTGTATTCTCTGCTTTCAGCCAAGATCCATCTGACATCAACAATGATATCCGTCATCCCAAGTCCTCTTCTGAATCCGGCTTGAATTTCTGGCAGTTCCCTTTTGATGTACTGCTGCAACCATTTTTTAATTATCTTCAGCAAAATTTTACTTGTGTGTGATATTAATAATATTGTTTGATAATTTCCACATTTTCTTGGATCATCTTTCTTTGGAATGGGCACAAATATGGATCTCTTCCAGTTGGTGTGCCAGGTAGCTGTCTTCCAAATATCTTGCCATAGATGAGTGAGTGCTTCTAGCATTGCATCTATTTGTTGAAATATCTCAACTGGTACTTCACCAATTTCTGGAGCCTTGTTTCTTGCCAGTGCCTTCAGCACAGCTTGGATTTCTTCTTTCAATACTATTGGTTCTTGATCATATGCTACCTCCTGAAATGGTTGAACGGTGACCATTTCTTTTTGGTAGAGTGACTCTGTATTCCTTCCATCTTCTTTTGATGCTTCCTGTGTTGTTAAGTATTTTGCCCATAGACTCCTTCACTATCACAACTTGAGACTTGAATTTTTTCTTCAGTTCTTTCAGCTTGAGAAACGCCGAGCATGTTCTTCTTTTTTGGTTTTCTAACTCCAGGTCTTTGCATGTTTCATTATGATACTTTATTTAGTCTTCTCGAGCCACCCTTTGAAATCTTCTGTTCAGCTCTTTTACTTCATCATTTCTTCCATTCGCTTTAGCTACTCTACCTTCAAAAGCAAGTTTCAGAATCTCTTCTACCATCCATTTTGGTCTTTTCTTTCTTTCCTGTCTTTTTAATGACCTTTTGCTTTCATCATTTATCATGTCCTTGATGGCATTCCACAGCTCGTCGGTCTTCAGTCGTTAGTGTTCAATGTATCAAATCTATTCTTGAGATGGTCTCTAAATTCAGGTGGGATATACTCAGGTTGAACTTTGGCTCTTGTGTACTTGTTTTAATATTCCTCAGCTTCAATTTGAACTTGCATATGAGCAAATGATGGCCTGTTCTGGAGTCGGCCCCTGGCCTTGGTTTTACTGATAATGTTGGGCTTTTCCATTGTTTCTTTCCACAGATGTAGTCAATTTGACCCTTGTCTATTTCATCCAGCGAGGTCCACGTGTATAGTGGCTGTTTAAGTTGTTGAAAAAAGGCATTCCAATGAACAAGTCGTTGGTCTTGCGAAATTCTATTATGAGATCTCTGGTGTTGTTTCTATCACCAAGGCCATATTTTCCAACTATTGATCCTTCATTGTTTCCAACTTTTGCATTCCAACCACCAGTCATTATCAATACATCTTCACTGCATGTCTGATCAATTTCAGACTTCAGAAGTTGGTAAAAATCTTCAATTTCTTTATCTTTGGCATTAGTGGTTGGTGCATAAATTTGAATAATAGTCATATTAACTGGTATTCCTTATAGGCATGTGGATGTTATTCTATCACTGACAGTGTTGTACTTCAGAATAGATCTTGAAATGTGCTTTTTGATGATGAATGTGATACTGTTTCTCTTCAATTTGCCGTTCCCAGCATAGTAGACCATGTGATTGTCTGATTCAAAATGGCCAATACCAGTCCATTTCAGTTTACTAATGCCTAGGATCTTTTCAATCTTCTCTCAGAGAAAAGATTGAAGTTGTCACAGATTTCATTTTACTTGGATCCACAATCAACATCCATGAAAGCAGCAGTCAAGAAATCAAAAGACACAGCACATTGGGCAAATCTGGTGCAGAGGACCTCTTTAAAGTGTTGAAAAGCAAAGATGTCACCTTGAAGATTAAAGTGCACCTGACCCAAGTCATGGTATTTTCAATCGCATCGTATGCATGTGAAAGCTGGACAATGAATAAGGAAGACCGAAGAAGAATTGACGCCTTTGAATTGTGGTGTTGGCAAAGAATATTGAATATACCATGGACTGCCAAAAGAACAAACAGGTCTGTCTTGGAAGAAGTACAACCAGAATGCTCCTTAGAAGCAAGGATGGTGAGACTACATCTTACATACTTTGGACACGTTGTCAGGAGGGATCAGTCCCTGAAGAAAGACATCACACTTGGTGAAGTACAGGGTCAGCTAAAAAGAAGAAGACCCTGAGTGAGACAGATTGACACAGTGGCTGCAACAATGGGCTCAAGCATGGCAACGATTGTGAGGATGGCGCAGGACTGTGCAGTGCTTCTTTCTATTGTACACAAGGTCGCTATGAGTCGGAACCGACTCGACAGCACCTAAAAACAGCAAGAACAGTAAATGCCTAGGATATCTACATTCAAGTGTTCTATTTCATTTTTGACAACTTCTGATTTTCCTAGATTCATACTTTGTACATTCCCTATTGCAATTATTAATGGCTGTTTGCAGCTGTTTCTTCTCATTTTGAGTAGTGCCACATCAGCAAATGAAAGTCCTGAAAGCTTTATTCCATCCACGTCATTAAGGTCAACTCTGCTTTGAGGAGGCGGCTCTTCCCTAGTCTTACTTTGAGTGCTGTCCAACCTGAGGGGCTCATCTTCTGGTACTATATCAGTGTTCCACTGCTATTCGTAAGATTTTCACTGGCCAATTTTTTTTAGAAGTAGATTGGCATGTCCTTCTTCCTAGTCTGTCTTAGTCTGAAAGCTCCACTGAAACCTGTGCACCATGGGTGACCCTGCTAGTGTTTGAAATACCGGAAGCATAGCTTCCAGCATCATGCAATTCACCACAGTACAACAAACTGACAGACCAGTGGTGGCCCAATGTATTCGATATGCAAATTCTCAGGCTTCATCCCAGACTCTGGGGGTGAAGCCCTGCATCCTGTGCTTTAACAAGCCCTCCAGGGGATTCTGATGCCAGAGATTGAGAGCCACTACTCTAACACATACATCTGACCTCATCACCGTGCTGTTTAACACCTGCCATGGCTCCCCATTGTCTGCAGAATATATCCTACCTCCTCAGCCAGAAGGCATGGGAGAACTTCTGATCTGGCCCAGGGATCAGCCTCTCCAGTCTCATCTCCCAGCCTCCTCTCCCAGTCTACTTCCCTCTACCCCTACAAGCACACGTCTTCCCTACCACCTTCCTGAATGTCACAGTTCTCACTCATGCTATCTCCTTTTTATGTCTCCAGCCACATTCCTCCTGCCTGGACTGCCTCTTTCTCTGGGCAGCCTAGAAACGTTTATGATCTTTCAACACACTCTGCCTCTGGGAAGTCCTCCCTGACCTCTCCCAGCAGAGATGGCTTCATTTTGGTGTTCCACACTCGTGGGTTCCCTTCTGGAACAGCACTAGTCACCCTGTGTGCTCCTGCCTTTGTCAACATCCACCTCTCCCACGTGGTCTGTTTCATCTTTGTGCAAGACCTGGCCCAGGGGAGGCCTCGTGAACTCTGAGATGAAAACAACAAGGAGGCCTGAATGCAGGATCAGGAGCTGCTGCTTCTAAACTGAGCCCAGCTAGATTAGGTTATCTCTGGGTACAAGCCCTGGGCTGTTCCCACTACCTGGGCCTCACCATGGGCCCTGAACAAGTCCCTGCCCCTTGGGCCTCTGTTCCCCATGTGTAGGGGGGTGGGGCAGAAGCAGCCCCCTGCTGGAGTTTAGTGATCCATCTTCAGCCCCTGGGTCAAGGTCACAGTTGCCCCTCACTCCGGGGCTCCAGTTCTGCCTGCTAGCTATCCTTCCCCCCTAGCACTCCAGGAATGTTGACCATAGTACCTGTCCCAGTCTCTGCACAGCCAGGGTGTCACCTACTCCCCCACACCTGCAGATGGCCCACTTCATAGGTTGGGAAAGTGAAGCTAGGGAAACAGGACCTGGCTTTCAGCTGAACCCACTGAGGGTTCAAGTTACCCCTCACTGGGCTGGTTGGGAGGAGGTGAGCCTCCCCTTCCCTAGCTGTGGAGCCAGCTCCCTACTGGCCTCCCTGAGCTCACTGCCCTTTGCGGAGCCTAAACTGGGACCAGGCAGGCCTGGGGGGAATCCCCGACATTGGGCTAGTTACAGAATCTGGTGCCTCTGTTTCCTCCCCTTTTTACATGTCCACGACCACACACACCTCACAGAGCCGTGGTGAGGACTGAACATGTGGGTGCCTAGCAAATGTCAGTCTTCTCCCCAGTACCCTTACTTGCTGTCTGCTCTGTGCCAGGATGCTGGGGACAGAGGATGCCCTCCTGGTCAAGGGGTCCCTTTCCTCTCTCCAGCATTCCTGGAGTTCCAGTCACTCCTTCCTGCTCTGTCTACAAAGAGCTTCTGCCTCCCTGGTGTGATCTGAGGGTTCTGGGAGCCCCTCCTCCACCTGGGCTTGAGGCCTGGGATTCCACCTGCACAGCTGCTTCCCTTTGGAGTCAGGCCCTTCCCCAGGGGAATTACAGGTCCCTGGGGAGGTGATTCCTCAGACCCTCTCCTGCAACCAGGTTCACCCTACCCTTCCCAGCTGACATATAGCTCTGGTATATACAGCCAGGCCTGATTCCCTGATTACTCCCCAAATGGTCTGACTTTCCTCCAACTTCTCGCCTGTTTTGTGGTGATCCAGATGGGCCACAGATGGGAGGGATGAAGGGAGGGAGGGGGCAGGGGAGATTCTGGGAGGTGCTCATCTCCTCTGGAATCTCAGTGCTCCTGGGGCAGGGGACTGGGCCACATGACCTCTGCCATTCTTGCTGGTCCTGAGAGCCTGGTGTCTTCTGGAGCTGAAGATGAACCACTGGACTGGAGGGTTTGTGCCTAGTCCAAATCACTTGAGGTGTGTGTGGCTGAGCTATTGGATGAATAACGTATGAATGAACAGATGGGTGAGTGGGTGAATGAACAGACTGATACATGGAGAAATTAATGCTTCTATGGTTGGATGGATGGATGGATGAATAGATGGATGGAAGAACGGACGAATGTTTGTGGAGGTAGGTAGGTGGAGGAATGAATGATTCCTTTGAAGATGAAATAACAGAGAGATGAGTGACCAGAAGGATGAGTGGGTGAGTGGACAAATCTGGGGCTAGTGAAACTGGAGGATGGTCAGTGCTCTGACAAACAGACTTTGAATCCAGTGGCATCTCAGCAGTTGAAATCATGGCTCACATCTAAGATGATGACATAAAATAAGGATACAGGTAAGACTTTGCATCTGGTTTCATAAAGTCAAGTGCATGAGCATGGAGTCAGGGTGTCATCTTGGGCTGCAAACAGGGGAAGGAGTGTCTCATACTCTGGACCTCAGTTGTCTCCTCCCTAAAATGGGAGAGGGGTGCATAGCATATCCTTGCCTCCTCCCAAAGTCTCTATGAGGTGCTTGGTGGCCACTCTCTTTGGGCAGGTGGCCTAACTGAGGCCCAAAGTGAGAATTGGCTGGGCAAAGCTACCCAGAAAGTTGGGGGCAGAATCAGAACATTATGATCTGGCCTCCCATCCCCTACAAAGGATTCCTGGACACACAGCACACTCATCTCCTCTACTCCCCTAACCCTCCTGGGTCCCCAACCTCTCTCCAGCTCGCTTAGGGTTTCCTCATCTGCCTGGGCCTCCATCCCCTCTGTGTCGTCCTCGATCACCACTGCACCCCTCCACAGGATGGGTTATGGGCTGTCACCCTCTGAGCCAACCCCTCCCAGGGCTGTAATGTCTCTGGGCGTGTGTGCCTCTCCCGGGCAGCACGCAGCACAGCTTAGCCTCTCCACGTGTGCCCTCCTATGGAGTGGGCTCTGGGGACCTGTGAACAACATCGGGCTGCCACTTCACAAACACCAGGACCAGCGACTGTCCACCAGCTTCCCACTAACCTGATGGGAAACTTAGAGTCGGCAGCTGCCCTCTTTGGGCCTTGGTTTCCCTTCTGTACAACACAGAGCTGGTTAAAACTCAGACCCTTCTAATCCTGACGTTTGAGGATGCCTAGGACCAAGAGACCCTCCCTCCCCTTCCTGGCCCTCCTGCAGGACAACCGCCCCTCTCTGATCCACAGACCTGACCCTCCCAACTCTGACCTGACCCTCCCACCCTCCACTACTCCCACCTACCTCTCACCTCCCCAAGCATATCGTTCCCTTGGTTGCACCTGGGAGAGGGCTGGGTGCGTGCACTTCAGGCTCCCTCATCTGGAGAAGTGGGTGCACCACACCATGTCTTCCTGGTCTGCGCCAGGTCCGTCTCCCCACCAGGGAGGGAGTAGGGCAGGTGAGTCTGACCCCCTGCTGTGTCCCCAGTGTCCAGCCCAGAGCCAGGCCCAGAGTACTCAGAGAAGACTTGTGGGGTCCAATGGTCAGCACTGCTCTATCCACGGTCCACAGCCCTGCCCCAGGTTCAAGAGTGCCAGCTGGAAGGCAGGCGCTGTGTCTCCCACTGCTCCCAGGCAGGCAGGCAGGCAGGCAGATAATTCATATCTCCAGGGCCCATATTGTGCTCCAGGCACAGGCTCAGCCTTTTACACCATCTCACTCAGTCCTGAGAACAACCCTGTGAGGCTGGTGCTATTGTCATTCTCATTTCACTGACAAGATAACTGACACTCAGAGAGATTAAGTGATTTACCCAAGGCCACACAGCCAGAAGAGAGCAGAGCCAGGTCTAGAGCATTTCCCACTGCTCCAGGCAGCTGCCACTGTCCAAAAACGACCGCTGCCTGAGTGGGCTGGAGTGGTACCCCCTGGGGAGCCTCTGCTCTCCCTGGGCTGGCTGTCCAGTGGAGGGGGTAGAAGGACCCTCAGAGGTCACAGCCACATTCAGAGGTCACCTCACAGCATCCACCCTTCAGTGAGGTCTGGAATCCCTTTCTCTATCTCAGACCTCTCCCCAGGCTCCAGATTTGCCCTCAGGATCCCCTCACTCCACTCATCCCAGATGGAGCTCTGTCTTCCCCCATGTGCCCCTCCCCTGGGTTCACATCACAATGGCCCCACTCCCTGACAGTTGCCCCACTCCCTGACCAGTAGCACCACCAGAAGCGAGGACGTCACCTTCAATGCCTTTCTCTTCCTCACCTCCCACAGTCATCCAGTTCCATCCACTCACCTCCAAATATCTTTGGATTCTGTTCCTGCCCGCAGGAACCACTGCTGCTCCCCTAGACCAGGCCACTAGATTTCGCACCACTGCCCCAGCCTCCCCTCAGCCTCACCCTCTTATCCTCTCCCACCTTGGAGCCAGAGGGAATCTTTCCAACTCTGACCAGGCCCTCCTCCACGAAGCCATCCCCGATAGCTTCTTCTTGGTGCTCTCCCTGGGTCCTCATCTCCCACAACCGGTGGGTCACGATGCATTGAATGCCTGAGTGAGGGCGTGGGGCTATTTCTGTGTGTCTGATGGGCCTGGGCTGTGTGCATATTGGGCATGAATGTGGCCATATGAGTGTGGGCCTGTGTGTGTGTTGGAGGATTATGGATCAATAGTGGAGGGAAAGTATGGGTTCAGGCCCAGCACTTCCTCCTTGGGTGACCTCAGGCATGTACTTCACCTCTCTGAGCCTCACTCAGTCTCTTTATCTTTAAAATGAGAATGACAATTCTGCCCAGAGGTTTAATGGGGACACAGATATAAAATACCCATCTGGCACAGGTGGAGGAGAAGCAGGGTGAGGAAGAGCAGCAGGTGGCCGAAGTGAAAAGGTAAATGAGGTGGAGGAGGAGTAGGGGAGGCATCAGCCTTGGCTGTGGACGGTGGGATCGGGTAACATCTCAGAGGATCAGTTAGGAGCTCGAGGCTGGGAGAGGGTGAGTGGACAGAGACTGTGGTGAGCTGGGGAAACCTGCCTAGCACCCTGGCCACCACGAAGCCACCCCTCAGGCAGGAAGGATGTGGCCACAGGGAGGGCTCATCAAAGCAGAACCCCCAGGCCGCTGTACCCCCAGGAGAGATGGGGGCTCAGGGCCCAGGGAGTCAGCAGTGCTGGGGTGGGGATAGATTTCAGGCAGGGGCAGCAGACTGGGAGTGGCCATCAGATTGGGGGCAGGAGCTGGGAGGGGGCAGAGGGGGGAGAAATTATACCCCTCAGTCCCTCCCAATCACCTGACACATATTCTCTCTATCCAGAGGGGTAGTGATGCTTGTCTCCATTTTCCAGAAGAAAATGGAGTTCAGGTCACACAGCTGGGGATTCAGACCTCAGGTCCTTGATTTCAAAGCACATACTCCTTTGCAAACACATATCCCCACCCCCACCTCGTGATCCCTGCTTCAGATTTGAGCACTTTCCAAGGGGAGAAGTCATTTCTCCCCCGTCAGACTAGGATCACTGAGGACAGGGGCTTTCTTTCATCCAGCTCATATTGACTCCATCAGCTCTAGCGAGTCACCTCCTCTCTCCGGGCCTCAGTTTTCTTATTTGTGAAACAGCACCTATCTGTGGACACAGAAAGAGCTTAGCACAGTGACTGCCACAGAGTGAGCGCCCAGGAAAGTTCCTTCCCTATTCAAGACGCGTGGGGCCTCCCCTGAACAAGAATATTCAGAGGGGTTTGGTGGAAACTTCCAGAAGCAGCAGGTCCTCTGGGACTTGTTCCCCTTCAAGAGCTAACCTGGATCCCTCTATGCTCACTCTCAGCCCAGCTCGGCTGTCTCCGTGGCTGCCATCAGCCGCAGCTGCTCACTGGGTCCTAGACATGTGGCAGTACCAGTAGACAGGACGGACCCATCCCAGGCCCTGGGCATTGGCTGCTCCAGGCAGTCTCAGACTCCCTGCAGTGATATCACTAGAGGCTTCAGCTGAGGGGTCGGGGAGCAGCAGCCCTGTGATGGCTCCACGGCTGGAACATCCTCGAGCCACAGAATCCTCAACACCTCTGTAGCCCCATAGCCTCAGTAGCTCCATAACCTCCATAGCCCCATAGGCCCCTAGGAGCTGCAGTGCTGCCCTGAAGCAGGATGACATCCCCCTGGAGCCTCCCACAATGAGGCCTTCCTCCCTACTCCAGCTCCGTGAGCATCACCCCACTTCTCCCACTTCATCCACCTCCTAGCCATGGGTGCCCACCCCTACTCACCCCTCCTCTCAACCTTCAAAGTTAGGCGTCCTGAATTCAAATCCTGGCTCCTCCCCTTAAATAGCTGCATGACCTGGGCCAGTGAAACCCAGTCTTCCCAAATATTGGTGAAATGTAAGTGATAACACAAGACCCTTCACCAGAATGTAAAATTTGATGAGGAGATGATGAGTCTAGAACAGTACCTGACACTCATGTCTTCCTCAGCTCCTTTCCCTCCTCCCTCTAACCGCTAAACCACTCATCAATTACTCTTAGAACTTAGCATCAGAACAAAAGTCTCTTCCAAAGAACTGGTGAGCTTTCTTTGGTCAGATGATGCAAAGTATTTCACTTATTATTTCCTTTATTGCTTTGGTTACCAGGAAATTTCCAGTTAAACTTCATCTTATTCACAGTCATTGTATAGGTGACTGTGTGTCAAGTTTACCTCCTAGTTCTAGAAGGGTTTTGTTAAGATCTCTGTTGTATCCTTTACTTCAAACTACCTCTAATCTTTCAAAATTATGTGGGGGATGCATTGTTATTTTTCAGTCCTGCCTGCCACACATAACTCCCCACTGTCCCAACCTACCCCCTACCTCCTCCAACCTCACACTCATCTCCACTCTGGCCTGCCTGGCCTCCTCCCTTCCCACGTACACCCCTGTGCAAGCCTGTCCCCAGGAATGTGGCTGTGCCCTCAAACTAGAATGCCTTTTCCCTACCATCTAGCAAATACCCCTCCTTCTAGGCCCAGCACAGTGCCAGGATCCCCTGGCTCCCCAGCCCACACCTCCTTTTTCAAAATTCCTATTGTCCTGCTCCCCTTTCTGCCCATCCACAACATTTATTGGGCATCTTCTTTGTTCCAGGCACTTTTCTAGGGATTTAGCAGTCAACAAAATAGACAAAAACCCTGTCCTTGAGAAACTGATGTTTTCTTAGGAGGGAAACAACAATAAATAAATAAATAAAACTTGGGCTTTTTTTTTTTTTTTTTTAAATCAAGTGGTAGTGAATATTAAGGAGAAACTTAATGACACAGCCTAAAGGAGATAGGGAGTACTGGGGCAAACCGGGGCAGAGGGGAAGGATTCTTTTTCGTTTAGACTGACAAGGAAGACCTCACAATAAAGGTGACCTTGGGGCAGAACTCTTGCGGGAGTGAGGGATCCAGCCAGTAGTCATCTGTGGGAACAGTGTTGCAGGCAGAGTAACTGGAGTGGCGGCTAGCGGATGAAGTCAGAGAGGGAGAGGGTGGGGGGTCAGACTGAGAGAGCATGGGAGCCACTGCAGGTTTGGGAGCAGGGGCATGACATGACCTGCTCTGTGCCAGGCTCTGAGCTCACCCAACTTCTCATTGGCGCCTCCTAGCAATTCTGGGAGTTGGGGCTGGGTTTCAGACCCATTTCAAAGACAGCGGAGGCCCAGAGAGGGAGGGGAACTGCCAGAGGTCACACAGCAGTAAGGCCCTTTCCCTTTGGCCGGAGTCTGTCTCAGGGTGGCAGCTGGTGAGGAGGGGAGGGGATGGGGTGTGCCCTGAGATTGTTTGTTTTCCCCCAGCCTCTTCTCTCAGAATCTGCCCATAAATCACTTTGACACTCAACAAGGGGGGCACGGACAGATTCAACATCACCTCCGTGGGTTAGCGATTCCCAGGCCCGTGTGCTCCGGCTGTGCTTGTGGTTCTTGGCTCTGGATGCTGCCCGCCCAGGCCAGGGCTCCGAATGCCGGGCCCAGAACACCAGGGGAGACATGTTTTCCCTAGGCCAGGAAGGGGGTTCAGGGGAAAGAGGAGGCCCCACAGGGCTAGAGGGTCTGGTTACCAGATGAAGGGTTGGAAAAACCCAAGTCCTGCTGCCCAAAGATCTGGGTGAGTCGCTGGCCCATCCACGGGACTCTGTGGAGGGTATGGAGGGCCAGGGGTGGCTAGAGGCTCCGGGGCAGAGGAGGAGGCAGGACGTCACAGGTGGGGCCTTCTTCTCTGTGCAGAAAGCTCTGAATATGTCAGCGGCATCTGGGATTGTTTTGGAGCTGGCAGAGGAGCAGAAGCAGGCAGGAAATGGGGCACTTGGCAGAGAGAAGGAAGACCTCCCCACCCCTAACTGCCCTGCCCACCTACCCACCCCAATGGTGAATGACCCACACAATAACCATCAAATGTTTTTACCCAGAAGTCAGCTGGGAAGCTTTTTGGAGAAGCCCTCGTGGCTTCCCAGGGCCCCCAGAGAGAAACGGTCCTAGTCTAGACAAACCGCAGGGATTCAGGGAGCACCTGTTTCATGTGGGGCTCTGCACTACGCTGGGCAGAGATATGAATGAGACGCACCCCACCCTCAAGGAGCTGCTGGTTTCCGTGGTAAAGCCCACTTCTCAGCCTGGCCCTCAAGGCTGGGCAGTGGGACCTCAGCCTGCTTTCCTACTTCCTCCTTCCCCACCCCTGCCGTGGTCTGCCCCATTGTTTCCCACCCATGCCTTGTGCAGGCAGATCTCTCTGTCTGCCACACCGTTCCTCCCACTACCATCCGTCAGAGTCCATCCAGCCTGCACTGGCTGGACCAAGTTACCCTGACCCCCAAGCTTGCCCTCACTTCCAGCTCATCAGTCACCGTGCGTGGATCCAGGCTGCTTTGTCACCTCTAGATGGTGGGAGAGATGCAGGATAAGGAGTGGGGAAATCATGGATTCTGGGCTCAGAGGAATCTGCTGACCATCTGCCTCTGCCACTTACTAACGGGCTTACTGGGCACGTCTGTAAACCTCTCTGAGCCTCAGATTGCAGGTGGGGATAGTAATTATGCCTGCCTCACAGGTTGTTACATGAGAGGATGCTTGTGAAGGGTTAGTACAGGAGTTAGCATACAGTTGGCAACCATTAAACAATTTCAACAGGTCTAGCTCAAGTGTGTAGGCCTCAGTGATCACCCCTCTGCTGAAGCTCCTGCACCTCCTGGGCAGGGCGCTGCCTAGAGGCAGCTGGAAGGAGCCAGGTCGCCCCACTTCTCTTTTTTCACTCCTGAGGGAAGCAGGTGACAGCCAAAGGGCCACGGCTGCTTTGGAGTGTGTGTGTGTTTGGGGGTGGGGGACAAAGTCAGGAGGCCAGGAAGACAGGCTGCCGTCAGGGCTCAGGACAAGAAGGCCAAGTTCTGTTGTTTCTGCCTCAATCCGGGCCTTCTGGGACTCTAGCGTTCTGGGAGGGTGGTGAGAGGATGTCCAAATCCTTTTCCCTTCCAGAGTTGAAGGCAGTAAGGGGCTGACCCCCAACATCTGCCTGTCTCTGGGCTTAGAAACATGAATCTCCTGTACTCTTCTGTCCTGACTGGGCATCCCCAGCTTCTTCCTGTAGCCCAAGTTTCTTCAGTCCCCTGTCTCTCAGCAAGGGCAGAGCAGGCCATGCCCCTGGGCCCCTCCTCACCTGCAGACCTTCCCTGTAACCTCTCTAGAGCTCAGCTTCCGGGACAGGGAGGCCCGGCTTTGTGGGCAATGACCAGCTGTGTGATCAGGCCAGCTCCTCAGGGAAGGGGAAGTGGTGCTGCACCATCTCCGGGAGCCCTGTCTGCTCTGGAATTGCATGCCCTGGCCCAGGTGGAGGGGTGAGGGCACGGAGCTGTCTTCACAGCTTCACTGTGTGGCCTTAGACAAAGTATTGCCCCTCAGTGGGCCTCATTTTCCCTGTGTTCAGCCAGCTGGGCGGGCCCATTCAACAGGAGGACTAGCCTTACAGGGTTGTGGAGGAGATAATGCAAGGTGACTTAGGCTGAAGAGGGATGAAGGCCTCCCTGTTCAATTAGAGCTGTTAGCGCAGGGGAGGTGCGCAAAGTGGGGGTGCAGAAGGGGGCTGAGGGGGTATTGGCAGGGGCCTGCAGGGAGTCCAGTAGAAGGGACTATTGGAGGATGACAGGGGAGGGGGTGGCGGAAGTGAGGGCCAGTGGTGGGGGGGCGTGCAGTGGGGGTTGGCAGGTGGCCAGCTTCACCACAGGCCTCCCCAGGGTCCCCCTAATGGACCCCACAGAGACTGCTTGTCAAGGCCTCTTGCCTAATTATCGAATCGTTCCCAGATCCTCTCCTGTGGCCTGACCTCATCCCAGCCTGAGTCTGTTAGGAGGCGTCAAACCCAGGCCCGAGGAGGTGGGATGCTGATTTGCAGGCCCCTCCCTTGCTCCCACCCTCCTATGTCTAAGGCTGCCGCCAGCCAGGCCCAGGCAGACTCCTGGCCCACAGCCCCCTGTGGGGCAAGTGTCGGTCTAGGAGTCAGACCTACTAAAGGGAGCTTGGGTGAGTTCCCTGGCTCCTGGTTTCCTCCCTGTAAAATGGACCTCGTTGGGCTATTAAGATAATTTGTGCAGAGTCCAGGGCATCGCCTCTCCCTGCACCCAGAGGCAAGGGGCGGGGCAAGTGAGCCCCAAGGAGACTTTGAGAGGTGGAGTGTGGCTGAGGGGCCATACCAGGCCGCACTGTCTCTGCCCAACCTTGAGACCGACTCCCTTTGCTCTCAGCTAATGCCCTTCACTTCCGAGACTGCCCCAGCCTGAGCGCTGGAACTGCTGGCTGAGGCCAGCCCTGAGGTGTACTGTCAGGGCTCCTGGGGAGGCAGGGACTTTCCACAATGAGCCTGGGCATAGCCAGTCCTCCCCGCACCCTCACTTCCCAGGGCACTGTCACTCGAGTGCACACAAGTACGCAGAGGCACACAGACACACACTCGTGGGCATGCACATACAGATCCACTCAGGGTGACCAGGAAGAGGGGGATAGAGGCGGGGGGGAGGCGACATCTGCCCACCAGGTGCGCCCCAGCTGTTAATCAGTGCTTGGAAAGAGCCTCTGGTGCAGCGCCCCCCAGGGAGAGAAGGGCAGCCAAAGGTCACCTGAGGCTCCCACAGCCCTCACGGTGGCCAAACAGAGCGAGCCAGGAGCCTGTCAGCCCCTGGGCTGATGCCCCGATTTCCAGATGGGGAGCCGGGGCTCAAAGAGGGGCAAGGACTTAGTGGGGGGCACACATCAGTGGCAGGTGGGGCTGCCCTTCCTGCCCCACCCTTGTGGCCTGAGCCAGGCCTCCTTCCTCCCACCCTAGCCCCAGAAGTCTGTTCCACCCTCATGCCTGGAAGGAAGAGGACGCAGGAGGCCCAGCTGCTTCACCAGCCTCTGATGGCCCCCTAGGAGGAAAGACCTTCCTCCAGTCAGAGTCCTCCCCCAACGGGCTGCCACAAGTGGGATGGAGGGAGCTCCCTGCCCCTGGGGGTGTTCAGGCAGGAGCTGGAGGCTGTGGGATGTGGGGTGGGTGGACTTCGCGACCACCTAGAGTTCTTCCAGCTGAGGAGTTTCCCTGCTCTAAGATTCTGAGTGTTTGTGAACCCCTGAGTCAAGCATTCCTCTGAAGTTTGGATTAAATGCAACCCCTCCCCCACCTTCTTCCAGCCCTCTGGCTCCAGGTTTTCTTTGGACAGTGGTTAAGTACTGGGCTGCTAATTGAGAGGTAGGTGGTTCAAATCCACCAGCCGCTCTGAGGGAGAAAGATGTGGCAGTGTGCTTCCGTAAAGACTTACAGCCTTGGAAACCTTATGGGGAGGCTCTACTCTGTCCTACAGGGTTGCTATGATTCGGAATTGACTGGTCGAGTTTATTTTTCTGGTTTTAGAATCGTCTCACAAGCCCCACGGTGTGTGAGCAGACAGATGGGGACTCCAACCCCTGCTCACCAACGACAGCCTATGACTTTGCCTCTCCAAGCCTCAGTGGCTCCATCTGTAAAGTTGGGACCGTCACAACAGCACCTGCCTCACAAGTTGTGGTGAGGACAGAAGGAGGGGCCACGTGTGAAAGCCGTTTGTGAGCTAGAAACAGGAACTCGGGTTGTGAACTTGACTCTAGCTTGGAGAGCTCTGCGGGAGGAGAGAGTGTGAGTGAAGACGAGGTTGTTGGGGGAGATGAAGGGGCTGGGTTGACATAGTGTGAGCAGGGGAGCTATGGGAGCCAAGACTGGAGGCTTCAAATGCCAGGCAGAGGCCCCAGGGCATGTGTGACTGGACATGTGTTTCCCAGCGGGATGCCAGGCAGGCACATCCATCACTGCCCAGGCCCTGCCAGTCCAGGCTCCGGCCACTCGAGCTGGCAGCAGATCAAAGGGCCTTAAGGGTAAGGCCGACAGCTGGGCCAGGCCCCCTGACCATGCAGTTCCCAGCTGGCAGCCTGGGTCTCAGGAAATGGTGGCTGGGAGCTGCCTAAGGATGAGGCTGAGAGGAGGTAGATTCTGGTTCAGCAAACAGCACCTACTGGGCACCAGACTCGGGCAGGGCTTTGCCCTTATCATTTAATTGGGTGCCCACACCATGATAACCCCGTTTCTCGGATGAGAACACTGAGACCCAGAGGTCTCTTCTTCTCCCAGCCTGGGTCTCCTCCTGCTCCTGCCCCAACCACAAAGGAGGTGTATTCAAGGAAACCTAGTGGAAGCATCCAGATTGAACGGGAGAGAGGCTAGAAGCTGGGACTGGGGTGGGGAGACTTAAATGCCAGGATAACTATCCCAGACCTAATCTGTCCAGCTTGCAGAGCTCCAGAACCCCAGCTGCCCCTCACCTCGCTGGGCCCCCCAAGACCCACAACAAACACAGTGACCTTGGAGAAGCTTCTCTGGGCCTCCATCTCCCCATCTGTAAAATGGGTGGGTTGGACTCACTGCTCTCCAAGGAGCCTTCCAGCCCTGTTGTGGAATGGGGAGGATTGGAAGGCATTTCAGAAAAGGAGGCTCCTTCAGCTCAAATTTAACGAGCCATCTCTTCTGTTGGAACTGATCAAAACCAGACTTGAGCTGAGCCGTGTCTCTGATTCGCACGGACTGAAGCTGCCAAGAATTCATCCCTCACTGTTTCCAGTAAATAATTGGTCTCCTGTGGGGTTCCTGACATCTCACCTCCTCTCTTCACTGTGAACTTGACCAGGGGAGGCCAGACAGGGAGAGCTGGGCCAGGCCAGGCCAGGTGGGAAGGAGACCAGGTCTCAATGTGTGCTTCTGCCAGGCCAACCCACAGTGGGTGGGAGTTGGCTTGGGAGTGCCCCTCATCACAAGGTCAGGGGGTAAGGGCTACCAGCTGGACCCCCACAGGGCTCACATGCCAGACAGTCTAGCCCCATTACTTCATTCGCTCAGTCAGTCAACAAACCTTCGTGGGACTCCCAAGAACTGATGGGAAGCGCAGCCCAGCTCCTCTTCAGAACTCCTCCCTCAGCCTCTCAGGGATCCTGAGGGATCAGGATCTTTTCTTTGTTGTTCCTTCTGGTTTATAAAAGAAGTGAAGAAATGCCAAAACTGGGTTTCAAATAGTGACGTCTATTGCAAGTTGTGCGTTGAGCATCTTCTTTCAGTTCTATCGGTCATCCCTGCGTGACTGTGTGTACCCCCAGCCTCACTGAGGGGCTAGCAAACGCCCACTGATAGTGCTTAGTGGAAATGATGCCTGGGCTGAAAGACCCCAGCACAATGAGCACAAGTACCTGCACACACACACACATTTCACACATCGCACACACACACCACACACCACACCACACTCACACCACACACTCACACCACAGCACACCACACATACTACACACACATACCACCCCACACCATGCACAGACACCACACCACACACACACCACACAACCGCACGCACACACCACACATACCATACATACCACACACATACCACACACACATCATGCACACATCCACACATATACACACCACACACACACACACACACACACACACACTGCACATACTATATATACCAAGCACATAGACACACACACACACGCTACACAGACGTGTATACACATTACTTTGTGTCAGGACCTGATTGAAATACAGGGATTTTAATTCCATAGGGGTGGGATGGGCTCCAGGAGTCTGCATTTTACAAGGGTTGCAGGTGATTCTGCCTGTTTGGGGACTCAAACTATAGACCTGAACTTGAGGGGATGCGGACTCTTCTCTCTAGGGTTGTAATCTTGGCATTCTCAGGGCCTCCAGTTCACCCTTCTTGCTCCAAAAAACTGGAAACCATAGAAGATGTGGCTGGTGAGGGGTCTCTAACTGCTACCAACTCACACTAAGGTGTCAGTGGCCGCTGAGTTTTACCCACTGAGGAGAGTTTTCATTTAAGAGGCCCTGACAGGCCAAGGAGTCTAACTGGCTGATCTTGTCAAGGGACAGTGTGGCTTGGGGACCTGGCCTCCTGCAGGTCCCTCTTTCCCTCCCCTCATGTGAATAAGGAGAGATGGGCAGCCCTTCTGCCCTGCAAATCTGTGAGGTCTTTATCCGAAAGAGCAGGGAGGGGAGGAAGCCCCTATCGAAGTGGGGCACAGCTTTGTCCAACTGCTTTCATTTACCAAAAAAGTCCATTGCCATCAAGTTGATTCCAACTCACAGCAGACCTATAGACAGAGAAGAAGTGCCCCATAGAGTGTCCAAAGAGCACGTGGTGGATTCAAACTGCCAACCTTTTGGTTAGCAGCCGTAGCACTTAACCACTACGCCACCAGGGTTTCCACTGTCATTTACAGTTAGTCACAAAATCAAATTGATTTTGAATTTCAAAATAATATTAGAAGATGACTTGAGATTTGTATGTTTACAAAAGGGAGCATGAATTTTAAATGGGTCAGAAACTTTGTGAGGGTTTATAGCAAATGGCCTAAGCCACCCTCTAAGTCCTCATTCCACATTTGAGGGGTTTTGTTGTTTTTTAACGTAATAAAGAGGGTTTATTGGCACATATAAGTGGAAGGTCCAGAGGTTGAGTAGCTTCAGGCTGGGTTTGATTCAGCTACTCTATGATGAAAACAAGGGCCTGTTTTCTTTCTCTGTATTTTGTTAGCTGCATCCTAGGGGCAGCTTCCCTAAACACGGCATGATGACTACAGCAGTCTCAAGCTTCACGTGTACAAACCACCCAGCAGGACAGAGAGAGGGTTGGCTTTGGGGGACCCTCTCAGAAGACTGAGGAGCATTCTTTACAAAATCCTCAGCAGACTTTATTTTTATAGCATTTTTTAAAATCGTGGTAAATATATATACTATATAACAAAACATTTACAGTTTTAACTTTTTTTAACACATACAATTCAGTGACACTGTTTGTGTTCATCAAGTTGTTCAGCCATCACCACTATCAGTTTCCAGATTCTTCCATCACCCTTAACAGAAACCACATTTGAGTTTTGAGTTTAGGTTCTGAGTTACCGGTTTTGATTCCAGTTGCTTCAAACGAAGGTCTAATAGGTCCTAGCTGGCCCTCTGGGACCCCCATGACATTCTATGAATCAATTGATCAACCAGCTAAGCAGTGAATGAAGAGAGGGGGGGAACGGTATGGCGGGGAGAAGTGGGAGGGGAGGGAGTGCTTCCACCATCTTCTTCCTTCTGAGCTGTGGTTCTGACCAGTGCCAGTTCCCCAGGGCCCCATTTCCCAGGATGGCACAGATAGTTAAACGCTCAACTACTGGCTGAAAGTTTAGCAGTTTCAACCCACCCAGAGATGCCTTGGAAGACAGGCCTGGCGAACTGCTTCCGAAAGGTCACAGCCTTGAAAACCTTATGGAGCAGTTCTACTCTGCACACATGGGGCCGCCATGAGTCGGAATCGACTTGACGGCAACTAGCAACAACAACAACATGTTTATTGGTCCCCCTTTGTATCAACATAACCCAGGTTGGAGGGGGTGTCCCTGGGGACTGGGCCACTCATTCTCTTGGTGCCTGTTATGGATTGAATTGTGTCCCCCTAAAATATCTGTCAACTTGGCTAGGCCATGATTCCCAGTACTGTGTGATTGTCCACCATTTTGTCATCTGCTGTGATTTTCCTATGTGTTGTAACTCCTACCTCTATGATGTTAATGAGGTAGGATTAGCTGTGGTTATGTTAATGAGGCAGGACTGAATCTACAAGAATAGGTTGTGTCTTATGTCAATCTCTTGAGATATAAAAGAGAGAAGTGAGCAGAGAGAAATGGGGATCTCATACCACCAAGAAACAAGAGCCAGGAGAATGGTGGGTCCTTTGGATCTGGGATCCCTGCACTGAGAAGCTCCACGACCAGGGGAAGATTGATGACAAGGACCTTCCCCCAGAACTGACAGTGAGAGAAAGCCTTCCCCTAGAGCTGGCACCCTGAATCCGGACTTTTGGCCTCCTGAACTGTGAGAGAATTAATTTCTCTTTGTTAAAGCCATCCACTTGTGGTATTTCTGTTATAGCAGCACTAGATAACTAAGACAGTATCCTAGGAAAGGGGTCTAGATAAACGTGTCTTTCAAGCCCCCCTTGTCCCCTGGGCTGCCTCATCCTCTCTTGGCTCCTTGTTCCCTTGGCCTTTCTCCTGTGAGCAGTCAGCCTGGCTTTGGAAAACAGCACCTGATCCTCCCCTGCTCCACCGCGCAGCTCTGCTTTCCTTCTACTCCCCCAACACACACCCTCCAAAGCTGGACTGGGGAAAGAGGGAGGGGACTCCCACCTCTGCCTCCCACCGAGGGAGGATGAAGTTCCAGGAGTTCAGCTGGCAATTGGAGGAACCTTTAAAACAAAGGAGTTTGGAGCATTCCTTTAGTCCGTCACTGGTTCCCTTAACAAGCCCCTCACTGGGCTTTGGGGACCTGAGATAATTACCAGGTATAGGCCCAAGTCATATGTCTCCAGCTCTCCCTGACCCCAGACTGGGCAAGGGCTGGGTCAGATTCTCCTCGGGATCCCAGCAACCAGCCCATAAAGGGCAGACAGGGAGGGTCAGAAAAGTTTCTGGAAAATGCAAGCAAGAAGTTAGCCTCCCTCAAACCGACACTGTCCATCACAGGACTGACCCAGATGGAGCATTCCTGACCCAGGGGCCTTGGTTAGGACGGCACCATGTATGCCAAGTGCTGGGCACAGAGGTTCAGGGAGCGTGGGTACTGGGCCCACGAATGAGCTGACCTGCTGGACCCAGCATCCTTTGCCAATTGCCCATGTCTCTAGGAGGCCCTTCACACCTCCGAGAAGCCTGTGCTGCCTGCCCAGGCTGCTGGGGTCTCTCCTGCCCCAAATCCTTAGTTTGGCTCCCTGAGCTGCCCTGGAGGGGAGAGGAGACAGACTTCAGGCTAAGGGCTGGTGACTGAGGTTATGGTGGAGAGCCTGGCTTCCAAGGGGCCGGAAAACTCAGCCTGCCTCCCCCACCTCCTTCCCACACCTGAAATAACAGGCGCGTGCCTGCATTTCCAGTCTGTGACTTTTACTTTGTTATTATCCCCCTAGTTTGACAGATTAACATTCAAGGAGAGCCAAGAGCGGCTGTTGGAGGCAGAAGCACAACCCAGGCTCCCCTCCACCTTCCAGTCTGAGGGGAGCCCTGGTTCTGCCTCATCTATGTCCCAGACCTGCAGATGAATGGCAGACAAAGCCTGGTGTCCCCGCCGCCCCCCTGTCCTTCCCAAGCCCAGTTAGAGGAAGTTGCCATCTTGCAAGTAATTGGCCCTGAGCGCCTGATGCATGCAGTTCTGGGCCACCCAACAGGAGGGGAACTGGGCGCCAGCCAGGTTCAGCTGCCTGGGAGCCCCCAATGAGGGGTGTTGCTTAACTTTGTCCACAGGCCCAGGCTCAGCCCTGCTGCTGCAAGACCTTGGCTATACCTGGCTTTAGTGATGTCTGATGGTGGTGCCCCCTGGCCCTGCTCTCTCCTGACCTCAGCCACACCCAAAACCTCTGGGACACCTTACAGTCTGCCAGATCACATCCAGATTTCAAGGCCTCCATGGCTTCACTCTGTTGCCATTTGACCTTTAACCTTTCTAGGCACTTCTCTCTGCCCAGCCTGTGAGGTTTTCTCAGGGGAAGAGCTAGAGTCAAAAGACCTGACCCTGCCACCCTGAACCAGCCCTAACTGCTGTGTGACCTTGGACAAGTCACTCTCCCTCTCTGGGCCTTAATTGAAAACTGATGCCTGGCTCCTGGGCCTGTTATAATTTTAGTTTTCATTCCTACCACTTTCATACCTCACCTTGTCACCCTAAAAACAGTTGGCAGGCAGAGGTCTTACTCTCTCCATTTCGGATGTAAGGAAGGGAAAACTGACGTGTATGGGCCATGTTCTCTGTGGGGACCTTCCTCACAGTCTCTTACAGAGGTTCATTACAGCAGACCATGAGATCTAAGTCTGGAATACCACCCTACAAGGAAGAAACCACAGCCCAGAGGGGTTAACAGCTAATCATAACCATCATGGATTGCCTGCAATCTACGTGCCACTGGCTGGCCTAAGTGCTTCGCATGTATTAACTCATTTAAATTCTCAGAACATGTCCATAAGCTTAGCTCTTTAATATCCTTAGTCTATAGATGATGAAACTGAGGCTCAGCGAGGTAAAGTGATTTGCCCACAGCCACACAGCTCATAGTGCTGGGATTTGAGTCAGGCCATGTGATACCCACAGCCTAATCCATTGTTACCTGTCCCTGGCAAGATTCAAACCCAGGTATGCCTGACCCCAAAGCCTCTCTCTGCTCTGGCTCCTTCACAGGGTCCTATGGCCCCT
This sequence comes from Trichechus manatus latirostris, assembly GCF_000243295.1. Taxonomy (NCBI): domain Eukaryota; kingdom Metazoa; phylum Chordata; class Mammalia; order Sirenia; family Trichechidae; genus Trichechus; species Trichechus manatus. The sequence goes on along the minus strand of NW_004444024.1, from coordinate 5,853,979 downwards.
GTGGGGAAGGAGACACTCAGGCTGCAGAGAGGGCCACGCTATAGTTCCCTCCTTCAGCCAAGTGCTTCCCAGCAGACAGCAGTGACCCAGGTGGGAGGGCTGCACCAAAAGTCCCCAGAGGCCAGGACTGAGCACAGAGAGGTCATTGGTCAAGTGGTCCTGTCCTGGCTACTCTCTGAGCAAATGGAGATAGCCATTCTGGGAGGGTTTTCCGCTAGCTCAGAACCAGGGAGGCTTTTCTGAGGGAAGAGGGAAGGGGCTTGCAGACCCAGCCAGCACTGGGTGGCTGCAGAGTTCCAAATCCGAAACCCTCCAGTTAAGCGCTGCCATCTGGTCCTCTACTAGCCTAGTTTTGGCACCCGGAAGACAGAGCCAGCCTGCCTATTGTCCTGGTCCAGATCTTCCTTCTACTCTGGCCAGGCAGCCTCGTGGAGTAAGCAGGCAGGGAGGGTGATACCGGTGTCCCCATGCAGCTGTGTGGTCTTAAATAAATCACTTAACCTCTCTGAGCCTCCATCTATCACATGGGGGTGTTCACACAGACCTTCAGGTCAGGCATTCAGCTGTACATCCATGTCATCTGAGCCCCTAGTAAGGGTCTGATGCAAGTTGGTCACAGGGAGAAGCAGGCCAGGTGGGGTGTGGCTGCCTGGGAAGAGGGGGGCCTGGAGGGTATGTTATCTAACTGCTCTTGTCTCCTCAGACAAGATGCAGAAACTGGCCCAGAGAGCGGAAGTGACTTGCCCATGGTCATGCAGAAAGCTAGTGCTGCTCTTTGCAACCTTCTGGGCCTCGGTTTCCTTGTCTATATAATGGATCCTCTCCTCTGGCTACTTTGAAGAGGTCAGCTGGAGGGGAGACAAGGGATGAGGACTTGCTGATAAGAGCCGGAAACAGAGAGGTTTCTCTCCTACTCCTTGCAGGCCTTGGGTTCCAGAGCTGACTTATAATGGTGAGTCCTGGGAAAGTGGGGCTCAGCTGCTGAGTGAGGATCTCAGGTCACGGCACAAGGTGCTTCTAACCCAGGGCACCCACATGCTGCAGGTTTGTGCAGGACAACAGTCCTGGTGGAGGGGTGGAGGGGTGGAGCGGCCAGGTGGTGGAGGCACCACCCCACAATGCTCTCCTGGAATGGAAGCTCTGGGTGTGGACCTTCACTTGCTTCCTGGGGGCTTGGGAGCAGGCTTGCCCCCCTCAAAGTGCAGTGTGTCCTCAAATAGAGACACACAGACTCGTGCACACATGTACACACACACCTATGTGCACACCAGCTGCCTCTGGGTAGGAGAGCCTACAGCTGGGACATAGTCCTGGTCACCCTGAGCAGTGAACCCTGCCCTGAGAGCTGGAGCCAGATCTGAATGAGGCAGAGACAGAGATGGACAGACCAAGTCTGTGCTCTGGCCCCAGCCAGATGATGTATGCCACATGGGCCACTTTCCCAGCTCAGCCTCATGCCTTCATGAGCAAAATGGGTAGACATAACCTATCCTGGTGGAGGGTTTGGTGAGGGTTAGATGAGATCACTTATGAGGGGTGTAAAAATGATGTGGTGGCATCAGAGGTCCCGTAACTTCAGGGGGAGAGAGGGAAATCAAGATCAGCATCAGCCCAAGCTAATTCCTATGAATCAGAGATTAGACATACCTCCTCTCCAAACTTTTTACCAGTTCTGACATCACCCATTCCTCCCACGGCACTCTCTACTTCTCTGCTGGGTTCGATAACTCATTGCAATGGCCACACAGAACTTATAGACAATGCTCATGATTATGGGGTTTATTAGGGAAGTAACAGTTTACAATTCAGGATCAGGAAAGACTTGGGATACAATTCTTTGGTCAGGTCAGCCTCTTCTTAGCCATGCCTACAGGCAGGCTTCTCTCTGGCCCTCAGCGTCTCGGCCGCTTCGCCCCAGCCTGGCCTCTGCCCTGCCCGGGCAAGTGTTACAAAGCTCTTTAGCTCCACCAGTAAGTGTCCAGAGGCACCCTACTCTGCCAGAAAGCCTCAACCCGAAGGCACTGAGCTCTCTCACTCTGTAGGTCAGCAAGCCTAGCTCCGCTAACATGTGTCCTGCCACTCCACCAGCAAGCCTTCTACCTGGAAGTTCTCAGCTCTTGTGCTCAGCATGCCCACTATAGCCGCCTCACTCCATGCGCTGGGATGCCCACTGCACTGTCTTGTGCCAGTCTCCTGGTTCTGCTGTTGCTGTTTCTCTGTTGCTGCTTCTTGCTATCTCACTCTGTCTCCACTGTTACAACTCTCTCTCTCTCTCTCTCTCTCTCTCTGCTCCTGGGTCTAGGAGGTTCTCAGCACAAGGACCCTGGTTCCAAAGGATGTGCTCCACTCCTGGCTCTTCTTTCTTGGTGGCAGTGAGGTCCCCCCTTTCTGCCTCTGGGTTGGCTCCTTTTAAGCCTAGTGGGATGACAAAACTGACCAATACCCTCATTAGGGTTCTATACACCTTATTTGCATGATATCACCCCACAAAGGTGCCATGTACCTTATTTGCATTATTAGAAATCTGTCCAATCCCCTTGGTGGGCCACAAGCACCTTATTCGCATACTCCCACCCAGTCATTTGGTGGGAGTTATAAAACCATGGTGAGAAAGCCCACATAAAAGCGATCCGTGGTACCACAAGGGAGGGCTCCTCAATAATCATAGTAGCCTCCCTGCTCCCTCTCGGTCTTGCCCTCTCTTGGCCTCTAGCTGCCCATCTGTTTAATGGGGAAATTGGGTTGAACCATCCAGAAGGCTGCCTCCTGCACTTAAAGGTCATCTGTCACCTCCCCACCTGGGGAAGGAAGAGGACAGCAGGACTGAGGAGAAGGGTCAACAGAACATTCGGAGTTGGCTGGGCCTCCAGAAGTGAGATTCCAGAGTCCCCTGAAAGCCTGCAGAGTCCTGCAGAGCCCCTGCCATCTGGAGCCGGCTGGAGCAGGGCCAGTCCTGCTGTGCTGGAGATGAAAACGGCCCCAGGGACGGGAGTGGGGGGTGAGGGCTAGGGGTTTGTCACCCGCCAGGCAGGCGGAATGAGCCGAGTCTAAATAAATCACTAACACACGGGTGGAGAATTCCTTGACTAGAAGCCCAGGATTATGAACAACAGAGGAGGTGGGAGGCAATGGGGGAGACATTTGAAGAACCAGCCCCATGCCTGCAACCCCACCCCCTTGTGCACCACTTCCCCCTCCCCTTTCAGAGGCTGTGACTGTCTGAGGACTCGTAGCCTCTGGGGTGGGGGCAGCCTGGTTAAGGGCCTCCCCCCAGGCCTAGCCCCTGGATTCATGCCGTGAGAAACTCAAAAAGCCCCTCGCCTGTCCGAGGGGAGGGAGGTGTTGAAAGCCGCATCCTGCTCTGAGGGCTGAGCCAAGGCCAGAGATAATATCACACACTGGCGAGCAGTGGGGCTGGGCTTCATCAACCCCCTTCCTCACCCCCTACCCCAAGCTCTGCACTCCTGCCTGGGCCGAAGCTCTGAGCTTCAGCTGTCGGGCAGGGGCTGGGTGGCTCCCAGCCTTGGAGGTGGCCTGGCCCCTGTCCCACTGGACTTACTCCAAGCCTGAGAACCCCTGGGCTAGCCCAGGGCAGGGACAGAGCCCAGCCTGGGGGTGGGCTGTCTGAGGCTGAGGTCAGGCTGAGGTGTTTCCTAGGGCTCCCTCCTGCTCCTTTCTGGGCCTCAGTTTCCACATTTGGAAAATGGAACTGGGGAGACACCAGGTCATCTCTAAGGGTCTCTAAGTACTTGCTGGGTCTGGCTCTGGGTTCTGCTGTCCAGGCCTTAGCTATAGCTCCAGGGGAGGGGTTAGGTGCTGCTGAATGGATAGATGGCTCGATGAACGACTGAACAAGAAACGGTTGCAGACCAGTAACTCCTACAAACCAGGGCTTCGAACTGGTTCGGTTTATACCGTATATCTTATTCAGATGTACTGAATCAAAATCTGCATTTTAACAAGATCCCCAGGTGATTCTTAGGTAAACATAAGAATGTAAAAGTATATCTGGGGTGGAAATGCAGATTCTCAGCAGAGGGTCAAACCAAAGCGAGCAGGTTCAAAGCCCTGCTACAAACCCAAGCATGACCAGAGAGCCCAGCCAAGAGCCGGGTCCAGAGGAAAGCATCAGTAATGATACCTCATGAATCCTGCACTTCAGAGTTTACAAGGGGCCTCTGCACCCACTGTTATCTCCCTTGACCTGGGGAGGGTGGGCAGGGAGGGGCAGATGAGAAAACTGAGAAAGACCCAGCTGAGTTCAGCACCGGGCAGTCTTCCCTAAGGCTTTCAGGTCCTCTGTCTCCAACTCCCAGAGCCCCAGAACTACAAACAGACCAGGAAATGTCAATCCACCTAGTTGATGAGAAACTCAGGTCCAGGGAATTAAAGGCCCAGCCAGGACCAGAACCCAGTGTCCAGCCCCCAGCCTGACCCTGTCCGGGCCTGGCTAGAGCCTGCTGGAGGCCTGCTGCAGGAGACATGGGCACAACCCTTCCCCTGGGTGGAGGGCCTCCACCCGTTGGTGCTCTTGGGATGTCTAGGCCCCCCTCCTGCTTAAAATGCCTCCTCGCTCAGGTTCTGTGCCCAGTTCCTTCCCCCAGCATTGGAGACCTCTTATGTGTTCTGGCCCCTGAAGGCCTCTTCAGCATCCCAGCCCACTGCCCCCTGCAGCGTTGGAGCCCCACCAGTACCAGGTAGTATTGGGAGGCCTTTCCTGCTAATTGAGAACAAATGCCCTACACCAGTGGCCTGAGCTCCAGACTGCGGCCCCCACTTCCCCCCAACACACATATGCCCCAAAATGCCCATTGAGCAGTAGCTTTGTTAATTCTGTAGAACACATTTCTACTTTCACCAACAACCCAAATTCCCAACTCAGATGCTGTGTTCCCTGCCAGGCTCCATGAGGCATGGAGCTAGCCCAGGGTTTGGCTTGGGTGCACTGCACCCCCTACCATTTGGGTAACCTTGGTCCTCCACCACTCTTCCCTGAGGATTAGTTTCTTTATCTATAAAGTGGGATAATGGGTCACACCTCATAGGGTGCCCAGGGTTGCAAGTCTAAATGAAGGAGACATTGCATGTATTTTGCAGTGCTGCAAAATGCAAATGGAGTGTGAGGGAAGGATCTGGGTGGGGTTTCCCAGGGCCACACAGACATGGGGGACTGCTTGCTCCTCCCATGCAACGGCCTGGAGGTGGACAATCCCAGAGTGGGTCTTGGGGCCAGTCATCCCACACTGGGGGAGCCCGATCATAGGCACCTTATTCTGAAGGAGCGGAAGCCTCTGGAGGGCCCTCTGTAGGCGCCTTCTTGGGGAGAGTGCACCCCTGGGCACTGGCCAAAGGGCTCCTTCTCTGACAGCAGTCAGAGGCCCTTTCCTGTGAACTTCTCAGCAGCTCCATTTAACCTGCCAGAAAACAGAGGCTCAGTGAGGGAAGAGACCCACCCAGAGTCACAAAGCCACTTGGAGGGGGTTCAGGGTCAAGCACAGGTCAGGGGCCCACCAGCTAGGTGGGCTTCCCAGCTCTCTGGGAACCCTGTGAGCACTCACACCCCCTCAGACCTAGGCCCCTGAGCCCCCTGCCCCCAGATCACTACCTCAGACTCTAACCCTGAGCAGCCTGACAGGGCGCCTAGGGGTGCGGAAGGAGGTAGGAGCAGCAGAGATGGTGTCTCCAGAGAAGAAGCATAAGTGGTGCTGAAAGGGGTTTGGAAGAGGCTGGTCTGGAAGAACAAGGAAGAGAAAGGATAATGGGAACCAGAGCCTGCAGGACAAGCTGCTCCATGCTCAGCCGGCCTGCTCACCCCTCACAGTTCAGCTACAGAGACCGAGGCCTGGCCTGGCACAGGGCTCATTCTGGCTCCTTGGCCACTGCCCCGAGCTCCCCCCCAACTGGATGGTGCCCATTGCTGATGGGCAGAAGGGCAGCCTGTGCTGGAAATCACGGATTTTGTGGTGCTTTCAGACAGGGCCGAGTGACATTTACTCTTTGGAAGAGTTTGTGAAGATAAATAAAGTCACTATGCCTGCAGGGAGGCCATTTAACCTACTGAGGAGATCCAGGAGCCACCCAAGAACAAGACTGGCAAATGAGTTCCGGGTCCTCTAGTGGCCAGGGAGTGGTGAGGACCTACTATGTACCGTCACCTTCATGACACTTGTTTCATTTACTCCTCACAGGAGCCCTGAGATGAAACCAGTAGTCCTCAATTTAAAGATGAGGACACTGAGATTCAAAGAAGTTGAGTCGCTGGCCCAAGGTCACACAGCCAACAAAAGGGAGAGCAGGAACTTGAACTCAGGTCTGTGGGTTTCAGGTCTGGAGTCCTTTCCACTGCCCCCCCTCACCTCACCCACACTCTCCAGCTCCCCCACACCCTGATGCACGCCCCCCTATCTCTCAGGCAGGGAGTGCGAAGGGCTTCCTTGGAGAGCAACAAAATCTTCTTCCCTCAAACGTCCACGGGGGTTACTCTTTCCCAAGGCCCATCATCCCAGCTGTGACCATAACCAGGGACTCCCCCAGACCTAGGCACCCCCAGGCTTCACCTGTCTTCTCTGAACCTCTGTCAGCATGTTGCTCGTAACCTCAAACACTTTCAGTCTGAGAACCTCCCCTTCCCAGGCCTCCCCACATTAGGGGTACATTTCACCAGGTAGCTCCTCAGTGGCTGGCCTGGGGCCAGGGGCGCAGCAGTTCTGGAGGAGCAGCCGCCAGGCCCCAGTCTTGGCCAGGCCTCTGCAGCTGGGCTGCACGTGTCCAATAAAATCGCCAGGAGTGCAGCCTACTGAAGAAATGAACCCAGCAAGCCTGCAGATCTCCTGGTAATGAATTGTCTCAGTATTTTTAAATCTTAAAGTGTCTTAATTTTACCTTTTTTTTGGAGAATAATTTTTCCAAGTATAGAGTTATGGGTGATAGTTTTTTCTTTCAACACTTTGAATGTGTTGTTCTAATATCTTCTGACCTGCATTGTTTCTGTTGAGAAATCAGCGGTTAATTGTATCACTGTTTTCTTGTGTGTAAGTATCTTCCTCCCTTCCCCCACCCCGGCTGTTTTTAAGATTTTCTTTTTATCTTTGGTTTTCATCAGTTTGCATACATTATGAGCCTAGAAGTGGTTTTCTTTGAGTTTATCCTTCTTGGAATTTGTTGAGATACTTAGCTCTTGAAGTTAAAGTTTTTCACCAAATTTGGGGAGTTTTGGGGTCAGTATTTACTCAAATACATATTTCTGTCCTTTTCTCCTTCTCCTCTCCTTCTGACCCTCCAATTACACATATTTTGGATCTCTTGATATTGTCCCTTAGGTCTCCAAAGATCTTTTTTTTTTTTCTATCTTTTCTTCAGACATCTAGAGTAATTTCTATTAACATACCTTCATATTTACAATTTCTTTTTTTTTTCCTACCATCTCCAAGCTATTGCTAAGCTTAACCAGTGAATCTTCCATTTCAATTACTATACCTTTCAGCTTTGGAATTTCCATTTAGTGTTTTCAAAAAGTAGATTCCCCCACCCGCAGTGGCTGGCTCCCTGAGTGCCTTTTGTTGGCT
>NW_004444024.1:5821629-5842932 GCF_000243295.1 Trichechus manatus latirostris | reverse complement strand
CTTTGTTGAACAAGAAAAGGATTTGTGAGTTCTAACCAGATAGAGCCTGGAGGATTTTGAATGAAGAGCTAAAAAAAAAAAAAAAAAAAAAAAGCCATAGAGGGGAGAGAAATGCAGGCTGGTGCTGATGAAGGAATGTTTTCTCACCTCTAAAAGAGGAAGTGAAAGTATGAGCAGCTGCAGAGATGGCTATTTGGAAGGGGTGAAACTAGACCCCTAAGTCAAAAGGCTGGTGGAGCCCAAGAGGAGCCCTTTCTCCCTGGCCCTTGCCCCCTTTGGGGGTCTAAACAGGAGATAGGTTTGGGGCAATTGTAGGCCAGGGACCTGACTGCTTGGGGCCTGCCAGGAAGACCTAGGTAAGCCTTCGTTGAAGCTCTGTGTTCCTTAGGACGCCCAGGCAGCCAACTAGCAGAGGGGAATGTCCAGGCAGGTGGGCCTGGGGGCAGCCTTGCAGAGTGCTGAGGGAAAGTGGACCAGGCAGCCTGAGCCCCTAAGGGAGCTGAGCAGGGCTGAGAGGATAATGACACAGGGTATGAGGCCCTGGTGGCCAGACCATGGCTGAGCACCGAAATGAGCCACACTATGGGCAGATCAGAGAGACTTTTGCCAGAAGTCCTGCACCTGGGTCCAGAAGGACATAGGAGCCTCCTGGGAAAGTGGTTTGCCCCCAGGGGGAAGGGAAGAATAGGAGGCAGAGGGGTTAAGGGGTAGGGTCCGGGAGGGTTCAGAAATTTGAACACTTACTCCAAAGAGACTAAGTTTTAACTGGAAACGACTCAGTTGCTTTGAAGTATCAAGATCAGGCGTTGTCTGTCACAGCTGAAAAGGGCACTCACAAGCTTGGTTGAGGACAGTTATAGAGAAATAAAGTTATATTTCTGCACATCTGGGTTGTGACTGTAAATTAAAACCCGCTATGGTAGTATTCTTTGGTGCCAGTGAGATTGTCCATATAAATGTAGGGGCCAGCACTGAAGCTGAGCTTTGGTCCTAAGGGGTACATCCAGAGGGGTCAAGATGTACTTTTTCTGTTAAAAAAAATTATCACCAACTCTAAAGTGCAAAATAAATGAGAAGAAAACAACCCCAGGTAGGGGAGGGGTGATGTCTGCAAATCCCAATCTGAGAAACTATGACCACTGCCTACTTCTCCAGCCTTATTGCTCATTGTGCTCTTCTTCAGCCCCAGTGGTTACCTTTGAGTCCTTCATATGTGCTCTGCTCCTTTCTATACTCCAAAGCCTCTTCGCACGGTTTCCCTCAGCCTCTCTCTGGCTTCTAGTATCAGTTTAATTTCACTTCCCTAAGAATGCCTTGCCTGAGATCCCAGGACAAGGTGAGTCCCCCACTTCATACTCTCAGGGTGGCCACACACTCTGGTTTTTCTTCATAGCACCGCCCAGGATTTGTTCAGCCAGTGTCACACCAATAGGGGGCGCCCAATCAATGCTAAATGGACAAATGAATGAAGGTTAACTGGGGCCTGCAAGTAGCCCTGGTGGCATAATGGTTAAATGCTCGGCTGCTAACTGAAAGGTTGGCGGTTTGAACCCAGCAGCTGTTCTGCAGGAGAAAGATGTGGCAGTCTGCTTCCATAAAGATTACAACCTTGGAAACCCCATGGGGGCAGTTCTTCTCTGTCCTATAGACTCCACGGCAATGGGTTTGGTGCGGGTGGCCTGTAGCTCTGATGTAATGCAGGGAAATGATTCCCCTGTTCTGGTTTCAAGTTCCTGCTCTGTCATTTTTTAGATCTGTGGACTTGGCCAAGACACAAACTTCTCCAGGCCTTAACTGCTTCCTCTGGAAAATGAGCACTCAGCACACCAACACTGATCTAGCAAGCTTTCTTGAGCACTGGCTGTGCCTTAAAACAGGGCACCTGCCCTCTGGGAGCTCACAGCCTTACTGGAGGTGACAGGGAAACACACATTTAGAGGAAATGCCAGGAGGGCTGTGGCAGAAGCACACACAGGTGGTGAGGGGAGCACCAAGGTGGCAGGCCTACCTGTTGTGGGTGGAGTTGAGGAAGGAGATTAGGGAGGATGTAGGGAGGACTTCAAAAAGGAGGAAGATGGCTGAACTTTGGCTTATAAGATGAACAGAGGTTTGCTGTGGGTTAGGGGAAGAAGAATGAGACACCATGAGGCAAGGGACCCTGCGGGATGCAGGAGCAAGGGCATCCTAGGGATGACAAATGTGTCCACCTGACTGGGGGGCAGGGTGTGTGCTAGGAGGACAAGAGTGAGCAAATGGAGCCCCAGGCACCTGTCACCCATCACCAATGACCAATCCCATTTTATCTCTGTCCCACTATGTACCCCATCCCCAATCCCAGACATCATACCATTTCATCCGTAAATATTTCAATATGTATCTCTAAAAGATAAGGACTTAAAAAAAATAGCCACAATGCTATTATCATATCTAAAAAATTGACAGTAAGTCCTTAATATAATCAAATATCCAGTATTAAATTTTGATTGTCCTCTACTTTTTTCAGGTTTTTTTTTTTTTTTTAGTTTACAGGATCTAAATAAAGTCCATAAATGGGGTTGATTGATAAGTCTCTTGAGTCTCTTTTAATAGGTTTTCCTCTTTTCTTTTTCTTTTTTCTTGCAATATATTTATTGAAGAAACCAGGTCATTTGTCCTGTAGTTTCCACTGTCTGGATTTTGCTGATTGCATTCCCTGGTGTTGTTTAACAAGTGCATCTGCCCTCTGAATTTCCCATAAACTGGTAGTTAGATCCACAGCAGGGCTGTCCAATAGAAACATAATGTGAGCCACAAATGCAAGTCATATAGGTCGTTTTTAAATTTCCAGTAGCCACATTTTAAAAGTAAAACTAATTGTAATAATGCTTTATTACTTAACTCAATATATCCAAAATATTATTCTAACATGTAGTCAATATATAAATTAACAGAAAATTATTAACATTTTTTGGTACTAAATCTCTGAAATTCAATATGTATTTTACACTTCCAGCACATCTCAATTCAGGCTAGCCACTTTTCAGTTACTTCATAGCCACACATGGCTAGTTCTACCGTTTTGGACAGTACAGGCAGAGGCTCGATCAAATTCAGGGTCAAACTTCTGGCAAGAATACTTCATGGGTGTTGTGTTTGTCCATCAGGAGGCATACAGTGTCTGGCTGTCACTTTTTGTGATGTTAGCAGCCATTGATGCTCATTGTCTTAGAAGCACTAATGTTTTAGAAGTTACAGAGTGGTGATAAGTCTGTTATCCTGTCTGCATTTTTTCACTTGGAATATTTCTATAAAGAGCAACTTCTCTCATCAACTTTTTGGTTATCTGGTGTGTACAGTACATATAGCAAAGGTAAGTAAATGTTTGGTTCTTTCTCTTTTGACAGTTCAGAGAGGGTGGGAGCTGTGTTTAAGGCAGGTCCCTGTGTTTACAGTGTGGAGAGTGGGTGGGAGGTCAAGAGGGTGGCTGAGGGAGCCCGGGGAGGAGATGACTGCTGTCCACGTGGCTCCCCTAGCATGACGAACCGTTGGGCAGTCAGCCAACCCTCACCCTAAACCTCAGGAATCTCCTTCAAAAGGCCAGAGAAGCTCTCAGTCACCCCTACGGAGCCTGTTCTGCCCTGGCCTCTACCCTGGGACAGTCTCTCCAATCAGGCCCCCATCCTAGGCTCTCATCAGGGGCCAGGTAGGAAAGCCCACAGCCTCCCACTCCATGCAGATAGACAATGCTAGTCCGCCTGCCCTCTCCATCCTTCCTCCCTGTCCTCCTTCTACGCAGCCTAATGCCTTCCCTAGGATCCTAATGCCATTCCCAGGATCCTCCTCCCCTCCCTCTCCCTCACACACATTTTCTCTGGGACTTTGCTCCTTTCACTGCCCTGTCTTCTTCCTGAATCTTCACTTCTCCCTGCTATTGGCTCCTTCCCATTAGCATTTATATAAAATCTTCTAACATTCCCCTCCAACTTCCACCCTATTTTTCTCCTCCACTTTATGGCTAAACTTCTTGCAAACTCATTGTCCACCCCAACTGCTCACTGGCCCAGCTTCCTCACTGCTCTCCCCACCCTGAACTGGCCCTCACAGAGGTCACCAAGGGCTTCCTCTGGGCTGAACCCTGTCCTCATCTCCCAGGAACTCCTGCAGCATTTCTCCCTGTTGATCCTTCCCAGTCTCCCATGGCTTCCCAGGCACTGTGCTCGCTCTCATTTTTCTTTCTGCATTCTTTTTCCTGTATTCTGGCCCCTCCTCCGCTAACCTTCCCTCCCCCAAAAGTCCCTGCCCCTTTCTCTGGTCTTGCCTCACCAGGCTCCATACCCCTGCTCCACCTGAAGCTCCTCGCTCTCTGTACTTTCCTGTCTCAGCCCCAGGCCTGGCAGCTTCATGAGGGCAGGGACTGTGTGGGCCTTATGTACTTCTCTCTGGGGAGCCTAGCCCAGTGCTTGGCATGTAGCCTGCAGTCAGTAACTTTGGTTGAATGCATGAACACACGCAGGTCCCTGGCAGTGCCTTTGTTCCTGCTTCTCACCCTGGGTGGCCCTGCCATTTCATCCCCTTGACCCACCTGGTTAGACACAGCTGAGGGGAGTCCTCAAAGAAGCCTTTCTGGCCCTTCTGACCCCTCTACCCTGTAGTCTGTGAGTCGCAATTTATGTGGTTGACTTCATGGACTTTTGACAGTTATATCACATTTCCGACAGCTACAGATCTATACTTTCCCAACCCTCTGGAAAGATACACCACTTGCCAAAATGAAATACTAACGAAGTGCGAGTTTTCCCACTCCCTGGACAGAAACGTCTCCCAGATTTGCTCCTCCTCCTTAGCGAGGGGCTGCTGAATAGGGAAGAGCCCCTTGCTGCTGGCAGGGTGTTCAGATGGGTGGGGCAGAGGGAGTAGGCTGTGGGGCCTCCATAGGGTTTGGGGTACAGAGAAAAGAGCCCCTGGGGAGATATCAGGGCCTGGTGTGGCCTCAGGATTTGTGCCATCTTGGGCAGGTCATCCCTCCTTGGAGGCTCCTGTGGGTCCCCTTGTCAAATGGCAATGGTAACACCTTGCCTACATCCTCCACTGCTGTCCTCGGGATCAAATGTGATCCTGTAAGGGGTGGGGTCGGAGCATGGAGAGGGGTCACTGCATCACCAGGGAGAGAAAGCAGGCACCCAACGCAGATGCGGGCGGGGCAGGACAAGGCCAGGCAGCAGAGGCTCAGCCCGCGCTGGGCGAGTAGTCCTGGGGCCTCACCGCTGGTGGTGGGGCATTACTGCTAGGACGTTTACTGAGACTGTATGCGATGATCTCTCAAACGCACACCTCTTTTTACTGTTTACAGAAACAACCAGCTCCGCAGTCTCATCTGATCCTTGGACAGTTCTGGCTCTACAGGTCACTTTTGATGCCTGCTCTGGACACAAGAGCCCTGGTGGCACAACAGTTAAGTACTTGACTGCTACTGGAAAGGGTGGTGGTTCGAACCCACCAAGCTGTTCCGCAGGAGAAAGACCTGGGATCTACTCATTGTAAAGATCACAGCCTAGAAAACTATGCAGCAGTTCAGCTCCGTCACATGGGGCTGCTATGAGTCAATATTGACTTGTCGGCATCTAACAACAACCCTGGACACACCGGGCAGTCACAGACCTCCCAGCGGACCAAGAGACAAACACAGGTTCAAGTTACAAAACCCTGGGATCCATGCTCTGCCTCATTCACCCCCCACCCACACACATCATGAGCACCTACTGCGTGCTACTGAAGGGGTTAGGCAAGGGTGTATGCAGAGGAGAAGGCAATGCAACTGGCAGGTTTCTAGCAGCAAGGAGCTGGCCCTGAAGTCAACAAGCTCCAGAAACGTCTGTTGCATGAGCAAAGGGTTACATATTGCACATACGGTAACCGGGGAGTCTGCTCATATCACAATAAAAAGAGTGGCTGAGCCCCTGACTTATGTGGAAAACCACTGATGCTGGTTTCTTTGAGGAATATGGTGTTCTCTATAAACGAATTAAACAAAAAAGTTTATCCCTTAAGGCACCAAAACTTATTTCAACCACTTCATAACTTACTTCCTTAAAACATTTTATGTATTTCCCTATCAAACTAAAATTATTTTATCATTTTTCTGACACTAAGTCAGAACTGACTTGATGGCAATGGGTTTTCGGGGGTCTATCTGTAGAAACAGTAAGTCTCATTCAGCTGAATTTTTTCCGTTAGCTATTTTATTAATTTTTGTTATATATTGTACAAACCCTTTTGTCAAGGATTTTGAGGAGATGGCAAGGCGGGACCCGTTCTTCTGCATACAAAACCCTGACCAGAAGCAGGCTGCCATTAAATGGCTTGGCCTCAGGTTCGTCACAAACAGGCAGAGAGTGACAGGTGACAGAGTCTCCTTTCCTGCCATGCTCTGAACCCCAGAGCAATCACATGGGTTTTGAAAAATGAATACAAATTTGCTACTAGGGCAAGAGAAGACTCTGTCCAGGCCCAAGGAAACACCTGAGCGAGGGCTGACTTCACTGTACAGAAGAGCACAGGGGCTCAGGGAAGTCAGAGCACTGCCGGGGCTCACAGCCAGGACCTGGCAGCGCTGGGGTCTGAACACCGCTGACCTGCTGCTCTGCTCTGCAGTGTGCTCCTCGCTGAAGACCCCAGAATGCCTCCTGCCTGAGTTGTGTCTGCTTCTTAGAGCCAGGCTCTCCATTATTGCTGCCCACTACCACCCTCCATCCCTTTCTAATGTGCTGCTTCTAATTTAACGGGTACTGAGAGAAGCTCGTTAGAATTGTGTTTTGCACACAACAGCCGACCGGATCTGAGCCTGCCACTCTCCACTTGGCAGTTACGTGCTTGGGCTTGCCCACAGCTATTTCACCAACTGGATGTCTTTTTCATTTATATCTAGAGTCATGATCACTCTTTTTCTGGATTGCTGACATTGCTGGCCTCTCAAAAGTGTGGAATTATTTTATAGACAATGTATTTTTTTTATGCATTTAAAATCCACAAGGCTGAGCTGTCTACCTACAAAACTGTAATTAGATGTGCTAAGTGGGGAGGGGGGAAGCCTCTATCTACTTTGAGCAAAATCAAGAGCTCTGGGCACCAATTTAGCATTCAGCGAGGAGCCAGAAGCTGGGTTAGGGAATATTTACAGATGAGGTGGGCCTAAATAAGCTCATCAGCCAGGTGCTAAAAAAACATAAAAATCAAGCTAATTAGGCTTGTAGGCCGTGTCTCAGCACTGTGTTCACACCACCCACCACCAAGACACTTAGAAACACTTTACATTTATTTAGAGCTTATTTTTTCAAACGACCTGTTTCAGCTCTGGTACAGCTTCTCAATACGTACAGAATGACTATTTGCATTTCCCTGATCCCACCAAAGCCTGAGACGTACTACCTGAGAAACCCTTGTTGAAGGACTAGCTCCTCCTGAGGTGCACGGTGCTTCATAAAGATCATTAAGGGCTTTAACTAAAGTGCTTCTCTCTTCTAACCCTCCCTTCAACCCTGGGGGTTGTACAGCCCTGGTAGCTAGGGGGGGATTATCCCTACTTCAGACTAGGAGCCAGATTCAGAGAGGTTAAGTGGCTTTGCCCGAGTGAAAGCACAGGAAGCCTGATAACCAGTCTCAGGCAGCTTTCCCACCACGGCGCAGCGGCCTCCCATGGGAACAAAGGGGGCCGGCACTGACCGAGCACCAGCCACGTTACAGGCCCCGTACAAACCTAACTGGCAGGGCAGCATTCTCTCCAATTCTTTACAGATTAAGAAATGAGGGTCCTTAAAAGGTCAACGATTTGACCAGGGTCATAGCTGCAAAGTGGCCAAGTGCGGAGAGGCGGACGGTTGCCACAGGGCATGCAGAATCAACCTTCTAAAGACCAGATGCGGGCTGCACCCCTGGGAATGGCAGTGCACTGGCCAGTAAAAATCCAGTTTGTTATTCAATATTTATTTGGAAAACATTAGGGACACCAGGATGCACCTCTTTTTCAGACACAGTTTTTTCAAACAAAAAATGAAAGCAGATTAAACAGACTGAGCAAGTATCATTAGAAGCCAGCCTCAACCTGGCTGCAGTCAGAATTCAGATCCAACCTGCTTTAAAACCTGGAAAGTGTACCTACCTACCAGTTACTCACTGTGTAAGTCCAGATCCCTTTACCTGGCACCTAAAGTCCTTCCCCATCAGCCTGCAACTCAATTCCTACTCTCACTTTTCTTCATATCCATTCAGGCCCTAAGCACAACAAATGCCTTGCTGTTTTCCAAACACACACTAGGCTCTGCCTTGCCTCCCAGCCTTTGCCCATGTTCTCTCCCTCTGTAATGTGAATCCTTACATCCTTTTCATCTGTACTACCTCCATGGACCTTCCTGATCTTTGGGTCAGAATTACTAACTATTTTCTCTTGCCCCCTAGCATGGCTATACATCTCTCTATCATAGAATTTATCACACCAAACTATAACTGTTAATATAGCTGTATGTCCACTAGAGAATATGGCAGAGGTCATGGCTTATTAATCTTTGTATTAACCTTGTTCGCCCCAGTTCCTGGCCCAGAGAGAGCTCAATATGTGCTGAATGGCTGGCTGACTGTTTAAGAATGAGGTTTTCATAGTTAACTCGGCTTCAATATGAAATTCAAAACAATGAAGACAGGACTCAAACATAGCAGGGAAATAACATACACTTTTAACTCTCAAAATAAATACTAATCAATTTTATTTTATAAATACAGATGCTGAGTTTTTTTCCCAATTACCAACAGATCAGTTTCACATGCCATTTATTATTGGTGGTAGTTTAAAAAAATTATTTAAATAACCGGTTAGGTCAGGATAAATGGGCACCATTAGGACTGCTATAAAAATATAGCTGGATACAATCTTCCAAAACTAATATTCTGAGGGAAAAAAAAATCTCTGGAATTTCTAAGGCGGGTAAGGGGAAATGGAAAGAGAAAACACAATCAAATACTCATTTGATAATATTTGCTGGCTGGTAAGTATCTCAGCTACACGAAAACTGAAAGGGCTCTTAACAGTTCAGAAATGGATACAGTGTGGGTTTCCATTTCAATTTATATCTTCAAAGCAAAAAAAAAAAAAATTTTTTTTGTTTTTGATGACTTACAAGACTAAAAAGATCAGCAGAAGATAATAACTCATCCTGCATTTTCCACTTTAAGCACAGGCAAAACTAATCCCACAGCTTTGGAAAATGAACAGTTATTTCTGGAGACACGAAATCCTGTAGGTTCTAGATAGATCGTGGCAGAAACTGCAGGAATCAAACAAACTCAGATGAAAAGCCAAAACCCAAACTAAACAAACTCAAACCTAAGTAGTGTTTTGACGCACACATCATTGGCCACAGTGTGGATCAAGCAAATGTGGAAATAACTATTAATCAGTTCTCAGCAATCTGATCACATCCAACGGCAGAGTGCCAAGCTGTCGAGGTGAAAAGCTGTGAACCCCAGAATCAGGGAGTCGACCAAGGAGAGACTGATGGATGGAAGCCCAGAGCTCCAGGCTCCATCTGGTTGTGCAGAATCTGAGATCAACGCTGTAACCACAAGGACCCTGTACATGTTCCTCCTGCTTGGCATGTGGGAGCCAGGATGGAGGGCCTACAATTCAATGAACCCTGTCTCTGAGTTTCACACGAAGTTTAAAAGTCCACTCTCATGTCTGGGGAAATCACAAACCACATGCAATTCACTTTCCATTCTTCAATATTAACACAGCCCTTCTGAATCCCCCTCCCCATTTTGTAGATGTTACTTCATTGGAGGACCCCTGCAGCCCAGTCTGATGTATATCCAAGACTGTGTTCACCCTCTTTGACTTGAAAAAGAATGATGGTACCCCACAAAGAGGCCATAACCTTACAAATGGCTTCTACTCTAGGTCTGGAGTAACCCCAGCTCTTTATCTGGAATGAGATGGACTTCTTCAGATGAAGTTAAAGCTTTCAATTGCCTGAGGGCTGGGTCTGTCTGCTGTGCAGTAATTCTGAGTTCTCCTTACATAGACAATATGAACTATTGCATTCAACAATGTAGCTATAAATTAAAGCTGAGCCTAAGAATGCTTGGACAGAATATGAAAATGATTATGAGATTATGAGTTAAGTTGTTATGTAGGAAAAATGCAGCTATTGGAGAGCACACCTGTGGAGGTGTTTGTGTTGCTATACACAATACGTAAACTCAAATGAAGTCAACAACATTAGCTTAGATACAGGCATGGCTTTTGTTCAGGCTAGTCCTGTCATGATGCAGCATATGGAGATGTAGGTTCAAGAGGAAGTTCAAATCTGGAAAAAAAAAATCAGGTCGGGTGAAGTAAACTCAAATTTTATTCTTCTATATAATACATGGATACATGGATAAATTTTCCTTAAAGAGCTTGCAACCCTGAGGCGATGTCCTTTATGTCCTTGGGTACATAAAATATAAAGCAACAGCAAATGAAATCTGAGCTCCAGGAATGACAAGTAGACTTCAAAAACATAATTTAATATTTATGCAATTGCACACATACCAATAGTATTCTATGCCTCATTTAGTCTCCTATTCCAACTATCTCAACTGCCTTGCAGTTTGCACATTGGACAATATGACTCTCTACATATATTTCATCATATACAATGCCTTCCTTCGGACAGAAATTTAATAAATTAATGTGGGATTTACAAATAGGGATTTTGTCTGGTGAGTGCACTGTCAGAAAGCATGATGGGTTTTTGACCACAGCATCTGCCCACATAAAAACGTCAGGCCCCAAAGTGAACTGGATGTTATCTGACTGCAGTAACCTTGGCGTCCTGAAGGTTCCCTGGGATCCATCAGAGGTGAGGTTTTTAATCTAATTTTTGAGGGCTACATCAAGGGTATGGCTATTTAGAGGAGGGGGAAGGTCATGGCTACTGGGTTGAAAGAAAAACAAAACAAACGGTGAATCTGATATCCTGTTTTCAGGACTGTAAAGATGAGGGCAACAGTGGGGTCTACAGTTGACTGTGGTGCTGGGGGGTAAGGGCAGGAAGATGGGACTGGGTATAAGGAGGGCCACTGTGCTTCTTATTCATCAACCAGATGGATGGCCAAAGACCCTTCAGTAAATGGTGGAGACCTATTTCTGAATATTCAGTTTTCCAAAGTTTTATAAACTCTGGGCAAATGCTTATCAGAGACTAAAGGTGAGGTCATTATATTATCTATATATATTATCATCTTCCCTCTGAGGATAACACAGAAGCGTAAATAAAAAGCAGACAAATACCTATAAGGTGACTTGAGCTATAGGCTCTTCAAACTAGAGAGTGACTTTTGCCTTAAAACAACCGTCAAGCCTGAAAAGCAAATATTGAAAGCAAAATCTAACTTTGTCTGGCCCACTGATACACAATGATCCTGAGTCCTTCCTCAATTTCCAAAATTTGTTTTTTTGAGGAATATCCTCCATTAATATTCATTTTGTTCCATAATTATTAAAAAGGGTAAGTGCAGCTTTATTCTCATTGTAAGCAGCGACTCTGTCCTGGCCCTATTGAGTACCTTGGTCTGCTCACTTCATTTATCAGAACTCCTGCGCGGCCGGCGGAAGCTGGATACATTTTCATTCAGTGCATAGATCCTTCGGGAGAACTCTTCAAATTCTCCCAGAACTTGTTCATCACACTCCACTGCCACAGCACTGTCCACTGGGATGCAGTTGAATGCTTCTAGCTGATTGCCTGAGGTGAAACCTGTGGCTTCCAGCCCAATGATTTCTTCCGCTTGCTCCACGGTACAGCAGAGTTCAGCTTCTGAAACCGGGTGGAATTCGCCTGGGAGCTGGGCGTTTGTGGCGCCCGCCTGCTCACTGGGTAGGAGAGTGCCATTTACTGTGGCAGGATGCCCAGAAGGGGCTTCTTCTGTTGGTTCCTGGCTGGTATTCACACTTACATGGCCTGCATTTAAGCTGTTATCCAAATCTACTCCTTTTTTCTTGTTTTCTTTGGAGAAGTCCAAGGAAGTATCCAAGGAGGAGGACAGAGATGTTGTCTTTCTCTCGGACGCTACCATGGAAGGGATGGCGGTCACAGGCTGGGCTAATGCTGAGTTGTAACTGGGAGGAGGAGTTTTGTACTGGAGTCTTTCATTCTCTGAGCTGGCCCGTTTTCGGGGTCCTTTGTCTGGTGAAGGTATCCCCCCAGGAAAGCCCATATCTGCACCTCCAAATATGGAGCTTTGTCTCTTTGGAACAGGAATTGCGCTGGAGGTGTGATGTCTGTCGCTAGAAGACAAAAAGGAGACATTATTTTTACTTCAGAACTCAGTTTAAGCCTTCTGCATCCAGAGACATGAAATAGCATATTTAGGTTTGCTATAATAAAAATAGATAATAATCAATCGTAGACATTATTAATTGTACTGTCCAAGTGTAGGAAACAACATGAGGCATGGTGGGTTCAATTGTGGGAACTTCCTTCAAGAAGGATACAGGCACACTGAAACGCATTCAGAGGAGAATGCCCAGAATAGGGATGGGGGATAGAAACCATGTCATATGGGGAAGAGTTGAAGTAACTGGAGGAACTGGATCTGGAAAGAAAAGTACATGAGGGATGTAATCAACTTTCTATGTCTAAAGGACTATCTATGTTTTTATTTTTGCTATTAATATTCAATTCTTATTTTACCTTCATAAAGCAGTCTCCCCTATTCGGCAGAGAAGTTAAATGACTTGCCCCTGATAACTCAGTGCAGCAGCGGCAAGGCTAGAACTAGAACCCGTGACTCATGACACAATGATCAACAGTCTTTCCAATACCCAATGCTAATCATCTTGCATTAGAGAACTGGCAGGGAGAGGACCAAATATACTTTTTTTAAAAACAAAAAATTCACTTGGGGAATGACATCTCCGTTAGAAGTCTAGTCACACACCTTTTTACAATACTTGGTCTTCAGTGCCTTCTTTTGAGCCTGAGTTACTTTTCAGGAAGATAGCTTTGGGCCAGCGATAATAATCACTGTTCAACTACACAAAGCTTTATAGTTTCTAAAGTACTTTCATATCCCTCATTTCACTTGGTCCTCACAAAAACCCTCAAGAAAGTAGGGTATCATTATTACCCTTAAGTCTGAAATAATAACTAATAATCCGTTAATGGAAAGAGAACATCCAGACTCTGAAAATGACAGCCACATTATTCACTGTGCTAGTCAAGCCACTCCTGGAGCACTGATCAGAGTTCTAGATATTCTACTCGGGTGAAGCTAGTCAGCTTCAATGCAATCACATGAACAGACTGGGTCCAGAGACAGAGAGAGGCACAAACACAAGATCCATCTGACTAGAGTTCTTCAGATGAGGAAACACACACAGGGACGTTACCTGGCTTTTGAAAGGGTAACTACTAGGCAGGAGTCAAGGCTAGACCTGAACCTATACACTCACTCAACAAATGGCTACTACATGTGCCAGGCCCTCGGGAGGGGAAACAGATCCAAGACAGACAAGACCCTGCCTCTGAAGAGCTTCCAATCGTGCAGAAAAAGACATCCCTAATTATTTAAACAATGTATTTTCAAATTACAATTGTGATAAGTGCCCTGAAAAAGAAGGGATCTAGGCCCCCTCCACCTGTGTCCACAGCCGGAGTCCTGGACCTGGCACCCTCCCCTCTCTTCTCCTGCTTTTGAATTCTCTTGGTTTTTTTCTGATGCTGGATTATACATATGGTCTCAGATGCCTAAGCAAGGGCTATTCTCCTTGAGAAAAGGCAACCAACCACAGGGCCTCTAATCCAGGAGCCTATCAGACTCCCTTGCCTGGCTGTAAGTGTTGGTGCCCGGAGAATTCATAATTAGGGGTGGTCACTGGGGCATATGCAGAACCAGGCAAATAGACCAGTAAATTACCGTTTTTACTGCTCAAGAAAAACAAAACAGAAAACCCTGCTGCCCTTAATCTGGGTTTTCAGGTAATATGTTGTCAAAACTCACAGTAATTTAGTAAGATAGACATTTTTGCCAACCTTGTTGTTTTTACCCTACCACTTGCTGACCGTGTCCCTCTCTAACTGATTTTGCAGGGCAGCTAGGTAAATCAAACCAAAACAGAACATCAACACCACCCACAGATCTGCTCTGTGCAGGCAAGTCAAGTTTTCAGTTACCACCCCCAACCCAGGAGGCCTCCATTTACGCTGTTACCCAAATGTACACTGAAGGCGATGTCTGGAACACTGGAACACTGAAGGTGATGTTGGCGGTACGAGTGGAGGCCAGGTGCTTAACCACTCATAGCTGTGAGGGGTGAATGGCTGGCCTGATAAAAGGCAGGACTGAGGAACAGGCCTGGGCACACCAGGCACTGCTATGACACAAGAGGAAGGGGGATTTTGTAGCTCTCCCTTATTTTGAGACTCCCTAAAGCTTCCTCAACTTTGAGAAACAGAAAAGTAATGGAGTGTGACATCCCTCCCTCCTAACTACAATGGGAAGAGAACTATCACTTTCCTGAGCATCTATAATGTTCCAAGCTCTGTGCAAGGTATTTTGCAAACATAGGACCCTAACATCTACCCTATGAGAAAGACAGGCAGGAGGGTGGGTAATGTGGGTTGTTCAAGGCTGCAGAGCCCGCATCTGAACTAGATTTGGTCTGACTCCAGAGCCTATGCTGTCGGTTGCATCCTACATTCAGACTCAACTAACATTTACTAAGTGCCACTGAGAAGCTAAATGCCATTATACAGGCTTTCTCATTTAACCCTTCCATCAGAATCGACTCGATGGCAACGGGTTTGGTTTCGGGTTTATCTTATCTATCTAAGCTATGGGATGTTAGTCTTTATTTTAATGGATGGATACTAAGGCTTTGAGGGGTGGAGACTTTGGTATTTTCTGACAACCGCATTTTGTGATATTATTCTTCAGATCCCTTGGATTTTTCTGAGAACGCAGGTAATGATAGTATCAGATGCAATCTGGAAAACCCAAGTAACAATAAAATGTTCCCTCTTAGGAACCGTAAGAATATTAGTTATTTTGGGTAGACAAGATATAGGTCTACATAGCTAAGGTTTACCCTTTGATCACCATGTTTTGGCTTTTTTTTTTGTCTTTTCTTTCATTTTTAGCCACGTGAGATGAAAGCTTTCAATAATTTTTTTGCTTTCAATAATTTTTTTTATTTAAGCCTTTCTTATAATCTTAAAACAAATTAATCAAACAAAAAAGGTATTTTGTTGATGACTTCGGGTCATCAATATGAACATGTATTAGTAAGCTATGACATAGTAAAAAGATTACAGAATTTTCACTGACGTCTGTTTCTGAGGACGTGAGTCGGATAATCCCTAAGGCTGCACTTGGCGTTTTTCTGTGTCTTCGCTCACTGCCAGGCTGTCAGTACAGCTGTGTCACTGTTCCTGCCTGCAGTGGCTTCTCTTCTCTCTTTTTAAATGTTTTGCTTCTAACTTTCTGCGTTCTTATAAAGCAGATGTCCAAAGTTTTGCGTGCAAAGTAAGAGTAAACAGGATTTGAGTGATGGGCCAGGATGTCCTGGGCATAACATGCACTATTATATGAGTTTTGTAACATTAGTTTTGGCTGCTCAGGATTATTATTTTTTTATTATTTCCAAGATCTTAGCTATGTTCCAGATTTTTAAAATAGCTGAGCTCCAAACAGCTTATATGTTAAATGATTACATTAAAAATACATACAAACATACACATGCATTTTTAATTATTGTAGTAATTTACACTCATTGGAAAATTCAAAAAAATATAAAACATACAAAAATAAAAATCACTCAGGATTCTGTCACCCATCAAATAACTACTATTAATTTGGGATACTTTCCTTTGAGACTTTGATTTTACATATGTGTGCTTAAATAAAACAAACCTAAAGCTGTGTTTGTGGTACATATATATAATTCTATATCCTGCTTTTGGATGGTATTAAAACTTCCTGATAAATATAATTTTAAATGGCTGCTCTATTGAGTAGAATACCATAATTTATTTAATCATTCCCTTACTTTTGTAGATTTAGGATGTTTCTGAAATTTTAATACTAAAAAATAAACTGCTGTGAGCAGTCTTTGTCTGATTACAGTCTGACTTCATGACTTCACGAGAGGAAGAGATAGAAACTTACAGGTTTACTAATTATATGGCCAATTTTTAAAGGCTGTTGACAATTTACTTAACTTATTGAATGAAACTGATACATTCTTTAAGCTGTGAAGAATAATTTACAGGGAGTGTGTACTCTTAAAAAACAACCAAAAGAGCAAACGTGGGTGTTCTGGGGTGGAGTGGTTGCAGCAGGAAATGTGGTCGCTTTTCTTTATCCTCCACCCCACCGAGGGTCCCTATATATTCTAAGGCCCTAGATACGAGGTGCAGAGCCTGAGATCCAAGCCACTGACTGAGGCTGCCAGCTCACTGCACACATCTTGAACCTCATCAGCCTTGACTGTGTGTCTCTTCCAGCTCGGCTCAGGTCCAGACTGGAAACCTGGAAGCATGACATCTGGGCTGGGGTTTAGTGCCGCAATTAAAAGGAATTTATTAAAAAACAACAACCCAAAGATAGCGTAACTGCAAACTTACTAGGCTGTGGTTTTATGAAACATGGCACAGATGCTGAATAACTGAGCCATACTGGAGACTGTTAAGTTACTTAATAATAAACCTTTTGCTACAAGCAAGAAAGGGTTTTCCTAGGGTCACAAGCGTGAGAGAATGCCAAATAGCCTGGAGTTTAGAGGTCAAGGAGGATAGTCTGGTTTAAATTTGTCTTTTTTTTTGGTTCAAGTCTTCTCTGATCTCTCTGAACTGAGGAGATTAACCTCTTTCTCATTCTGTGAGTCCTTCTTTATTGTAGTCGGTTACCTTTTCTTGTCTCTTCAGCTATATCTAGAGATAGTGGTGGTGATAAAAAGGATGTTCTAAGACCTGGACTCTACTCCTAGCTCTGCTGCTATGAGCCCCTTTATTTGGAGCTGTAACTTAAGGCCGTGTTCACCACTTGTTAGTTATATGACTGTATGCAGTGACTTATCCTCTCTGTGCTTACGAAGTTTTTTTCTTCGTAAAACAGATCACTAGACTATGGCGAGGATTAAATGAAACAGTGCATTTAAAATCCTTGGCATATACATTGATTGCAATACTAGCTATAACTGTGGTTGCTGTCATTGTTATTAACCTCCATGGACTTCAAATTTCAAAAGCATTATCCCCATTTTACAGAAGGAGCAACTGAGGCTCAAAGCATGAATGTCTTACACAGGAATACAGGGTAACAGGTATCAGACAAAGGACCAGAATCTAGATCCTTCCTTTTACTGGTTTTCTCCTGTACAGAATACTGTTAAAAGCAGCAACAAACAGAACTCTTCCCACCCAACCCCATCTCCACTTCTTCTGCACATCAGGGAGCTAGCTACAAGAAGCAGCTAAAGAATTAAAGCAAGTATAAAAGAGTTTTAAGTACTAAATCAATCCAAAGATTTATTCTGCCCAATGTGAAACAACATTCCACCTTTTAAAATCTTTTTTTTTTGGTGGGGGTGGCGATGGCTGGGGTAGGGAAAGCTTTGAATAAAATAGAAATCCTCAAACTGCTTCTATTTACATGATCTACCAACTGCTTAGGGACTACAGGAACTTCCCAAAATCCTTTCAGGTACATTCCAATTGTCCCCAAACCTCTGATGTATCATTTTTCTGTGTGAATTTAGCTTCGGAGAGAGAGAATTTTTCTGAGAGGGAGAATTTCTCTATTTCCCCAACCTAAATGAGGAGGACCATGCTCTGCACTTTTATATCCACCATACAAATACCCTGGGGTGGAACCCAGTTCACTCTACTCCACCATCCTTGTCCTCACCATTCCCCCTCTTCCTCTTTCTGGTGGTTCTGCTGCTTTTAACGAGAAGGGATAGGGAAAGAGAAAACAAACTAAGAAAGTACTGGCTGAAAATGTGATTCCCATTTCTATCTCCCATATGTAATATTCCACATTGAGCTCCATCATTACAAAATGTGGGACATCGGTGAAATACTTTTCACTGCTCTGAACCTATGTTTCCCCTTCTGTAAAATGAAATGGGTAGATCCACCTAATAGTTACTGTAGTAAGGATTAAATAAGACACACAAGTAAAATTCTAAGTGTTAATGAGTAGGTATTCAATAAATTAATACTAATAATAAAACAGCAACTAACATTTATGATATGTTATGGGCTAAGCACCCTGTTAACAGCTTCACATGTTGTTCTCATTTAATCCTCACAACATCTCTGCAAAGTATTATGAACATCATCTTCATGAGGCACAGAGGTTAGGTATCTTGGCCGAGGTCACAAAGCCACTAGGTAGAAAAATGAGATTTAACCAGGCAGTCTGACTAAATATAAATGCTAGTTCTCTTCTTTTTCCCAATCTCTAGGACCTTTTAAGTTTTTTGTTGCCACCAAAATGCCTGCATTTAGTCTGTACTTCTGTTTGAGGGAGGGGTGAGAATCAGAAGAATAATTTTTAGGTAGTGGATTGGTACCTTTTCCTTCTCTTCTCCTCCTGCCTTCTATAAACTTGTACAATTTTTTTTGGCGGGGAGGGGACTTTCTAGGACTTGTTATACTATTAGGTATTCTAAGAATCAATTATGAACAAAAATGAATTCTGTCATGAAATGATGTAAAAGTGAAAACTTAAGCAAAAATGAAATAAAGAAAAAACGTAAAGATTTACCACATCAAGAGAGTTCTTGAAGCAGGGGTGTTTTCAGCTATTTGAAAATAATTTTTTTTTCCTATTCTCTTTCAGATTCACTTGTTTTATATGTCTACAACCGGGTCTGGCAGTATAAAGTATTAGGAAAGAGTACAATTCACCATCTCAAATATGTGTCTTTCCTTCCCTACAAAATGTTTCCTCTGAGGAACATTACTAGATCACAGCTGGTCAAAATACTAAATCTTGATTGTCTGGGTCTTGGCCAAAAACTACAGCTACAACTCGGTGCAATAAGAATACTTAAAAAAAAAAAAAAAAAAAAAGTTTAAACAACATTTGATCTTCTTTCTCCCCCTTGTAGCAAGCTATGACCTCATGGCAGTAAGACCTCTCCATGGAGGTATTTAAGTTGGTTTACGGCCATTAGAAATGTTTGAAGCTCTAGGTGCTGCCCTGCGCCAATATCATGTCAACTGTGCTAAAAAGCAATAATAGTTTCTCACCTTCTTAAAGATTACCGCGTAAATAATGCAGAGCAACGACAGGGCTACACGAGTGCCAAAAACAGGTTGCCAAGGCGAAGCTGAGGTAGAATTACATCTTTTGGCAGCTAAGAAATTATGACATAAGGTTAGTTGTTTTTTTTTAAAAAAAAAAAAACAAAAAACCTCCATAAATTAGGCTACTATCCTTTTTTCAAAATTCAGCAAAGGCTGAGATTTACCTTCCTCCTTTCTCTCTCTCAGATCAAGCAGGAGCACAGAACCTCCTTTTGGGAAAGCCAAATTTAACAGTTAGATCTTATCTCCCAGGAGGTAGCTGGAGTTAATTGTTTTAAGCATGTAGTCTGTTGGCCACAGGCAAGCAATCTAAAGACCTCTCTCCATTACCAGATAAGTGTAAGTGCTTAATCTTTGCCCTGGATGTTAACAAAAACATGAAACAAAATATAAATAGGAACAATCTTGGGCCAAAAGCACAGGCTAAAATCTGCACCAGTGGTCACTTTTCCCCTGGGCTCAGCTTGGAAAGTTTCCTGTCAAAGCCTGACTAAATAAAAACAGAGCATAAAAAGGTATAACTGAACAAGGGAACTTTTAGATTTTATTTAAACTGAGTATGATGGAAAGACGAATTTGTGAAAGAGAAAGTTCCACAGGCAAAGGACAAAATAAGCCAGCTGAGAAAATCCAGTTCCCAAGGCTGTGAGATGTGAGGGCTGGGCCACCAGTGCTCCACGGCCCTGGGCAACTGGGTCCGGCTCGGGAAACAGGGGTCCCAGCACAGGCCAATGAACAGAGGGTGCAGGTGAGCCAACAGCCCAGAGCCCAGATGGAAGGCAGCTTGGTCTCAAGGCTGAGCTCCCTGGGTTCAGGGAATACAGAATGATCCTCCAGAGAGGTCTCGGGAGGGGTCAAGTCAACCACTTCACCGATCAACTTTCATCTTAAAAAATCATTATACAAATTAATGTACTGAAAATCACAGTCAGGCAGCAAACATTACGAGAACTGTAAAATGGTCTGTAGAAACAGGCATAGCTCATCTTGATGTCATTTATATAGAGCATAAGTAACATTCTACACAGGAACATGCAAAGAACAGGAAAGAGATGACAGGGATGATACCTGGGGACCCCTTGGAGTGTCTGAACAGCACTTGAGACTTGAGGGTAATCAAATGCTTATGCTGAAAACTAGAAAAAAATAATGTATCAACTCTATCTTAGCCAAGGGAACCAGAGGAATGGCAATCTCACAGAGCCCAGCCTCCAGAGAGAACTTGATAGGGAAATTAAAACCCTGCTCAGAGAAAGCTTTCAGAATTTTTAAACTAGACTTGTAAGGGAATCAAAGGAAGCTTTAGACCACTGAGGCCAATGACAGAACCTGTGAAATTAAGTCTTTGAAATATACTGCTAAAACCGAACTACCACCAAATTTCTATTAAGCTCTGATAGGAACCGAACCATGCGCTTTGGCTGTTTGTTATTTTAAAAGAAAAATGGATAGCTCCACCACCATTTTCAGAAATGTTACAGACTTTTGGCAGAAGTGCTTAAATTACCAAGAGCTGCCAATGAATCACTGCTTAGAAAGAGACTATGGGACGTCAAGGATAACCTCCCAGGAACCTTATCTTTTGTAGTCCTCTTAACTACTAAAATAGGTGTAGTATAAAACGATATGCATTTTTTTTTATTGTTGTAGTTTAAATGCAGTTTACATTTCAAGTTGGTCTCCCATACAAAACTTATACATACATTGTTATGTGACCCTCATTGCTCTCCCCATACAGTGACAGCACACTCCTCCTTTCTACCCCTGATCCCCCATATCCATTCAACCAGCTCCTAACCCTCTCTGCCTTCCTATCTCACTTCCAGACAGAAGCTACCCGTTTAGTCTCTTGTATCTACTTGAGCTAAGAGGCCCACTCCTCACGAGCATCACTTTATGTCCCACAGTCCAGTCCAATCCCTGTCTGAAGAGTTGGCCTCAGAAATTGTTTTAGTTCTGCGCTGACAGAGAATCC
>NW_004444024.1:5819923-5821529 GCF_000243295.1 Trichechus manatus latirostris | reverse complement strand
GTTTGATTCTATGAATTTCTTTATTCCATCCTTAATTTCTTCTATAACCCAGTAGTTTTTGAACAAGGTGTTGTTCAGTTTCCATGCGTTGTTTGATTTTTTTTTTCCTTGCTTTTTCTGTTGTTGATTTCTACTTTAATGGCTTTATGGTCAGAAAAGATGCTTTGTAATATTTCGATGCTTTGGATTTTGTTAAGACTTGCTTTATGGTCTAATACGTGTTCTATTCTGGAGAATGTTCCATGTGCATTGGAAACAAAAGTATACTTGGCTGCTGTTGGGTGGAGTGTTCAGTATATGCGTATGAGATCAAGTTGACTGATTGTAGCATTTAGCTCTTTTGTGTCTTTGTTGAGCTTCTTTCTGGATGTTCTGTCCTTCACCAAAAGTGGTGTGCTGAAGTCTCCTACTGCTATTGTGGAGCTGTCTCTCTCTCTTTTCAGTGCTGTTAGAGTTTTTTTGGAGCCCTGTCGTTGGGTACATAAACATTGATTATAGTTATGTGGTGAATTATACTTTAAAGTCTATTTTGTCAGAGATTAATATTGTCACTCCTGCTCTTTTTTGAGTGTTGTCTGCTTGATATATTTTTTCCCATCCTTTGAGTTTTAGTTTGTTTGTGTCTTTAAGTCTAAGGCGTGTCTCTTGTAGGCAGCATATAGACGGATAGTGTTTGATAGTGTTTTTTTAATCCAATCTGCCACTCTCTGTCTCTTTATTGGTGCATTTAGTCCATTTACATTCAGTGTAATTATTGATAGGTATGAGTTTAGTTCTGTCATTTCAATGTCTTTTTTTTATGTGTTGTTCACAGCTTCTTTGTTCCACTTAATTTTCTGTGTTGATTCATTTTTCTTTATGTATTTTCCTTTCATCTTTTTCATTGTTGTTGATTTTGTGTTTGCTGAGTCTTTACATTTTTCTAGTTTTTTATTTTGACTTGTAGGATTGTTAGTTTCCTTTGTGGTTACCTTAATATTTACCCCTATTTTTATAAGTTTATACAGTCTTTTACTTCTTTATATAGCCTTGACTTCCTCTGCATATGAAAAATACATGTCTACATTTTTTAAGTCCCTCTTTTTTGTTTTAATGTCATATTTTACATACTGACATTCTGTTTCCCTATTTTCAGTGTTTTAGCTTTGATTTACTTTTGTGGCTTCCCTATCTGGGTTGATATCTGGTTGCTGTCCTGTGTTCTAGTCTTGGGTTGTTATCTGATGTTACTGATTTTCTTACCGGAGGACTCCCTTTGGTATTTCTTGTAATTTTGGTTTGGTTTTTGCAAATTCCCTAAACTGCTGTTTATCTGGAAATGCCCTAATTTCACCATCACATTTGAGAGACAGTTTTGCTGGATATATAATTCTTGGCTGGCATTTTTTTCTTCAAAGCTTTATATATGTTATCCCACTGCCTTCTTGCCTGCATGGTTTCTGCTGAGTAGTCCAAGTTTATTCTTATTGACTCTCCTTTGTAGATGACTTTTTGTTTATCCCTAGCCGCTCTTAAAATTCTCTCTTTATCTCTGGTTTTGGCAAGTTTGATTATAATATGTCTTGGTGACTTTCTTTTGGGATCTACCTTATGTGGGGTTAGATGA
>NW_004444024.1:5808684-5819744 GCF_000243295.1 Trichechus manatus latirostris | reverse complement strand
TTTATCTTCAATCTCACTAATTCTGACTTCCATTGCCTCAATTCTGCTCCTATGACTTTCTATTGAGTTGTCTAATTCTGAAATTTTATTAATTTTCTGGATTTCTGATTGCTTTCTTTCTATGGATTCTCGCAACCTGTTAAATTTGTCATTATGCTCTTCTCTGATCTTTTTAATTTCCTCTACTGTATGTTCTGCATTTTCCTTAATTTCCTTCCTAATCTCTTGAAGAGTTCTGTACATTAATCTTTTGTATTCTGTCTCCAGTAATTCCAAAAAATTTTCCTCCTCTGGAAAATTTCTTGATTCTTTATTTTGGGAGCTTGCTGAAGCCATCATGGACTGCCTCTTTATGTGACTGGATATTGACTGTTGTCTCCGAGCCATCAATAAGTTGTTATATTTATTTATTTTATGTTTGCTTAGTGTGTCTTAGTTTCTTGTTTTGTTTTGATATGCCCAAACAGGCTGCTTGTATGAGCTAGTTTGATTATTGGCACCTTTGAAGCACTAATGTCCTGTCACCAGGTGGTTAGATCTGTTACTAGGTATGTGAGTTCAGGAGTCTGCCCACTCCTCCTGTATGGATTCAGCTCAGGTGCCCAAATAGATAGCCACCAAGTGTGTGGTGTAGGCTCGCACAGTCCTAGATAGGCATGGGTGATTGGTGTAGGCACAGGCATCTGGCTGCAGCAGGGGGACACACTCTGAGCAAGGCAGGGGGTTGACGGCCACCCCCAAGTGTCCAGGAAGAAGGTGTGTCCCTGCTCCCTAGAGCGCGTAGGTGGGTGGGTTTTGCAGCTGGACTATGAGCACCTAATGCTGGTGGCTGTAAGGACTGGGGAGCACCTCTTATTCATGTGCCCCTATTGCAGGTGGCTACGTCGTAAGGAACCACCAGTCCTCAGGCCCCTGATGTGGGTAGGTGAAGACAGTGCTTAATGGGCAAAGCAGTGTCAAATGTCAAGAACCTGCCACCTCACAGCTGAAACAGTTGAAGTTAGAGTTCTGGTATATATCCTGTTGTACTGCAGTAATGAGGGCCTACGCTGTTGAAATGGGCCCACATGAGTGTATGCAGGCGGAAGGCACTCAAAGCCTATGGATCCCTTATGCCTGTGCCTAGGCAAAGGAACTGTGCCTACCTTGGGTTCCTGGCTTAGGGGAGCTGGCAGTTTATTTTTTCCCATTTGTTAATTTGTTCACTCTCTAAGGCAGGGAGAATGGCTCCGGGCGTGTGATGGATCCTACTTATGCCTCAGGGGACTCGACAGTTGCTGAAGCCGGTCTGGAACCCAGGGCAGAGCAGGGAGTGGGGACGTAAATGGGAGAGAGGTTTTTCCCTAAGGGGGGGGGGGTTGATCTGCGTGGGTAAGCAGTATGCAAGCACTTATCTTTCGCGGATCTAGGGCTGCTTCTCACTGGTTCTGGGTGGCCGTGTAGACTCTCTGGCGCTGGGTCTCTCCCTGTGTGGAAAACACGCCTCCCAAGGACCACTGCTTGCCTGCCTCACCGCTTACCCCCGAACTGATCAGGCTTGAAGGGCTCAGGCCAGGTCAGTACTGGCAACTCCTCGCTGCTTCCAAACCATCTCTCCCCACCCTTGCCACTCAGTCTGGCTCCTCAACTCTGTCCTTGATGTTCAGGGCTCCCAGATTGCCACATATAATCTATTCAAATGTTTTTTCGGGTCTTTGTTGTAAGAGGGTCCACTGGAAGTGTCTGACTACCCCAACATATTGGCCCCGCCCCCCACTATATGCATATTAACAAATTATATGAATAAATTAATTGACTTACTCATCTATTCAAATATATATTGAGTGTCTACTATGTACTAAGGAGCCCTAGTGGCGCAATGGTTAAGCCTTCAGCTGTAAACTGAAAGGTTGCGGTTCAAACCTGCCAGCCGTTTCTCAGGAGAAAAGACATGGAGATCTGCTCCCATAAAGATTACAGTCTTACTATGAGTAAGGAGTGACTTGACGGCACAAAACGACAACTACCTACTAGGCATGTAGTACTTTTTTTTAATGCAAATTAACATATACCTCCTACGTTTGTCTGCCAACTGCTCCCTCCCTCCCAGAGAGGTATTTTCATAAGCTCTGCTTTGACAATTTTTTTTACATGTTGCTGTAAGAAAGAATTAGCATAGCATGCTTACGAAAATAGCTTGCGGGGGGGAGGGAGCAGTTGGCAAACAAACATAAAAGGTGCATGCTATTTGTGTAAAAATACGGTATTATCTGGGGGATAAAATGATGATAGGAAAAAAGCCAGGGTTCTTGCTTTCGTGGAGTTTACAGTCTAGTGAGGGGGGTGATGGCAGATATTTATCAAAGAATCACAGACATAAATGTAAAACAACAACCTGTGACGTGCTATGCAGGAGAGATCATGGGCTAAGACAGCTTGTAACAGAGAACTGACCCAGAAAAAGCCAAGACTCAAAGGGCTAGAAGAGCTAAGCAGATGAAAAATGGGTTGGTGGGACAGTGGGTGAGAGCATCTTGTAGGCAGAAGCAGTAGCATGTGTCGTGGCTCTATGTCAAGGGGGAGAACGACCAAAAGGTCAGTGAGTGAAAAGCAGCATGGCAGAAGGTAAAGATAGCAGGGAAAGGTCTAGACCATACTGAAGCCCACAGACCAAATTTAGAATTTTTGTCTTTGTCTTTTATTTCAGTCATTAAAGTGTTTTAGGCAAGTGTGTCACAGTGAGATTTGTATTTTGGAAACTGCACTCTGGCTACGGTTGAACAACAGACTGGAGGGGGGCTGAAGTGATGCTGGGGGATCGTAGCAGTACTACAGGTGAGAGATGATGGAGGCTTGGCCACAAGAGAACTGTACAGATATAGGGAAACAGACAGATTAGGAAAAATTGACAGGAGTAGCATGGGTGGGATATGGGGATAAGAGGGAAAAGGAAGAACCAAGGATTATGCCTGGCTTTCTGGCTTATGTAAAACCATGACTAGAAATTCCATTTGCTGAAAACAGAGCACTGAAAGACCATGAGGCTTACGGTGGCTGGGGTGGAAGACAGAAAAAGACACGGGCACATAGAATATGCTGTGAAGATGTCCAGGAGGTAATGTGAATACAGGTTTGACATCTGAAAAGAAATCTGGACTGAAGATTTCCATTTGTGCTTCATTTCAGTGTGAATGGTAATTAACATGATGGTTGTAGATAAGATAATCTTAGGATGAAGAATAAAGTGAGGGAAAAGAGGGCCTAGAACTAAGCCTTGAGGAGCACCAGCATTTTACAATGAGGTGGAGGAAGAGGAGTCAAGGAGCAGTCAGAGAGGAATGAAGAAAACCAGGAGAGGGTTTAATAATAGGATTCTTTTTCTGGAATGATCAGAGGCTAAACGACCCCTTGTGTAAAATATTGTATTTTTAACATAATATGAGAGGTTGTACTGTGTAGTAGTTAACGCAGTGGCTCTAAAACTGTTCTGCCTAGGTTCAAATCCTGGCTCCTCCACTTGTTGGCTGTGTCTCTGTGAAGTAATTTTAGTCTCTCCGTGCCTGTTTCCTCATTTATAAGATGGGAGACGATACACTTTGGTGAGTTGTGTTTGGGGTCTTAAAAGCTAGTGAGCGGACATCTAAGATGCATCAATTGGTACCAACCCACCTGGAGCAAAAGAAAATGAAGAACACCAAAGACACAAGGGAAGTATTATCCCAAGAAACACAAGGGTCACCTAAACCACAGACTCCATCAGTCTGAGACCAGAAGAACTAGATGGCGCCCAGCTATCACCAATGACTGCCCTGACAGGGAACACAACACAGAATTCCTGACAGAGCAGGAGAAAAGTGGGGTGCAGAACTCAAATTCTAGTAAAAAGACCAGACTTAATGGTCTGACTGAGACTGGAGGAACCCCCGAGGCCATAGCCACTGGACGCTATGTTAACCCAGAACAAAAACCATTCCTGAAGCCAACTCTTCAGACAAAGATTATACTGGACTATAAGACATAAAATGATACCCGTGAAGAGTGTGCTTCTTGGTTCAAGTAGATACATGAGACTAAATGGGCAGCTCCTGTCCAGAGGCAAGATGAGAAGGCAAAAAGGGTCAGGAGCTGGTTGAATGGATACAGGAAATCTGGGGTGGAAAGGAGGAGTGTGCTGTCACAGTATGGGGAGTGCAACTAGGGTCACATAGCAGTGCGTATATAAAGTTTTGTATGTGAAACTGACTTGAACTTTAACCTTTTATTTAAAGCACAATAGAAAAAAAGATGGGAGAGGAAAACGAGTCTTAATTTGCACAACTGTTGTAAGGACTACATGAGTCAACTAAACTATATATTCAAACTGCTTGGAAGAGTGCCTGGGTTACAATAACAGTCGTTTAATACTAGCTATAATGATATTGGAGCCCTGGTGGCACAGTAATTAAGAGTTCAGCTGCTGTTCAAAAGGTGAGCAGTTCAAATCCATCACTTGCTCCTTGGAAACCCTATGCGGCAGTTCTATTCTGTCCTATAGGGCTGCTATGAGTCAGAATCAACTCGATGGCAACAGGTATAATAACATTAAAATACCCATTGCCATCAAGTTGAATCTGACTCATAGTCACCCTACAGGACAGAGTAGGACTACCCCACAGGGTTTCCAAGGCTGTAAATCTTTATGGAAGCGGAGTGCTACATCTTTCTTCCATGGAGTGGCTGGTGGGTTTGAACCACCAGCCTTTCAGTTAGCAGCCAAGCACTTAACCAGTATGCCACTAGAGCTCCTTATAATGATACTACTTATTATTACATACCTTCTCCTCACTTATCAACTATCTCATTATCCAACATTTTGCATTTATGACAATAGTAAAAAATCTACCATCTGACGATTTTGCTCATTAATGACGTACGTCTGGCAGCAATGAATGCTGAGGTGTGAGGTGAACGTAACACTGGCTGTGCTGGTTAAGGTCACGTGTCAACTTGGCTGGGCCATGATTTTCAGTGGTTTGGCAGTTATGTAATAATGTAGTCATTCTCCACTATGTGATATGATGTGGTCATTCTCCTCCATTTTTGCATAATGACCTGGTCTTTGGAACCTAACCATGTTGACAAATAAGTGAGAAGAAGATGTACATTTTTATCTATTAGCAGAAGAAATCACTGAACTAGCATCATACAAAATGATCTTTAACAACTCCCAAACTGAAACACAAGGAATTATATCTAACTAAAGGTTAAATTCAAAGCTTATACTGAAGGAGTCAGTAGTCATTTCTAATCTTGCAAACACCTGTCAGCTTTTGACGGATAAGAACCATATCTCTACAGCCTTCTTGAAATTTAATACAGTGCTTCAGATCTAGGTTTTTTATTAAAAAAACCAAACCAAACCTATTGCCATCTAGTCGATTCTGACTCATAGCGACCCTACAGGACAGAGTAGAACTGCCCCATAGGGTTTCCAAGAAGTACTTGGTAGATTTGAACTGCCAACCTTTTGGTTAGCAGCCATAGCTCTTAACCACTATGCCACCAGGGTTTTCCTGATACTTATTAGCACATGCTAAAGAATTCCTCCTGAAAAAACACAGACTTCTTAGTACAGAATATTTAAGTAGGTTTTATGCTAATTCCCTCCCCACATTCATTTAAGTATGACCATCTTCCAAGGCCTAATTCAAGTCCTACCTTCTTCATTAAGTTTTCTTCAACCATGCCAATCTAAAGTGATCTCTTTGAACTCTGAACAGCTATAGTACTTGTTTTACCAGCCAGCTGATACTTAATATGATCACTTGGTATTTCAACACATATTTCAGTAGACATTATTGAAATCCACATTCACTGCCTGGCAGTCTGCTAGTGCCTGGGAATAAAGTGATGTATAAAATAAGGTTTCCATCATTAAGAAGGAAACCCTAGTGGCATAGGGGTTAAGAGCTACAGTTGCTAACCAAAAGGTCAAAAGTTCGAATCCACCAGGTGCTCCCTGGAAACTCTATGGGGCAGTTCTACCCTGTCCTGTAGGTTTGCTATGAATTGGAATCGACTTGACAGCAACGGTGTATGTCGTGTGTGTGCAACATTAAGGAGTTACCACTGTAGTAGGGGAAGCAGAGAGTAAGCTAACACCCAAAATAACATGGATGCTTTGTATATAATATACAATTTGTATGTTGTAATGGAGGAGAGAATCAGTAATCAGCTGGAGGACTCACCAAAGAAGGCTATATTTGATTGGTCCATTGAAGGGTAAAGTAGGAGTTAACCAGGCAGTGTCATGAAAGAGAGACAGAGAGAGCATAGAGGGTAAAGAGGACAGAGGATGGGTGGAGAAAGAAATGAAGGGAAGGGCATTTAAGGCAGGATCAAATACAAGATATGTGCAGTTCCACTGTGGAGCCAAGTCTTATGAACACTGTATGGGAGGGATTTTGTCTTCTATTTCTCGAAGTTCACTCCTTCACTTCCCTTATCTAAGTTACTAAATGAATTTTTGTTTTATGAATGAATGGATTTAATTAGCTACATTCAAAGGGAATAATTTATGTTTTTTACTGGCAATGTGTTGAGAAACTGTCAGTTAATGTAAAAACAAAAAACACTACAGGATTACTTATAACATGAAAAATACAAAACCATCTAAATATACATTTATGGTAAATCTGAATGATGAAATACTATGCAGTCAGTAATCATGATTTTAAAATGATGTTTAAAGTTTCTAATGGCATTGGTAAAATGCTTAAGATGTGATATTATAGAAAAAAACCAGGTATACAATTGTAAAGGCTGTGCTATCTCATACTGTAGCCACGAGTTACTGGTTATTGGGCAATTAAAATGTGGCTAGTCCTATTTGAGATGTGCTGTCAGTATGAAATATACACTGGATTTAGGAGACTTAGTATGAAAAAGGAATGTAAAATGTTTTAATCAATAATTTTAAAATACTGATTACACGATAATATTCTGGATATATCTTTTTAAAATTTTATTTGGGTTAAATAAAATATATTATTAAAGTTAATTTACCTCTTTTTACCTTTTTTAAATGTAGTGACCAGGAAATTTAAATTTACACACGTGGCTCACACTATACTTCTATTGGACAGAGCTAGTATAGATGATATGATCTCAGCTATGTAAAAAATAAGGAGCCCTGGAGGCGCAATGGTTAAGCACTTGGCTTTTGCTGAAAGGTCGGTGGTTCGAACCCACCAGCAGCTCCGTGGCAGAAAAGAACAGGCGATCTGCTCCCATAAAGATTACAGCCATGGAAACTCTATGGGGCAGTTTTACTCTGTCATATAGGATCGCTATGAGTTGGAACTGACTCCCCAGCACACAACAACAACATAAGAAATACATGGAAACCTGACTAAATTAACAGTGGTTTTTGTCCCTAGATAGTGGGGCTATTATTTCCCCCTATTTCTGTTTATTATTACATTTTCCAAATTTTATTCATTAAGCAGGTATTATTTTATAATCAAAAGGCATAAATAAAAACAAATGACACACAAACAAAAACAAAGAGAAGAAGACCTCAATTTGGTTCGCAGAACTGCCTGCTGGAGGTGAAGAAGCCCGGGGATACCCAAATGACTTTCTGTCACTGGTGGAGGGTTTGTGCACAAAGGATGTTGGCCAGCTGTTCTCCATCCTGACTGGAGACAGAAAAAAGTGGAAATGGGTGTTAACCGCAGGAGGGGGCCTGTAAGTTAAATATAGGGAAGAATTTCCTGAAGGGAGGGTGTTTAAACGCTGGAATGAGTTACGGAAGAAGCCTGGTCCCCCAAGGTCTTTTAAAATACTACAGATACCCATATGCCTTGTGTGTTCCTGTCTAGAGGCAACGAGATGGCTTGTCAAGGCTCCTTCTAAAATAGCTATCTTAGAGTAAATAATTCTAATAAAACTTCCTTTTTCATTCATTTTTGACTAGGCTTCACTTTTCATATTAGGTATGCCAGCCTGCAAGAAATACTCTGAAAGGCAAGCCCATCTGATACAGCTACCTTAAGTAGACCTCTTGAGACTTCAAAGACAAAGTCATTTGATCTAAAATTAAAAACCAGCATCAGCTAGACAACATGTTTCTTAACTCCATCAGAGGTGACCTGCCAGAATTCAGTTCTGGATTCAACATAAGCATGATGGAGGGAGGGGAAGAGGGCAGATTTGTTTTTAAAAAGCGAGAGTTTTTCAAGATTTTAAGAGTGAATAATGTTTCATTTTCAAAAGTAAATGGTTTGGCTTAAAAGCAGAACTATCATATCATTACCTCTGATGTAAAACAAAGTAGAATGGCTCACTTGTTCTAGATTTTCATTACTCTCAGTTTATTAAGAAAACTTTTTCCCAAAATGTGTCAAAATTCTTAAGTACTTACTTCAAAAAACAAAAACAAACTGTTGAACTTCATTCTCTCTATTTACAAGAAGGAATAAAGACTAGGTCAGAAATGGGTTAGCAGAAGCACTACGTGGAAATCTTACCACTGAAGTGAGATGCTCTCATATAAAGCCACCATTTGCTTCTTGTTATGGATTGAATTGTACCTCTCAAAAATTGTGTTGAATTCCTGGCACTTGTAGTTATAGATGTGATCCTGTTTAGAAACAGGGTTTTTCTTTTGTTACATTAATGAGGTCATACCAGTGTAGGGTGTATACTAAACCTAATCACTTCTGAGTTATATAAAGACCGGAACAGAGACGCATACATGGGGGAAGACAGACACCATGTAAGGATCATCTACAGGCCAAAGAACTCCAATGAACCAAGAAATTTCCTGGAGGAAATCAACAAGGCCAAGATCCTAATTTGGATTTGTAGCCTCCAAAACTATGAGAAAATAAATTTCTGTTCCTGAAAGCCACCCATTTGTGGTATTTCTATTATGGTAGCACAAGTAACTAAGACACTTCTCTTAAAGTCACATCATTAAACACTAGAAGGAATCTGGAGAAATATTCTAGCATATTGCAAATAGCCAAGGATACATCTTAGTGTTCTCTCCTTACTAAGGTCACTGAGGTTAATACAGTTTCTTTAAAAATGGCCCACCTGGATCCTAAAACACCAAATCAGTTCAAGGTTAACCTCCATCATGGCAGCAGACTGCCCCCTAAAGTTTGGTCTTAGGCTCTAAGTCCCACATGACAGTGACAGCGAACAATACACGGAATATTTTTGCAAGTCATTTCCAAAACATTTGTCTCATCTACTCATTTACGTTATAAACTAAACAACTGTCAACTAAGCAAAAGCAAGGGCAAATCTTACACTTCTGAATCTTCCTTGGTCTCTTGAATAGTGCTATGTAAAGAAGACACTTAATGAATTCTCAAATGCATAAATAATACTTTGCATAGTGCTTTTTAGTTTATACAACACTGAGACATTATCTCATTTGCTCCATACAATTATGCTGGGGAAAAGGGCTGGTGCTATTAACTCCATTTAAAAAACTGGTAAGTCAAAAAAAAAAAAAAGAAATTAGGAACATTAAGTGACAGAGCTGAAATTGGGACTCAAATTTCTAAATCCAGTGCTCCTTCCATTGTATCACACTGCCTTGCATGAAGATGCTAGACAGTTTAAGCTTTATAATTGGGAAAAATTAAGCTTAGAACAAAAAAAATTCCATGAATAAAACAGGACAGAAGGCTTAAAATTCTACTTCTACTATGAAACCCCCAACACGTCTGTCAGTTTGTTGTACTGTGGGGGCTCCCGTGTTGCTGTGATGCTGGAAGCTATGCTACTGGTATTCAAATACCAGCAGGGTCACCCATGGCGGAGAGGATTCAGCTGAGCTTCTAGACTAAGACAGAATAGGAAAAAGGACCTGGTGGCCAACTTCTGAAAAAAATTAGCCAGTGAAAACCTCATGAATAGCAGAAGAACACTGTGTGACACAGCACTGGAAAATGAGCCCCTTGGGTTGGAAGGCACTCAAAAGATGACTGGGGAATAGCTGCCTCCTCAAAGTAGAGTTGACCTTACTGATGTGGATGGAGTCAACCTTTTGGGACCTTCATTTACTGATGTGGCATGACTCAAAATGAGATGAAACAGCTGCAAACATCCATTAACAATCAGAACATGGAGTGTATTAAGTATGAACCTAGGAAAATTGGAAGTCATCAAAAGTGAAATGGAATGCATAAACATCGATATCCAAGACATTAGTGAACTGAAATGGACTGGTACTGGACATTTTGAATTGGACAATCATATGGTCTACTATGCGGGGAATGACAAATTGAAGAGGAATGGCATTGCATTCATTGTCAAAATGAACATTTCAAGACCTATCTTGACGTACAATGCTGTCAGTGATAGGATAATATCCATGTATCTACAAGGAAGACCAGTTAACAGGACTATTATTCAAATTTACTCAACAACCACTAAGGCCAAAGATGATGAAATTGAAGATTTTTACCAACTTCTACCGTATGAAATCAATCAAACGTGCAGTCAGTATGTATTGATAATTACTGCGATTGGAATGTGAAAGTTGGAAACAAAGAAGAAAGATCAGTAATTGGAAAATATGGCCTTGGTGATAGAAATGATGCCAGAGATCGCATGATAGAATTTGCAAGACCAACGACTTCTTAATTGCAAACACCTTTTTTCCAACAACATGAGAGGCATCTCTACATGTGAACCTCGCCAAATGGAATACACAGGAATCAAATCAACTACATCTGTGGAAAGAGACGATGGAAAAGCTCAATATCATCAGTCAGAACAAGGCCGGGGGCTGACTGTGGAACAGACCATTAGTTGTTACTGTGCAAGTTCAAGTTGAAACTGAAGAAAATTAAAACAAGTCCACGAGAACCAAAGTATGGCCTTGAGTATATTCCACCTGAATTTAGAGACCATCTCAAGAACAGATTTGAACAAGGCAGGAGGACAGGAAAGCTGGTAATAGGGAACTCAAGGTAGAGAAGGGAGAGTGTTGACATTTCATGGGGTTGTTAACCAATGTCATAAAACAATATGTGTACTAACTGTTTAATGAGAAACCATTTGTTCTGTAAAAAAAAAAA
>NW_004444024.1:5805407-5807057 GCF_000243295.1 Trichechus manatus latirostris | reverse complement strand
TGAAGAAGAATTGACACCTTTGAATT
The DNA here is from genome assembly GCF_000243295.1 of Trichechus manatus latirostris. NCBI lineage: Eukaryota > Metazoa > Chordata > Mammalia > Sirenia > Trichechidae > Trichechus > Trichechus manatus. The sequence goes on along the minus strand of NW_004444024.1, from coordinate 5,807,031 downwards.
GTGGTGTTGGTGGAAAATATTGAATATACCATGTACTGCCAAAAGAACAAACAAATCTGTCTTGGAAGAAGTACAGCCAGAATGCTCCTTAGAAGCAAGGATGGTGAGACTACATCTTACATACTTTGGACATGTTGTCAGGAGGGAATAGTCCCTGGAGAATAACATCATGCTCGGTAAAGTGGAGGGTCAGTGAAAAAGAAAAAGACCTTCAACGAGATGGACTGACACAGCGGCTGCAACAATGGGCTCAAGCATAACGACTATCATGAGGATGGTGCAGGAACTGATAGTGTTTCGTTCTGTTGTACACAGGGTCCCTATGAGTTGGATCCTACTGTTGTACATAGGGTCACTATGAGTCGGATCCGACTCAACGGCACCTAACAACAACAACAACCGTGAAAAAGAACATGCAACTCAATAAGGACAGACACTAGGGGCAAATCTGTGTTCCTTTTTTGATCGTTGGCCACTCATACATCCCATGTCCTTCCTTCAATTTTCTTGTTTCTTGCCTAACGGAGTTGAAATATATAATCAGTTTTGTTTCCTCTGGTGTTAAAACTCTTCAATTCTTCACAAAATTTTATGACTCTTAGTTTCCCTACCTCTCTGAGGTAAATGGGGTAAAAGAAGCAACAAAGAATGTTTTCACAGACTGCTACCTAAATTTTGCAGTGTATCTTTCTAGTGCTCTGGATTTGACTTTGGTGGATTTCTTCGTGGAAGGTAATAGGTGATAGAATATAGGTGGCATAGAAATAGGAGGGCTGAGGAAAGGCAGAGAAGGAACAGAATGAGCACTGTTAAGGGCTAGCAGAGTATGGTAAAAAGAACATGGGACTCAAGTCAGATAATCTGGGTTTCTGGTTCCAGTTCCATCACTTATTGTCATGTGATCTTGGCAAGTCACTTCACGTTTTTAAGTCTCAGTTTTCTGATCTGCAAAACAGGGATATTATCCTTTCCCTGCTTTCCTCTCAGGGTTGTTGCAAGCTTAAATAAAAACATGGAAAGTTCTGAAAATAAGATATTTTTATTATTCATAACTTCTAACTATGGGTGAGAGATACATATGAGCATATGTAAGAAAGTATTGCTACTAGGGTTCCAGTTCATACATGCACGTGTTTATTCCAAACAAAACGTGTTTAAACATGTCTCTGTGATCAGTGGATGGCTGCAGACAAGTTCTCTCAGTCATACACTTATCTTAGTCCCTTTAGGGTGCCTTCAAAAGAAAAAAAGGATACTTTTTGTGCCATGGAAAAAAACGATTTTGAGGTCAAGACTAATATCAAATTTTTAACAAAACTCAAGTGGACATCTTCCCAAATCACTGAAGCTATGCAACAAGTTTATGGGAATGCTGCTCCACAAAAAACAACAGTTTTTAGATGGATCCAGTGTTTTAAGGATGGTCAGGAAGACCTCAAAGATGAATCAAAAGAGGGAAGACTGCTCAGAAGGTCATGGTGGCTCTTTTTTGGATTCCAAAGGAGGTAATCTTTTTTTTTTTTTTTAAATTGTGCTTTAAGTGAAAATTTATAGCTCAAGTTAGTTTCTCATACAAAAATTTATACACACATCATTATGTGATCCCAGTTGCTATTCCTATAAT
>NW_004444024.1:5799801-5801776 GCF_000243295.1 Trichechus manatus latirostris | reverse complement strand
CATTTAAAAGGAACATGATTTGAGTCCCTCGAGGATACCAAAACTGCCATTTTGATGTGGTATAAATTGAAGAGCACAGAATTCTTTGGGGAAGGGTTAGGGAGATGGAAACACGGTTTTCAGAAGTGTATAGACCTAGATGGAGGATATGTTGAGAGACAATGGGTTCACATTTTGATATTTTTGTTTAATAAAGGTCTCTATGATTTTGTAGCAATACTTTTTGGCTTACTCTCATATTTACAATAATAGCCACTATTATTAGTACTACTATGTGCCAGCCAGTATGCTAAATATGTTACACATTTAATCCTCATGACAAGTCTATCGGGTACAAACTATTATCCTCATTTTATACATAAAGGGATTGAGGCTGAGAGCTTAAACTTGCCTGAGATCACAGAGGAAGTAAGTGCTGGAGTGTGTATTCAAATTCACAGTCTATGTTCTTTCTACTCAACTATGCTGTTTCTCTAGTTTTGGGCAACTGTTTCCTTAACCTATTCTGTCCTATCTCCCAATGTTCACATGCTCAAATCCTGATGATCCAGGTTCACTCAAATGCTGCCTACTTAGTGAATGAAGGCTTGTCCAATTCTTACCCATACCCCTCACACCAAGAAGTAAAGGCCTTCCTCTGAATTTTCCAAATAATTTATTTTTCTTATAGTACTTTCTATTTTATATCATATATTGTTTGCTTCGATTTCATTGCCTTGATTAGACTTTAAGCTCCTTGAATGCAAGTTGAGGGAGCATGTTTCATGACTAGAACAGGACACTAACCCAGTACCGCCAAGCTGGGACCATAGGGATGAGTAAGATGTGGTCCCCAGCCCCAAGCTGCTCAAAAGCCTAATGGATAAGACTTGGTAGAAGAAGTGAGCCTAAGGTACTGAGGGGATATATATTCAGCTCTGGATCCACCACTGTGCCTGCTCAGTGAGTGAGTGAATGAATGAATGCAGTAGGATATGAGCTGGATTTTGAAGTGAAAGCAAAATTTGGCTAGGGGCAGAGGCAGGAGCAGGCTATTCTAAGTAGTGGGAACTTGTCTGAGAAAAGAACTGAGGTCAGAAATGAGTGTGGTATGTCTAGGGGTCAGTTGAGAAGAGTGGGAGAGTAGTGGAGGGACATAATTGAGGCCTGTCCCAGGACCTGGTTGCTGGGGCCTCATCACACAGCTCATTCACAACCACTGCAGCACATAATCTCTTCAACTCAGTTCTAAACTTATCGTCTTACTGGCAGCCATCAAGCAGCAGCTTGCGTGCACATTCTTCCCTGACCATAACTCAGCAACCAGCATCAGCTGTACATGTGCGTGTCAATTTAAGTCTTGGACCACTTTGTAGTCAGTAGTAAAAGAAAAATGGACTGTTTAAGTGGCATTCTGGTGGCTTTTAACCAAAGTATTCATGAGTGCAGCCTCTGAACTGAAATTCTGCTTTTCAAGATTGTGTTGCTTGGCAGTTGCAACTGGGTTAGTGGTCCTACGAAGAGAAAATGGGACTTCTTTTGGAAAGAGCTGGCATAAAACACTGAGGACTGCGCCCCATGCAACTGTGTCCATGAGGAAAAGGGATTAGTTTTAGGATTAGTCAGGTAGATGCATCTGATATTAGCTAAGAATTTTGTAATGTGCAAGCACATATCACCTCATTAAAATAATTTCTATCACAGTGTCTTTTGTTAAAAAAACAAAACAAAAACAAACTGTCACAACTTTGAAGCTTACCATAAGGAGGAATTCAGTGAATGCACTGATCCTCAGCCAGTTTGAAATCCTTGACACCAAAAGAACATACAGCAATCTGCTTCCACTGGGACCAATCTGTGAATGGTAACAACCACACAGGAAATGGAAGTGTTTTCTTTTACAAAAGATATAAGAGCCTCCCTTAGGAACGTGAGTTTTTTTACCCTTTGCCCTAAGGAGCACAGGCTTGGGAGTAACTCCTCAATGCAAGGTTGC
>NW_004444024.1:5797728-5798749 GCF_000243295.1 Trichechus manatus latirostris | reverse complement strand
GGGCCAGGGAGACCATGGTAAAGTGCTTGGACTTTGATATAGTTAAGTGATTAAGATATAGTTAAATTTTTAAAAGACCACTCCGGTTATGTGGAGAATGAGATGTGGTGGGGCGAGAGTGAAATCAGAGAGACAACTAGCACAGTTGTCTGGTAAGACAGGGTGGTGGCTTAGACTAGGGTGATAATAGTAGAGATGGTGGGAAGTGGTCAGATTTGATATATATTTTGTAGGTAGAGATGACAGAATTGGCTAGTGAATTAGATTGGATCTGGTGGGAGTAAAGAAAAGAAGGGAGTCAAAGATGTGTCCCTGGTTTCTGACTTGATCAACTGGGTAGATACAGTTCCACTTGCTGAAAGAAAGACTGGTGGACGACAGTTTTAGATATGTTGAGGATGAGATGCCTGTGATACTCCAAGACGAGGTGTCAAGTAGGTCTGTGGCTAATCAGTTTGCAGGAGAAGTTTGTGCTAAAAATATAACTTTGGAGTCATAAGCATATAGTTACTTTTCAAAACTATGGGATAGATGAGATCACGTAAGAAGAGAGTAGAGAAAGAACATGAGACTGGTCCATGGAGAGAACTCCATCCAATATTGAAAGATAAGGTAAAGAAGGAGGAATATGCAAATCAGAAAACAAGCAGCCAGAGAGAGGAAAACCAGCAGAGGGTAGTATCTTGGAAGCCAAGAAAGAAGACTGCTTCAAGAAGGTAGTAATGGTCAGCGAGGTCAAATGCCACTGAGATGCTGAACAGGATAAAGACAGGAAAGTGGCCTTTGCCAATGTTTTACATTCTATCTTGGTGACTAGTGTCTGGGGTCTTAAAAGCCTGTAGCAGCCATCTAAGATACTCCACTGGTCTCATCTCTTCGGGAGCAACGGAGTGTGAAGGGAACAGGATACAAGGGAAAGATTAGTCCAAAGGACTAATGGAGCACAGCTACCAAGGCCTCCACCAGACTGAGTCCAGTATAGCTAGATGGTGCCCAGCTACCACCACTGACTGCTCTGACC
>NW_004444024.1:5780354-5781844 GCF_000243295.1 Trichechus manatus latirostris | reverse complement strand
TGTGTCTTCTTCCTTGATTTACTGCCTGATCTTGGTGAAGCATATCCTACAACAGCTTTCTGAGAAAGAGTAGCATGGAAGGTATCTTTTTTGATACCTTGGATATTTGAAAATACCTTTGTTTCATTCTCACACTTGAATGATAGCTTGCCCGAGTATAGAATTCTAGGTTCAAAATAATTTTCCTCTTCCTCTGGAATTTCTAAAACATTGCTTCACTGTTTTTTAACTTTGCATATGGCAATTAAGAAACCTAACAACATTCTGAATCTTGAACCTTTGTACATGAGTTGATTCTTCCCTCTGGAAGCTTTTAGAATTTTCTTCTTTAGCTCCAGTACCTGAATTTTCACACTGACAAGCCTTCATTTGGGTCTTTTTTCATTCATTGTGTTGGGCACTTAATGAGTCCTTGCAATATAAAAACTCTTATTCCCTAATTCTGATCATTTTCGTGCAGTACAATTATTTTTTTCTTTTCTTCATTCTTTTCCTCCTCCTCCTCCTCCACCACCAGCACTACCATCACCACCACCCTACTTCTCCTTCCTCTTCATTTTCTGTTACCTCTAGGTTTCTTTTTTTCTGTTTGGTTTAGGATTCCCTCAACCCCCCTATCCCTCCCATGCTAGAGGCTTTTCTTTAATGTCTAGTAATCTTGGTTGTCAGTTCATCTTTACAAACGAGATTCTAAAAAGTTGATCATGAAGTCTATGCATTGGCCATGCCTGTTGACTGGTGGATTTCACTGTTCCACTGTAGAATGAGTAGATGGAGAACCACTCCCTTCTGTGAGGGACATGTCAGCCCCAGTAGCTCTCATTGCTGGAACTTTTTTTTTCCCAGAGGAAGTCCTCCAATCTTCTGTTTGGGGTATATTCTGGATTCCATTTTGGGAGGTTAAGTAGGAAAAGGAGGTTGGGGAACTCATTGTTGGTATGTCGGACTTCCACTTAACCTCGTTTTTAGTTAAGGTACCTTACTTTCTGCCCCAGTGCATCAGGCACAGTATCTTTGAATTTAGAGCTTCTCAAGAAAGTAAAGCTCCATTCTTCCACTGGGATGTGTGAGGGTAGTTGCTTGGCTATGCAGGTAGGGAAAGAAAACTGAGATTCTTTTTTCTCTTCCTATAGACTTTCTATTAGTTCTTGTACTTTTAGCAGTACTTTCCTCATCTCTATACTCTATGAGATACTAAATCGTTGCCCAAACCTGTTGCCGTCAAGTTGATTCCAACTCACAGTGACCCTATAAGACACGGTAGAACTGCCCCATAGAGTTTCCAAGGAACAGCTGATGGATTCGAACGGTTGACCTTTTGGTTAGCAGCCAAGCTCTTAACCACTGTGCTACCAGGGCCCCCATGAGATACCTGTTGTTGTGGCGACTGTTAGGTGCTGCTGAGTCAGTTCTGACACATAGCGACCCTATGTGCAACAGAATGAAACACTGCCCGGTCCAGTGTCATCCTCATCATTGTTGCTATGCTT
>NW_004444024.1:5777464-5778575 GCF_000243295.1 Trichechus manatus latirostris | reverse complement strand
TTCAGAGTCTCTTCTGACATCCATTTTGGTCTTTTCTTTCTTTCCTGTCTTTTTAATGACCTCTTGCTTTCTTCATTTATGATGCTCTTGATGTCATTCCACAACTCATCTGGTCTTCGGTCATTAGTGTTCAGTGCATCAAATCTGTTCTTGAGATGGTCTCTGAATTCAAGTGGAATATACTCAAGGTCATACTTTGGCTCTTGTGAACTTTTTCTAATTTTCTTCAGTTTCAACTTGAACTTGCACAGGAATAACAGATGGTCTGTTGCGCAGTCAGCCCCTCGCCTTGTTCTGACTGATGATATTGAGTTTTTCCATCATCTCTTTCCACAGATGTAGTTGATTTGATTCCTGTGAATTCCATCTGGTGAGGTCCACCGGTACAGTCGCTGTTAATGTTGCTGAAAAAAGGTATCTGCAATTAAGAAGTCGTTGGTCTTAAAAATTCTATCACGCGATCTCAGGCATCATTTCCAAATCCTAAGCACTTCCGGAGTTCTACGGTTTGAATTATACTGCTTCTTGAAGCCTTTAGGTTCCAGTTTTTTCCATTCTGCCAAGCTAGTTTATCACTCATTTATATACCTGCAATATTCTAAAAAGTTGTCAGCTCTATCACTCAGTGGTATCTCTTACTGTCTTTTTATCCTTGTGAGTTTACACTTTTTAGATTACTTTATTAGCAGCATTTCAGTATACAGCTGACATAAATGAGTACATTCAATTTGTTTATCATGAAGATAGACACACACACACACACACACACACACACACACACACACACACACACTCCAGCTTCTGAATATTGGATAACCATCTTCCCTACAGCCTTTTACATACATACTTCTCACCACTCTGGCAGAGAGTTCTCCTCCTGTCTCCAGATGGCCTTCTACATCTGGTTACATTCTATTCGTTCTTAAAGAGCCAACCACGTTCCATTTCCTAAAGGAAGCTCTCTATGATTACTCCAGGATAAGGTGCTATTTCACTTCTGTCCTCAAATCCCTTCCTACACCACCTTTCCATTTGCTCTCTTTGGAAAGTCTTAACTGAGTAAGTACTCAATGAATATTTGTTAAATTAATAAGGAGATAACTGCAGTATG
>NW_004444024.1:5721570-5774916 GCF_000243295.1 Trichechus manatus latirostris | reverse complement strand
CACACACACACATCTTTCCAAAGTCCATTCATCTACACAAGGCCACTGACTGCGTGGCTTATTAGTTCCATATGGGGCTTGAGCTAAGCTGCATGATATGTTTGATACAAACCGTCTGTTACCGTGAGGGAATGTGGATTAATACAATGCTTCAATAAAGGTTACTAAAAGATCAACACTTTCGTGATGGGATTACAATGAATTTGACTACAAAGAGAACTGGTCTAGAGGAACTGAAAAATAAGGAATTAAAAATGCACATATGTATCAAAGACTTAACTTTAGAGTTTTGGTTTATATAGTCAAAAATCTGTAGGGCTAGTTATCAATATTTCAATTCATTTTTAAATGTTAAAGTTTCACTGACATGAAAAGAACTAGATTAAGAACTTTTCTTAAAAAAGGGCAACACGATGTCAAAAATAAAACCTGCTTTTCTAGAAGAAAATACAACTCCTTCAAATACATGGAAAAGCTACTTGAAAAATATTTAATATGAGCAATAATACTGTTTCTTATAGTAAGTCATTGCAATACATACCTCTAAGGGAAAGAATGAGAACCCGATTGTGGGCCTCTGGTTGTAAGAACGACCTAAGTACTTTTCCATCCCCATCTATATGCTATGCCAGTCTTTTCCAAAATAGATATGTTATAATGTAAACACTAGACACAGCTGAGGCCTGCTATTCTGAGGTCCAAAGCCCAAGCCAAGTCTAAAAGCTTTGAAGTCTAAGAAATGAAAAAGCTTCCTCCATTCTTCCTCTCAATCATAGTATCAACTTCTCTTAGAATCATGGAATTAATATTAGTGCTGAGTGGCACCTATGAGAGCATCTAGCCCACTTGCTTCATTTAACCTGTAAGAAAAGTGAGAGGTTAAATGACCTATCTAAGGTTAAAAACATTGAGTCCAGCGACCAGAATCTAAGTTTGCTGAGTTCTAACCACAGGCTATTTTCTTTATTGCTTTATTTATGAGGCATAGGCTATATGTGAGCCAAACTTATCATTATAAAATCTGTCATATTAAAAACACTTCAATTAGAATGGTCCTTTGCTTTGGAATCTTATGTTGGCCTGAAAACAACTAGAAGCGCTATTAAACTGAGGAAACTCTGGGGCGAACTCGATCTTTAAGTGTGGTCTCTTATCACTGCCAATCCTATGTTGCTGAAGAGAGTCAGTAAAACCTATTGCAAACGGAGAAGCAAACCAGATCTGGAAATTTGTCAAAGGCAAATCATCTCCTTGCCAGCAACTGCAATCAGCTTTAATTAAAGATCATCAAAGAACACTTACGTTCTCTGGATGCTAAACACTACATGAATGGATATTCTAATGGAGTATTTCCATTACAGCAGATATTCATGCTGTCAGGTCCAGCAGGCTGACCTTGGCTCTCTGCCCTGCTGAGGGTCCTGTGCTCCCCGGCCCACCTCAAACTACCTTGTACTGACCTTTGACCCAATCTGGATTTCTGATTCCCTGTGGAGCTACACCTTATTCAGTAAACTACTTAAACTCAGCATTTTTGCTTCTAGTTGCACCCTACGTTTGTCTGCACCCTACGCTTGATGCAATCTCAGTGTCAAGAACTGTACACTTTGATCAAGACAACAGTCTAACAGGACAGAGGGTTTTTGAGAATGTTGTATAAATAGGAACATATGTACATATAGACTCTAGTGTCTAGCTTCATTCACTTATGTTTTTGAGATTCATCCATGTTGTTGCATATATAATAGGTTGTTCCTTTGCATGGCTGAGTAGTATTCCATTGTATGGCTGTATCACCAATTGTTTGTCTAATACACCAGTTAATGAACATTTAGGTTGTTTCCAGTTTTGGCTATTATGAATTAAGGTACTATAAACATTTGGGCACAGATTTTTGTTTGAACTTGTGTTTTTTACTTCTCTTGGACAAATACCTAGGAGTGGAATTGCTGGATTGAACAGTAAATATATGTTTAACTTTATTTAAAAAATGCCAAACTGTTTTTCAAAGTGGCTGTACAATTTTGCATTCCAACCAACCATGTATGAACGTTTCAGTTGCTGTGTGTCATTGTCAGCTCTTGATACTGTCAGTTTTTTAAATTTTAGCCATTTTAGTAGGTGTGTAGTAGTATCTCACTGTGATTTAATTTACATTTCCCTAATGACTAATGATACTGAACATCTTTTCACATGCTTATGTGCCACCTGTATCTCTTCTTCTGGCCTTCCTAGAGTTTCTGTGAGCTACCTAATGTTTTCTTATGAATATGTAATCTTAATGCTTTCTAATTAATAATGCTGTAAGTAATACCATTTTTGTTTGATCTAGCTAGAGTACATTCTGTTTACTGCAACAATACAATACTATACACAATGAGGAGCCACAGAGAGTTCCTAAGTGTGGAAAAATAAAATGAAAATGTTATTAGTAAGTGCAAGGATTCTTTCACAGAAATTCAGGTAAATCTAAGTATTAGAGTTTTATTAAAATGGCAATTGCACTTAAATCTGTTGTCATAAATTTGACTATATAAGGAACACAGAAACCCATCCTGGCATCTCCCCGGCAATGTATAGTGACCACAAATACCTGACATGATCATTGGTACAAATTACTTAGCTCAACAATTACTGAACAGTTTTTTTTTGTGTGTGATAGTGATGGTGGAAATGGAGCTATGTATATGGCACTGTCTATAACAGGAAAAATTTGGAAATGATTTGACTATACGAGTGTAAGTCAAAAACTATTGCTACAAAATCATAGAAACCTTTATTAAACAAAAATATCAAAATGTAAAGCTATTGTTTCTTGAGATATCCTCCATCTAGGTCTATACACTTCTGAAGGTGTGTTTCCATCTCTCTAACCCTTCCCCAAAGAATTCTGCACTTTTTGATTTACATCACGCCGAAACGGCAGTTTTGGCATCCTCGAGGGACTCAAATCGTGTTCCTTTCAAACGTTCTTTGAGTTTTGGGAACAAAAAGAAGTCTGAAGGGGCAAGATCAGGGCTGTAGGGTGGATGGGGTAAGGTTTCCCAACGAAATTCTCGGAGGACAGCCCTTGCTACCCTTGAAGAATGAGCAGGCGCACTGTTGTGATGGAAAAAATTCCTTGGCGCAATTTTCCTGGTCTTTTTCTCACCGACGCAGTTTTCAGTTTTCTTAAAACGTCTTCATAAGTCCCCCATGATTGTCCTGTGTCCTCTGAGAAAATCTATTAAGATTACCCCTTTGGAATCCCAAAAAACAGTTGCCATAACCTTCTGAGCGGTCTACCTGACCTTCCTTAAAATGCCTGATCCATCTAAATACTGGTGTTTTATGTGGAGCAGCATTCCCATAAACTTGCTGCACAGCTTCAATGATTTGGGAAGATGTCCACTTGAGTTTTGTTAAAAATTTGATATTAGCCCTGACCTCAAAATCGTTTTTTGCCACGGCACAAAAAGTATCCTTTTTTTTTTTTTTTGAAGGTACCCAATGAGACTAAGACAAGTGTATTACTGAGAGAACTTGTCTACAGCCATCCACTGATCGCAAGAGATGTGTTTAAACACGTTTTGTTTGGTATAAACCCGTGCATGTATGAACTGGAACCCTAGTAGCAGTCTGTTTTGACTTACCCTCGTATACTATGCATTTTGCCAGGTTCTATGGCAAAATGATGATGGTGTTAATGATAATGAAAATAATGCTATAGTTGCTAATACATTTATTGGGTTATTAATTATGTACCAGGCATTATGTTAAGTAGTTTATACTGTATTATTTCATTCAGAACTCACTGTAACCCTCTTATGGTTGGAAAACACTAAAAAAAAGATTTATATAGTGAATTACCCCTGATAACAGAGTTAATAAATGGTGGAGTTGGAATCTGCACACTAAGTTTATCTGGCCCTGGAACTCTGAACTCTTAGCCACCTAAGGACGATGACGATTAATGGTAATTACCAATAGCAGCTACTGTTTTTCTCAACCTGCAATCTGTGCCAGGCATAGAACCAGACTGTCTACATATGTCATCTCATTTAATCTTCATATTAACTCCATGAGGTAGGTGGTATAGTAATTCCTACTCTATACACGACTTAAGTTCGAAAAGGTTAAAGGAGTTGCCTGAAATTTCACAGGCAGCAAGTAGAAGAGCTGGGATTTGAATTCAAGTCTGATACTTTACATTATAGTTTGAAAATTACTTACAAGGTTGTTAGCAAAGATTGTGTTTTCTCATTCTTCATTTAATTCCAATATTCAGAAAGCGATCCTCAACTCTTTTCATCAGAGAAACACATTCCTCTCTTGATACTAGGCATTTGACAATACTGTTGTTAACATCTCTACTCAGCTGTTGTTCAGCCATACTATACATATTTAGTCTTTTAAAATCTTTGTTTGTAAGTTAATCTCTACAGCCTCTTCATCATTCTTTAAGTCTCTGAACTCCCTCCAGTTTCCCTTAAAGAATCTAGTAATGAGGTACCCTAAATGGAACATAATTTTTCAGAACACTCTTTTCTCTCACTAATGATTATATTTTTCCTTCAAATATTAATTTTACTTTAATATCTACTTCATGCCTTTTAAGTTTTTTTGTGGCATTCCTCTGACCTCACTTGAACTGCAACAGAGTCCAAGTCCATGTGTCCACTGTTTAGTCTCTCTGGTTGATCATAAATAAATGTAGCTTCAAAAAGAAAAGACCCAGCAATGAACTATCCAGTCAGTGCACACTGTTCCTCCAACTGCACAATTTGCTTTGGGATAATTTTAATCATCTTTTGACCCCATAATTCATTTAAATAAAAGTAATTAGTTCATCAGATATACAGTGAATACCTAGTACTTGAAAGGTGGGAAAGGTATAATAGGGTATCATAAAATGACTCGGTCATGGATGCTGCCCTGGAGGAGGTTACCTCTTAAAGAGTGATGACTAAGAGAACCTATAAGAAAAGCATAACCTTCTATGATACCCTTCTTTGAATGTTGGGGTAATAGGCAGAATTTTAAGATGGTCCCCATGTCCTTCACCCCCTGGTCTTACTCCCTTAATTATGTTACATTATATGGCAAAAGGAGATTATCTGGGTGGGCCTAATCTAATCACACTAGCCCTTAAAAAGCAGAGAGTTTTCTCTGGCTGGCTGTAGAAGAGAAGTCAGAGAGATACGAAGTATAAGAAGACTCAGTGGGACATTGCTGGTCTGAAGATGTAGGGGTCATGTAACAAGGAATGTGGGTGACCTCTAGGAGCAGAGAGTGGCCCCTAGCTGACAGTCAGCAAGTAAGCAAGCACCTCAGCCCTACAGCTTCAAGGAACTGGATTCTGCCAACAATCTGAATGAGCTTGGAAGAGCATTTCTCCTCAGAACCTCCAAATAACAGCCCTGCCTGACTGGCAGCTTGATTTCAGCCTTATGAGACTCTGAGCAGAGAAACCAGGGGAGCCACTCAGACCTCTGACCTATAGAACTGTGAGATAATAAATTGGTATTGTTTTAAGCGGCCAAGTTTGTGGAAATTTGTTACAAAGCAATAAAAAACTAACAGGTGGAAAGATTACTTCTACCTTTACCTGAAAATATGAGGGATGATTCACGGGGAGCTGTTCCTTGAGATAGATAGCAGTTAGACGAGGAAGGCTACAGGGAGAGCATTTCTGGAAACTGAATTCAATACTTCCAATACATATTTTTGTGTATTTACTATGCAGGAGGCCCAAAGGGGACCGCTCTGAACTAAGGCACAGAGGTTTTTGGCTAGCAAATAATATTTTGAAAATTACACACACGTTAGGACATACTTCTCCAATGGCTAATTTAAGTGCCCAGGGGGAAAGGGTTAAGAGACACTGAAGAATCGTCCCTAACTTTATCGACTTTTGTGAGTCTAAGTTTTTGTTCTCCAGAGATTATACTTCTCTGAAATATTCTGGAAGATCCTGTAAGGTACGAGCCAAATTTGGATGTTCAAGCTTATGCAAAAAAGACTGGCCAACTAAAAAAACACATGAATAACTGGTTCAGAAAAATAAAATCTTTGGTACTTAAAGCACAGTACTAACGGACCTTGTTCATTAAACTGGGAAAGCATAACACAAGGCATGTAATGATATTTTTCAAATATAATAGTCCTTAGTTAAAAATCACAACATAAATAAAACAAGGATGTCCACTATTACTGTAATTAGTTAACATTAATTAGATTAAGATAAAAAATTAAGAGCTATAAAAATTGGAAAAGAAGCGGCAAAATGATCAGTTTTTACAGATATGATCACACATCTAGAAAATCGAAGTGAATTAACTGAAAACTCATCACAAACCATAATTCCATACAAAAATTTTAGCACTTTAAAGATGTTCTTCTATTATCCTCACACTCTCATTGTTGCTAATGAGAAGAGAGTAGTATTTTAAATTGTTGTCCCTTGTATGTAATGTGCCATTTTTCTCTGTCAGCTTCAAAGATTTATTTTCTCTTTCTCGGGTTTTTAGCAGTTTGCCTATGATGTGCGTTGGAGCGGGTGTGTGTGTGTGTTTTGTATATAAACTGTTTGGGGTTTGCTGAGCTTCCTGAATCTATACATTTAGGTCTTTTTTTTTCCATATTGAACCAAAATTAGTATTTGTAATGTTTATCCATAATATACACTATATAAAGAAGGTAAACATAGGCGCAGCAGTGTTTAGTACTATATCATCTTGGCTATTTACTGGTTGTGTAACCTTGAGGATTCTGTAACCTTCTGAACCTCAGTGTCTTCATCTGTGAAGCAAAGATACTAATACCACAAGGGTTTTATGAACTTTAAATAAAATATAGCATTAAATAATCTGGCAAAGAGCTTGGTACATAGAAGCTGATCATTAAATGATGTGTTATTCTTCTTACTGGTTTAATCTGGGAAAACTTCTCGATGCAATACGTTTGGACTGAAATCTGAAGAAAGGGAAAAATTTTGATAGGTAAGAAGGATATTCCAGGGGATAAGATGGACTAGGAAAGACCTTACAGACTGAAGGAACAAAGGCAAAGCTGTGTCCAGGAATCAAAGCTTGAGACTTACTTATGGAATGGGAAGTGTTTCTAGCTGTTTAGAAAACAGAGCACAGGAGCACATGAAGGGATATAGCATAAGACAAGTGCGGCTGGGAAGGATTTTGACAGTCACCATAGCAAAAAAAAAGCTAGTGTTCTCACATATTCCAGCACTCAGGGAGACACAGACAAAACAAAGGTTCAGTGAGAAATCAAGAATCCCCTCTCTGTTGAAGCTTACTTAACATGGGTTTTTATCAACATAATCTGATAGAGATTAAAATTCCAATGGAAGTTATTGATAAACCTGAATGTTAAATGTGTAATTATTCAGACAAGTTAAAAAACTTATGTAAAGAATATGTCCAAGGGAAGGAGATAATGATCTTCATATTTGCAAGGCTCTCAGGGGGAAGAAGGAGTAAAATTAAACCTTGCCGAGCTAATGGGCTAAATTAATACAAATAGGCAGAAATCAGAAAGGGTCAATTTTTAGCTTGCATGAGAAATAAAAATTTTTAACACATAGAACTGCCCAACAATAGAATGGAAAGCCTGGGGATGAATTAAGTGTCTCGTCATCAAGGATGATACAGAATCTTCTTCTTTCTTCTTCAGATGGAATAATTTCTATTGCTCTATCTTCAGGTTCACTGCCATTTCTATTCGGGAGTTAATCCATCCAGAGATTTTGTTTTTTATTTCAGATATTGCACTTTTCATTTTCTAGTATTTCTATGTTGTTCTCTTTTTTTTTTTAATAGCTTTTCTTTCTCTGCTGAGATTTCCTATCTTTGCATTCATGAAAATGAATCATCAGTGAAATAATTCAAAGAAATTTCTCATAGCTTAATGAATTAAGTTTTAGATTGGAAGGATTCACTGAGTGTCCAGGACAATGAATCGAAATAAACCCATACCAAGGGCCATCAGTCTGAAATTTCAGAACACTGGGAACAAAATCAGTTCCTACAAACTTCCAGAAAGAAAAACAAAGCAAAGCAAAGCAAAACAAAATAAGTAAACCCACAGGTCACATTAAAAAAAAAGGGAATCAAATGTCTTTGGATTTCCTAAAAGTAACTCAGGAAGCTAAACTATAATAGAGCAATGACCTCAGAATTCTTAAGGAAAATTACTTCCAGCCTAAATTTCAAAGGAGAATAAAGACATTTTCAGATTTACAAAATTTACCTCCACGTGCTGTTTTTTAAGGAAGCTATAGGAGGATAGCTGGAGCCCTGGTGGTGCAGTGGTTAAGCGCTTGGCTGCTAACCGACAGGTTGGTGGCTCAAACCCACCAGCTGCTCTGTGGGAGAAAGATGCGGCAGTCTACATCTATAAAGATTACAGCCTTGGAAATCCTATGGGGCAGTTCTTCTCTGTCTGATAGGGTCTCTATGAGTCGGAACTGACTTGTTGGCAACACATTTGGCTTTTTTTGGTATAGGAGGATATGCACCAGTAAAACAAGGGTGTACAATGGCTTTGAGAGGGATCACAATAGAGGGTCTCAGACAGAGCAGGAGAAATATGTAGAACAAAATTCAAATTCATAAAAAAATACCAGACTTACTGGTCTGACAGAGACCGGAAGAACCCCTGAGACTATGTCCCCTGCACACCCTGCTGAGAACTGAAGCCACTCCCAAAGTCCACCTTTCAGTCAAAGATTAGATAGGCCTATAAACAAACAATAACACATGTGAGGAACGTGCTTCTTAGTTCAATCAAGCATATGAGACCAAATGGGCAACACCTGCCCTAAAGCAAAGATGAGAAGGCAGGAAGGGACAGGAAAACTGGACGAATGGACACGGGGAACCTGGCGTGGAAAGGGAAAGGGGGAGAGTGTGACACGTTGTGGGGATTGCAACCAACGTCACAGAACAATTTGTGCACACATTTTTGAATAAGAAACTAATTTGCACTGTAAACTTTCACCTAAAGCACAATAAAATTAAACAAAACAAAACAAACAAACAAAAAAGGGTAAATTGAGAAAGATGAAGACATGGGGTCCATCCAGGAAACAGGAATTTCAAAACAGGAGAGATGATGGGAATCACTAGGATTATGGTAAAGGCACAGACAGCAATCAGCCAGATTGGAGCAGATCGGAAGGATCTAGGACATATTTCTTTCAAAGATGAAACTGACTGAATACTCAACATGTAATTGTATACCTGACACATCTAAACATCTTGAGAGGAGATTTACATAACTGACGGAGAGTTTGAGGTTCAATTAGTTATAAGCACATTGAAAACAAATCAAAGGGAAAAAGACAATCATAAACTCCAAGGAAAACCAAAAACATTAGGAAAAAAAGTAAACAAAGTATTATGGCTTATCTGTGAGTGGGGTTTACATAAATATAGTAAGTTAAATACTAACCTATATTGGTAGAATAGGGGAACAGAAAAGGGATGTGAATACAGTAAAGAGGTGGTGAAGGAACCAGTGACAATCCTAAAACAAAACCCAAGAAGTAGCAATATTATCAGGTTATTTAACGATTTGGAGGCAAATACTAAAATAATCTGCTAAAATTGTTGAAAGTGGTTGCCTTTTGCAAATGAAAAATGCTGTTTTTCACAATAAGCTTTAAGGAACTATTTGACTCTTTAAGAACATGTATAATTTTTATAAAACTAAAAACAAGCCAAGTATTTATGGGTCAGAACTCTAGAGCTGAGTTATCTAAAGACAGTTCTTCATACGGCATTGTGTCATGCATCTTTGTGAGTTAGTGACCATCCGTTCCATACTGCCTTTATAAATACACTAGTTGAATTACTTATAGAGAAGTAATTCAGTTAGCTCCAAAGTCATTATTGTATCTGAAATAATTTCAGATTGTCAGTGAAAAAAAAAAATGTCAGTGAACAGAAAACTAATAGAAAATGCAGATAACACTTTGAAAACATTTATCAGCTCTCTGATTAGAAGAGAAAAAGGCACTCAATAACATGACAACTTATTCCCAAAAGCGCATGTTTTGGGAAAAATGCTCACTTACTATATAATTTCTTCTTGATCTCACCCCATCTCTCAAAGCCCTGCATTATCCTTCTAGACACATGCAAAGCCAAGCACATCTGTAAGTGGAGACAGTACGTAATCTCATCCGGCTCTTAACTTGTACTTCCATCACCTTTCAAATGGCAAGTTATTATCTTTCAGTGTTTCGTACTCAGTCCTAGCAGGAAGGCCACTGATTCACTTTATCTTTCATGTACAAACCTTTCCTGAATCCATTTTATATGCCAGGCACTGTGTTATGTACTGAGGATAAAGAAATTAGTAAACTTAGGTTAAGGAAGAGAGATATATACAAAAATATAATGGAAGTGTTAAAATATTGATGCATGTGATTGTTTTTTAAAAAAGTTCAGTGGGGAGTACAGAAGATTAGCGATAACTGTTCAGGAGGGTAAAGACAGCCTTCACAGAAGAGAAGATGGCTGAGTTGGATACTGGAGAATGAGTAGGTGCTTACCACATGGATGAAAGGGGAAGGATATTTCAAGCAAAGACAGTATAAAAGCAAAAGCAGAAGGTAGTTCAATTTTCCTGGCAATAAGGGCCAGTGGTAGGGGGCTGAGGGGGCTGAAGGTAGGTAGCAGCAGGCAGTGGGGCTGAAAAGGGAGGAAGAAGATAGATGATGTCAAATCTTTTGCTGTGCTGAAGATTTTGTTTTATGGTTTTGCTTTTTTGGGGGGAGGAGAGAGTGAACCCAGAGATGCCTCAGAAGAAAGACCTGGTGATCTGCTTCTGAAAGGTCACAGCCTTAAAAACCCTACAGAGTGCAGTTCCACTCTGCGACACATGAGGGAGGCACCATGAGTTGGAACTGACTCAATGGCAATTGATGAGAAGGAAGACAGCCTATGGGAAACTATTAAAAGATTTTAAGCAGGAGGTTGCCATGGTCAAATTTGCAAGGCTTGCTTTTTTCCTGCTGATTTTTCTCATTATAAAAGCATTTACTTGAACGCCAAGTATTCAAGCAGGGACTCTACCTTGGAAGCAATGAAGAATCTCTTAAGTAACAAAATCAGTCAATGGAAAGCACAGGGGCCCTACAATGATGTGACTGATGTCATTACCAGCCTATGACGAGCTTTTACAGATGCCAAATAATCAGGGTTCAGGCTATAGTCCTGGACTGAACCATGCTCATGGCAGTGACCATGCATAAGTTACTAAATCTCTTTACTCAGCTCTAAAATGGGAATAGAAATGATTTGTTCTGTCCACCTCACAGAAATGTTATAAGGAGCAAATAAAATAGTGTACATAAACATTTTTGATAAAATATCCTAGTGCTTCATCTACAAACTACATAACTTTGGGCAAGTTGTTTAATTTCTCTGAGCTTCAAAGTCCTCATTTGTAAAGTAGAGACAATTTCAGCTAACTTACAGGGTGCTCTGAGGACTGAATGAGATAATATACATAAAGTGCCTTGTCTGCCACACGTTACTATTATCTGTAGTAGTATCTTAGCCACTTATAATGGCATATAGAATATCAATCGATTAGTTATGTAGTTAGCAAATATTCACTGAGGACATGAAGTGTGTAGATTCCTGATTAGTCAGAATCCCTAGGAAAAAATAAAACAGGGCCAAAATTTATAAAAACTATCACATAGCTCATGATCAGGTCCACCTTAGAACATAGCAACCAGTTTAAAGATTTCTCCAGAATGTCATGCAGGAATTAACCAAGAATATGTTTTGACTTTCTCACTGGCATTCCTATGTACCCACACATTCACACACATGTGTGTGTGTGCGTGTGCAGAAACATTTAGACTCACAAAGGAAAAATAAATCTCTCACCCTTGAAAATTAAGGAACTGCAGAGGCAGCAAATCTCTGAGTGAAGTTGATGCAGTGGGTTATACAAGCCAGTAATTTATGTTAGGGCTTCACAAAATGTTAGACACTAGGAAAGGAACCAAAATAAGTCAAATTACATCAATAAAAAGGTATGACTAGCTTGGGCTGGGATGCTATTTCTTGCTATAAACAGCAATGGCTAGAATTCAGATGACTAACTAAGCACTGCAATAATGAAAACACAGCATGTTATAATAGCTGCTGCTAGATCCACAGCCTTGGGGTTCAATGAAATAATGCCTGTTGCCACATATACACGATCTCGCGGGTTTTTGTTTTATTGGAAAAAATAAGTTCAGATCATTCTAAACTTGCAATTTGTCTGCCAAGGCTTTATATTAAGTCTGTTATGGTTATGATAAAATATAATCTTTCATATTAAATTACTTACAACCTTGGTAAAATATTACTTTATATTAACTGACTCTTGGGACACTAATTTTATGAAACATACACGTGAGTTTTAGAAAGTATGAAAGCAAACTAAATATTCCTAGTCTACTACATCATGTTAACAAGCCATCAAAGATCTAGAAATACACAGGAAAAAAGTACACCAAATCTCCTTCTAATTAGTTTCAAACCTAAAACGATAGTTGCAATTAAAAACAAAATACAGTCAATACTTTAAATCCTTAAACATACAGGGAATAGATCTGATTAGTTCCCTGGATTCATGTCTCCCTGCCCAAAGTTAATCCATGGAAGAATGTTACCAAACAAAGTAAAAAATTGTGGGAAATAACACCCACTTTAGGACAGCGGTCAACAGATTTACAGATGTGCAATGACACGTATTTCTGGAATGCATGGTGAAAAGAACTAAAGAAAGATTCTAGCTCATGGAATAGGCTAGAGCATCCATCCATAGCTGAAAAATTAGTCTCATATAGTTTCATCAACAGGCCTAACTTTTAAATAACAAATACGCAACTAGGAAGTAAGTCACTTTTGTATTACTTAAGTTAAATTACTTTCCTCTTAATTAGGCACCTATCTGCTTACTGAGGGAATAGGACTTTGAATACTATGAAACTACGAGGGAAAGTGGACTTTGGTAGGCTATCACAGCTTGGGGTCTCAAGGTTGGAACAGAGCAGCATCAGAGCTCTGAGCACCAGCAGGCACATGGTGTCTGGCATGTAGCAGGAAGAGCTCAATAAATACAGGATGATAAATGAGTTAGGAAAAGGACACATAGAAAAGGACCCATAAATATGATAACAACAAACCTGCATATTTTTATATCTGATCACAGGCCCTGATCCTGACAAATGCTCAAGGTGCCATTGGCTGTCACTGACATTGGTACCATGAATTGCCAATGTCTGGCTTAAAGTGGTTTTTCCTGTAGTAGACAAACAAAAGTACATATGATAAAGTCCTATACATAGTGAACAAGAAAATCTGATTTTTAAAAGGATATTATATTCTGCTTTTTATATTTGCCTAAACCCCAATGCTACTCAAAGTGCTAGTTTGTAACAAATAAGGAGTTGTGCCAGAACATAAATAAATGCACTGCTTCCTTCGTCGAGAATATCTTAATACCAAAAAAAAAAAAGGCATCTTAACCAAACAGTAAGTAAGTTTGCTGACATAACTGATTAACATTTGGTACAAGTTTCTTATCTTGCTGCAGACCAGTAACAAGCAGCTCTGTGGACTGCAGGTTGCCTGCCGGACTGTGGCCTACACTTTGAGCAGCACGGTTTATACCCTGATGATGTTTTTCTAAGGAAAATAAATGAGCTTTTCTAAAAATAATCACAAGCTAGTAGAAGGGGGGCAGAAAGGGAACTAACACTTAATTATGTTCCAAGATTTTTACACATTTTATTTAACTGCACAATAACCCTCTATTGACAGTATTATCATTCTGAACTGAGAGGTTCAGAAAGGTGCTATGTTTATCTAAAGTCACACAACTAGTATGGAAGCCATGAAATGTGTCCCTTAGATCTCCTGGTGTGGGGAGTACAGTTGACTGATGGCCCCAGCTGCTGCTCCTCTGGATCCCTACTACATTCATGAAAACTTACTGAGGGCTGTTCCCAGCCAATGACTGAGCACAGCAGTGGTGCTAAGGTAGGTCCATTTAGGCGAGACAGGATACTCCTCCGATGGGCAACTTTGGCTTGAGAACTCTCCATCAACCTATATGAATCTTTCTTGGAGCTGAGTTGCAGTCTAAGACTCCTCCTACCCAGTCTTCTTTCTTTCTCTTTCTCCTACATGTGTCATATTTGCACTGCAGTCTGAATGCTCTACCCACCTCCTCTCTCATCTTCTCCCAATAAATCTCTTGTTATCTAATCCTATCTTGGAGTTTGTTTCTCAGTGAACCCAAACTAATGCAGCTAGTAAATGCGGGTGCTGGTATTGAACCATGTGGTTATTTGGGGGTAGAGAATACTACTACATAATTAACTATAGAGAGTCAGAGACACTGTGTTTTACTCACAATAGGGAAGTCTGACACAGACAGAAAACTAAAAAGGCTGCCGCTGTCTAACTTCCTCTTTCTGCGCCTAGGATAACATAGTGGGAGAAGGGATCAAAGATGGTGGTAGAGAAACTAATAGAAGTGTGTGTGCTAGATTTGCAAAATTGCTGTTTTCCCGGTATTATTAGCTTTGTATCGCCAGTTCTGAAAAAGCAGAAACAACAGTAAAGCCTCAAAGCAAAACAAAAAGGTACCACACTACCATGTTGCTGCCAAAGTCACTGAAGGCAGTAATTTATGGATTCCTCAAATGGTAAATCAGATTGGCAATCTTGTCAAACGTCTCAAATGAATACGATAATGAACGAAACTGAAAAGATATTTACTGAACATCTATTCTGGTTAAGGCAATGTTTTGTGGATGGATTCATCAGTATAATTACTTTTATACACATGTGGACAATTTAAGTTCATATGGTGCAACTTCTTTTGTACTCTTCCAGAGTTTAATATAGTACATTCAATTAATACTTTTTGGCTGCTATATTCAAAAGGTACACAAAGCTCTGTATATATTCTTAGTTTCAGATTAAAATTAGAAAACCAAGATCACGTATCAAGTACAGGAAGACAAGGATAATACATTTTGCTTAGAGAAGGAAATTATATAAAGATATTGATTTTTAAATAAAGGAGATTAAATATATTTTAATGACAATGTTTAGGGAGGAAAAGAGAATAAAAATGACAACATAATAATGGATGTCTTTGTTTTTTATATCTTTCACGTCTTACCAGAATAAAAGATCTTTGACCATTACTAAAAGCCCTGCATTCTCTTAGATTCTTAAATTCAGATACTAATACTGCCTTTATAGAAATAAATAAAAAAGCACTCATGGAAGATGTAAAGTGCATTAGTGTTCATGTTATCTTTGCTGGTATGAATTTAATGGGTATCTTAATAAGGAGATATAAACCAATGTCACTGATTAGGAAATATATCCACTCACATCATTTAGTGGCCGCCAGTAGGGCTCGATGATGATGTCTGAGTGGAATTACTATAAAGCAGATGATGAATTAGCATCAGGAGCAAAGGGACACATAAATGTGCCTCAGAGATGAAGCAATTACATTGTACATCACAAGTTAAAGGTCAACTCAAAAGACAGTGCAGTCAGTCCTAAAGCAGTGGGTAACCAACTTGGCTAAGGCCACTGCTTAGAATTTGCTGAAGCTAAGCTGGTTTGATAGCAGGGCCACAGGCTTCCTTGGTTATAATAACCTGAAAGTAACATTTACGTGTTTTAAGTCTCTTTTAATCTCCTAAATACCACGAAGTGATGTTTATCACATTTTAAGACACAGGCACATTCCACTCGATTTCATTCTCAGGGGTCCTCATCATTATGAAGGCTTATTAAAAGAAGGGAAAGGTTCACAAGCTTATAAGAGGAATTCTAAGTGACATCACAAACTAAATTTAAAAAAAAAATTATTTTTGGCTTGGTGATACAAAGTAATTTCCTTTTTGTGGTTACTTTAGTAGTCATAGCTCAGCTAACTTTGGATAGAGTGACCACCACAGTTAGTTCATCAAAAATGTAAACATTGTTTCTCTCACTTTCTCCTCTAATTAGGTTCGATTTCTTTCTTTCCTTTTTTTTTTTTTTAATGCTTTAAGTGAAAGTTTACAGCTCAAGTTAGTTTCCCATACAAAAATTTGTATACATTTATTTGTGACCCTAGTTGCTCTCCCTATAATGTGACAGCACACTCCTCCTTTCCACCCCGGATTTCCTGTGTCCATTCAACCAGCTCCTGTTCTTCTCATCTCACCTGCGGACAGGAGCTGCCGATTTAGTCTCATGTATCTACTTAAGCTAAGAAGCGACTCTTCACGAGTATCATTTTATGTTTTATAGTCCTGTCTAATCTTTGTCTGAAGAGTTGCCTTCATGAATGGTCTTATTTCTGGGATAACAGAGAGTCCGGGGGCCATGTCTTCCGGGGTTCCTCCAGTCTCGGTCAGACCATTAAGTCTGGTCTTTTTACTAGATTGAGTTGTGTTCCCTGTCAGGGCGGTCATTGGTGGTAGCTGGTCACCATTTAGTTCTTCTGGTCTCAGGCTGGTGGAGTCTCTGGTTTATGTGGCACTTTCTGTCTCTTGGGCTCATATTTTCCTTGTGTCTTTGGTGTTCTTCCTTCTCCTTTCCTCCAGGGGCCTTGGAACCAATTGATGCATCTTAGATGGCTACTCACTAGCTTTTAAGACCCCAGATACCACTCAGTTAGGTTCAATTTCAATGCTTAGTGCAAGGGCTTGACCTACAAGTAGTAAATGCCCAAATGCCTATAAATTCACTTACTACTAGGCATTTGAGGAAAATCTTACATACTTTTAAGCACATTTTAAACAGAAGAGACATCTATCCAAAACTCAGCCTGTTCATTTGTTTAAAGCTTATCTATGTATTACATATCCTTAAAATGGTCACAAATGTTGTTTCCAATTTATCTTTCCATAAAATGGAGGAAAAAAATACCAAAAAATACTCCAGGCAGGTTTATTTCAGTGATTTCTTTAAAATCCCTCCTCCTCCATGGAGGTAATTAATTGCTCCAAGCCTCAGTTTCCTTATTTGTAAAATGAGGATAATAATAACAACCTGAAAGGGTATTGTGAAGATTAGGGATAATAAATGAAAAGTGCTATGCATACAGGTAATCAAAAGCAGGTATCCTTATTTGTAAAGCAAAGACAAACTTCTGAGTGTTCTAGTTCAAAATTCTTTTTCTTCTGGTATTTGACAGGGACTATAAGCATTCGATGAAATAGTGTCACCATGCTTTTTAAAACTGTTGTTAGTCTATAACTTTTTAAATTGTAAGATATAACACACATATAGCAAAATGCATAAAACACATCTATACTATTTATAAAAGATCATTAAAAAGCAAATCCATCACCCATCTGTCAGTTTGCTGCACCGTGGTGGCTTGCATGTTGCTGTGATGCTAGAAGCTACAACACAAGTATTTTAAATACCAGCAGGGTCATTCATAGTGGACAGGTTTCAACAGAGCTTCCAGACTAAGACAGACTAGAGAAAAAGACCTGACAATCTACTTCCGAAAACTAGCCAATGAAAACCTTATGGATAACAACAGAACACTGTCCGACTTGCTTGCTTTGGACACGTCATCAGGAGAAATCAACTGCTGGAGGAAGACTTCATATTTGGTGAAGCAGAGGACCAGTGAGGGTGAGGAGACCCTTGGTAAGATGGATTGGCACAAGAGTCGAAAGGATGGACTCTGACATGCTGGTGATCTTGAGGATGATGCAGGACTGGCAACATTTCATTCTGTTGTACATAAGTCGCCATGATTCGGTGTCAACTCAAGGGTATCTATCTTATCTTATTTAATCTATCTAACTGTTTAACAAATACCTAACTAACCACTCAGTCAAGAAAATGAATGGTGCTGGTGTCCCAGAAGCTCCCCATGAGCCCCTTTCTCATTATAATCCCTTCCCTCTCCCAGAGGAATCATTATCTGTCTTAGTTATCAAGTGCTGCAATAACAGAAATACCACAAGTGGATGACTTTAACAAAGAGAAATTTATTCTCTCACAGTTTAGGAGGCTAGAAGTCTGAATTCAGGATGCCAGATTCAGGGGAAGGCTTTCTCTCTCTGTCAGATCTGAAGCAAGGTCCTTTCATCAGTCTTCCCCTGTTCTAACAGCTTCTCAGCACAGGCTCCCTGGGTCCAAAGGACACATTCCACTCCTGGCTCTTCCTGCTTGGTGGTAATGAGGTCCCTCTCCTCTCTGCTCGATTCTTTTATGTCTCAGAAGTGATGGACACAAAATACAACCTAATTCTGTAGACTGAGTCCTACCTCATTAACATAACTGCCTCTAATCCTGCCTCATTAACATCATAGAGGTTAGGATTTACAACACATAGGATAATCACATCAGATCACAAAATGGTGGACAACCATACAATACTGGGAATTATGGCCTAGCCAAGCTGACACACGTTTTGAGGGGGGCACAATTCAGTCTATAACACTGTCCTTGTTTTTATTCTTCTGTACAGTTTTCATCCCTAAACAACATAGTTTAATCCTGCCTGTTTTTGAACTACACATGAATAGAATATTGTGGAAATTCTGTTTTGCTTCTTTTACTCAACATTATGTTTGTGAAATTCATCCCTATCATTGAATATAGCTATGGTTTCAGAGAAACCATAGAATTCCAATGTCATTGTTGCTGTTAGGTGTCAAAGAGTTGATTTCAACTCATAGTGACCCCATATGACAAAGTAGAACTGCGATAGGGTAGGCTGTAATCTTTATGGTAGCAGATCACAAGGTCTTTCTCCCTTGAAGCTGCTGGGTGGGTTTGAAGCACCAACCTTTTGGTCAGCAGCAAAGTGCTTAACTGTTGTACCACCATGGCTCCTGGAATTCCAATACAATGGGATAATACATGTAATGCCCCCTGAACACTGTCTGATACATGTACACACTCAATAAATGTTGACTTTTTTTTTTTGAAAGAATCCCTGGTGGCGCAATGATTAAGCACTTGGCTGCTAACTGAAAAGTTGGTGGTCTTTCTTCCATGGTGATTTGCTCCCATAAGATTATAGCCTAGGAAAACCCTATGGGGCAGTTCTATTCTACCACATGGCATGCTATGAGTTGAAAATCGACTTGATGGCAAACAACAACAGCTCTTTTTTGGGGAGAACTTACTACATGTCAGGTACTCTACGCAACAAAAAATTTTCTTTTTCATTTAATCCTCACAAAAACCCCATGATAGTAGGCATTACTGCCTCATTTTATAAATAAGGAAATTGAGGCATAGAGAGAAATTTCTTACACAATGCCATGGTTATCAAGGGGCAACATCGAACCAGGAACTGAATCCATGTCTATCTGTGCCTGTGTTCCTAATCATATTATACTGCCCTAAAATCTACTCAGCCAGGGGAATAGCTCTGTATTTTAGAAAGTATGAAAAAATGTTTTAAATTCTTTTTTTTTTTTTAACCATGAACTAATGAATCTCAAAGAGGAGTGTTCACAATTAAGGGAAAAAAAAGTATGCAGCAAAGCCCTAGATAACGCCTTTAAAGCTGAATCTGCCTCTGCTGACAAATCCTAGAATCTGATGTCAGAAGTCATGAACAGACAAAGAGAAGAAACCTGCTATCTAGTCCCAGGTTCACAACTAAGCATTTGTACCATTTGGAGAATGTTAAGCAACCTCACTGGGCCTTAATTTTCATCTGAAAAAATTATCATTATAAAGGACAACACGTGCTCAATAACAAAATCAAAAGTAAAAAGATAATTAGAAAGATTATCCAAAGACCCCCCCACCCAAGACAAAACAAAACAAAACCCACATCCTAGCAGTATTTTCACCCTAGGCAGAGGGTAACAGCTTGTTTGGTGCCTTTAAAATGTTTATTTTAATAACTGTAATCGTTGTTGTTAGGTGCCAGTGAGTCGATTCCGACACACAGCGACCCTATGTACAAGAGAACGAAACATTGCCTAATCCTGCGTCATCCTCACAATTGTTATGCTCAAGCCCTTGCAGCCACTGTGTCAATCCATCTTGTTGAGCGTCTTCCTCTTTTCCACTGACCCATTACTTTACCAAGCATGATGTCCTTCTCCAGGGATTGATCCTTCCTGAGAACATGTCCAAAGTATGTGAGACGTAGTCTCGTCTTCCTTGCTTCCAAGAAGCATTCTGGTCGCACTTCTTCCAAGACAGATTTGTTCATTCTTTTAGCAGTCCATGGTATATTCAATATTATTCTCCAACACCACAATTCAAAGGCATCAATTCTTCTTTAGTCTTCCTTACTCATTGTCCAGCTTTTACAGGCATATGAGGTGACTGAAAACAGCATGGCTTGGGTCAGGTTCACCTTAGTCTTCAAGGTGATATCTTTGCTTTTCAACACTTTAAAGAGGTCTTTTGCAGCAGATTTGCCCAGTGCAATGCATTTTTTGATTTCCTGACTGCTGCTTCCATGAGTGATGACTGTGGATCCAAGTAAAATGAAATCCTTGACAACTTCAACCTTTTCTCCATTTATCATGATGTTGCTTATTGGTTTAGTTGTGAGGATTTTTGTAATCATAGTAGGTATTTAATCCCATACCTTCCTCCTCCACTAATAACAAATGTATTTCTATGCTCTTACCTAATCTTCATAAAAATTTACATGGCTGTGGATGTTCCTAGGTTTACTTAACCTATCCCTAGATAATTATTTTCAGTTATGATAAACATTTTTTGACTGTTTCCATGAAGTTAAAATTATTTCCTTATGACAGAGTTCCTAATAGGAATTACTGAATCAAAGGTGAAAATTTTTATAAATTTTCTTCAGAGAAGGAAGTGTGAAGATCAGTGTATGAACTTATTATTAAAGTCCATATTTTACTGGACTTATATTGATCTATTATTTACCTAGGATGATTCTCCATAAATCTCTGCATATCTTCTATAAACAAACCCACCAACACATAGCATACCGTTTGTAAATTCTATCTTAGAGAATTTGAAAATCTTTTTGATCATGTCGTGGTGAGTCAAAAAACCTGAAGGTCATTAAAAAAAAAAACAGGCAACAAACGAAATGTAAGAGTGGTAAAGTTAAGAAACACAGACTCAAAGAATGTAAGGGTTGATGTGGACCTCAGAGTACATAAAGTTTACTCCTTCATTCTTTAGATGAGAAGACTGAGGCCCAGTGGAAAGAAACTCAAGGTATCAGCAAGTTAGCAGAGATGGACTAGAACCCCCTAATTTCTAATTATGTTCTTTCCATTAAACCATTTCATCTACCTTTTTAGAGTCCATGGATGACAAAATCTCATTCCTTCCATTGTATCTATTCAAGCTGTTTAAATGCAACATGGCTAGTCTAAGTTTATAATATATACATCATTTAAGCTGACAACATATACAAGTGTATACAAAGCTACTGTTCCAAATATAGCACTATGATTTGGGTCTATCCACAGATAACTATGAGTCTAAGTGAGTCTGTCATCTTTGTTTCTCTTTTTTTTAAAAAATAAATCAACAAGATATAATATCAATTAAAGGAATCCCAAAACCTGGACTTTCAAATCTATTGTGCTATCCTCCCCTAAAAGCTGGATTCTGGGTTTTGAACCAGAAGACATAGGCTTAAGTTTTGGGTTTACCACTTAATGGCTCTGGGTGACCTTGAAGAAGTGCACTTCTTCAAAGCTTAGTTTCCCTATTAGCAATAGAGGACAAGAGGAATTCTATACCTCATAGGGCTGTGGAGAATTATAGGGTTAAGTATCCTGTGACGTGTACAATGCTAGGCTATAAACATACTATTATTATTACTCATGTAACTAGAATACTAAGCAATGGAGAAGAGATAAAAGTTTAACATGCAAAGGCCAATGTACCACGTTTAACCCAGGCAAATCAATGCCTGACTCAGGTTTAGTCTTCACAGGGATAAACAGAACAAAAGGAGATTTGTACTTTTTTAATTCCTTAATAACAAGGCACCAAATTTTTTATACAGTTCTGAAATGGTCTCATTTTATTCCATTTTGAGTTTATCATATATCAGCTTATTAACAGTAAAACAAAGAATACTGTTAAATTTTTAGGGAAGCGCTAGAATGCAATATTCTATCCGATTCAAAATTGTAATGTCCCAGAAAAGATTAATATGTCCTAGCCTATAAATGCAGATGAGGAGGTAGGGAGAAGGGGACTTTCTTGCCCAAGAACACAAAGTCTTGTCACCAAGAGGAGAAACACCGACCAATCGCAGTGTGTATGTCACCTCTGAGCTTTGCTCACACTAGTCCCTCTGCCTGGGAGTCCTTACTTTCCCTCCTGGCTCCCTCCTCCCCCTCCCCACTCTCTCATAGTAAACCCTGAATTAGCTTTAAAGGCCTAGCTTGAAACTTTCCTCCACAAATACTTCCCAAAGAAGTTTGCATGTATCTTTATTATTAGCATACATGTACTGTAATGTCACCCTGGCTAGGTGAGTGCCAGGTTTAGGAATCAAGTCCTATTCATGCTTGTCTTCCCAGTGGCCAAGCCCAGCATCTGAGTAAGTGATCAGTCAGTTCTACCTGGAGCCACAGAAACAGCAGGAAGTAAACAGAAATTGTCACACTAGTCATAGGACTCAGAGATGAAAGAAAAGAAAGATTATACAGCAGAGGAAAAGAACAAATAAGTGAGCGAGGCAGTGGGATGTAGAATTTTAGATGCTTCTTCCGAAAGCTGTCTTTACTCTAGCTTTCTTCCTACTTCCATAGATTGTTCTTAATTTTATTTATTTTGTTGCTATTATTGAGAATATATACAGTAAAACATACACCAATCCGATAGTTTCTACAGGTACAATTCCGTGACACAGATTACATTTTTCGAGTTGTGCAACCATTCTCACTCTCCTTTTCTGAGTTGTTCCTCCCCCATTAACATAAACTCACTGCCCCCTAAGTTTCCTATCTAATCTTTTGAGTTGCTGTTGTCAATTTGATCCCGTACAGATAGATCTGGAAAGAGCACAATGCTTAAGGCAGATATTCTTCACTAGTTAAGCTATTGTTTGGTTTTAAGAAGACGTCAGGGGGTATTTTTGGCTTAAGGTTTAAAGATTATATCAGGGCAATATTTTCAGTGGTTTATCCAGCCTCCATGACTCCAGAAAGTCTAGAGTCCATGATAATTTGAAATTCTGTTTTACATTTCCCCCCTTTTGATCAGGATTCTTCGATGGAATTTTTGATCAGAATGTTCAGTACTGGGAGCTGGGTATAATCTAGTTCTTCTAGACTCATGGCAAAAGAGACAGTAGTTCATGGAAGCAATTAGCCACACATTAGATTTTCTCCTATTCCTGACTCTCCTTCTTCCTCTGTTGCTCCAGGTGAATACAGACCAATTGTTGTACCTTGGATGGCCGCTTGCAAGCTTTTACGAGCCCAGGCACTATGCAATGAACTAGGAGGAAGAACAGAAGCACTAAACACATTATGAGGCCAATTAACTGGGATGTCCCATGAAATCATGACCCTAAACCTCCAAACCAAGGAATCAAATCCCATGAGGTATTTGGCTGTATATAAGCAGCCTCAGTAGCTTTTTTTTGGTCATTTTAAGTATATCTATTACACAATTTTTGCAAATTCAACTTTTTACAGGTGTACAACTTATTGACGGTAATTGCAATAATCATCTGTGCAACCTACCCTTAATCCATGAGATTTTTCCATCACTGTTAACCCTCCCTTTTCTCCTTCCCTCCTGCCCCTGGTAATCACTAGTAAACCTTGGTCTTTATACATTTGCCTTTTTTTGTCTTTTTATATAAGTGAGATCATACAATATTTCTCCTTTTGTAATTGACTTATTCCACTTAGCGTAATGTCTTCAAGCTCCATCCATACTGCAACATGTATGAAGACTTCATTTCTCCTACCGGCTGAGTAGTATTCCATTGTATGTATGTACCACAGTTTGTTTATTCATTCATCTGTTGATGGGTATTTAAGTTGTTTCCACCTTTTGGCTACTGTGAATAGTGCTGCAATGAACATTGGTGTACGAGTCTCTGCTTTCAAGTCTTTTGAGTATATACCTAGGAGTGGAATTGCTGAGTCATATGATAGTTCTATTTTCAGTTTTTTGGGGAACCGTCACACTGTTTTCCACAGTGGCTGTACCACTTTGCACTCCCACCAGCAATAGATAAGGGTTCCAATTTCCCCACATCTTTGCCAACATTTGTTATTTTCTGCCTCCCACTTTGTTCTTCTTCTTGAGTAATGCTTTACTTATTTGGGGCCTCTTCCCTTTCCATATAAAGTTGGTGATTTGTTTCTCCATCTCATTAAAAAATGCTGGTGGAATTTGGATCGGGATTGCATTGTATCTGTAGATCACTTTGGGTAGAATTGACATTTTCACAATGTTGAGTCTAACTGTCCATGAGCAAGGTATGCTTTTCCACTTTTGCAGGTCTCTTTTGGTTTCTTGAAGTAGTGTCTTGTAGTTTTCAGTGTACAGATCTTTTACATCTCTGGTTAGATTTATTCCTAAGTATTTTATCTTCTTGGGAGCTATTGTAAATAGTATTGATTTGGTGATTTTCTCTTCGAGATTCTCTTTGTTGGTGTAAAGCAATCCAACTGATTTTTGTATGTTTATCTTGTATCCTGAAACTTTGCTGAAATCTTCTATTAGTTCCAGTAGTTTTCTTGTGGATTCTTCGGGGTTTTCTGTGTATAAGATCATATCATCTGCAAATAGAGATACTCTGACTTCTTCCCTACAAATCTGGATGTCCTTTATTTCTTTTTCTAGCCTAATTGCTCTGGCTAGAACCTCCAGCACAATGTTGAATAAGAGTGGTGATAAAGGGCATCCTCGTCTGGTTCCCGTTCTCAAGGAGAATGCTTTCAAAGTCTCTCCATTTAGGATGATGTTGGCTGTTGGCTTTGTATAAATTCCCTTAATTATGTTGAGGAATTTCCCTTCTATTCCTATTTTATTGAGAGTTTTTATCATGAATGGGTGCTCGACTTTGTCAAATGCCTTTTCTGCATCGATTGATAAGATCATGTGGTTCTTGTCTTTTATTTATGTGATGGATTACATCAATTGTTTTTCTAATTTCAACCATCCCTGCATACCTGGTATAAATCCCACCTGATCACGGTGAATTATCTTTTTGATATGTTGCTGAATTCTACCGGCTAGAATTTTGTTGAGGATTTCTGGGTCAATGTTCCTGAGGGATATTGGTCTGTAATTTTCTTTTTTTGTGGTGTCTTTCCTGGTTTTGGTATCAGGGTTATGCTGGCTTCATAGAATTAGTTTGGGAGTATTCCAACCTTTTCTATGCTTTGAAATACCTTTAGTAGTAGTGGTGTTAACTCTTCTCTGAAAGTTTGGTAGAATTCTCCAGTGAAGCCATCCGGGCCAGGGCTTTTTTTGTTGGGAGTTTTTTAATTACCTTTTCCATCTCTTCTTTTGTTATGGGTTTATTTAGTTGTTCTACCTCTGTTTGTGTTAGTTTAGGTAGGTAGTGGGTTTCTAGAAATTTGTCCATTTCCTCTAGGTTTTCAAATTTGTTAGAGTACAGTTTTTTGTAGTATTCTGTTATGATTCTTTTAATTTCAGTTGGGTCTGTTGTAAACACTGTATATTTCATTTTAGTTGAGGTACGTTCTTTAAATATTTGTCTCCCAGCTAAAGCTATCACTCATGGTGGTACTCTGGAAAAGACTAACCTTATTCCTGAATAAGTAATTTATTTCTTTAATTGAAGAAAATAATTTGGCAGTTTAAAATATGAAAATTAAAAGGCCAAGGCGACTCTTTTAAAATAACTAGGAAAAATGAACAGGTAGATGCTACCAAAGATATAAGCCAAGTGTAAGTTGCTAGATTTATACATAGCTCTTAGGTAGACACCAAAAAAAAAAAAAAAAAAGAAAGAAAAAGAAAAAGAAAAGAACCTGCTATGTAATATATTTCTTTCTGTTTGACAAAAAAAGAAGCTAGTAAGGATGGTTTCCAGAACTTTCAGTCAGATGGTTAGGGTATGAATTCCTTTGGTCATCTAATAGCCATGTGACTATGAGCAAAGAACTTACCTTCAGAGGCTTGGTTTATCTAAATGTAAAATGGGGAGAATAATACCAATACTTCTAGGGCTTTTGTAAAGGGAAAAAGTGATAATATATGTGAAAGGGCTCTGTATCCTAAAATAAGCTATATAAACGTAAGTTATAATTGTTTTATTTTTCATTTGGAAAGATATGTTTGACACTGTATTTCTATCTCAGTTTAAAGTGGGAAACAATGTCCAAGTGAGATAAAAATAGTTTTCTTATCAATTTATGACTCTCAGCATTTGAAAAGAACAGTGACCACAACCAATATAACATTAAAAATGTCTACTAAATTGGTTAATAGTTGATGATGATTCTTAAAAAAAAATTAATACATGAACACATAACCAATCACTTGCAACTACAAACAGGCAGCATATTAACCCTTTAAATACAGAACTGGATTTTGCAAACAAATATCTGTTATCTATATAGTTTTAAAGCCTTTACTTAAACAGACATAAGTTAAAATACGTTTAAATAGAAATAAGTTAATTAACTCTCAACCATTAGGAGGAAAGAACAATCTTCTGGCTAACTCATTCACCATTTATTCATTTAATAAATATTTACTGAACACGTGCAACATGCCCTGAGAGCTCTCACAGATCATAGTTAAGTTCAGGGATAACAAATGGGAAATGTATGGTTCCAGGGTACGGTGGTAGTAGGCCAAAAACATCTTCCTTATTTCCACTGTTACGGTAACTTTCTTCTCCAGCTGGGCTAGTCTAGATATACATTATGCAGTCCTTCCTTTGCACCTCAGCTTCCCCTCAACCCCCTCCCCTCTCACTAGTCAGACACTTTTCATCTTTGAACTTCAGTTCAGATGCCATATCCCTATATTGAAGCATTCCCTCTCCACATCAGCCTAACAAGAACGGTAACAATAAAAACAACAACAAAAAATGTCATCTACCATTTATTAAGTACCTTTTCTGTAGCCAAACCCTGTGCCACAAACTTGACATACATTGTTTCCAGTCCACACAACAATGCTATGAGGATTATCCAATCTTTAAGAGATAAGGAAATGGAGGTACAGTGAGATTATATTACACATCCAAGTTTATCCAGACAGTGGTAGTCAGTGGCTGACTGGACTCTAAACTACCCATAGGGCTCTCCTTGCTGTGAGTCTTAACTGCATTTTGAATAGAACCTTTCCTTCCACAGTGATCACCATGTGCCATATACTATTGGCGAAGTATTGACATGCACATTTTTTATTCCCCCTCTACCTCACTCAAATGTAGCACGATGAGGGTAAAGTCAGCTTCTCACAGGACTTGCACAGCTCAAACATGCAGACATTTTTTAACTGATGTATATACAAAAGAAAATAATGTGACTTTTCTACTTTTGTAAGAGAAAGTTACATAAGGGAATAATTTATGAGTTAATTATTATCATTTTTCAAAATGAGGATTGAATGAAAAAAACTGCTTTGTCTACGGAAGCATAAAATTTAAAGCTGAATTGATTCAGTGGAAACCCCACAGGACCCATGGAAAAGGGAAGGTAGAAAAAACACATGAGAGAATATAAGGAGAGCAGCTCTCCCATAGCTTAACAGATAGGATTGCTGTCACTATGAAGTGATTTAATATTTATCTTACTGTATCTTTTATATCTGTAAAATGTCACTGTATACAAGACAAACATATGATATGTATACACATGTACATTATATACATGTATATATATATAAATACATATTATTGATCATTAATATGGCCACTGTAGCTTTATTTTTAATGTCCAACATTAGAGGAATGGTTATAATGTATGCACAACAATGAAATAAAGAGAATTACAATGAAATACTAGAATTTCTAATGAGTTGGGGAAACGCTCATGTTCAAGTAAAAACAAAAAGGATATAGAACAGTATATATAATATTATCTCTGACAAAACTTGTGAATGGTAGGATTGTGGACAAATTTAAAAATTTTGATTTTTTATCTTCTACGTCTGTGGAAAGAGACTATGGAAAAGCTCAATTATCATCACTCAGAAGAAGGTCAGGGGCCGACTGTGGAACAACAGACCATCAATTTCTCATATGCAAGTTCAAGTTGAAGCTGAAGAAAATTAGAACAAGTACACCAGAGCCAAAGTACGACATTGAGTGTAACCCATCTGAATTTAGAGACCATCTCAAAACAGATCTGACGCGTTGAACAGTAATGACCGATGTAGAATGACATCAAGGACATCATACATGAAGAATGCGAGGGGTCACTAAAAAGACAGGAAACAAAGAAAAGATCAAAATGGATGTCAAAAGAGACTCTGAGACTTGCTCTTGAATGTCAAGTAGCTACAGCAAACAGAAGAAATGATGAACTCAAAGGGCTGAACAGAAGATTTCAAAGGGTGGCTCAAGAAGACAAAGTAGACCATTATAACGACCTGTGAAAAGACCTGGAGATAGAAAACCAAATGGAAGAACACATACGGCATTTCTCAAGCTGAAAGAACTGAAGAAAAAACTCAAGCTTCGTGTTGCAATATTGAAGGATTCTACGGGGAAAATATGAAACGACGCAGGAAGCATCAAAAGAAGATGGAAGGAATACACAGAGTCACTATACCAAAAAGAACTGGTCAACGTTCAACCATCTCAGGAGGTAGCATATGATCAAGAACCGATGGAACTGAAGAAGTCCAAGCTGCACTGAAGGCACTGGCAAAAAACAAGGCTCCAGGAATTGGCGGAATACCAACGGAGATGTTTCAACGAACAGATGCAGCACTGGAAGTGCTCACTTGTCTCTGTCAAGAAATCTGGAGGACAGCTACCTGGCCAACTGACTAGAAGACATCCATATTTATACCTATTCCCAAGAAAGGTGATCCCACCGAACACAGAAATTATCGAACAATATCAATAATATCACATGGAGTAAAATTTTGCAGAAGATCATTCAAAAGCGCCTGCAGCAGTATATTGACAGGGAACTGCCAGAAATTGAAGCTGGATTCAGAAGACGCGGAACCAGCGATATCACTGCTGATGTCACATGGATCCTGGCTGAAAGCAGAGAATACCAGAAAGATGTTTACCTGTGTTCTATTGACTATGCAAAGGATCATAACAAATTATGAATAACATTGTGACGAATGGGAATTCCTGAACCCTTCATTGTGCTCATGAGGAGCCTGTACATACACCAAGAGGCAGTCGTTCTAACAGAACAAGAGGATACTGCACAGTTCAAAATCAGGAAAGGTGTGGATAAGGGTTGTATCCTTTCACCATAACTATTCAGTCTTTATGCTGAGCAAATAATCCGAGAAGCTGGACTATATAAAGAAGAACGGGGCATCAGGATTGGATTATCATTAACAACCTGCGTTATGCAGATGATATAACCTTGCCTGTTGAAGGCAAAGAGGACTTGAAGCACTTACTGATGAAGATCAAAGACCACAGCCTTCGGCATGGATTATACCTCAATATAAACAAAACAAAAATCCTCACAACTGGACCAATAAGCAACACCATGATAAATGGAGAAAAGATTGAAGTTGTCAAGGATTTCATTTTACTTGGATCCACAATCAACACCCATGGAAGTAGCAGTCAAGAAATCAAATGACACATCGTATCTAGCAAATCTACTGCAAAAGACCTCTTTAAAGTGTTGAAAAGCAAAGATGTCACCTTGAAGACTAAGATGCGCCTGACCCAAGCCATGGTGTTTTCAATCGCCTCCTACGCATGCAAAAGCTGGAGGATGAATAAAAAGGACTGAAGAATAGATGCCTCTGAACTGTGGTGCTGGTGAAGAATATTGAATATACTGTGGACTGCCAAAAGACTGAATAAACCTGTCTTGGAAGAACTACAAACAGAATGTTCCTTGAAAGCAAAGATGACGAGATTACATTTTATATACTATGGACATGTTATCAGGAAGGATCAGTCCCTGGAGAAGGACATCAAGCTTGGTAAAGTGGAGGGCCAGCAAAAAAGGGGAAGACCCTCAACAAGATAGACTGACACAGTGGCTGCAATCATGGGCTCAAGCATAACAACGACTGTGGGGACGGAAAAGGACTGGACTGTGTTTTGCTCTGTTTTACATGGGGTCGCTATTAGTCAGAGCTGACTCGACAGCACCTAACAACAACAACAATCTTTTTATAAACTTCAAAATTTCTACAACTGGAATGTATTATTTTATTATATTTAGAAAACTTTTAGGGTTATAGAGTCATAAGATAGACACATAAATCAATGGAATATAATTTAGGTCCAGAAATAAACTCTCATATTTATGACCAATTAATTTTTGACAAGGGTGTTAAAACAATTCAAAGGGTTAAAAACAGTCTTTTCAACAAATGGTGCTAGGACAACTGAATATCCACATGCAAAAGAATGAATCTGGACCCCTTCCTTACATCATACACAAAAATTAATTCGAAATTGATCTCAGACCTAAAGGTAAGAGCTAAACCCATAAAACTCCTAGAAGAAAATCTTAAAAGTAAATCTTTGTGACCCTGAGTTAGGCTAGGCTTTCTTAGATACAACACCAAAAGTACAGGCAACAAATGAAAAAATAAATAACCTAAATTTCATCAAAATTTAAAACTTTTGGGCTTCAAAGGAACCATCAAGAAGGTGAAAAGACAACCCGTGGAATGGGACAAAATGTATGCAAATCATATATCTGAGAAGGGACTTGTACCCAGAATATATAAATAACTTTTATAACTCAATAATAAAGACATATGATACAATTTAAAAGTGGGCAAAGCATCTGAATAAACATTTCTCCAAAGAAGATATACAAACGGCCAAGAAGCACATGAAAAGATATTCAACATCATTAGCAGTTACCAAACCAAATCCATTGCCAGAAAGTCGATTCTAA
The DNA here is from genome assembly GCF_000243295.1 of Trichechus manatus latirostris. Taxonomy (NCBI): domain Eukaryota; kingdom Metazoa; phylum Chordata; class Mammalia; order Sirenia; family Trichechidae; genus Trichechus; species Trichechus manatus. The sequence goes on along the minus strand of NW_004444024.1, from coordinate 5,743,874 downwards.
CTTACAGCAATCCTATGGGACAGAGTAGAACTGCCCCATAGGGTTTCCAAGGAGCAGCTTGTGGATTTGAACTGCTGACCTTCTGGTTAGCAGCCAAGCTCTTACCACAGTGAGAGATACCACTTTATACCCATTAGGACGGCTGTAAGTATTGAGGAAGATGTAGAGAAATGGAAACCCTAACACTTTGCTGACAGGAATGCAAAATAGTACAGCCATTTTAGAAAACAGTCTGGTAGTTCCTCCACATGTTAAACATAGAGTTACCATGTTATTGTTGTTAGGTGTTGTCAAGGGGATTTCAACTCAAAGCAACCCCATGTGACAGAGAAGAACGGCCTCACAGGGTTTTTTTAGGTTGTAATCTTTTTTTTTTTTTTAATTGTACTTTAGATGAAGGTTTACAGAACAAAATAGTTTCTCATTAAACAGTCAGTACACATATTGTTTTATGACATTGGTTAACAACCCCATGACATGTCAACATTCTCCCTTCTCGGCCTTGGAGGACCTTTTTTTCTGATGAAAATGTACATCTCCAAAGTTACACCATTTCAAAAGTTTCTACACATACAATTCAGTGACATTGATTACATTCTTCCAGTTGTGCTGCTATTCTCACTATCCTTTTCCAAATTATTCCATCACCATTATCTTCAACTCACTGCCCCCTAGGAAAACCATCAAACCTTCTGAGTTGCTGGTGTCGATTTGATCTCACACAGACAATTCTTTTTTTTTTTTGTACCTTAGATGAAGGTTTACAGAACAAATAGTTTCTCATTGAACAGTCAGCACACATATTGCCCTATGACAATGGTTAACAACCCCACAACGTGTCAACACTGTCCCTTCTCAACCTTGGGTTCCCTATCACCAGCTTTCTTGTCCCCTCCTTAGGCTGTACGTAATCTTTACGGGAGTAGATCTCCAAGTCTTCTTCCTCCTGCAGAGCCACTGGATGGGTTTGAACCACCAACCTTTTGGTTAAGAAGCTGAGCACTTAACCATTTCATCACCAGGGCTTCTTAGAGTTACCATATGGCTCAACAACTCCACTCCTAGGTATATATCCAAGAGTAATGAAAACATACTTCCCACAAAAAGTTGTACAAAAAGCTCACAGTAGCATTATTCATAATAGCTAAAAAGTGGAAACAACCCTAATGTCCATCAACTGATGAACGGATAAAATGTGGTATACCCATACAATGGAAAATTTGGTAATAAAAAGGAATGAAGTACTGATACATGCTCCACCATGGATGAACCTTGAAAACATTATATTAACATTATACCAAAAAGCAAGTCATAAAAGACCACACATTGTATGATTCCATTTATATGAAATGTGCAGAACAGGCAAATGTATAGAGGCAGAAAGCAGACTGGTGTCTGCCTAGGGCTGCCAGGTTGAGGGGAAATGTGAGTGGTTGCTAATAGAAAGCTTCTTTCTGGGGGAGAGGGGGGCAATGAAAATGACCTAAAGTTAATTAGGGTGATAGTTATATAATTCTGTAAACATACTAGAAAACATTGAATTGTATACTTTAAATGGGTGAATTATGTAGTATGTCAATCATATCTCAATAATTTTTTTTTTTTTTTTAAAGATATAGGACTCTTTCAAAAGAATTTCCACTCCATTACTGGCGAATTTTGAAGGTGGGTGGGGGGAAAGGCATTTTGACTATTAAAACATCCTTGGTATTTGTGTTTCTGATTCCAAGAATTAAGAAAATAAAACTACATTTTCTCCCAATGTGTCATATACATGAGACTGTATGTTGAAGAAACAGACATGAATTTAAGTGACTGGGTGTAAGCTGGCAGTGGTCCCTTCTAAATAGCTGTGCACCATAGGCCCAAGGAGTAGTCAAGTTTTAGAGAAAGACCATGTACTTGGCAGAAAAGGGGTTCCCAACTGGTTTGGAGGGAGAGGCTACTTTTACTTTCCGTAAAGTCTTAAAATAATTTGAGGGGAAAGAGAGGCAGTAGAGTAGAAGGGAGAAAGTTCACAAAATCTCTACATTCTAATCATAGTTCTGCTACTTAACTCATACTCTCAGGGGTCTCATCTGTAAAATGTGGATAACTTTCTGTGCCCTATATACCTCACAGGATTGTAATAAGGCCCAAACTGAAAAGGAAAAAAAAAAAAAAACTAGTGAAATACAGCTGGATTTGACCTTCAAAAGATTTGGTCTTGAATTCTGATTTCCATATAATTGTTTTGTCATTCCCAGTAAGTCAGCATAGCAGAAATGCGATTTCTTATTTCTAAGACAGACCTGGAGCCCTGGTGGCACAGTGGTTAAGAGCTCAGCTGTAAAACAAACGGTCGGCAGTTTGAATCTATCAGCTGCTCCTTGGAAACCCTACAGGGCAGTTCTACTCTGTCCCATAGGGTGACTATGAGTGGGAGTTGGAATCGACTCAATGGCAATAGAGTTGAGCACGTACCGAGTGTGAAATCAGATACCGAAGTAAAAGTATACCAAAAGCCATTACATTCAATACAAATCACTATTATTTGTAAATTGTATTCTCAATGTATTTCTATTAACTCCCTGAGCTTTCAGGAAAGGAGAGAAGAGGCCTGGCTTGAGAAAAGCCAAAAGCAATAGGAAAGAATCCATTGACAGCCACTGGCCTTATGACTTGCACCACACAGCATTACTAGAATTCAAATTGGTAACTCCATTATGTTTCCACATTTGGGGAGCTGACACATGCTTCTTGGTTTATCAGACTATTCGCAACTGAGGTGTTTCATAGGCAATCAGGATGGCTATATTTTCTAGGACAGCAGTTCTCAAACTTTTTGGTCTCAAGATCCCTTTACATTCTTAAGATTGCTGAGAATCCCAAAGAGCTTTAGTTTATTTGGGTCATATCTATTAATGTTTACCATATTAGAAATTAAAACTGAGAAAAAAATTTTTAAATATTTATTAATTCATTTAAAAATAACAATGAAAAAAATCTTAGTTGTTAACATAAATAATATTTATAATGAAAAACAAGTATATTTTCCAAAAGAGAAATTTAGTGAGATGAGTGGCATTGTTTCACATTTTTGCAAGTTTCTTTAATGTCGGGCTTAATAGAAGACAGCTGGATTCTCATATCTGCTTCTGCATTCAATTTGTTACCATATGTTATTTTGTAAGAAAATCCAGGCTCACACAGATATGTAGTTTGGAAAGCGACGAGTATTTTAATAGCCTTTGCAGATAATTGTGAATATCCTTCTTTGATACTACTCCCAAAATCAACAAGTAGTAGTTTCTTAAAGGTTATAGCAATGTAGAATCTGAAACCATATCAATAAACTTTTCACACTCTGTTATATTAAAATCCATTGGCCTTTTTCACACTTTGAAAGGATATTTACGCATGCATCATATGGAAAATATTGAATCACTGAGTTATAAAGATTTTCCAATGTTAACATATTCCATTATATAACATTTTAAAATCACATTTGTTAATATCACTACTGACCTCATCAAAATAAGTCTTTAAGGATTGAGAAGTTGTCAATCTCATGGTGGTAAACACAAGTTATCCAAAATGCTAATTTTATTTCATTAAAAATCTTGAATTTCATCATCAGTTGATTTCTTTAAGTGACAGCCACACTTTGGTCACTTCTGAGAAAATATGAATAACCAGAGACTCTCAGTTACTTTCCCTTGTACCTAACTCAGGGTACAGCATACAGTAGATGCTCAACAAATACTTGCCGAATAAAATAATCAATTTTAAGCATGTCACTTAACTTTTCTGATCTCAGTTTCTTAAGTTGTGTGATGGGGCTATATCACTATTCATTCATTTATTAAACACCTTGAGAATGTACAATGTTTCGGGCATTGTGCTTGTTAATGGAAATATGATGCACAAAATAGTTGCCATCTGTGTACTCAAGGAACTTTCAATCTAAAGACCCTTTTCTATCTGGGAATATCATGTTCTTTGATTCTGTGCACTTTTAGGAAGGAAATATATAGAATGATGAAGTATATGGAAGTAAGGGAAATCTCTGCCAAACTGTCAGATTATGTGATAATGTCAAAAGCCATACTGTCTTCAAATTCATTTAACATTATATGCCTTTTCTGTTTTGCAGAGTGATGGTGAGGATCTAATGTAAGTCTTTTACAAACTATTAATCTCTCCACCCGGCTTTTTAAATCAATGTTAATTGTACGGCACCTGAATTTTGACAGGCCCATTTATACAGTGTCACACGCTGACCGACGAGGAAGGCTATTTCTAGCTAAGGGGGCTGGCACTTGACAAACATTAGTAAATGGTGCTGAAAACAAGGCACTTTGTTTTATTCACTTTCTGTACCCAGAGAAGCACACACACACACACACACACACACACACACCTTTAGACAGCAATGACAGGAAGAGGGCAAGCAGGCCTTACCAACCCTCTCAGCTCTTCAAACAACACTTGAGGATTTCTACTTGAAGGCCTGTCTTTCTAAGCTTATACTTTCAAAACTTGGGCTGGACTGATCCCAAATACTGAAGTAACAAATATTACTAAATTCTGTCATTTCCTCCACCAAAAAAGTGATTCTACTACTACTTCTGGTTGTGATGAAAGGTCCTATTGACTATTCAAATCCTCAACCATGTTATGGATGCAGTATTAAATGACTTCACTCCTTTTTCTTTGGCACTTTAACACATACATGCCAGTGCTTTCATCCACCTCCACTAACGTGGCTTATAAATTACGGAGGTGGGGCCATTTTAACAGTATGATTTGTTCACATCTCTAGAGACGGGGTACAAATGAGACTAGCTGAGAAGACAAACTCCCCTTTGACAACATATATGCATATAAAAATAAACCTTCAAAAGCTAGAAATACCTTATTGATATAATGCTTGGTTAGGATCCATAATAATTAATGGTTACAAATCAAACATGAAAAAGTGATGTTAGTGAGGTCAAAGGCAAAATAAAACACTCCCCATGAAATACTAAGAGAGAGAACAGACAGCTGAAGTGAAGAAAATTAAAGGTCGCACATTTGCTAGAAGTTTCTGTCTAAATATTCAAAGGAAACTTCCTGAATGAACTTTGAAACCTAAAAGAATCGGCTTATAAGAAGTTTATTACCCTCTCCTTTTAAAATCACCACCTGTAAACCCATTGCTGTAGAGTCGATTCAGACTCATAGTGACCCTATAGGACAGAGTACAACTGCCCCATAGGGTTTCCAAGGCTGTGATCTTTATGGAAGCTGACTTCCACATCTTTCTCCCATGGAGTGGCTCATGGGTTCAAACTGACGACTTCTCAACACCCAAGTGCTTAACCACTGCGCCACAAGGGCCCCTTAAAATCACCACAATTGTGATAAAACACGAGAGGGCAAGACAGTTGCTCCCTATGGATTTAGAGTAGTTAACTTATCAAACACACACACATAAAATCTCTAAATTTTCAAAAAAGTGCATAAAGTTGGAGAGGTACAAAATTACTAGAAGTAATGCATTTCTTAAACAGATGAATAAAACCAGCTCAGCATACGTTGGGCCTTGGTTGAGTTAAGAAATACAGAGTGAACAAAGTCAGTGGCTCCTTTCCTTTCAGGCCACTTGGGAAGTACTCCAAAGTTGCAACCAGATGGGTGCTAGTGCTAAGAGTCTGGTGAGGAGGGGCAGACTTCCCTAAATTTTCCACTGCACACAGTCAGCCTCTGGCTTGGTTTTGCTCTCAAAGCAGTCTAGGCTATCTTAGCGCCCCTTTATACTATCCTTTGATATTCTTATTGGTCTGGAGAAGAAATAAGTGTGTGTGTGCACGTGTGCATGTGAGTGTGTGTGTTGAAATGGGGATTTATGAGGAAATCCAGGCATTTCGGCCCCAGCCTTAATCAGGAGCAGGTTTCATCTGAAACCTTCCAACAGCCTTCAGAACTTAGATCTTACATACCCAGAGGAAGACACAGAAAATAGGCCAGGAGAGAAGAACTTCTCTGAACTCAGATCAGAATTTTGTCCTATTCTGTGATGCCAATCTTAATGACATTCTGACTCCCAGACTATGGACCACGAGTATTCATGAGCTCTGTCCCACTATGGCTGACTTCACGGGTGGCACTCTCTAATTTACTTAGACTTCTTTCTTCCTTACTGGACTCTTAGTCTGGGCACTTCCTGACCAGTTCTGTGTCAGCACTGCCTTTTCCATGGTATGACAAAGCTGTGATCAGCAGAGTGTGAGCTAGGCAGCCTCAAAATTAACAGCCCTGTTTCTTAGGCTGAAATCCTTGTCTGCCAAAGATGGAGGAAGGGAAAGCATCGGTTGTGGGAAGACTGGCACATGGACAGGGAAGTGCGCCAGAGACTGTTAGCAAAGCTGCCTGCCTGGAGTGAAGAACATGAAATGCAATGGAAATAACAATAAAAAGCAGTATGGTTGAGAGGGCCATGAGTGTGAGGTTGTGAAACAAATAATTGAGGACTGAAAAACTAGAAATTTGACTATCAGAAAACTATATGAATCTTAATAAAAGTCAAATTAAAAAAATTAAAACAGGTTTACTGAGGGGAAGAAATGCAAAGATGACACCATATGGAAGAATAATTCTAGATCTATTGGGCATGAATAAGGTAATTGTTCAGTGTCTTTAGATTCATATAGATAAAAGGCAATACAAGCTCATAAAAAACAAAAGCATCACAAATCTTATTGCTTCTATAAAACTGAAAGGTCTAGGGATACAGCTGATAATGTATTTAAATAACAGCCAAATCTTGGGTACTCATCCTTGTGATATTCCAATTAGAAGGATGTCCAAATAAAAACAAAGCAGTAAAGCTAGTCTTCCTTTACAACTAGAAAATTTATGGAATGTCTACTTCCTTGAAGTAAAGCCAAGGGTGCTAAAGAAATACTGCGTATTTCTTCCAGAAAAATGCAGGCTCAGGCATCTGATATTCTTTCTATGGTATGTGGAAAGGTATTATTTAAGTGGGATACTAACTGGCGTGATGTTGAGAGAGCCACAAAAAACCCAAGAAGAGTTGGAAGGACCATGTGCTTGGTCTTTTCTTTTGTGCCCTGGATAATAAGGTGAGGAGACCATTTAGGACTTGCCAAAGGCACTAAATTTTCACTCCATAAACAACTTCCAATGCAAAATAAGTCCCTAGGAGTACTTAGATGTGTGAGAAGAAAGTTGTTACCAGTCAAGCTGCAGGGGCAAGATGTTGTAAACCCACACATTCAAGTACAGTCTACCACCAAGTAACAACACAGAAAAGGGCTTCTGAGGTTAGCAGGAGGATTCTAGTTTGTACCCATTGCTTCTCTATAGTCATTATAATGGCATGGAATAAGAGTGTTACCAAAAAAGAACTTTGCACTATTAATCCAACTAGTTAAATAAAAGGGTTGACTGCAGTACTTATTTATACAGTAAAGGGTTATTCTTAGCAATCTAAGGAAGCAGGTGGAATGTGGGAAGTAGGAGTGAAGTGGAGTTACTTACCTGTGCTATATTTTTGTTCAGAAGATAGACACCGTAATCAAATTGCAACTTCTCTCCTCCTTTTGGATATAGTGGAAACCTAAGAAAAGTAAAGAAAGATCAGAAATTTTCCAAAACTTAGTAAAAATAACCTCCAAGTTGTTGGCAAAGGCTGACGTTTCTTTAGAGAATAAACATCTGAAGAACTGGACTAAATTATTTCATTACAGTTAGTCACTGTAACCTATTATCTTAACATCTTTATAATAATAGTAGTATCAGAACAATGGCTGCCCTCTTTCACAGGAACTGAACAGGTCATGCAACAAGGGACTAATGTGTAAGAAAGTAACCCACCAATCCCAAGGAGTTAAGGCCACTCTTCCTATTTACATTTCATAAACTTGTCACGCTAAGATTAAGATCTAGAAAATGTTTCCTATAATACCTTAGATCTAACATCTCAACTTTTACTAAATGTGAAAGGAAGATTAAGGAAAACAAATCAAACTTGAAAACAGTACAAAGATTTCTGTTGCTGTTATGGTGGCCAGTCAAATCAACAGGACCAGTAAGAGCCAAAATTCATTCATATTGGCTAGGGTGGCTATTTGGATGTTATTTCCCCAAGGCAACATGCCCATGCACAGAGCTCTCAGTAGGCTTTCCATTTTAATCTGACTCACTGCAACAAGAAAGGCATGAGATCTGTGGATCTTCATAAAGATGATGAGCTATTTTAGGGAATAAGTTTTCCTCACTATTTCTCTTTCCCTATCCCTGCAAATGAAGAAGAAAAGGTTAGAGTACACCTTATATTCTAGTCTTTTCTTTTTTTTTTTTCCTGATTCTGAAGACCAAGCATAAGTTTGATCCTCTGAAACTGACTTGTCTACAAACAGATCAATCACAACTTAGATAGGGTCAAGAAGAAAACTTCATCTTCCTTAGTTTTACAGTGTATGATTATTCTCAAGAATAAACAAATCCTACTGAAATGAATCGTAGCTGACAATTACTGGATATTCTTATTTTCCATTGTTTTTAATTGCCTGGGGGAAAAGATGCATTCTGTAAAACTTGGAGGATATTGTTTTCTAGGAAAAGTACAAGAAAGAAAACAGAACTTAACAGCTTTATATAAAATTTTTAAGAGGGTCTGGTTTCATTGTATCCAAAAGGTAAATGTGTTGTGTTATAAAATTACAGGCATTGGGGAGCAAGCAAGGTCATGAACTGTATTTATTCTCTACCAAAAGAACACCAAATGCTTCACATACCTATGAAGAAGACACAGCTTTGTATTTAATTGAAGCAGTAAAAAATAAACTAGGACATGTGTTCTGGCCCAAATTGAGATGCATAAAAATGACAGCAAAGCAAATTCAGGATAAGCAAAGTACAACACCAGGCTTTTGCAGGGTGTTTTGGAATCATTCAAATTTACACTGGGTAACTTGCAAAAGAAACTACCTAATTGCAAAGACATAACAATGGGGGCACTTTCGAGTACCAAAGCTCTGTAATGTGTAGCTGTTGTTCCATAAAATCAACACATGTACCCCATCTACAGGGCTCTCCAAACCCATAGCTGCCTCCATTTCCAAGTTATAAATACAGAAACTGTTTCATATGTTGGAAGAATATCTTGAGATAAGTATACATTGAAAATCAAGCTTCTACATTCCTGAAAAATGGATCTCACAATGTCAACCTTATTACCACTTCATTGGGACTTCTTAATACAAAGAGCCATCAGGTGTGTCCGTAATATTAAAACAGAAATCTAATGAGCAGTTAAGAGCCAAAGGTTCAAACAGGGCAATGTGAAGACAGAGCAAATATTAAAAGAGTTCACATTTTATACTGCTTTCAAATTCTCAGCGGGTCACTTCAAGTTGAACAGCATAAGAGCCTGTAACTATTACACATTTATCTTAGCAACAGTACATGGATTTATAGATCTATTAAGCAATCTGGAAAAATGGAGCCCATTTTAAAGGGTAAAACCTATTACCATCAAGACATAAGATACAAATCAAAGGCATTTTATTTCAATATAGATGGAGAATCAAATTAGCAAACTGTAAAAGGCAGTTAAGAATGTGGCTATTCAAGCACAACCAGAAAAATGTCCTTAACATCACGAAATAGGACTTACTAAAGGGGAGTATTAAAATAAATAACTGAAGGAAGGATTATAGATTTCCTATTATTACACTCTTAGATAAAAGGCATTTAAGATGGCCAAAATTAAATTTCCAAATATGCATTTCTTTGAAAAATTTACTGACTCTACATGGTGAAAACCAGTGAAATAGAAAGCAATACACAGATAATTTGTGAAAAAGATTTGGAGCTCTTTAGTACACAGTAATTTTTTTTTGTTTATTGTAGTAGTTTAAGTAAAAGTTTACATTTCAAGTTAGTCTCTTATACAAAAATTTATACATACATTGTTATGTGACCCTAATTGCTCTCCCTATACTGTGACAGCACACTCCTCCTTTCCACCCGATTTCCTGTGTCCATTCAACCAGCTCCTAACCCTCTCTGCCTTCTCATCTCACCTCCAGACAGAAGCTGCCCATTTAGTCTCATGTATCTACTTGAGCTAGGAGGCACACTCTTCACGAGTATCATTTTATGTCCCACAGTCCAGTCTCATCTTTGTCTGACGAGTTGGCCTCAGAAACTGTTTTAGTTGTGGGCTGATAGAGAGTCCAGGGGTCACGCTTTCCGGGGTTCCTCCAGTCTCAGTCAGCCATTAAGTCTGGTCTTTTTACTGGAATTTGAGTTCTGCACCTCACCTTTCTCCTGCTCCATCAGGGACTCTCTGTTGTGTTCTCTGTCAGGGCAGTCATTGGTGGTAGCCAGGCATCATCTAGTTCTTCTGGTCTCAGGCTGATGCAGTCTCTGGTTTATGTGGCCCTTTCTGTCTCTTGGGCTAATACTTTTATTGTGTCTTTGGTGTTCTTCATTCTCCTTTACTCCAGGTGCTTGGGACCAATTGATGCATCTTAGATGGCCGCTCCCTAGCTTTTAAGACCCCAGATGCCACTCACCAAAGTAGGATGCAGAACATTTTATTAATAAACTTTGTTATGCCAATTGACCTAGATGTCCCCTGAAAGCATGGTCCCTAGACCCCTGCCCCTGCTACTCTGTCCCTCATAGTGTTTGGTTGTATACAGGAAACTTCTTAGCTTTGGTTTAGTCCAGTTGTGCTGACCTCCCCTGTAGTGTGTGCTGTCCTTCCCTTCACCTAAAATAATTCTTGTCTACTATCTAGTTAGTGAGTAACCCTCACCTTCCCTCCCCACCCTTGTCACCATCAAAGAATGTTTTCTTCTGTGTTTAAACCTTTTCTTGAGTTCTTATAATAATGGTCTTATATAATATTTGTCCTTCTGTGACTGACTAAATTCACTCAGCATAATGTCCTCCAGATTCCTCCATGTTATGTTTCATGGCTTCATCGTTGTTCTTTCTCGTTGCATAGTACTCCATTGTATGAATATACCATAATTTGTTTATCCATTCATCTGTTGATGGGCACCTAGGTTGTTTCCATCTTTTTGCTGTTGTGAACAGTGCTGCAATGAACATGGGTGTGCAAATATCTATTTGTGTGATGGCTCTTATTTCTCTAGGATATATTCCAAGGAGCAGGACAGCTGGATTGTATGGTACTTCTATTTCTAGCTTTTTAAGGAAGCACCAAATTGATTTCCAAAGTGGTTGTACCATTTTACATTCCCACCAACAGTGTGTAAGTGTTCCAGTCACTCCACAACCTCTCCAGCATTTATTATTTTGAGTACACAGCAATTTCAATGAGTAAAGAATTAGGGCATGACTACCAAAAAAGCTAATGTGATCCCAGGTTGTATTAACAGAAGAACAGCTGAATTGGGAAATATGCTCATGCCAACTACCTTGTACTGTGTCAGGCTATACCTACAGAAATGCATTCAGTTCTGGGAATCAATATTTTTTATAAGTTCACAGATTAATAATTGGAACCTTATGTTATAGGTTGTGTTTACAGAGAACTTCTGTAAAAATCTCATTTAACTATAAAAAGCACACACTGAAGTAGAGTGGACCAGTGTTACTGCTATTTAAAAGAAAATGACTTGCTTTGGCCACCTGCTAAGTGGAAGAAACATGACTTCAGTACTAGGTATCCTAATTATAAATTCAATATACTTTTTACTGCCACTGAGTCCTTTAGAGAAGCACAAACTGGATAATTAGGGGGATGGAATCCATGGTTTTGAGAGAAATGGTTGAAGGAACTGGAGGTGTTTAGCCTGGAGGATAGAAGTCTCAGGAAGAACAAATGAAGGACCTTCAGAGGAAAAAGGGATTGGGTTTCTCCTGCATGACTTCAAGCAGGGAGAACCAAAGTTAGTGGGTAGAAGTTACAGGAAGATTGATTTCACCACAGTTATTCAAAATCCAAAAGATCTTGGGAAGAAGTGAAAGACCCACCACTACAGGCTGCTAAGCATAGGCTAGGCAACAAAGAAACAATGGACACATACTCAGGAAGTGTAGTGGGTTGAATGGTGATCCTCAAAAAGATATGCCCACATTCTAGTCTCTGGAACCCATAAATGGTGACCTTACTGGAAAAAAGGTCTTTGTAGACATAATTAAGGATCTCGAGATGCGATTATCCTGGATTATGGGTGGGCCCTAAATCCAATAACAAGTGTCCTTATAAGAGACAGAGAGAAGAGGAAAAGGCCAGATGAAGATGGAGGTAAAGACTGGAGTTACACAGTCATCAGCCAAGGAACCCCTGGAGCCACCAGAAGCTTGAAGAGACAAGAAAGGATTCTCCCCTAGAGCCTCTGGAGGGAGTGCAGCCCTGCCAATACCTTGATTTTAGACTTCTGGCCTCTAGAACTGTGAGATGAACAATTTCTCCTGTTTTAAGCCACCAACTTTGTAATAATGTGCCATACCAGCCCTAGAAACTAGTACGGGGGGATCAAATACTGGATGATCCACTGGGCTAGATGAGCTATAATATCTCCTCCCACTCCAAGATTCTATAATTCTGAATACACAAAAATAAACATACTGAGTATAATTTCAGTTTTCCTTCAAGAGCCAAGAAACCATTTCAAGACCACAATGCCAAAAGGTCATCATGATAAGTATCAGCTAAGGCTGTAGAGTAGATCTAACTGAAGTGCTGGCAAAGGGAGTGTCAGAAAAAGAGCGCACAATAAGGTTCATCCATGAAGAATATGTCACACTCAATCTGGAAAATAAAATAAAATAAACTGATACTGAACCTTTCTTATTTAAAAAAGATACAATTATTATCTCACCAACCCAGACAGTTTTACAAAGGACCCCAAGTTAGTCATAGTCTTTTGCCTTCACCTTCAGAGTCCCACATCCAGGTTTGGTTCTTTGATCGCAACTTGGGAGGAAGATATGACTTCATTTAATTAAAAAAATTTTTATGGTGCATATTAAGATTACTTCTGATTCTTGTATTTGTAGAAAATGTGGTAACACATACTCAATGCGTTCTGAGGCCATGACTCTACATTGAACTCAACATACTTTCTCCAGACCAGATTAGTTTTCCATGACAACTTTACTAGTTACTCAGGCTTAGAGTGACATTTAATTTTTACCTATCTTCTTTGTCTTTTATATAAGCAGTCATTCACCAAGTTGCCAAGTCATTTTCCTTCTCAAACAGTCTTCTCTCTCCACTCCCAGTGTCATTCTCTTAGTCTAAGTCAGGGTTTCTCAACCTCGGCACTACTGACATTTTGGGCTGGATAATTCTTTGTTGGAAACCCTGGTGGCATAGTGGTTAAGAGCTATGGCTGCTTACCAAAAGGTCGGTAGTTCGAATCCACCAGGTACTCCTTGGAAACTCCATGGGGCAGTTCTACTCTGTCTGATAGGGTCACTATGAGTCAAAATTGACTCAACAGCAACAGGTTTGTTTGTTTTTTTGTTTTTAATTCTTTGTTATGGTAGGCTATAGGATATTTATCAGCACCTTTGTCCTCTACCCACAAGAAGCCAGTAGTATCTCACTCTCAGCTGTGACAACAAAAAAAGTCTCCAGACACTGCCAAATGTCCCCTGAGAAGGCAGGTAAACTTGCTTCCAGTTGACAGCCACTGGTTTAAGTTCATATCAATTTGATTACTACAATAGCCAGTGTCCTTAATGCCAATTCATTCTCCATATCATTGACAGATTGATTTGAGGCAGCCTAGATTTTTAAAAATTGAATTATGACAGAAACTACTAAGTTTCTAGTCTCAGCTCCATTGTTTACCAGTTATATGAACTTGGGTAAATCATAACTTCTTTAACACTCAGCTCTTAAGCTGTAGAATGGAGACACTTATCTTTCCTGCCTCCTTCACATGTATCTTGTGAGGATTTAAAAAGAAAAACAAAAAAGACTGAGAAAGTATGTTGAAAACTGCAAAGCATGATATAAACATAAGTTATATTTCCTCTTTCTGTAAGAGTTTTTATCATGCTACTTCTCTGGCCTGTTCCCTTATCCATTATTGTTTCAAATTTCAACTCCTCTACCTAACATTCGCGGTCTAAGTGATCTAACTGGTCTGACCTATTTATCTGCAACCTTATGCAAAAGTGGTTTCTTTACAGTCTCACAAACACACCATGCTCATTTCTCTTCATCTACCTTTGCTCACATAGCGGAAATGCCCACCTTTCTTTCTTCTTCCTATCTAAACATTATTCCGTCCTTTGTAAGATATAATTTAAGTCCCCACATTCCTTTTAAAATCTTCTTTGACCACTCTAGGCCTCAATGACTTTCCCTCAACCTTCCTCCTACCTCTTTAATGCCTAGATATTGGTTGCCAGTTGTTTCCATATTTGTTATTTCATACCCTAGGGGCAGGGTATGAATTCTTCTATATTTTATAATTCATATGTGCACAATTCTTGTTCTTGCTGCTTCATGTTTTCTTTGAGGATTACATCAACATTTAAAGTAGTAACCCAAATAAAATCGAGTTATCTGCCGAAGAATACAAAATTTACTTTAACAGACATTTTTCAACATTTATTTTCCGAAAAAGTCATCCTACAACAACTACAGTAAATTGTGAGTCAACTCTAGTACACGGGGGTTCAGAATAGATTATCACATCAATAAGTACTGGCCACCTTCTGTAAGGAAATTTAGAAGACCAGTCTTCACAACTGGTGAGATGACCTTCTATTAGGAGCAACCAGTTCTAAACTGCCTTTGCTAAATCTCAAACCTACATGGACTTCAAAGAAGTAGTAAAAAAATCTCACTCAAGTCCTCCAGGGCAAAAAAAACCCTGAAAAACTTTAGAAATGTAAAATGCCACCAGCATGCTATATTCCTCTAATCTTTTTCCATGACCAAGGAAGAGAATTATAGATTCAGACTAACTCAGTTAATTTACTTGAAAAGATGGACAAAGTAAAGCACCTGGCACAGTAAAGGGGCTATGCTTTACTTTTTCAAGACTAAAGAAAAATAAATAAATAAACCCTCACATTTTCCTGCTAAGTTGTATAATACTACTATAGCTTTATGTATAACTCTTTGCAAGCTGACTGTATGCAGCAAAACCTTATGGCTGGTCACAGGCATACTAGATGGGAAATGGCTCCTGTGTAACCACTTGACTGTGAAAACATATGAGCACCTGTTTCTATGTTGAAAGGTCACATTTATTAACCATTCCATAATGCACTCTTTAAAAAACAAGTTATTTTAAAGAAAATTTCCATTTTTGTTTACTATTTACTATTCTGGAGCCCTGGTGGCTCAGTGGTTAAGAGCTAGGCTGCTAACCCAAAGGTCGGCAGTTCAAAACCACCAGCCGCTCCTTGGAAACCCTATGGGGCAGTTCCACTCTGTCCTGTAGGGTTGCTATGAGTCAAAATTGACTCAATGGCAACAGGTTTGGGGTTTTTTTGGTTTTTTTTTTTGGTATTTACTATTCGAATTGTATTTACATTTATTTTTAAGTTTCAATTCTTCTTTGGTTTAAAAACTTGACTCTAAGGACCATTAAACATTTCCCCATAAATGATCTTTCATTTTAAGCATTATAATTAATTTAAATAACACAGAGAAAGTAATAGATTTCAATTAGTCTGTGCTAAAGTTGTAATGTATGTCCTCTGACAAAGAACTTTTCTTTTCCATTTCCTATAGCCAAAGTGATCTTCAAAAAATCAAATAATGGTCCCCATTCCCTTACTTAAAACCATCCAAAGATTTTTCTACTCCATTTATAATAGAATTTAAACTTTTTAGAGTGGTCTTCGGGGCCTCACATGATCTAATTCACTGCTATTTCTTTGATGATACCTGATCATTCTCCTTCTCCGTCACTATGCTCAAGTCATGCTGTCCTTCTTTCTGTTCCTTGAACATACCCAGTTTGATATCACTCCATCTGTGGGGCTTTGAACTTTCTGTTCTCTATTTTTTAATGTTCTCTCTGCAAATCTTCACAGAGCTGACTCCTTCTTGCCATTCTGGTTTCTAATTAAGATCATGCTGAGAGAGACTACTCCATGTTACCCAATCTAAAATTGCTCCTCAGAAACAATACAATGGATGGATCAGGCCAGGACCTGAACCCACTCATCAATCTCAGCATCAAATAAAAGAGAGATAACCAGACATGATATATTTTGTCAGATGTGATACAATAGGAAGCACCAATAATACCTATGATTGCCAAAAATATACACCCTGAATTTGATCATCTAAATCTTTAACACAGAGGTAAGAGAAACATGTTAAAAGATAACACAGGAATGCAATCAGCAAAATTCAAAATGTGGAAAACTACAGAGAAACTGTAGAGTAAACCTGATTTATTCAACAAGGAAAAAATTTTTAAAAAGGGGAACCTTCAGATTAAAGATGTGAAGCCATCATAACTCTCTTACATGGTTGGTGGGGATGTAAAATGTGACAGACACTTGGAAAAAGGTCTGGCAGTTACTTATGAAACTAAACACACACCTATCCTATAATGTAGCAATTCTACTCCTGGGTATTTACCAAAGAGAAATCATGTACAAAAACGTTCAGAGCAGCTTGACTCATAATAGTAAAAAACTGAAAGCAGTAGGAGAATGGATAAATAAATCGTGGTGTATTCATAGAATGGATACTACTCAACAAAATGAACTAGCAATACACACAACAACATGGATGAATCTTAAAACACTCGAAGTACAAGAAGTCTTGCACAAAAAAGTTCGCATTGAATGCTTCCATTTACATGAGGTTCTACAAGAGATAAAACTAATCTACAGTTGAATAATGGTTGCCTGGAGGGCTGAGGGGAGACAGGGATTTACTGGAAAGGAGATAGAGGAAACTTTCTGGGGAGATTTAATGTGCATCTTGACGGGGTTTGGATTGTGCTTTTCATTATATGTAAATTTTATCTGAAAATAAAAAAGAATCATAAACAAATATTGAGCTTTAGTTAATCATATCTTGATAAAACATTTTGGGGTAAGTGTACTAATGTATGCAACTTACTTTAAGATGCATCAGCTCATTGATAAACAGATGGAAAGATATGTAATAAAGCAAGTACAGTAAAATGTTAATTGTAGAACCTAGGTGGTTGGGATATACGTATTCACTATAAAATTCTCAACTTCTTTGTATGTTTGAAAATTTTCATAATAAAATCTCAGGAAAAACACAAACAAAAAGTTTATCTAGTAGTAATTGATAAGAGAAAAATAAAACTGGGTATTATAGAGAAGGGTAGTCTCCAAACTTTTTGATTTCACACCTCTGCCAGTCAAATATTATGAACACATGCCCTAACATATATGTAATAAATATATTTTAATAAAGTACATATAGGTACTACTGTACAAATATAAAATATATACAAAGTAGAAATTAAAATGATACAATAAATAGAAATCAAAATGCTTTAAAAAAAACTTAAGAGACATAGCAATTAAAAGAAATGTGAGAACTTGTTTGGATTGGGATTTGAAGAAACCAACTGTAAAATAAAGTTATGAAACAACTGGAAAAATCTGAACACTGATTATTAAGGAATTACTGCTATATTTTAGGTACATAATGATAATGTCATTACGTTAAAAAAAATCTTACTGTCTAGAGATACATACTGAAGTATTTATGAACAAAATGTTATGGTATCTGTGATTTACTTTAAAACAATCCAGAGGGATGAAGAGGGTAGAAGGGGCACAGATAAAATAAGATCAACAACTGTTTATAATTATTAAAGGTAGGTACAGAGGGTTTGTTAATCATTTTCTCTACTTTTGTATATACTTAAAATTTTCCACAGTAAAAATTAAATTAAAAAGAAATAAAAAATAATAGCCGCTCAGTCTCTATCATATTATCTGTTCTTTAGTTGTTGAGTCTATTTCCTTCAACAAGAATGTTAACTCAAAGAGGGCACAGATTTTTAAATGTGCTGTTCACTGCTGTATTTCCAGCATTTAGAGCATTGCCTGCCACATTACAGGGACTCAATAAATGTTGTTGAATAAATGGAAGCATCAACAGCCATCTACACCACAATTAACTCCTATATTAAATTACATCATAGCCTTACCTATCCTTCTCTTAAACTTTATAATTACATTTCTAACTACATGCCAAATACCTTCTCCTAGGTGTCCCATAGGTATTTCAAATTCCATATGGTCAAAATTAAGAGCATTATCTTATCCTTCAAATATGCTTTTTAAATATACAATGCAAACCGTAACCAAACGAGAGCTCGAGAGGCTATAATATCAAATGTGCTTTTTCTAATTCCATCCACCTATATGCTCAAACTAAAAATCTATGGTTCCTTTTGTCAAGAATGCCCTTTTCTCTATTCTCACTTGGCTAATTCTTTCTCATCTTTAAAAAATCATTCCAGGTATCACCTATTCCAGGAAGCCTTCTCTGACATGCCCCTATTTTTTGAAAGGCTTGAGTTAAGGACTTATCTTCTGTGTTCTCATAACGCCTTGTGAATATTCTATCATATACATACATTATAATGAAATAGCTTGTCACATGTCTACCTTAAATCTTACATTTTCAGAATAGGAGAAGTAATTCTTGTAGGAGCCAGTACAGTACGCCTATTTACTCTAAATTTTGCTAAACTGAATGGAGTTACCTTAGATGATTCTTTCTCCTCCCACCTCTAATTGGTCAGTAAATCCTATTTACAAATTAACAAAACTAAAAACAATGGCCAGGAACTGAGAAGTAGAGAGATGGGGTAGGAGGGATCAGCGACAGGTAAGATTAATCACAGGCAGTTTCCTAGAGATGGAAAATTTAGAATTAGTTTTGAAGAAAGTAAAGGTAAGAAATTTGAAAAAGAGAAGATAAAAGATCATTTAAATTATAATAAAATAATTGAGTCAATCAACAAATAATTTAACTACTTTGTACTGAGACTCTGTTGAGGAGTGAACTAATAAGGCAAATATCATTTTTCATTCACTCATTTACCAATTACTGTGTACCTACCATGTAGGAGTCCCTGGTGGTGCAGATGGTTAAACACTTGGCTACTAACTGAAAGGTTGGTGGCTGGAGTCCACCCAGAGGCACCTCTGAAGAAAGGTCTGCGATCTATTTCCAAAAGATCATAGCCACTGAAAACCCTATGGAGCACAATTCTGTAAGGACTTGGTTATAGGTTGAAAATGAAGGGTGATGGAGAGGGAGGCATCATGGACAACTCTTAATATTTTGTTTTGCCAGGAGAGTTGATCAAATGGCAGAACAACTTGAACAAACACATGTAATAGGATTGCTGAGCACTATAGAGTGGTTAACAATCATGAATTTATAATGATACTACTGTGGGACTTCTTCAAGACATCTGCTTGGGTGCACAGGTACAGAGAAAATGGACAGCAGGGCTGAAGGATGATCTAAAGCTTTAAAATAGTTCCTTGAAGATCAGTGGATGAAAATTGTGGAGAAGGCCATTAGGAACAAAATGTAAGAATCAACATTTACATTGAAAAAAATAAAATTTCAAAGAAAAATGCCACAAAAATGACAAAAGATAATGGTCTTACACTGCCAAAAGAAATCAAAAGGACAATATTTTTAATGTTTCAATGGTTTTCACCAAGAACTGGATATGTTCTGAAGCAAAAAATCAAAGAATAGTAATCTTCACGATCATTCAGCCAGTGTTCCTAGGTGGGACAAACGGTTTGTGCTTGACTGCTAACTTAAAGGTTGGTGGTTTATGGTTACAAAGGTGGGGAGGGAGGGTGAGGGTTATTCACCAACTAGATATGAGACAAGAATAATCTTAGGTGAAGGGAAGGACAGCACACACTACAGGGGAAGTCAGCACAACTGGACTAAACCAAAACTAAGAAGTTTCCTGAAAACAATCAAAACACATCGAGGGACAAAGTAGCAGGGGCAGGGGTCTCGGGACCATGCTTTCAGGGGACACCTAGGTCAACTGGCATAACAAAGTTTATTAAGAAAATGTTTTGCATCCTACTTTGGTGAGTGGTGTCTGGGGTCTTAAAAGCTAGGGAGCGGCCATCTAAGATGCATCAATTGGTCTCAACTCAATGAGTAAAGGAGAATGAAGAACACCAAAGACACAAGGAAAATATTAGCCCAAGAGACAGAAAGACCCACATAAACCAGAGACTGCATCAGCCTGAGACCAGAAGAACCAATGACCATCCTGACAGGGAACCCAACAGAGAGTCCCTGATGGAGCAGGAGAAAGGTGGGATGCAGAACTCAAATTCTAGTAAAAAGACCAGACTTAATGGTCTGACTGAGACTGAAGGCACCCCAGAAAGCATGGCACCCAGACTCTCTGTCAACCCAGAACTAAAACCATTTTGAAGGCCAACTCTTCAGACAAAGATTAGACTGGACTATGGGACATAAAATGATACTCGTGAAGAGTGTGCTTCTTAGCTCAAGTAGATACCTGAGACTAAATGGGCAGCTTCTGTCCGGAGGTGAGATGAGAAGGCAGAGGGGGTTAGGAGCTGGTTGAATGGACACAGGAAATCAGGGGTGGAAAGGAGGAGTGTGCTGTTACAGTACAGGGAGAGCAATCAGGGTCTCATAACAATGTATGTATCAATTTTTGTATTAGAGACTAACCTGAATTGTAAACTTTCACTTAAACTACAACAATAAAAAAAGAAAAATGAATAAATAAATTGCAAAAAAAAAGGTTGGTGGTCTGGACCCACCTGGTGATCTGCTTCCATTAAGATGACAGCCAAGAAAACCCTATGGAGTACAGTTCTACTCTGACATGGAATCAACTCTATGGCAACTGGTAAACAGGTTCTTCGATCAACTGTGAGCATACTGAAATCTGCCTATACTGTCTATTACATAAACAAAAATATATGAAAATCAATTGTGATGAAGTTATTAACAAATTTGCAGAAGTTAAGGCATGAAAACATAAACTGTGACGTTATTTATGACTGTGATAGACCAAAAAGTAGGTATTAAAAAAAAAAATTAAGGAAGTGAAATTTTATCAATTATTTTCCCCTTTTTGTACTGTGATATGGAGCTCTGGTGGCACAGTGGTCAAAGCACCCAGCTGTTAAATGAAAGGTCATCAGTTCAAATCCACCAGCCACCCCGCAGAAGCAAGACATGGCAGTTGGCTTCTGTAAAGATTTACAGCCTTGGAAACGCACAGGCAGTTCTACTCTGTTCTACAGGGTCGCTAGGAGTCAGAATCAACTTGACGGCAGTGGATGGACTTGGTAATTTAATATTCATTATATTTTTTAAAATTTTTACTGGCATGTACAAAGTTCAGTAAAAGAAAATGTTCTCTTCTATTATTATTACTATTCATTTAATTTCATGATCATTAATGAAAATAATTTTTTCATATACAGAAGGAGGTGTTAAAAATGATCTACTCTAGGTGTTAACACTAGGTACATGCCACTGAAATATAACTTGGAATTGGTATTGGAAAGCAAAGAGGATGCCACTTCCTTTGCACCCAGAGATATGGGAGGTGTTTAAGACAAGAACAGTCTCTCCTTCAGAAGACTCCAGGGCAAGTGATATTTTCAGGAGAGAGTCAGTTATTTTACTTATGTCTAGAAGTTGTATTCTACAGCTGTATTGTAAAGAGGTTGAGGACTCGGTGTGCATTATAATCTTTGAAGAGGGGTTTCAGAAAGCACAGAGAAAGATCTAGTTGGGAACTGAGGAGAAACACAGTAGATCAGAGGAGAAGCAGCAAATAAAAAACAATCCTGCATATAATAATTCATAGGCAGAGGGTGACAAAAGTCCTTACAGGAGAATAAGAACGATTATTTTCCCCTTTCTGGGGGGAAGAAAGAAGAGAGAAAATATATTAATGGGAGATCATATATTCCTGTCAAAATAGTTTAAATTTTATATGGCAGGTAATAAGATGCCACCTCAAGTTTTTAATGGAGAAATCATATAATGAAAAGATTTAATCAGATTATTCTCTTTATATCAAATATAGTTCTATAGACAGAGCTTTACTAAAAGGAGAATGGAATTTCAGAGAAATAGAATTCCAGAGAGTTCAAGCAAGAAGGTTAAAAATAATCCTCGTCTTCCCAAAAGAAAATCACCAAGGCATACCATATTCACACTCTCCAAAACCAAAGACAAACAAAGAATCCTGAGAGCAGCTCGTGAAAAACAAGAAGTCACATACAGAGGAGAAACAATAAGACTAAGCTCA
>NW_004444024.1:5688978-5715718 GCF_000243295.1 Trichechus manatus latirostris | reverse complement strand
CTTAAGTGAGAATAACAGCACAATTTGAAGAGCGTAGTCAATGTCACTGAACTGTGCATGTAGACAGTTTTGAAATGGTGTATCTTTGGCTATGTGTATTGTCACCAAAAAAAAAAAGGTTGAGAAGTTAGAGGGTTAATATGTTGTGGGGTTGTTAACCAATGTCATAAAACAACATGTGTACTACTGTTTCATGAGAAACTATTTCTTCAGTAAGCCTTCACCTGAAGTACAATAAAATAAATAAATAAATAATCCTCGTCTTTTTCACTTGGTAAGTTGCAGGGTTGTGGAAACTGTTAAAGAACTCAAGGTCATTTTCCTTGTAGAAACCTTTCAGTTTTTTCACACCCATTTTGTATCTGTTGAAAAATAGAGGCAAATTTCAGTGAGCAGAGCGAAATTAAAGGATGGAAACCATGTCTTTTTTAATAGTCAATTTGTTCAAAAAAAAAATCTGCCAAGCAAATCAAAATCACATTCCACAACATTAACAGCCATCCTGCACTCGCCTGGGTTTAACAGCACCTGTTTCCCACAAAAATCTATAAATGTTTAAAAAAAAAAACAACTACAATTAAGCATGCAAGGTGTATAACCCTATGATAGTTAGTCATACCAGAAGATATTTCCATCTGGAACATGAATTTGAAAGAAAAACCATTCACCATCTGAAATTTCTAAAGACAGCCCTTCACAATGTATGCATATAATAGAGGTTTGTTTAAATATATCAGCACTTTTTATGGTATATTCTCTATAGCCAGTTCCTCATATAGTGATGGGAACATAATAAGTCCTCAATCCTTTATATCAAAATTATTTATTTAATTGTAGGACCTCGGTAGACAGGCCTGGCGATCTGCTTCTGAAAGGTCACAGCCTTGAAAATCCTACATTCTACTCTGCACACGTGGGGTCACCGCGAGTCGGAATCGACTCAACAGCAACTAAACAGCAATTATAAGACCCATTTTGGGGGGAGAAAGGAAGAGAAGAGCAGAAGGGCAATCTAGGTATAATAAGGCTTTAAAATCAGAGAGGCATAGTCTCAGATCCCAGTTTTGCTACTTACTTGTAGTATGAACTTGGGCATACTACTCTAAACCTGTTTCCAAATCTCTAAAATAGGTTTAATAATACCAATCTTTCAGAATTGTTTCAAGAATTACCACAAGAATATCTAAGACCCAGCACAAGTACTCGGATATAGTAGGCATTCAATTATTATTACTATCCTTTCACGAGGGCAAGTCCACACCCCTATCTTTAAGTGTCTCAAGGGGAGATACCGTATTTTATTCATTTTCTTGTCTCCCTGAAATTACAAAGCATTCTTATGCACCAGCCACTTTCTAGTCTATAGTTTGTACAAATGTCTTATTTCCCCTATTAGAATGTAAGCTCCTTAAGGACATGGGCCTTAAACCAGAGACTTACTCATAGTGGGTATTCAACAAATATTCACAAATGAATGAGTAAATAAATGAGTGAATGACAAATAGACAAATAAATGCCCTGTGAATTAAAGAGATAATACAGTTAGAATCATTAAGAAAGGTTTTGCAGCTCCTGTCCCGAGGCGAGATGAGAAGGCAGAAAGCAACAGGATCTGGTTGAATGGACACGGGAAATCCGGGGTGGAGAAGAGGTGTGTGCTGTCACATTACAGGGATAGCAACTAGGGTCACATAATAATGTGTGTATAAATTTTTGTATGAGAAACTAACTTGAACTGTAAACTTTCACTTAAAGCACGATAAAAAAAAAAGAGGTTTTAAGGTTCAGAAACACTTTTATCATTCATTCTTTCTTAGCTTTAATACATCTAGACAACTGTGGGGTATGCAATTAACTTTATCTAAAGAATTTGGTCTGTGTCATTGGTTCCTGGAAGGTAATTTCTAAACCCTTGGAATTTTCCCAGTGACTGGACTATTTGTTATTCATGGAGGGACTCCAGACCACACCTACCTGGCAGGTTATGCTAATGAAATGACTCTTGAGTAAGGGCTGGTCATGCCAGAAAGACTCACTATGTGATATTAGCCCAACATCAGTGGAGGGGGGCTGGAGGCTGAGTTTATCCATGCGGGCAATCATTTACTCAATCATGCCTATGTAATGGAGCCCTAATAAAAGCTCTGGACACCGAAGCTTGGTGAGCTTCCTGGTTGGTGAAAGACATCAGTGACTGGGAGGGTGACATGACCCTTTTCGTGACATGGAAAGATCGCACTGGGGACCCTCCCAAATCTCACCCTATGCATCCCTTCATTTGTATCCTTCTTGCTATAATAAAAATGTAGTCCTAAGTATAGCACTTTCCTGAATCCTGTGAGTCATTCTAGGGAATTATCAAACCCAAGGGGGCAATGGGAATCCCCAAATTTGTAGCCAGGTCAGAAGTGAGGGTGTCATGGGGACCCCTGAGCCTGCAGCTGGTATCAGAAGTCTTGAGTAAGAGAACTGTGCCCTTTAACTTGTGAGATCTGACCTGCTCTGGTGATTAGGGTCAAAGAAAAAAGGGCTTACTGCATTTGCATTTGGTTTCAGAGAGGATATGGAGATGTAGAGGATATTTAGGGTTGGCCTCACAGTAGGCAGAGACACAGACAGATACCCTTTTATAACAACCAACTCTTATTTTTAGAAAATGCTCTGAGATTCTGCTTCAAAAGAAAAATTCTTTGGTGGGGAGGAAATCCCAAGTTATGGTGTTTGCTGTGGATTAATAGGTGCTGCCACTAGAGTGAAAGAGCCTGTGAGCACTGCCAAAATAACAGCAACAACAGTGGTGTTGATGCTGGGCTTCATTTACTGATTGTTTACTATTCACCAGGCACTGAGCTATGTCCTTACTTAGAGTACATTATCTCTACATTTCTGGCAATTATCTTATAGGTAGCATTATCTCTAATTGACAGAAAAGGAAAAAATAAAATGCCCATGGTCACACAGTCTTTCCTAACACCCAACCACAGCCATCAATCCCACTCTATTCCACTCCACTCCACTCCTGTCCCCAGTTTGGATAAGGTATTTCTCTACTATATGTGCTCACTGAAACCTGTCCATTCCCCAACACAGTATTTTTACACTGTACAGGCAGTTCCCAACTTATGACGTATTCAAGTTACGATGAACTGCACTTAAGTTCGTTTGTTTTGTTTTTGTACATCTTATCATTAGTAATATGTTGAGGTATTCGACTTACATCAGGACCAACTTATGACAGAATCACTGGAACAGAACCCCATCATTTAAGTCGGGGCTATCTGTATTGTAATTGCTTGTTTATTCTGTTAAATCTTTCACAGGAATGTAACCTAAGTCTTTTTTTTTTTTAAATATTTTATTATGTTTTTTGGTGAAAGTTTACACAGGAAATTATGTTTGCATTTAACAATTTCTGTCAGCAGCGAACCCACTACTGTTCCTTGAAAATCCTATGAATCAGTTCTACTCTGTCCTGTAGGATCACTGTGAGTCGGAATAGACTCCCGACATACAACAACAACAACAAATACATATTGTTCAGGAGTGCTGGTAGTACGGTGGTTAAGAGCTCGGCTACTAACCAAAAGGTCAGCAGTTCAAATCGGCAGCTGCTCCTTGGAAACCCTATGGGGCAGTTCTACCCTGTTCAATAGGGTTGCTATGAATTGGAATAGACTTGATGGCAATGGGTTTGGTTTTTTATACATATTGTTCAGTGACACTGGTTACATTCCTCACAATATATCAGCATTTCTCGTTCTTTCCATTTTGCTTGTTCTGTTTCCATTAATCTAGCTTCCCTGATTCCCCCTAGCCTTCTCATCTTTGGTCTAGGGTAAATATTATCCATTTGGTTTTATCTAGACAATTACTTTGAGGAACACAATACTCATGGGTGATATTATTTATTTTCTGGCCAATCTGTCATTTGGCTGAAAGGTAACATTTGGGAGCAGTTTGAGTCCCAAGTTTAAAGAGTATCTCAGGGTGATAGTCTTAGGGGTTCATCTAGTCTCTACTAGTCCAGTTAAGTCTGGCCTTTTTATAGGAATTTAAGTTTTGTTCTACATTTTTCTCCCATTCTATCTGGGACCATCTGGTCAGAAAGGTCGGTAGTTGTAGCTGGGCACCATCTAGTTCTTCTGGTCTCATGGTAGGTGATGTTGTTTAAACTAAGTCTTATTAATACTGTATCCCAGTTCTTGGAGCACTGTGTCTGGAACACATTTATTTGTGGAAAAGAGGGAGGAATAAATGTATGGTGTGGCAGAGCTAGAATTCTAACCCATGCCTGTCTGACTCATAGGCTTATGCTTCTATTCTATAATATGCTCCCACTCTAATAATAACCCCATATATTTTATTATTTTGTGAATTACATTTTACTAAAGATTTGTATAAAAATTTGTGGGATTTCTTCTCCCCACAAATCAGATGTTAATGAACCAAACTATTACCAAATTCATCAGCTGATTTGATGAAAACCACCAAATATAGCTTTTATGATAACATTTTGGGTTTAGAGCTAAATCAAAAAGACAGAGATTGTCATCACCAATAACTAAAGGCCTCATTAAAATCCAAAATGTAACTTCTAAAATCCAATAACTATATTACATATATTATTAATTTCAGGACTAATATAAATAAGAGTAAAAGATTTAGAAATAAATCCGTAAGTTTTTGAAAAATCCACTTAATTTTACTCAATCAGTGTTTCAATAACTGCGTGCATAAATCTGTTAACTAAACTTTTAAAGGTTAATTTCAGATCATCTATCATGAAGCATAAAACCTTCTAGTTGCCTTCTGGATGTGAAAGCTCAAAATTACACACATAAGTTAGCTAAAGTCAGTTTTCTAGAATTAATATGCTGTCTAGGAATTCCATATATTCAGAATGTATTTGAGAAAGACATATTTCCATTAAGCAACTGGAAAAGGAATCATGTCATCTTGATCATCTTACCCAATTTCATAGCACAAAGACAATTTAGAGGTCCCTAAGTCATTCTGTTTAAGTATGGACTTCACAGGAGGAAGAAACTCTACAGATCACTGATCTGACAGCAACCAATGCAAACATCTAGGTTGTCATAATCAATCTGCTTTAATTATCAACAAGTTTTTCCCATTTCTGACCAGTCATTTGAGGCTGACCTCTGACAAGTACTTACAAGTCACTGAAATCTCATTTTATTTTATAGCCTCATATTTGTTACTGGGCTAATCTTTACCTGTTCAACATCACACAACAGCTTAAATATTTGAATGGCCCAGCAATAAATTTCCACGGTCCCCCTGGGTCAGTCAGATGTTAGCTCTTAAGTAAAGCTAAAAGGACTATGCTTCATAAATTTCCTTCAGGGTCTACGTTTGCTCTTACAGGCTAGGCTTTCAAGCCCAAACATCTTTATAGCTATGTGCAGTGATTTATTAACTCCTCCTTGTTTTTATCCAAAAAGATCAATCACATATGTATCAATAAGCCGGTGTGCTGGTGACTGCTTTTTATTGTACATATAACCACCTGCCTTTAATACAAACTTGAGTCTAAAGCTTTTGTAAGCGCTTGCTGGATTTTAACAACCTTCACCTGTTTCTAATTTGGTATAAAACATATGGTTTAGCTCTGCTATTTAGTTCTAAGCCAGCCTTTCCTCTTATGGACCCAACAATATAAAAGAAAACAAATCCAGAACACAAAAACCTAAATTTGGAGGATGTTACAGACACACACACATCACTTACTTGCCCAACTACTTCTGAAAAGCATTTCTGACAAATAACAGAAGAGTAAATATGCTACAGTTATGAAATTATTAAATTTCTTTGCAAAAAATCACACAAGTGATTCTTAAAACTCTCAAGGGTTCTAAGAATTATGTTCAAACTGAGGAAAGACTTTAATTTCCTGAACTCAAAAAAGATAACAGTCATACTAGCTGCCTGTGAGGTCAGGAAAGAGAGTTCCTATCTTTATATTCAGGAATTCACACTTGGCCAGGTAAAACCAAGATTTTTTCTCCTCTCCTTAACCCTCTCTAAATTAGACCAAAAGTTTAAGAGGCAGAATGCCAGGAGAGAGAACAGCAATCTAACCCAGCATGGTAAAGTCAATAGTAAAATTAAGAGTGTCTAGGTGATAGGGCAGGGAGGAGTAAATCCTCAGGAGAAAATGACTAATAGAAATTCTAGGAGAGGCGGAGAAGTCAACACAGCCTCCCACAGCTCTACCAGACTTCTTTCCTACACACATCTACTTTTCCAGTCATGGTACGACCTGACAACACTGGCCATAGCTGGCATTTAATCTACTATTCAAATTCCTCTGAGACCCAGTGCAAGCATTCTATCCTCTCTGAAGCCTTCCCAAAGTCCCAAATCAGAATGGATGGTGCTTCCATAAGGACTATATCATTTGGGGGCACATAATTACATTAGGCTTTGTTTTACAACCATATACTCCTAACGTTTCTTGTACAGTGTTCTAACATAGCAGACATTCAATAAATGTTCACACAATTGTATTAAATTGGCTTATAAACAAATTAAAAGGTATTATATTAAAAGAAACCACAAAAAGCACACTTAGAAATTAATGTTCATTTTTATCAAAGGAATACACATTGTTCTACAAACCTGGTAAGAAAATCACCAGTTTACAGGGTAATCAGCATAAAACCTTAGTTTTACTTCAATTCCTAGACACCAGGGCCAATCATTCTCAACACTTCAAATTGCTCTTTTTTGCCCCTGATATTTACCCTACATATTTCTAATTAATGTCCCTTTGCTCCTGCTTCTTGATCTATGACAACCTGCTGGGGAAGACGAGGATTTGGTTTTCTTACACATTATTGCCCCACTTCTTCCCAGAACACCAAAAGGTTCCCTTTTTCCCATCCTCTCAAAAGAATCAACACTACAATTTTTGGTTAAATTAATATGCAGTGTTATAGTATTATAACCGTGTAATTATTATTTTGAGCTGACCCATATAATAAATAATGTTTTTATTCTTTCTTTTAAACTCTTGGTTTTCCCTGGAGTTAATAACCACCTACTTTCATTTGCTAAATTTATTTATGCACCTATCATTAATTCATTCCCAGAGTCCCTAAAAGCAATGCAAATTTCCTCCCAATATAGTCAAATACATCAGGTAATCAGTTTCACTAGGTTTTTGGAGCTTTTCATCCTCTTGCTCTCTAGGCCAGTTGAGGCTGATCTCCTAGAGTTTCCTTTCACCATCATCCTGAGATCCTTTTCATTCTCTGCTGTGTTGGATTTCTTGTTTTCCTTCAATATTTCCCTCTTTCTGGTTTATTCCCTTATATTAAGAGTGAAGTTCCTAGGTGGCATAAATGGTTAAGCCCTGGACTGCTAACCAAAAGGTTAGTGGTTCAAATCCACCCAGAGACACCTTGGAAGTAAGGCCTGGTGATCTGTGTAGACTGTCACTTAATTCTGCTTTTTAGCATGGCACTTCTGCCCTCAGTTATGCCAAGTATCCCCGAGTCCCAGGTTAGACTGGTTCAACCCCTCAAGTGTAAACTTCCAGTTTTCTGCTTGTGTAGGGGAGAAGTAACTGCATGAGAGAGGGATTATCAGGGTATACTCACTTCTTACACAGACTTCTAGCAATACCTGCCTCACCTTCAAAGACACCTGGCTTCCAATTCTGAGCTATACTTGATTTTTGTAGCATGAATCAGCTCGGTTTTTAGCTTTCCCCCTTGTAGGCTCTTAGGTTTTTAGTTTTTCTAGTCTGCTATGTCAGTCACTACTCCTCTATGTGTTTTCTAGTTTTCACCATTTTCTTGACACCACTTTTCTACTGAGGTTGCCTCTCTTGTTCTTTTTGTCACTATGGGATTATGCTTCTTAATTTTAATTCCTGTACCGTTATTTTAGTGGCATTTAAGGGAACAAAGATAAGCACGCTTGTTCAGTAAGAAATTTGAAGTTCATTACTAGTGATTAAAATAGCAGCTTCCTTTGCTTCTTTCCATGTCAGGCTCTGTGGTCTGTGCTTTACATTTATCATATAATTCTTAAAACAACCCTGTGGCAGACTGCTGGTAGCTCCTCAACATCCACTCTCCCCTCCTTCTAAAGTTAATGAAACCCCGGGATTTTAGCAGGCCACTGAGAAAAAACACATCGTAAGCCCTTACAGGAGGGAGGCGTACCCATTTTCCTGCTAGGTGCATAATGAATGATACTCCAACAACCATCTTGGACTATGAAGGCCACATCCCAGGGATGGCAGAGCAGAGAGCTTGAAGAAGCCTGGATTCTCTTATGCATTTATGGGACTGCCATATCAGCCTTTTAAACCAAATTTATATATAATGCTGTAGATGCTCCAATTTAAACTATATGTTTTATGATGTATTTAAGATTTACTTTGGGGGTCAGATCAGACATATAGGAAACTATCCTCTAGAACAGTTGAAACTGAAGTAGAACGAGAGACCATAGAACTTCCTATTGAGGATACATACCAATATATTAAGATGCTCTTTTAAAAAAACAGTGATTTCAAATATAAGTTCCAAATTGAATGCCACAGAAGCTTGCACACAGTAAAAGCCCAATAAGTGTTTTTATTTTTTCCCATACAAAAATTTATACACACATTGTTATGTGACTAACTGCTCTCCCCATATTGTGACAGCATACTCCTCCTTTCCACCCGATTCCCCCATGTCCATTCAACCAGTCCAATAAGCATTTCTTAAATTAATACAAATATATCAATTCTTGAATCATTTGCTGACAAATATTTCCCAGTTGCACCTCAGTTTACAATAATCACTTCCACTTCTATGTTCCTGATGTTTATATAACTCATCTGGCACTCTTTTGCTACTTTTTAAAAAAGAAATAAAAAAAAAATTAGAGAATAATCAGTAGATACCTACATTATCTGTTACCCCTCTTGACAATTGATACTATTTTGCATTTTTTAGGGAAAATAATCTTTCCAGATAAAGTAAGCCTCCTATGCCCTCCCCCCACCCAACACCTTCTCCATCAACTAGAATGCTTTCAGTCTCATGGGACAGAAAGCCCCAAATCAACTGCCTTAAATAATAATAAGAACAGAGACAGACTGGTTCCAGACTGGCTATCTCAGGAACTTGATGACCTTGTCCAGGACCCAATTCTTTCCATCTTTCTACTCCGTCATCCTTAGAAGATTGGTTTAGGCCTACTGATGGTCATAAGCTGGTCATTACACATCTAGACCTCACTGCAGAGAAAATATCTAGTAGAAGATGATGACAGACTTTTCCCTTGTGTCTCATATCATATGACATAAACACACATTTTGTAAACTTTTTATTGAACTACAGCATATAGATAAATGCACACTAACTTAACTGTCACAGAATTAATACTCCCATAAAAACTGGGACCCAGCCATGTGTCTCTCTTAGTGAGTAAAATCATTCCCAGAAGTATTCAACAGAACTGGCCAGAATTGGGAGAGAATTTATGCCTAAACTAATCATTGGCGAGTGGAATACCATGATGGGTAAAAAGGCAATCATGATTTACTCCATGGGGCTAGGGCTGGGGTCCAACTTCCATATAGCACATAAGAAGAGTGAATAACTTAACAAAATGGGATTCTGTTGAGAAAGAGGAAACAAGGAATGGCTGTGGGTAGGCAACCATAAGCATCTGCCAGTAGCTTTATAAATTTGGGGAATATCTGTGTATATATCACTTCATGCTTTTAAATACAACTGACTCTATGAATAATATTGTACTATGAATATTACTCTGTAACTTGCTTTTTTCATTCAGTATTGTTTTTTGAGAGGTATTTTTGTTGATATACATATCTAATACATTCCTTTGAGCTACTAATTAGTATTTCATCTTATAAATGTTCCTCATTTTATTTCTCTACACTCTTGCTGAAGGAAATTTGGGCTGTTTTTTTTTTTTCTTTCCTTTTCATTAATACAGATGGGGTTGCTATGAGGCAGAGTCAACTTGACAGCAACAAACAACATCAAAAATATAAACAATGATACACTCAACATCTTTATATGCCCCTTTGAGCAAGTTTCTCTAGGGGACATGCTTAGAAACAGTATTTTCAATCTTCCAAAATTCTAGCAAATTGTTGCTGCTGCTCACCTTAAAGAACAGTGGCTTCTCTGCAACTCAGTTTACACATCAATATAATGATAATAACAACATTAATCTCATACTGCCTGTGTGACAATTAATGAGTTAATAAGTATAAAGCACTTAGAAGAGTACCCTAAACACAGCAAGAGCAATTATAATTCACTGAGTGATTACTTTTGTTGTCATTAATCTTTGTATTTCTAGACTATAGTACAAGATCTCTTCATATCTGTTGTGGGTTTTTACTGCGTCAACTTGACTAAACTGGAATTAGTTCCCAGAATCCTATTGCCTGCATAGTTCCTGGTTAGAACAAAAGGTAAACATGCATAATGTTTAAAAGATGTTAAGTGAAGGTCATGGTAGTTGGACACAGTAAGAGACAGACACAAGGCTGCCTGCGGATTCCATCTGATCTTCACACTCCCGGTCTGCATCTAACTCCTGTTCCTAACTGCTGGCCCTGCTGACCAATAGCAACTCCAGGCCCACCATCAGATGCAGAGGTAACAATAGCCTTCCAGAGATGTCTACACCTGGTATCCTTTGGGGTTCCATTCCGCAGCTGGATGAACTTGGCTTCCTACTTCCTGGTCTGAGTTGTCCCTGCACCAGTGCTCCAGATGAGCTGGTTAGTGTCTTTTCTCTGATCCTCTAACTCCCTCGTTTGGACTCTTACTTCTCCAGCTTCTCCCACAATTGTAAAAGATCTCATTCCTATAATAAATCCCTTATACCATAATACTCATAGTGATTCTGTTTTCTTGACTCGTATAATATCCTTTGATAATTTTTCTACTGGGCTGTTTGTCTTTTTAATTAGTGACCCAAAGTGGTTCTTTGTATTTTCTGGATTTTTTTTTTTGTGTGTGTGTGTGCATGTGCTGTTGTTGTACTATTTATGTGCTAAAGCTTTTACTTTTAACTTATAAAAAGAACCTTTTTACTGAATCTTGGCTGGAAGAAGGGGTTCTCTCACAATTTGCTGGACAAAAAAAAATCTCCAAAAAAAACTGGGTATCCTATTACTTTTAAACAAATTCATTTCTGATAAACTTTCATATAATTGTTGGTCAATCTTCCTAGAGCTGCAGTAATGTTTATGATAGCCTTTTAAATGTCAAATGACTTCCATCAAAAAGGCAATGCTGAACACGGTGATGGGCTGAGTTCTGGGAATCCTGTTTTTCTAATAATATATGTGAAACTCATGACAATGGACCCCAGTATTTCTAATTTAATATTTATAATCTATTATTCCATTGGCCAGTTTTGAGTGATAAACACAACTTACTGTATCTCTGCTTCAGTCTTGCCAAACAAATAGGTCCTGATGTTAGCATATTTTTACAGGGAGTGAGCACCGGGTCATTTAAACATAATTACTATGTTCACCTGAAAAACTAAAAAACTAAGGTAGATATCCTGAACAAAGCAATTTTTAAGTTGGTCCTAAAACTTTAAAAAGTCCTTCTGGTCAAATATTGGGGCTTTATTCTCATTCTGTCTTTTTTTTTTTTTTTTTGGTAACCTCATTTTTTTTTCTTTACTGCACTGAAAATATATACAGCAAAACATTTGTCATTTCAACATTTTTTAGATGTACAATTCAGTGACACTAATTACATTCATCATGTTGTGCAAACATCACCACTATCCGTTTCCAATTTTTTTCATCACCATTAACAGAAACTCGGTGCTCGCTAGGCCATGACTCCTTCTTTTTCCTTCCGTCCCACCCCTGTAACTACCAATAAACTTTGGTCTCCTTACATTTGCCAACTAGAAATTTCATATAAGTGGGATCATACAATATTTGTCCTTTTGTGCCTGACTTATTTCACTTAACATAATGTTTTCAAGATTCATTCATATTGTAGCATATATCAGGACTTCACTTCTCTTTATGGTTGAGTAATATTCCATTGCATGTATATACCACATTCTGTTTATCCATTCATCTGTTGATGGACATTTAAATTGTTTCCACCTTTTGGCTATCATGACTAGTGTTGCAACAAACATTAGTGTTTAAGTGTCTGTTTGCATTCCAGCTTTCAATTCTTTTGGGTATACATCTAGGTATGGAATTGCTGGGTCATACTGTGATTCTATGTCTAACTTTTTGAGGAACAGCCAAAATATTTTCCACAGTGCTATACCATTTTACAATTCCACCAGCAATGGATTACGGTTCCAATTTCTCCATAGTCTTGGCAACACTTCTTGTTCTCTGTTTTTCTGATCTTAGCCATCCTAACCCGTTGCCATCAAGTCAATTGCAACTCAGCAACCCTATAGGACAGAGTGGAACTGCCTCATAGGGTTTCCAAGGCTGTAACCTTTACTGGAGCAGACTGCCACATCTTTCTCTCACGGAGCAGCTGGTGGGTTAGAACTGCCAACCTTTTGGTTAGCAGCTGAGCACTTGGCCACTCTGCTACCAGGGCTCCGTACAGCCACTCTAGTGAAAAGGTGTTATCTCATTGAGGTTTTGATTTACATTTTCCTAATGACATTGAGAATTTTTTCATGTGCTTGTTGGCCATTTGTATTTCTTGTTTGGTGAAATGTCTATTCAAGTTCTTTGCCCACTGTCTTAGTCATCTAGTGCTGCTCTAACAGAAATACCACAAGTGGAAGGTTTTAACAAAGAGAAGTTTATTCTCTCACAGTCCAGTAGGCTACAAGTCCAAATTTAGGGCTTTGGCTCCAGGGGAACGCTTTCTCCATCAGCTCTAGAGGAAGGTCCATGTCATCAGTTTTCCCTTGGTCTGGGAGCTTCTCTGCGCAGGAACCTCAGGTCCAAAGGACGCGCTCTGCTCCCAGCACTGCTTTCTTGGTGGTATGAGATTCCCATGTGTCTCTGCTCACTTCTCTCTTTTATATCTCAAAAGAGATTGGCTTAAGACACTATCCAATATTGTAGACATCATCAGTATAACCTCATCATAGTGACAGAGTTTACAATACATAAGAAGATCACATACAACCTCATCAAAGTGATAGAGTTTACAATACATAAGGAAATCACATCAGATTACACAATCATACAATACTGGCAATCATGCATCGTTTGATTTCTTGACTGCTGCTTCCACAGGTATTGATTGTGGATCCGAGTAAAATGAAATCCTTGACTACTTCAATCTTTTCTCCATTTATCATGATGTTGCTTATTGGTCCAGTTGTGAGGATTTTTGTTTTCTTTATGTTAAGATGTAATCCATACTGAAGGCTGTGGACTTTGATCTTCATCAGTAAGTGCTTCAAGTCCTCTTCACTTTCAGCAAGCAAGGCTGTGTCAGCTGCATAATGCAGGTTGTTAATCAGTCTTCCTCCAATCCTGATGCCCCATTCTTCTTCATATAGTCCAGCTTCTTGGATTATTTGCTCAGCATACAGATTAAGTAAGTATGGTGAAAGGATACAACCATGATGCGCACCTTTCCTGACTCTGAACCATGCAGTATCCCCTTGTTCTGTTCGAATGACTGCCTCTTGATCTATGTACAGGTTCCTCATGAGCACAATGAAGTGTTCTGGAATTCCCACTCTTTGCAATGTTATCCATAATTTGTTATGATCCATACAGTCGAACGCTCTCCTCCAGTCATCTTTTGAGTACCTTCCAACCTGAGGGGCTCATCTTCTGACACTATATCAATGTTCTGCCTCTATTCATAAAGTTTTCACTGGCTAATTCTTTTCAGAAGTAGACTGCCAGGTCCTTCTTCCCAGTCTGTCTTAGTCTAGAAGCTCAGTTGAAACCTGTCCACCATGGGTGACCCTGCTGGTATTTGAATACCGGTGGCATAGCTTCCAGCATCACAGCAACACGCAAGTCCCCACAGTACGACAAACTGACAGATGCGTGGGGGGTTAAGACTCTAGACGTATAAAAAATAAATGTAATCAAATATTATAATACTTTGATAGATGTCTGTAGTGAATTCAGTGAGGGATGACTCATGGCAACCCCATGTTTGTCAGAGTAGAACTGTGCTCCATAAGGCTTTCAGTGGCTGACTTTTCAGAAGTAGATCACCAGGCCTTTCTTCCCCTGTGCCACGGGGGGACTTGAACTGCCAAGCTTTTGGTTAGCAGCCAACCGCATTAACTGTTTGCACCATCCAGGGACTCCCTTCAAAGAAGATGGGATGCCTAATGAATCTTGCAATGTGTCCTTCAGACAAGGGCATGCCAGGGAGAAGGAAGCAGTGTTACTGAATAAACACAGCCATGAAACAAGGTGATTTCTGTTACCTCCCAAATTAGATAATAAATTCAAATTAGAAAATATGCTCACTTTCTTAGTCTGTGTCTGTTTTGTAAAAACATCTAGCATAAAGTCTATTCATATGGTAGACATTCAGTAAGTAGTATTTACAGAACTGATTCTAAACTAATCATTCTTCTGAAGAAAGAAATTTTTTTTTTTTTAATTTTTGTTGTTGCTCATTACTATATTCCCAAGACCTAGAACAATGGTTTCACATAGTAGGCTAACTAAACATTCGATTAATAAATTAATCAGTGAGCAGGTTCATTTGTGCATTTATAATTCTAATACCACAAACTATAACTTGAATTAGCATTTAATAATACAAAATTGAGTTAAATGTCTATTCCAAGTTGCATACTAAGAAGACAGGGTAGGTTCTGATAAAAACGATACAAAATGGGAGGGGAAATTTCTTTCAAAGAAATGTGACCAACCTGTATTCTCTTAGAGAGGAGCTCTATTATTTTCCCCTAGAAATCTCTGAGGGAAAAGAACACGCTATTTACCAAATTTCTTTTTAACCTACTTAAAACTCCAATTTTGTGATTTATGCAGAAATGACAAATAATACAGAAACCAAAAAGTAATAAAAGAAATCTTCCATCTCTCTCACAGAAACCTATTTAGCAAATTCAGTATTAGGAGGTGACTTCTAAAAAGTTTTTCCTCTAGCAACAAACCTTCTTAAAGCCGGAAATGACAAAATTATGCTACTACACATTCAAAAATAATTATTCCCTCTACGGAATATCTTACAACAGAAGTTGTCTCAGTAAATTCATTCATCATCTATGCATTTAAGAGAGTTTAAGTGTCAATCAAACTCTTAAGAGACCTGCCATTTCTCACTAGTTTACCAGACTTATATTTATACAAATTAAAATAATAAAATGCTCCAGTTGCTTATTGGTGTGTTTAATTAACTTACAGCAGTAAATTCCTATAACTAACTACAGTTAACACTTCTGTTATTTCATTACTAGACTTTCTACATCATGAACCTGGGAGCCGTCATTTATATTAATGGGAGTTACTAACAAGCAGCATTGGAAGAATTAATTCTTTTGTAAGACTTTTAAAAGAGGCTTCCAATAATACAAACGAGTAGCACTCAAAAGTCTGGGCATTATTAACACCACTTTCTGCTGAAAAGGAAATATGGAGAACGCTACTATAAATTTAAAACCACTCAAGAAGCAAAAATTGGTATAAGAAAATATATAAATTATGAGACAAGGTAACCACTCACATCAACACTATGTTAATAATGAGGAAGGAAGGAGAAGCTACATACAGTGAAACATGTATTTGAGTCTCAAAGAGAGTAGCCTTCAAAGAAATTAAAAGTGTTATACAGTAATGGAAATTATGAAAGGGCCAGTACAACAGAACAGAACATTTTTAAAAAATTACAGATTACTAGCTATATAACTGTGAATAATGCTAATAAAGAAAAGTTGAGGTAACTAAGAGGTAATGTATTTAAGCATGTATATAATATACACACAATAAACATTTGTAAAATGCATAAATACAAAAGCTTCAAGAGTCTAGTCTATAACCAGGAGTGGGGTTGTTCTGTTGAGTAGGGTTTGTGCAGATTTAACTGTTTTGTCAAACTGCTTGCTGAAATAGATGAGTAACTGAAATTCTCACAAGCAGAGGATAAGAGTTCCTTTTCCTCTACATGCTCTCCAAATCTGGTTCTAAACAGACATTCTAATTTTTGCCAGTTTGATGGATATAAAATTGTATCTTGTTCTGGTTTTAATTCACATTTTCCTCATTACTAGTGAGGCTGAGTATCTTTTCTTACGTTATCAGACATTTAGGGTTTTTTCTTCTTAATGGCTTCTTTATATATTATGTCCTTATTTCTATTGGGTTGACTGCTCTTTTTCTTAGTGATAAGTAAAGGTTCTTTGTATATTCTGGATATTAATCCTTGGTTAATCTATGTGCTACAAATAATTTCTCTGGATCTGTGGCTTGACTTTTCATTTTGTTTATGTTTTCTTCTGTTATACAAGTGCTTGTTTGTTTTAATGAAATCAAATTTATGGATTGTTTCTCTTAGGTCAGTGGTTTTTGGTGACTTATTGAAGAAATTCTTCCCTAAATAAGGACTTTTTGAATTCTAGAATCCTATGAATCTTATTTCTACTGGAATAAAATAAGATCAATAAGTTCAGATAGAAGGGGAAAAAGTTTATGTTGTGACTCCTATGTTCATTTATTCAGTGTACAAATATCTACTGTGTGACTATTATTTACATGAATTCTCTTTTATTCGTCACATTTCTATGAAGCTATTATCTTTATTTTTCAGATTAGTGCATTGAAGCTAGAAAGGTGAAGTAAACTGGTTCAAAGTATGTCTAATGTCAAAGTTCTTTCAGAAAAGTAAATGGGAAGGTTATGGTTTCTCCTTTTCTAAGTTAGAATATGCAATTTTTATTATTTAAAAGCCAATACATTTTATCTCTTGTTAGATATTATATGTAGAAACAACTATATGTTTATGACAAATTAATCTTATATTTATTATAACTAATCTGTGATCCAAAACCATTACTATGTGCCAAATAAATAAAAAATGTATCTGATATTACTTAAAGTTAATAATCTTTGAAAGTGATTTTAATTTTTACATAGACTAAAGATTAATGTATAAGCTTACCTTATCCTTCTTTCATCTATGCCTAAAAGTGAGCAGCTGAGCAACGTGAAGTGAATTCACTTACCAGGCAGGGTGGGGAACTGGAAGCTCTGGTCAATGGAAAGGTGTCATTTCTGTTCTGTGCCTATGTATTAACGCTGGGCTATTAACTGGAAGACGGGCAGTTCGAATCCACCCAGAGGCATCTTGGAAGAAAGCCCTGGAGATCTACTTCCAAAAGATTACAGCCATTGAAAGCCATAAGGAGTGCAGTTCTACTCTGAAACACATGGATTGCCATGAGTTAGAACTGACTTGAAGGCAACTGGTTTGGTTTTTTGATTAGCATGTCTTTGAAAGGCCTGGTGATCTGCTTTCATAAAGGTTTTTGTTTTTAAACATGCCATCGAGTAGATTAGAACTTCCCCATAGGGTTTCCAAGGCTGTAATATTTACAGAAGCAGATTGCCACATCTTTTCTCCCACAGAGCAGCTGGTGGGTTCAAACCACTGACCTTTCAATTAGCAACTAAGTGGTTAACCTCTGCATCACCAGAGCTTCTTCTTTTCCATAAAGATCATAGCTAAGAAAACCCTATTGAGCAGTTCTAACACATGGGGTCACCATGGGTTGGAATCAACTTGTCGACAATGGGTTTGTTTTTTTTTGTTGTTGTTGTTGTTGTTTTCTGTTCCATCTAGCCTTTGCTTGGATAGCTCCTAATCCTCTTCCACACTCAGCAGCTCAGATGTTCAGGGGCCATCTCCTCAAGCATGCCTTTGCTAGCTACTCCCAAGCCAATCCTGTGCTGATCTCTAACACAGCCTTATTATGGTAAGATTATCTGCTAACATACTGTCCATCTTCAATGCCAGTTCACCAGCTGAGTAATTTTACTTACCTAACACCAGCATCTTGTGTGGTGCCTGGTATGTACTAGTCCTTAATACATAGTTTGACTTTCTTGTGATGTAACCTGCCTTGTTGGGTCAGGTTATAATTTAACTCTCTTGTGACTTAACTAAGCCCGGATGGCGCAGTGGTTAAGTGCTTGGCTGCTAACTGAAAGGTCAGTGGCTCAAACCTACTAGCTTTCTCTGTCGGAGAAAGATGTGGCAGCTTGCTTCCGTAGAGATTACAGCCCTGGCAGTTCTACTCTGTCCTATAGGTCACTATGAGTCGAAATTGACTCGATGGCAATGGGTTTGGTTTGTGACTTAACCATATATGAATTAACATATCAGTTTTTCATTTTCAAGGATTAAAGAAGAAAAACACTGTTAAAACTACTTTGATAATTTAATCTGATTCAAGAGTTACTTTTGGTGATCATCCTTCATTAATTGCGAATTATCATACTTGAGAGGTATAAAAATATGGCAGTTAACAGAACTTTCTGGTTAAAAGAGTAACAAATTTATTTTATAATGATTCTCTGTTATCTAAGACATCTATGTTATCCTTAGAAAACTGCCTGGAAAATAATTATAATAAGATGCTTTGGGGAAGTTAAAATAATTTCACATCCACCTAAAAATAGTTTTCTTCTTCATTCACAGTTGTATAAAACAAAACAAAAAAAACCTCATTGCTGTCAAGTCGATTCCAACTCATAGCAACCCCAAAGGACAGAGGAGAACTGTCCCATAGGGTTTCCAAGGAGCAGCTGGTGGATTCAAACTGCTGACCTTTTGGTTAGCAGTCGAAGTCTTAACCACTGTGCCACCAGGGCTCTCACAGTTATATAGCTAGTATTTATTTCTTCATAAAATCAAAACATTCCACAAACATCTATTCCAAACCCTCTGGTCTGATATAATTATCCTCCTCTCCCCCATTCTTTGCCTACCAAAAAATCAAACATAGAGAATTAAGGGAAAGAATAGTGCTACATTCAATGCGATACCAATAAAACAGTCTTATTTAGTAAAGTAAACGATTAATTGTTATCAGAATCCAAAGCTTCTATGCAGTCATATGATAAATATTAACAGATACTACAAAAGGCCAGTCCATGGACTATCTGGAGACGTCACTAATGCTCTGGGAACCTGTAGAGAAACACTGATCTCACATATTCTAATAATTTAAAAATCTTTAACCCATGACTTACTTCCCCCACAAAGCATTACATTGAATTTCTATCCTGATTTGAGTACACTGCAAACCAGAAAAGCAGTAAGTTCAGGTTGGGGTCACATGTCAGAGTCATCTGGTTTTCTTTCTTATCCCATTGTCCCATTACATTATTGTATTTTAATTTAGTTGGCTGCAGAAAGCTGAGATGACAATAATACTAGAGAAGACTTCCTCATCCAGATAATAACATCAGCACTATAAGAGCACACTTCATTAAAAACAACACACACAACAATATACTTCCAAGTGTCAGCGATGAAATAGTTGTAGAATTACTTTTGACTCATTTTTCCACATTTCCTTTCAGTGGAATGCCTAATCTTCACAAGGTGTTCATTTCCTGTCTCACCCAGCCATCACCTTCTGCATTTTTTATTTTATTGATCTCTCCTGCCTGAATTTCCATGGGAATCCCTCATTTTAAAACAAGCCCTTTGCTCTCACCCCTGAATACAACCCCATCAGCACTGCTCCCTGTGCCTTGGATTACAGCACACACAGAAGGTAATAGCTTGCCATGGTCCTCTGGGACTCTCTGAAATGAACTGTCCTGGCCAGAGCATCTAGAGTTAAAACTATGGGCTACAGTGTGGGGTGTCAGATTACCTAATAGCATTTGCAAAAACTGAACATCCTTTTTGCTCTGTTCTCTCAATTCTCTCAATTTATAGAGTGTCTGCATAATACAAGGCTCTCTGCAACGCATGGAAGAAAGTTTAAATATGAACAAGATGCAGTTTCTATACTGAAAATATTTCAGACAAGAATAAGACAACTAACACACCACCTATATCACTTGGCTGTTGTTAAAATTCAATGAGAGAGTATATACGAAAGCACTTCATTTCCAAGATACTATGTATAGAGAGTTGTTACTAGGGTTACGAAAGGCTATCAGATTACACTAAACTATTGAGAATCAAGAAAGAGTTTATAAGGAAGGTTCTAGATAGTAAGGGAAAGACTTACGTACAACCACAATTTTTTTTTTTTTGTACTTTAGATGAAGGTTTACAGAACAAATTAGTTTCTCATTAAACAATTAATACACATACTGTTTTGTGACATTGGCTGCCAATCCCACGGCATGTCAACGCTCTCCCCTTCTTGACTTTGGGTTCCCCATTACCAGCTTTCCTGTCCCCTCCAGTCTTCTCATCCTTGCCCCTAGGCTGGTGTGCCTATTTAGTCTCGTTCTGTTTTATGGGCCTCTCTATCTTTGGCTGAAGGGTGAACCTCAGGAGTTACTTTAGTACTGAGTTAAAAGGGTATCTGGGGGCCATAACTTGGGGTTTCTCCAATCTCTGTCATATCAGCAAGTCTGGTCTTTTTTTATGAGTTAGAATTTTGTTCTACATTTTTCTCCAGCTCTGTCTGTGACCCTCTATTGTGATCCCTGTCAGAGTAGTCGGTGGTGGTAGTCAGGCACCATCTAGTTGTGCTGAACTCAGTCTGGTGGAGGCTGTGGTAGTTGTGGTTTATTAGTCCTCTGGACTAATCTTTCCCTTCTGTCTTTGGTTTTCTTCATTCTCCCTTGCTCCAGATGGGGTGAGACCAGAGGAGTATCTTAGATGGCCACTCACAAGCTTTTAAGAGTCCAGATGCTACTCACCAAAGTAGGATGTAGAACATTTTCTTTATAAACTATGTTATGCCAACTGAGCTAGATGTCCCCCGAGACCATGGTCCCCAGCCCTCAGCCCAGTAATTCAGTCTCTCAGGGAGTTTGGATGTGTCTATGAAGCTTCCATGACCTACAACCTCACTTCTGACTCCAGAGATGGATAAGGAAGGCATTCCAGATAAACAGAATGGCATGGACAATGAGTACAGAGGTGGGAAGTAATGTGATGTGTTTGAAAGACAGCCAATTGTTTAGTTTGACTGAAGCACAGGATATGAACAGGGAGGGAAATGGAGATGAGACTGAAAAGGTAAGTAGTAGGCCAGGCTGGGAACTATTTAGTTGGAACATACTCTATATTCCTTTTAAGAATAAGTGCTTCAGCATTCACTTATGGACAGCTTCTAAGATACAGATACTTGTTTGAATCATTAGTGAATATCAGGCAGTAAACTCTTCCGCGTAGTTGAAGTAAAAAAAGATTAGCCTTCCTTCTCCCTGCACTCTGGGTCACTTTATTAGTCCTCCGCATTTACTCCACTGACTAAAAGATGATGTTCCTCATGGCATTATTACAAAAGGAAATACAGCACTATGCCACTGGGTTGGATTTTTAACATTTACTAACCTTTTCTTAGGCCCATCCTTCCTTCTAGCACCTAGAATCAGTAAAATAACTATATAGCTGCCTGGAATTCATGCTGCAAAGCTCAGTAATAGTAGTTGTAAACTTTTGTTGAGCATCTTCTATGTGCCAAGCATGGTGCTTCATTTAATACTCGCAACAGCCTTGTGGTATTGGGATTATACCTTGAGAATCGAGGTTCAGACAGAGCAACACTTCTACAGTCACTCAACAACGAGAGGGGAAGCTAACATGACTCCAAAGCCTCAAGTATTTGGAAATAAAAAACAAAAACAAATTCCACTAAGTTTAAACTGAAGCAAGAGAGAAGAAAAGACATTTTGCATTGTACTTTTTAGAGAAAAAATATGTCAAGTGAACTAACTTATAGTTGGGATTTAAATAATCAACATTTTCAATGAAAACATAACACAAAGACCCTGCTTAACATACAGAAATTCATATTATAGTATTTTTCAACAGGGAGTCTTCCTTAAATAAAAAAAAAAGGGTACTTCAACCTCAAATACAGAGTCATGTTGATAAACACACTTCTTCCATCTTCTATGTGTTTGCTTATGATTGGCATACCACCTTCTGGGCTTGCCTTTCCTCAGTGGGCCTTATCAAAGTGAAAACCAAACCAAACCAAACCCAATGCCTCTGAGTCAATTCCAACTCATAGCAACCCCGTAGGACAGAGCAGAACTGCCTCTTAGGGTTTCCAAGGCTATAATCTTTATGGAAGCAGAGTGCCACATCTTTTTCCCACAGAGCAGCTGATGAGTTCAAACCGCTGACCTTTCAGTTAGCAGCCAAGTGCTTAACCACTGCGCCACCAGGGTTCCCCGATCAAAGCGAATGCTTAGTTAATTTGTTGTATGACCTTATTTCATCTTTCAATCTGTTTCTCCATTTGTGGAATGATGGGTTGAATCAGATGATCTAATAATACTCTGTCTGGCTCTAAAAATAGTAAGTCTATAATTCTGCATGGACATTATTTTTAAAAATCTTTATTTCTGTTCCACAGTGTAGCCTTAGGTAAT
Source organism: Trichechus manatus latirostris (assembly GCF_000243295.1). Lineage (NCBI taxonomy): Eukaryota > Metazoa > Chordata > Mammalia > Sirenia > Trichechidae > Trichechus > Trichechus manatus. The sequence goes on along the minus strand of NW_004444024.1, from coordinate 5,693,181 downwards.
TAAAACAGAAATGAACTATAGACATATGGGAAAGTTTTCAGATGAACAGAGATTTCTCAGTGTAGGTCAAATTCCTGTAATCAAGCAGGGAAAAAAATAGTACTTTCGTTCATTTCAGTAATAATGTTGTTGCTGTATGCCGCTGAGTCGATTCTGACTCAAAGCAATCGTATATGACAGAGCAGAACTGCCCCCATGGTTTCCTAAGCTGAAATCTTTACGGGAGCAGATCGCCAGGTCTTTTCTCCCACAGAGCCGCTGTTGGTTTTGAACCACCGACCCTTTCGTTAGCAGCCAAGTGCTTAACCATTGCGCCACTAGGGCTCCTTTCAATAATATTAGTCACCCTGAAATAAATTTGTTTGATTATACCTTTAAGTTGCCCAGCAAACAAAAACAGAAAAGTAAAGCATTTCATCTACTCTTCTCTGCTGCCTCAAGTCATCACATTTTTTTTTTCAATTTAAAGGTTTGAGGTCTGGGTCTACTAAGTGCTTCAAATGCCAGCATCTGAGCAATAAACTATAATAAAATGAAGATTAAAAGTTATAAGAAATGTTCTAATTTATAGGATACACAGTAGAAGCAGTGAAAATTAAAGCCATGGCACTTAAGCCTGTAAGTACTTCTGGAAGTAGTCCATTGGACTTAACTGGATGCCATGAAAGCAAACAGATGCTAACTTAGTGAAAACAGCAATCATTTCTGAACTTTCTGCATTAAAACAGCTTGATTAACAAACAGAAGCCGGAATTCTTTTATAGGAAGAGATCTATAATTCTTAATATAAGATGTTGTCAACAGATGTTTAAATATGCCTGAAGCAGGTAATAACAGAAATGAGGAGTCAGAATTACAGCAGTCTGAAAACTAGACCTCTGGAATTTTCATTTGTGTTTTTAATATAAGCTTTATACCAAAAAAATTCCAAGTGCCAGTCTCGATTTCTACTGAAAATTTACTATTTATAGAAGTCATGTGTAGGTATTCTAATTGCTTCAAGGAGACACCATTAGAAAAAATTCTCACTCATTTATTCAGCAAATTACTGTTGCTAGGGATAGGGGTCTGCAGACCACGCTTTCAGAGGACATCTACATCAATTGGCATAACGAAACTTATTAAGAAAACATTCTGCATCCTACTTTGGTGAGCAGCGTCTGGGGTCTTAAAAGCTTGCAAGCAGCCATCTAAGATGCATCAATTGGTCCCAACCACATGGAGCAAAGGAGAATGAAGAACACCAAAGACACAAGGCAAGTATTAGCCCAAGAGACAGAAAGGGCCACATAAACCAAAGACTTCATCAGTCGGAGACCAGAAGAACTAGATGGTGCCCAGCTACCACCAATGACTGCCCTGACAGGGAACACAACAGAGAGTCTCTGATGGAGCAGGAGAAAGGTAGGGTGCAGAACTCAAATTCTAGTAAGAAAACCAGACTTAATGGTCTGAAGGAGACTGGAGGAACCCTGGAAAGCATGGCCCCCACATTCTCTATTAGCCCAGAACTAAAACAATTTCTGAGGCCAACTCTTTAGACAGGGATTGGACTGGACTGTGGGACATAAAGTGATACTCGTGAGGAGTATGCCTCTTAGCTCAAGTAGATACAAGGGACTAAATGGGCAGCTTCTGCCCCAAAGTGAGATGGGAAGGCAGAGAGGGTTGAACGGACGTGGGGAATCAGAGATGGAAAGGAGGAGTGTGCTGTCTCAGTATGGAGAGAGCAATTAGGGTCACATAACAATCTATGTATAAATTTTTGTATGGGAGACTAACTTGAAATGTAAACTTCATTTAAACTACAACAATAAACAAATAAAAAAATTAGTGCTGCTAGGCCAGAAAGTAGCCTTAGGGATACAGAGATAAGGAAACAGTTTGCTCATGACTACTCTGCAAACTTCTTTGTCTCTGCTTGCAGAATGCAATCTACTTACTCTGAAGGGGGAGCTCAAAAATCCTCTAGACTTGTCTATGTGGCTGCAAGGCAAAAAAAAAAAAAAAAAGACTCAAGTCACAAGGCTTGGGAGCGTGTCTGGCCAGCCCTTGATACATAAGGATGCATGACTGCCTTATGCACCTGGTCACAAAAAAGGTGGCAGATCATTAAAACAGACTGTTTCCACTCTCATGAAAATTAGATGCACATGCAATGACTATGATCTGAGTCCAGTATTATCCGATTTTGGACATACCACAATTGTTTTATACTCTAGAATTTCAGTCTCTAAAACAAATCAGACTCAATCAGATAAAGACAATTGCTGGGGTTTTAGTCAGGATCTTCCACAGAAATGAACTTAAGTACACAAAAATCAGGAAAATGGGAAAAGCAGCATTAAGTTTTCTAGGTTCCAAAAATTCCACTACAGAAAAATATCTGACCATTTTTAGAGAATTATAAAAGCCTTGTTCTGGACAGGCCAGAAGTTTCAAAGGTGTCTGCCAAATACATCACCCCCTATTTCTCCTTCTGAGGAAAAAAAGAAAAAGAAAAACTTCAGACTGTTTTTATGGCTGGAAAAAGCCATATGCTCTGACAAGCTAGGTCCTAGCTCAATGATTGTTTCACTAATCTATTCTGAATGTATTATCTACTAGACAGATAACTAGCACAGTAACTAACAAACTTCATTTCAAAAATCACTTTATAACCTACTTTTCAGTCTTCAGTGAAAGAAGAAGCGAGGAGGAAAAGAACGTTGCAGCTGGACTCTGGTTACATTCCTCGTGTTTTGTGGTCTGAGCCTCAAAGTGAAAAGCAGCAAAGATTTCAGAGTTTCCCTTTACAGTGTGCAGGTGCACAAGGAATGGCTTAGTCAAGGCATCAGTCCAGACTAGTGTTTCGAACAGAGCAGACAAAGGAAAAAAATAGGGATTTTTTTTTTTTTTTTTAGCAAAACTGGCCAGAAAGGGCTTTGAACTCTTAATATCTCACATGCCAGATGAGGCAGGTAATCAGAGACGGCAAAGGCGGAGGATTCTTAGGGTTATTACATTAAGTATAATTTGTCCAATGAGTCATTCAATTCCTATTTTCTATCTCCCATGAAGACTTGATCCCATCTAATACCCTGGAAAAATTTACAACAAAATTGACACACTCAGGAGAAGAGAAAATCATATCTAAGAAAATCATATCTAATCTGCTCTTTCAGTGAACTGAGTGGCTGATTCAAACAATTTGATAATCAATTAATGTGTTTTTATTTATACATTTATTTATGCATCTATGCTGTTTCAAAAAGGATTTGAAGTGCTTTAGAAACATGCGTAAAGCCAGATAAAACATATAATAGTTCAACAAATCTAAGACACCATTTGTTGTGAAATGCATAAATAACTTATGTATTACTAAGAAAGGATGAATACTATCAATCGTCATATGACATACCATTAATTGTAAGCTGCACCTCCTTTTTAGCAATATTAAAATGTCAAAAATGTGCCTATTAGAATCAATAAATACACGTTTCAACAAAAGGAGGAAGACAGAGATAGAATATAAGGTTAATTCACAAAAATGTAATTCCTGTAGTTCTCCCGGCTGCCAAAGAAAAAAGGGTAATGGACCCACCTAAACCTAGCTGGCCTTCCCAGCTTGCCTGGGAGAATCAATCAATAAACAGATCACTGATTGTACTCACACTGGGGCATAGTACTCAGAGTTGCCCACATGTTAAACTACTCCTTTACAAATTAAAATGCACAACTGATTTGGAGACAGAGTAATTGTTTTGATGGATACCCCTCCTTCAAGTTCCCAAAGCGATTTTCCTATATAGCTAATATTTTAAGCCAGATCATCATGCACAAATTTGATAAAAATCCAGAGAGACACTTAATTTCATTAATACGGCAGCCAGGACAGGTCAGGGACCATTCTCCATATAACTACAAGGTGATCTTTCTCAAGTGCACATCTGGTCATAGTACTCTCTCTTTCTTAAAATCCCCTAGGGGCCTCTTTATCCTACATAATGCTTTTCATCACTAAAAAAAGAAAACGTCATGGATTGAATTGTGTCCCACCAAAATACGTGTCAACTTGGTTAGGCCATGAATCCCAGTATTGTGTGACTGTCCTCCATTTTGTGATTTGAGGGTGGGATTGTAACACCCTTACTAAGGTCACATCCCTGATCCAATGTAAAGGGAGTTTCCCTGGGGTGTGGCCTGAACCACCTTTTATCTTAC
>NW_004444024.1:5666746-5688878 GCF_000243295.1 Trichechus manatus latirostris | reverse complement strand
GGAGAGGCTCCTAGTCCAGGGGAAGACTGATGAGAAGGACCTTTCTCCAGAGCCAACAGAGAGAGAAAGCCTTCCCCTGGAGCTGACCCCTTGAATTTGGACTTCTAGCCTACTAGACTGTGAGAAAATAAATTTCTCTTTGTTAAAGCCATCCACTTGTGGTATTTCAGTTACAGCAGCACTAGATGACTAAGACAGAAAACAAACATAGTGACGTCAGTGAAAATTGTGGAGTAGGCAGCTCCACGGACCTGTCCCTCTGCAGAAATATTGAAAAATCAAGCAAAAACTGTTAGAATAAACCTTTTAGAATTTTGAAAAAATAGTCAAAGGTTTACAGCAACCTGAATGCTGAATCACGAAAAAAAGCAACTTAGAAACAGGAGGAAAGCTTTGCAACATTTTTACTTGCCCTTGATCACCCTGCTTTCTTGCGTGGTGGAGGTCTTGAAGACTGCAGTCTAAGGTCTGAGTGTGGCAGCCTGATACTGGTTCCAGAGCAGACCTTGTTCACAAAGAAGTATAGTTGTCTGTTCTAACCTGTCTTGGGGATAGCTGAAGGACTGACACAGGTGCTTGCCTTTGTTTCGCTTAACTCAGGGCAGAAAACCAGATACTCAGAGGGCATTTCTTGAAAATATAGTAAGGCAAATGAAGTACCCACTGCTGCCTGGAGCAAAAGGTTACAGTGGAGGCAAACAACAGAATGTCAAAAGCCTAGAAGGAAAGCTAGAGAGAATTTCTTTGGGAAACTAGGGCATTCAAAAGAGCCTGCACATACTGGGGAATTTTGAAAGCCACACACAAGCTTAGAAAAGACCTGAAAAGACCATAAGCTTTCACCTCTGGCTGATCTCTAGCCTCAGCACAACCAGAGATAAGGGCTAATGTAGAATTGTAAACTTCCTGGCTAAGTAGAACTGCAAGAACCCCAAACAGCCAAGACAATTTTGAAAAAGAAAAACAAAGCTGGAGAATGACTCACACGTCCCGATTTCAAAATTTGCTACAGTAATCAAAACACTGTGGTACTGGTATAAGGACAGACATATACAGACCAGTGAAACAGAGTCCAGAAATAAATTCATACATCTATGGTCATTTGATTTTCGACAAGTGTGACATGACCAGTAATGGGGAAAGAAGTCTCTTCAACAAATAGTGCTGGGATAACTGGATCTCCACATTCACTAGAATGAAGTTGGCTCCTATTTCACACTTGCCTGACAAGGGTCTAGTATCTACACTAAATAAAGAAATCTTGTAACTCAACCACAAAAAGACAAACAACCCAATTAAAAAAATGGGCAAAGGGCTTTAATAGATACTTCTCCAAAGAACATACACAACAAGCACATGAAAAGATGCTCAACATCATTAGTCATTAAACCAAAAAACCAAACCCGCTGCCTTCGAGTTGATTCCGAGTCATAGCGACCCTACAGGACAGACCAGAACTGCCCCACAGGGTTTCCAAGGAGCAGCTGGTGGATTCGAACTGTCGACCTTTCATTAGCAGCCAACCTCTTAACCACTGCGCCACTAGGGCTTGCGTTAGTCGTTAAACCAAAAAAACAAACCTGTTGCCAACGAGTCGATTCTGACTCATAGTGACCCTATAGTCATTATGGAAATGCAAAGCAAAAGAACAATTAGATACCACTTCACCCCCACTGGATCCCTGGTGGTGCAGTGGTTAAGAGATCAGCTGCTAACCACAAGGCTGGCAGTTCGAATCCACCAGCCGCTCCTTGGAAACCCTATCAGGGAGTTATACTCTGTCTTATAGGGTCACTACAAGTCAGAATTGACTCAACGGCAGTGAGTTTTTTTTGGTTTGGTCGCCCCCACTAGGATGGCTATGATCAGAAAAACAAAACAGCCAGTGTTGATGAGAAAATGAAGAAACCGGAAACCTCATCCATTGCTAGTGGGAATGTAAAATGGCACAACCTCTGTAGAAAATAGTTTGGTGGTTCCTCAAACATAGAATTACCATATAACCCAACAATTCCACTCCTAGATATATACCACAAAGACCTGAAACAGGGACTCAAACAAATACAAAAATGTTCATAGCAGCACTAGTCACAAGAGCCAAAAGGTGGAAATATTTCAAACACCCATCAACAGATGAATGGATAAACAGAACATGGTATATATATACAACAGAATACTACACAGCCATAAAAGAGAATGAAGTACTGATACACGCTACAATGTAATGCACCTCGAAAACAGTAGGCTAAGTGTAAGAAACCAGACACAAAGGCTACATATTTATGATTCCATTTATATGAAATATCCAGAATAGGTAAATCCATAGACACGAAAAGCAGACTGGTGGTTGCCAGAGTCGGGGGGGACTGGAGAGTAGCAAGTGACTACTTGACAGGAATGAGGTTTTCTTTCGGGGTGACGAAAATGTTTCACAACTTGACAGAGGTGGTGGTTGTCCAACATTATGACTGTAATAAATGCCACTGAAATGTACACTTTAAAATCATTAAGTCAATGTTACGTGAATTTCATCTCAAAAAAAAAAAAAAGAAGGAATCTATATCCCCTTTTGTCAAACATAAATTTCAGGCTCTCTTTAAATTCCTTTAAATTTGAGAATAATGCTTGGATTATGAATTAATGCTTTCAGAAAAGGCACTGATTTAAACTACACATGCGCTGGCTGCCTTCACCCCTAAGCTGAGACACACTGTTCCACCAGATACAGTATTACGTTTGTCCATTGCTGCCTACCTCTCCTGCCTTTTCTCTTTCTACACCCCACTTTGCCTCCTAAACTACAGTGAGACTGAACTGCTTGAAGTTTCCTGAATATGCTGGGGGGCAGTTCACTTATTCACAACCATGAACACACTCTCATGACCTAGAACAGTGGTTCACAAACCTGACTGCATATTAGAATCACTTGAAGAGCTTTTAAGAAAAAACTAATTCCTGAGCCCCACTCACTGAATCAAAATCTCTAGGGGACAGACTAGAAACCTGGGGGCCAAAAGATTATTTTTAAAAGCTCCCATGGTGACTCTAATGTACAGCCATAAAACCCAAAATCCATTCCCGCTGAGTCCAGTTCGACTCATAGCAAAACCCTGTAGGACAGAGTAGAACTGCCCCATAGGGTTTCCAAGGCTACAATCTTAATGGACGAAGACTGCCACATCTTTCTCCTGCAGAATGGCTGGTGGGTTCAAACCACCGCCTTCTCGGTTAGCAGCCACACACTTTAACCACTGCACCACCAGACCTGGTCGAGAATAACTTACCTAAATATTCTACATCCACTTCCCTTTAGCATTATGCAGTATTTTCTAAACTCCAATCACTCACGTATCAGTTTTGGAAAGTTGTGTTTTTCTAGAAATTTAGACAGCTCATTTGAATTTTCAGATTTATTAGCATAAAGTTGTTCATAGATTCTCTTATCCTTTAATAAGTATGTATCCGCAGTGAAGGGAGTCCTCGTGTTGCAGTAGTTAAAGCGCTCAGCTGCGAATCGAAAGGTTGGTGGTTTGAACCCACCAGCCGTTCCGTAGGAGAAACATGTGGCAGTCCGCTTCTGTAAAGATTTACAACCTTGGAAGTCCTACGGGGCATTCTACTCTGTCCTATGGGGTTGCTGTGAGTCAGAATCTACTCAACGGCAGTGACTAGCGGTCTTTTTTATATCTGTAGTGAAGTCTGTTTTTCATTCCTCACATTGGTAACTTCTTGTCTCTTCGGTTTCTAAATTAGTCCTCCTATGGGCTTATCAATTTTCTAGCTGTTTTACTGACTGTAACTTTTGCTTTTATTATTTTTTCCATTGTACAGCTGTCTATCTAACCTTTGCTATTAACTTTATTATTTCCTTCCTTCTACTTGCCTAGGGCTTAACTCACTGTTCTTTTTTCTGGCTTCTTCAGATGGATACTTAAATGATTAATTTTTAAATCTTTCTATTATTCTAATATATGCCCACAGATTTAGCTGCACCTCACAAGTTTTGATATGCTATATTCTCATTATCATTCAATTAAAAGTAATTTTAAATTTACATTATGGTTCCTTCTTTGCCCTATAGGTTATAAGTATACTGTTTAATATTCACATAGTTGTAAATTCCACTGTGGTCAGTGAACATATTATGAATTGTTTCAATCTTTTGAAATCTACTGAGGTCCAACATATCATCAATTTTGGTTAACGTCCTATGTGTATCTGAAAACATGTATTATGCAACCATCTGGTGCAATGTTCTTTATACATAACATAGGTCAAGCTTATTAATTGTATTGTGGGGTCTTTTTATCCTGATTTTTTTGTCTATTTGTTCTAACAGTTATTGAAAGGAAATGTAAAGTCCCCTGCTACTGACTGTAGATTTTCTTGTAGTTCTGTGAGTTTTTGCCTACCATATTTTTTTTTTTGCAAATAAGGCACCCGTGTAAATACTGCGCCCACACATATAATGCAGGGCATAGCACACTTAAAAAAATAGCGGGGTGGGGGGAAGGAGTTGTGCAGATAGCAAAAAAACGTGCAACATGGAGGTTATTTGCGTAAAAATATGGTATATATTTGAAGTAATGCTTTTAAGTACACACATATTAAGATTTGACTGTATTATCACTATAAACTGCCCCCACTTTATTTAAATCGACTTAAATTTCACTTTGTCTGATATTAGTACAGGTATTCCCTGACTTACAACAGGGTTCTGTTCCAATGACTGTTGCAAGCAGGTTCTAAGATGAATACCTAATTTTTTTTAGTTTTCATTATTATTGCTTTTTATTATCAGCATCTTTATAAATCTAATCTTTCTTTGTCTTTGGGGATTGGAAACATTACATATAAACTTACAGATATATTTTAATACATACATACATAAAAAAAGCCACAAATCACCAAAAAAAAAACCAGATGGTCGTTGAGTGTGGTTTATCATAACTTAGATGCATTGTAAGTTGGGCACAGCCTGTATAATTATACCAGCTCTCATTTAGTTAATATTTGCATAATACACCTTTTTTCCAACTCTTTTATTTAAATATCTCTTTTTCTTTTATTTAAGGTGTCTCTTGAAAGCAGACTGACTTTAGTTTTTTTTTATCAGTCTGACAATCTTTAAGTAGAGTATTAATATAATTTACATTGAATATAATCACACGATAACTTTGGGCTTATATCTACAGACTTATTATTTGTTTTCTGTTTGTTTCAATTGTTTAGTGTTCATTTTCCTTTCTTTTCTTGCCTTCCTTTGGATTAGTCAAGGATTTATTATTTTTCCATTTATCTCCTCTATTAGTTTTTTGCTTTTACAAAACAATTTCTTCAGTGGTTACAAGATTACAATATGTATACTGATTTATTAGAGTCTAATATAAATTAGAAGACAGTCTTATTATTGCTCCTTTGAAGCAAGCTAATGTTTTTCTTTTAGTATTTTAGTATTTTCAGCTGTTTTATTATCATTTCCCTAATACGTTTTCTTTGTATTTATTCTGCTTTGTATTTAGTGTTTCTTTAATATGTAGCTTGATTTTTTTCCAAATTTGAAAAACTCAGTCATTTCTCTTAAAATATTACATTTTCCTCCTGCTCTCTTTTCTCCCCTTCTGTGACTCAATTATATGTACATTAGACCTTTTAGTTGTGTCCCATAAGTCTAACACTTTTCTAGACATTCCATCACTTTGTTCTTTATGCTTTGGTCAGGTTAATTTTACTGGTCTATTTTCCAGTTCACTAAATTCAGCAATGTCCAACCTGCTGTTAAATCTTTTCTCTGTTTCCTGGTTTGCTCTCTGAGAAATCCTTTCACCATTTCACTTGCTGACTGGCAGGCAACAAGTACTACATGAATACTTGTAAAGTATATATTTGTCCCAAAAAGGTGAAAGGAAAGCAAATGAGACTTAAATGAGTCTCATTAGCAATTTTTGGAAGTAAAGTAGATGAGCAATTAAAATTTAAATGAATGACTACATTCTGTTTAAAAGAAATGTAGCACTTTACAAGAGTTAAATAAAATTGCCACGATTTAGGTCATATTTTATATTTTTAATATCTCATGTTTCATATTGGCTTGATGTTTAAAGCATTTTAAAAAAAGACACTTACTCTCTCTCCTTTTCAGTCAGCTTGTCATTAATATTATCTTTGATTGTTGATCTAGATCCTTTATGAATTATAGGATATCTGAGGGGTACTTGTAGGAAAAAGGAAATCATGGAGACCAAATGTGCAGTGTAACCAAGGGCAACAGCAATGCTTCCATCATCTTTTGCTGTAAATTAAAAAGCAGAGAAGAAGAAAACAATTATTTAACTTATATATGTAGCTATGAGATAATAACAAATAAATTTTAAAAGAGATTTTATCAAGAAATAAATTGTATATAAAATACTAATCACTTATATAAATTATATGAATTTTATACGAATTTAAGCACATTAACAAGCCTTGGAATTTCATCTACTATATTTCAAAATTATTTCCCAGTAATAAATGTGATGCGATGAACATTTTATACCTATCTTAAGAAAAAGTTTCTAGAACACTCAAATATCTATTACTTTCTTTCTTCTCAGCATTTTTAAAGGGGCATATAATACTCGAGTCTATCACATGATGTGAAAAATAGTTTTGGAGGTTTAAACATAATGCACTATATAAGCATAAAACATTTTATTCATTAACAACGTTCAAGGCAAAACAGTACAACATTATTAATTCTGAAGTGAAGTTAAATAGCCTAATACATCCTTATGGGGTATGTTCTTGATATTGGTAAAGACAGTGTTGCATAACTAAGTCTGTGAAGTTTGAGATAGGAGAAGAGGAAAAATGTTTCCTGTTTATGTAATTTAGGTGGAGGCAACTCTTGGAAATAATGCATGAATCCTATAGTCAGACATAACATGTAGCTTTTAAGAAGCCACAGATAATTACATTTTAAAATGCCCATTCAGATTTCTGCCACCACCTACCGAGTGACAAATGATCATTCAGGTACTCACAATTATGAGTAATACAATAAAAAGTTTTCAGCTTTCCCCAGGAGAAAGAAAAAGCTGCTTGGTATACAGTATTCCCAAAATATTCTAAAGTGTGCATGCGTGCGCATACATGCATGTGCATATATGCATGTGCACGTGGGGGTGCATACCCACCTACCCACCTCCCTTCCCCCCAACACATACACTTTCTCTCTCCTCTCTTGCTCAAAAAAAATTAACACATAATCTGGAATACCCCAGCTGGACAGAGAGGGGCTAAAATGATCAAGATGACCTTGGCTCGACTATTTCCTGCATCTAAGGGTAGTATTTTTAGCATTCTTCTCATACATTTGTACCTACTTATCTAAGCCCTAACTTTTTATTGTAGGAATGTCACAATAACCATCCCTTCCTCAGTGAATTCTCCACCCTTGATTACTACTATGGCACACCCTTGGTTTCTCTTTGATCATCCCATAAAAGCTGATAACCTTTAAAAAATTCTTTTATTCTGCCAGGAATTGTCCATAGTACTTTATATGTGACAGTCATTAATTCACCAACAGTTACTAAACTGGGCACCTTATATATGCTATTTCATTCATTTTACAGATGAAGAAACTAAGGCTCAAAGAGGTTAAGGAACTTGCCCAAAATAAAACAGCTAGTAATTAGGTTGGCCAAAGACTGTCATTAACCACTCTATCATACTGTCTCAGAACTTGATTGTGGAATATATAACAATGTTTTAACTTGGAAACTAAAATGTATCAAGCATATGACACATGTGTAATACCTTAGTTTCTTCATACTGTTCTAGTAAGGGCAAGGACCACATGACAAAGTCTGTGAGTCCTCTGTGACTTACCGCATGCCTGACAGAGAATGGGCTCTCAACTAATGTTTCCTGCTGGTAAAGACATTCTCTCAAAACAAACTCATGAAACTTCAAATGACTGCTGAGTCATGCCCTAAATGACTAGAGTCCTAATTATCTTTAAAGAACATGTATTCTTCCCCTAGTTCCACCCAAGTATCTTCAGTACCACTACAACATATTATTTCTGTTGAAACCTGTATATTATACTACCTTAGGGACTAAAAGTACTTTACATTAGGATTTCTTATAAATTCATCATCATATAATATTAAAGCTAAGAGAAACCTTAGAAATCACTGAATCTGACCCTATAAATTTAGACATGAGAAAAATGAGATTCGGGGGTATAAATGGCTTGGTTAAAGCCACATAAGTAGAAATCATGAGTGATGAAATAAGTGGGAGAATTACGTCTACACCCCAGCTCCCTATCTATCCCTGGAGTCACAGCTGGGACTGGGACTTCCTTCAGAGGTTGTTGAATCCTGCCTCCTGCTTTCTGTAAAGAATAGGGCTTATCAAATTAAAAACATTCTTAACAGTGAAAGGACTTGGTCTTTAAGAACCTTCTTTTGAGGGGAAAGGGAAGAGGGAGAAGGACTTATAGTTTGTACCTCCTATATGTGCTTTACACTAAGCTTTTCCCTTCCTATACAACCTGACAGAAAAGGATTTGAAAACTTCCAGAAAGCAGCAACAGGCCTCATAATTAGCCTTCCAAACAGGTCAAATGCAAACTATAAGTATTTAAAAAAAAATCTATCTAGCGCCAACCACTCAAACATCTATCTTTTTTCCATATTACTAAAGGAGTGACTGGAAACCTGGTGATGTAGTGGTTAAGACCTATGGCTGCTAACCAAAAGGTTGGCAGTTGGAATCCACTCAGGCGCTCCTTGGAAATCATATGGGGCAGTTCTACTCTGTCCTATAGGGTCACTATGAGTCGGAATTGACTCGACAGCAATACGTTTTTTTTTTTTTTTTTGAAAGGGGTGATACTACAAAACTACATTTGCATATTTTGATAATACATCCACATTTCTATTTCAAAGAACAGAAAATGGTCTTCTAATATCACCTCCCCCCAATCATCAAAACAATTTTATGTAGATTTAAAGATAAAAATGCATTTCAGAGAGAAGGCTACACATGGAAATCAGAAACCAAAAAGAAATAGCAAAAAACTGAAAATTGGATAATACTGGAAATCAGTTTTGATCCAGGTTATTCACACTCCCCACAAGACTCCCTGTTCCACCTATTAAAAATCTTAGATGGTTTCCCACTCTAGGCCACAGGGCTCAGTCATAGCCTCACTATTAAACACAGTGGTGTTGGATTTCCAATACTGAGGCTTTATATTAAAAACCATTTTAAAAGGACCACAGGTGAAGCATTACAGGGCCCAAGGGTATTCGAATACCCTCAAAAGGAAAACCACCTCCTGGTAGGGAAGTTACTTTCATCACCCCAAGACCACTGAACCTCCAGTGGGAAAATGTGAGCTCATATGGTTAATTATGGCTATTGCTGGCCATGCAACCTCAGATGTCACATTCTGTTGCCAATCACTTTAGCTAAAAAGCCAAAAGGTTTAAGGTTTCCAGCATTCCGAGATCTGAAAGACTTTTTACCTGCCAAAGTCAAAACCTGGCTCTCTGGGGTGTGCTTTTCCAGTAAGCAGTGATGATGTTCCTAACACCTAACGAAGAGCAGAGGTTTGTGCTCCTAGTGCTGCTCTGGGGGTTAAAAAGGTTACAGATAGTTTTGTTGGTGAGAAGAAGTTGGAGGCAGGGGGTGGGAAGGGGCAGAGAAAAACAGGAATGAACTGTAAGACTCAGTTATGTGAAAAAAGATCCTACTTCCAACAATGTTTTAAGAGGCTCAAAGACAAAACAAAAACCCAAAGTTTCCTCAGAATAAATATTTTTTTATTTATGTTTTAAATATAGGTAGCCACTCAGGGCTACAACTTTTGTGTAATTTTTATGACAATAAATTCCACAAACATGCAATGGCCATTTAAAACACTGTAAATTAATTCAAATGTCCCTCTGATTTATATATTGGACAAACTATTAATATTCAAATGCATCCAAGTACAATAAGTGATCTAAAAGCTCTTACCATCCTGCCTTCCCAATCACTGAGGCAGCTGATTTGATAAGGAACCAAGCACCCACTGATCCAGAGAGGACAAAATATTTAAGATTCTAATCACTGCCACAGCATCTATGGAATCATTCCTTGTTCTCAATGAGACACTGTTTGACATATGGACTCTCCTTTCCAAGAAATCATGCCTGCATAAAGGGATACAGACACAGAAGGAAATCTGGGTCTCATTACCACAAAAGGCTCTCATTTTATGGATTACTTAAAAATACACACGCACACACACTTTTTTTTTTTTTTTTTTTTTAAGGTAAACGTCTTGGTCAATGAAAGTCGGAAAAATACCCTTCATTGGACACTCTCTCTGGTTGTGTCCACATCTCTTTGGCATACTCTAACAGTAACTTACCCATTTAGAAACACACAATAAACATTGGGCCACTATGGTGAAGTTTCCCAAACAGTATCAACCCACATAATGTAAAGTCTATGCCAGAAAAGTATCATGAATATCACAGAATAACCAGAACACAGCTGTTACACAACACTAAAAAGCTGTCAGAATTTGGTAGAGGTTATTCAAAACAAGGAAGAAAACTGGGACATGAAAGTCATAATATGGACCTCAGAATCAAACAAGACAAAGGATGATTTTAGCTCTGCCACTGACAAGTATGACTCTGTGGAAAACTTAACTAATCTCTCTGTTTCCTTGCTTAAAAAAAAAAAAGTAATAAATGTGACAGCATTGTACAGGATGTTTCATGTTACTGTATTTCTACTCACCCAACCTAAAATGTCCTCTTGCCCTTCTTTCAACAGGGGAACACTATTTTATCTTTAAAGACAGCTCAGGCATCACCTTCTCTATAAAGGCTTTCTGATCCCATAGAACTGATGATCCCCACTTTGAGTTCCCAGGTACCTGGTATAAACTTCTAAATCCTTAACACATAGCATTAATTCAATAAATATTTCTTGATTGACTTGATTTCAACTCTGATGCCCTCAAATGGACTGTAATCTCACTGAGGTAGGATCAATATTTTAATCATCTTTGTATATCCTCAGCACCTGGCACAGTAGATGACATATGGAGAGCAGGCAATACATTTAGTAAACGGAAGTGTCTTGCAGAATGCTAACGTAAGACTTTAAAGTCTAATACTACTATATGTGTTTTTAAAAACTTCTGATTCCTAGGGGCCATGGGGAATGAATAGGGCCTGTTATGGATTGAATTGTATCTCCAAAAAGATATGTTGAAGTCCTAACCCCAAGTACCTGGAAATAGGGCCTTTGCAGATGCAATCAAGTTAAGATGAAGTCATTCGGGTGGACTCTAATCCAATATGACTGGTGTCCTTACAAGAGAAGAGACACAGACACAGACACACAGGTAGAATGCCATGTGAGGACAAAGCCAGAGGCTGGAATGATGTATTTATAACCATGGATTGCCCACAGCCACCAGAAACTAGGAAGAGGCAAGGGAAGATCCTACCCTAGAGCATTCAAAGAGAGCACAGACCTGCTGACACCTTGATTTTGGACTTTCAGCTCCCAGTATTGTCAGAGAGTAAAATTCTGTGGTGTTAAACCACTCAGTTTATGGTAACTTGTTATAGCAGCCCTGGAAACTAACACATAGCCCTGAGGTAAAATTAAGCATTTATTTCATCTCCCATTTTAATTTTCAGCAACTGCATTAAAAAGTTACACTAACTTTTTAAGTGGTAGGGAGAATGTATTCAGCTTGTTGGGAATTCTAAGTGCAAAGAGCTATAAATGCTATGACAAGTAGGAAACGAGGCACTCCAAAGAAACCAAAAACAGAAACATCCCAGACCAGCACTCACTGATATTCCTACTTCCCTAACATCTCCCTTCAAATCAATTTGTATTTAGCAGCCAGAGTGATTTTTAAAAGAATAAATCAGCTCATGTCAGCCCCCCTTCCTGAAGTCCTTCAGGGGTTTCTCACTCCACTAGGAATAAAATATAAGCTTCTTACAATGGCCTCAAAGCCCTGCCTCATCTGCTCTGGCTGACCTCTCCTACGTCCTCTGATGTAACTCTTCCCCTTGCTCACTATGCTACAGCCACACAGGTCTGGTCTGGTCTTTTCTTTCCTTTCTTCCTTCCATCCATCCTTCCTTCTTTCCTTCTCTCCCTCCCTCCCTCCTTCTCTTGCAACTGATTCCAATTACAGTGAAACCTGTGAGAGCCACAAATGGGACTGCCTTGTTTTTTCCAGGTCTCCCAAGTTTTCTGCTTTGACAGGGTGCAGTCTTATCACTTTTCTATCACTCGTTTTAGTGGAAAATATTTGTATTCTCCTTCTCTGACAGGTTTCCACCTTACACAGGTTCCAGTTTTCACAAGTTTTATGGGTATATTTATTGAGTGCCTACCACATGAAAAGCTCTTTCAGATGTTATCTCATTCAGTCATCACAATGAATTGGACATGTAGATATTATCTCATTTCACAAGTGAAGAAATTGAGCTCTGAGAGATTCAATGATTTACCCAAAATACAGGGATTTTCTCCCATACCCCCACCCTCAGTTTCTTTAGATATGACAACCTCATTCCTTCATCATGACCTTTGTACTTGCTGTCCCCTCTTCTAGAAATGCTCCTCTTCCAACTGTAGCATGGATGGCTCCTTTACAGCCATCAAATCTTATGTTAAATGTTTCACAAAGAGGTCTCCTTTGATTGCTTTATCTGGAGTGTTGCTGGCTGCCATTGAGTCAACTCCAAGTACGTTCTCTATTCTCTATGACAGCATATTCCTTTATTAAACACATGTTTTCTTGTTTATTGACTGTCTTCCTCAATAGGCTGTAAGCTCCATGAAGGGAGAGAACATGTTTGCTTTGTTCACTGTTATATCCTCAAAACCCAGTTACTGGCATATAGATGTTCAATAAATACTTTCTGAATGAATGAATGCTCTGTATCCCCAGAACCTCGCACAGGGTGCAAGGTATACAATCTATGTTTGTTAAATGAATGAATGAGGAAGAAGATGAGTCATGGGCTTCAAGACACCACAATATTGCCTAAAATTAGTATCAATACACATTTTAAGCTTCACAAAGCTGAACAAAGCATTGTGCAATGAAAATCAGACAACTAGATCATTATCCAGCTTTGTAGCCTCAAAAAAGTCACTGAATAGCTTTCTCTCTCAATTTACACATTGAAAAATGAGGATTATACCACCTTCCTTATTGGTTTCCTTTGTTTTCGTGAGGATTAGAGTTAAGGCATATAAAGTACTCTTAGGGTCCAGTAAAATGCACAACCATAATAAATGGTAACTATTTGGTCTACATTACAGCCGTGGTGGCACAGTGTTTAAGAGCCCAGGCTGCTAACCAAAAGGTCGGCAGTTCAAATCTACCAGCTGCTCCTTGGAAACCCTACGGGGCAATTCTACTCTGTCCTATAGGGTTGCTAGGAGTCAGAAACGACTCGACGGCAACAGGTTTAGTTTGGTTTGGTACTGGGTCTACAAAACAAATGGAAGACAAGATGTGATGGCAAAACATGGAAGGGGAGGTGAGGCAACATCAGTTCTAAGGCTCTACTAGCTACAACCACCACTCATCTGTCAGTGTGTCATACTGGGTTGGCTTGCATGTTGCTGTGATGCTGGAAGCTATGCCACTGGTATTCAAATACCAGCAGGGTCATCCATGGTGGACAGGTTTCAGCAGAGCTTCCAGACTAAGACAGGCTAGGAAGAAGGACCTGATGATCTACTTCAAAAAAAAATAAAATAAAATAAAATTGGCCAGTGAAAACCTTATGAATAGCAGTGGAACACTGTCTGATATAGTGGTGAAGATAAGCTCCTCAGATTGAAAGGCACTCAAAATACAACTGGGAAAGAGCTGCCTCCTCAAAGTAGAGTCGACTTTAATGATGTAAATGGAGTAAACCTTTTGGGACCTTCAATTGCTGATACAGCATGGCTCAAAATGAGAAGAAACAGCTGCAAACGTCCATTAATAATCGGAACATGGAATGTACTAAATATGAATCTAGGAAAACTGGAAGTCATCAAAAATGAAATGGAATGCATAAAGATTGATATCGTAGGCATTAGTGAGCTGAAATGGACTGATATTGGCCATGCTGAATCAGACAATCATATGGTCTACTATGACGGCAATGACAAACTAACGAGGAATAGTGTCACATTCATCATCAAAAAGAACACCTCAAAATCTATCCTAAAGTACAACATTGTCAGTGACAGGATAATACCCATACGCCTACAAGGAAGACCAGTTAATAGGACTATCATTCAAATTTATGCACCAACCACGAAGGCCAAACATGAAGAAACTGAAGATATTTACCACTTTGTGCAGTCTGAAACTGATCAAACATGCAATCAAGATGAATTGATAATTACTGGTAATTGGAAGGTGCAAGCTGGGAACAGGATTGGTAGCTGAAAAATATAGCCTTGGTGATAGACTGGAGATCATGTGAGAGAATTTTACAAGACCAACAACCTATTCATTTGAAACACCTTTTTTCAACAAATAAACTATGACTATATACATGGACCTCACCAGATGGAATACAGAGGAATCAGATCGACTACATTTGTGGAAAGAGATGGTGGAGAAGCTCAGTGTTATCAGTCAGAACAAGACTAGGGGCCGAATGCAGAACAGATCATCAATTGCTCATATGTAAGTTTAAGCTGAAGCTAAAGAAAATTAAAACAAGTCAATGAGAGCCAAAGTACGACCTTGAGTATATCCCACGGGAATTTAGAGACCATCTCAAGATTAGATTTGACACATTGAACACTAATGACTGAAGACCAGACAGTTGTGGGATGACATCAAGGACATCATACATGAAGAAAGCAAAAGGGCAATAGAAAGACCAGAAAGAAAAGACCACAATGGATGTCACAAGAGACTCTGAAACTTGCTCTTGAATGCAAAGTAGCTAACGTGAAGGGAAGAAATGAAAGGTAAAAGAGCTGCACAGAAGATTTCAAAGGGCGGCTCGAGAAGACAAAGTAAAGTATTATGAAATATGCAAAGACGTGGAGTTAGAAAACCAAAAGGGAAGAACACGCTCAGCATTTCTCAAGCTGAAAGAACTGAAGAAAAAATTCAAGTCTCAAGTTGCAATATTGAAGGATTCTATGGGCAAAATATTGAACGATGCAAGAAGCATCAAAAGAGGATTGAAGGAATACACAGAGTCACTGTACCAAAAAGAACTAGTTAATGTTCATCCATTTCAGGAGGTAGCATATGATCAGGAAACTATGGTATTGAAGTCCCAGCTGCACTGAAGGCATTAGCAAAAAACAAGGCCCCAGAAATTGATGGAATACCAATTGCGATGTTTCAACAAATGGATGCAACGCTGGAAGTGTTCACTCATCTACGCCAAGAAACTGGGAAGATGGCTACCTAGCCAACCGACTAGAAGAGATCCATATTTGTGCCCACTCCAAAGAAAGGTGATCCAACAGAATGCGGAAATTATCAAACAATATCATTAATATCACATGCAAGTAAAATTTTGCCGAAGATCATTCAAAAGTGGTTGCAGCAGTACATAGACAGGGAACTACCAGAAATTCAAGCTGGATTTAGAAGAGGACATGGAACGAGGGATATCATTGCTGATGTCAGGTAGATCTTGGCTGAAAGCAGAGAATACCAGAAGAGGTTTACCTGTGTTTTACTGACTATGCAAAGGCATTTGACTGTGTGGATCATAACAAATTATGGATAACATTGCAAAGAACGGGAATTCCAGAACATTTCATTATGCTCATGAGGAATCCATACATAGATCAAAAGGCAGTTGTTCACATAGAATAAGGGGATACTGCACAGTTTAAAATCAGAAAAGGGGTGGATCAGGGCTGTATCCTTTCACCATACTTATTCAATCTGTATGCTAAGTAAATAATACAAGAAGCTGGACAATATGAAGAAGAACGGGGCATCAGGATTAGAGGAAGAATTGGAGGAAGACTCATTAACAACCTGTGATGCGCAGATGACAGAACCTTGCTTGCTGAAAGTGAAGAGGACTTGAAGCACTTACTGAAGAAGATCAAAGACTGTAGCCTTCAGTATGAATTACACCTCCATATAAAGAAAACAAACATCCTTACAATTGGCCCAATAAGCAACATCATGACAAATGGAGAAAAATTGAAGTTGTCAAGGATTTCATTTTCCTTGGCTCCACAATCAACACCCATGGAAGCAGCAGTCAAGAAATTAAACGACATATTGCACTGGGAAAATCTGCTGCAAAAAACCTGTTTAAAGCGTTCAAAAGCAAAGATGTCACTCTGAGGATTGAGGTGCGCCTGACCCAATCGCCTCATATGCATGTGAAAGCTAGACACGAATAAGGAAGACTGAAGAAGAACTGATGCATTTGAATTATGGTGTTGACAAAGAATACTGAATGTACCATGGACTGCCAGAAGAATGAACAAATCTGTCTTGAAAGAAGTACAGCCAGAATGCTCCTTAGAAGCGAGGATGGCAAGACTTCCTTTCACGTACTCTGAGTGTATTATTAGGAGAGATTAGTCCCTGGAGAATGACATCATGCTTGGTAAAGTACAGGGTCGGTGAAAAAGAGGAAGAGTCTCAATGAGATGGATTGACAGTGGTTGCAATGATGGGCTCAAACAGAGCAAGGATTGTGAAGATGGTACAGGACTGGGCGTGTTTCATTCTGTTGTACATAAGGTCACTATGAGTCAGAACCTAAAAACAACAACAACTGGCTACAATGTGGGCCTTGGAGATGTCACTTACATTCTCTATAATTTGTCTAACCGTCAAAATAGACTGCTTTTCCAGATAATGTTCTATCTCAATTAATCTTCACAACACCCAGGTGAGGCAGGTAGGAAATAAATGTTCATACTATAGATTAAGCAATCAACTCAAAGCTTACATGACTTGCTCCAAATCACATGGTTTATAGAAGGGTAATCAGGGCTTGAACACAGGCTTTCCCTCTCCTGGCTCATCACTCTCCCCCTGTATCATACTGCCTCAATTCCTTCATGAGTACTTGGGGCACCAAAATGTTCCAACTACTTGTTATAAGGGTTGTTGTAAGGGCCAGCGTGGATTATAAAGTAAAATAGTCTTAAATGTTGCTGTTGTTGTTAGCTGTTGTTGATTCTGACTCATGCCCCTACATGTTAAAGGACCACAAAAAAAAAAGTTTCTTTATAGGAAAATGAAGAAAGTTCTGATTACTTTCTTCTTGAATAATTTCTTCTCACATACGTAATATGCTAGCTTTGGGAATAATCTATAAGATATCTAGTAGACCTCAAACACTGTTTAGGCCAGGAGTTTAAAGAATTTACTTTGCTAAGAAAAATAATCTTTTTACAAATATGCCAAACAAAACTATTTATTTGTAAAGAGATTAGGAAAAAGAACATATTTTAAAAAATAGGAATTACTATGAATCATATTCTATATCTTTAATGTAAATTTAAAAAATTAAAATAGGAGAGAAATGACTGCACAAGTTTAACCTGTAATAGTGGGAATGTCATAAAAATAAATTTTCAGGCCAAAAGGAACATGATCGTCCAAATAACAATAGAGCAGATTAGTGTTTGTTGCTCTTTTGCCCCAACCACACATAGAATTTTTCATGAAAGTCAAACAAAAAAAGAGACTATTAGTACTCCTAAGAACCCTGCTGTGTGATTTTCTTAAAGTCCATTTAAAAAATATTTTCTCTCCAATTTTAAACATAAGATTCAATATTTTTCTACCATGTTTAGATCAAATATTCTGTACGTCTTCCACTAGGAAATCTGACTCCATATACTTAAAATTGGGGAAGGACAGAAGCTCCAAAAGCCTTCTGGACAAAGTGCTGGGCAACCAACATTTCAAGATAGCTCCTTTCTCCCCTATAACAACATATCCACATATTCTATACACCAACTCTTTAGAAGAAAAAATAAATAAAATACCTTGGAAGTCCTCAGAATTGGGCAACTTGACACCACATACAAAGTAATCTTTATGTTCATTCTGTGAATTTAACCAAAGAATGAAATTAATTTATACATACATAACATACATACATAAATCCATTGCTGTTGAGTCCATTTCGACTTACAGTGACCCTACAGGACAGAGTAGAACTGCCCCATAGGGTTTCCAAGGCTGTGATCTTTACAGAAGCAGACTGCCACATCTTTTTCCTGCACAGCAGCTGGTGGGTTTGATCCACCGACCTTCTGGTTAACAGCCAAGTGCTTTAACCACTGCACCACCAGGACTCCTTCACAAATATACATACAGACATATATACAGACACACACACACACACACAAACATCTCTCAAAGAAATTCTAAGTTAAATCTCAAAAAATTCAGTAGTTCAGTGTTGGCTCAGACATTACTTTCCTGGACTCAAAATATAATCATAATTGTTGAAGCTGAGTGATAAGTACATGGTGATTCATTATACTATCCTCTCTGTTTGTATGTACTTGAAATTTTCAATAACAAAAACATTTAAAATGTCATGTTAAAGCATAAAAATATGTAAAACTTTTATCACTAGAATGTCTTTTGACCAATTAGTATCTATAAATGAAAAATTCAAAGTGGATTTAACAAGATTCTCTGAGCAACTTCAAATCGTATTAGTTTTCCTCTCTGAAAATCAGTCTTTTAAGTCTATTTTTAGTAAAGAGAAAGCAAGGATAACAATCAAACTTAGTAGATTTGGTTCTCTTGGAAAAAAAAAAAAAAGAATCCTAATCAGTTTTACTGAAGTTTTACTTTTTGCATTTTCTAAGAATCTAGGTTTGAAAGCTTAACATCCTGACAGTGACCCCAGGCATATCTTAAGTAGCACTATTAAATATAAGTTAATTAACTTCTATTTTAAAAGCAGTGCACATATAATTGCATGTGTCTGTCTGTAAGTAACAGAAATGGTGGTTAGTGGATAATTTGGTGGACTGAAAACAGCCTAAGGAAACCATAAATAATTGGGCATTATTTTAGATGAAGATGAGTGCATACCACCACCAAACTGGTTTTTTTTTTTTTTTTTATTTTATAAAAAAGAAACTGGAAACTAAGGCCAACTAAAACCATTATTAAATAGATATTAGCTTCTGAATGAATTGTGACACAGCATCTGATTAAGACTAAAGCAGTGGGTTTGTTCATTAGGAGGAAATTTCAAACTGGAATCATCTTCTGAAAATGAAATGTCTTTTCAGAAAATTTAAAACTTACCAAATCAATAGGGTAAATGTAGGAAAGCTCAGATAGTAATTGCTTGCATCGAATTGTCATCTGAGCATTAGTCTTCAAAAAAAGTTCTCTGATAAGGAAAGAGGAAAGTACAATTATTTAAAAAAAAAATCTTGCATGCTTCCTAACATTAATTTTCTAACATTCATGTCCACATAACAGATACATAAGAAGAATAGATGGTCTATAACAGGCCACAGAAACTCAAAAGTAGAGGCAAGAATAATAGCTATCATGAATCCTGACCTATCTCCAAATGCTATCAATCAAGCTAACTATATGCTAAGGGTCACTGTATGTGCCCAGGGCCATGCTAAGAGACATAGAAGGTACAAATAATCATTGACTGAGTGTCTACTACATACCAGGTGCTTTACAAATGTTTTAACTGTTACAATAATTCTATTAGGTTGGTGTTATTAGACCATTTTACAAATAAGATAGCGAGATTTAGAGAGGTTGAGTAAGCTGACCAAGATCTCATAGCCACTATTTAATTTGAGGCCAATTTGATTTCAGGAAAGATTCATATGGTATTTCCTCAAAACAGTATTCTATCTTTCACTCACTATTATCTCGAAAAGATACCCTGCTGTCATGTTAAAAGAAAAAAAAGTAGAGTAAAAAGAACAAATAACAAAAAACTGTGGAATGAAATGACCCAGCTCCATTCTTGAATCATTTAAGAAACATGACTAACAGATAAAACACCCATAAAACAAATTACCTTCTCAACTGTGTTAACAATTTAACAGGAAAAAGAAAAAAACACAACAGAATTCAGGAGAAGCTGTAAGTCAATCCGGAATGGGAAAGTTGTAGTATAATGAAAAGAGCACCGAAAACTTAAATGGAATCTATTCCTGGCTTTGCTAATGAACTTGACAAGTAGTAATCTCCCAGAACCTTGCTTTCCTATCTGCAAAATGAGAAGATTAGATGAGATGACCTCTGTAATTCTTTCCAGGTCAAACATTCTTAAATACTCAATTGCTAAAGTTTCTTGAAGAAAAATGCAGGATGGGGGAACTTTCCAGGAAAAGTAAGTAAAAATTAGCAAAAGCACAGAAGTGACAATAAATCAAGTAGGTGCTATAAAAAATGAGAAAAAGTATTAGCATTTGTTAAATGGATGCTCGGGGAGAGAAGGAAATTAAGCTATAGTTATAGAGTGCTAATTTATTGAAGAGTATTTGAAAGTTAAGCAAAAGAATCACCATTTAAGCAGACAAATGATATGATAAAAATGGTATTTTAAGTGGAGAGGTCTGATACCAATATGGAAGATGAAGTAGAAAGATGGAGAAACTGATGTTAATCTAGGAAGCTCTGAGGCAATCCAAATCAGCTAAGGAGAAGGAGGAATAAATCTGAAGAAAAACTATAAGCTAATCTACATGTAGAAGACAGGAAGAAGAGAAGATTAAGCCATGGTGCTCAGGCCTAGGAAACTAGAAGAACAGGTTCGTGTTTCTGACTATGACCATGTACTAGGAGCTCTCTTAACTGGCCTCTAGCACAGTGCACAGTATGTAAAAACTAGTTACCATCTAGTCAATTCCGACTCATGGAGACCCCAGGTGTGTCAAAGTAAAACTACGCTGGATCCATAGGGTTTTCAATGACTGATTTTTCAGTACATCACTTGGCCTTTCTTCTGAGGAGCCTCCGGGTAACTTGAACCTCCAACTTACTGGGTAGCAGCCTCGTACGTTAATCATTTGCACCACCCAGGGACTCTGCACAGCACATAGCAGGTACTTAATAAATATTTGTTGAATAAATGTGACACTGAGGTGTGTGGAATATAAATTAATACCAGTAGCTTTGAAAGAATGCTAAATCTTATCCCTATAGTAAACTCAATACTCATAGAAATTATTCTCAGTGTTGTACTTACCTTTGTGCAGTACACTCTTTCCTTAACTCATTTAGGGATTCCTTTTGGAGTTGAAGCTTGAGGTGTTCAGTTGAAAACACACTTCCTAGAGAGAGATTGAAGAAGACAATTTCAGATTTAGTATTGCAGATATGACTGAATGCTCAATCACAACCAAACAGGCAGGGCCCAGTCCCCTGACTGTGAGAGGGAAACAAGAAGAGTTAGAAGGCAAAGTAGGTTGGGTGTAGAGATCTTCTAGGGAAATTAACTAGAATAAATTTCCCTGCAGGTTGAATTTTCACACAAGTCCAGCCTCTGTTGTTGTTGTTAGCTGCTGTCAAGTCGCTCCCTGACTCATGGCAACCCCATGTGTTGCACAGTAGAACTTCTCCATAGGGTTTCCTTGGCTGTAATCTTTATGTAGGCAGTCTGCCAGGCTTTTGTCTCTAACAGGAGCCAAAGAGCATGAGTCTAAGTCTCTCCTCCTATAGATTTCTGGATGCTAATCAAAAAATTCTGATGAAATTTCAAAATTCAAACAACTCCATTTTTTAAAAAAGTAGTTCATTTCCTTTTGTTTTAAAAATTTTTTATTGTACTTCAGGTGAAGGCTTACAGAACAAATAGTTTCTCATGAAACAGTGGTACACATATTGTTCTATGACATTGGTTAACAACCCCACAACATGTCAACCCTCTCCGTTCTTGACCCTTTTTTTGTGTGAAAATATACATAGCCAAAGATACACCATTTCAAAAATTTCTACATGCACAGTTCAGTGACATCGACTACACTCTTCCAGTTGTGCTGCTATTCACACTTTAGATGAAGGCTTACAGAACAAAATAGGTTCTCATTTAACAGTTAGTACACATGTTGCCCTATGACAATGGTTAACAACCTCACAACACAT
>NW_004444024.1:5642421-5665322 GCF_000243295.1 Trichechus manatus latirostris | reverse complement strand
TGTTGTAGAGGTGTTGGATTTTCTTGTAGATTATGGAGATTAGACCTTTGTCTGACTTGTACTGTCCAAAAATTTTTTCCCAGTCTGTAGGTTCTCTTAAAAAAGTAGTTAATTTGCTTTTGACCACAAATGCTAAATAATAACATTACTGAAAGTACAAGAGTAGCGCAGGCAAAATTACCCATGTGTTTACCTCTATAACACAACTATTAAACTAGATGCCATTGAGTCATTCCAACTCATGACGACCCCATGTGTGTCAGAGTACAACTGTGCTCCATAGGGTTTTCAACAGATGATTTTCACAAGTAGATCACCAGGCCTTTCTTCCGAGATGTCTCTGGGTGGACTCGAACTTCCAAACTTTCTGTTAGCAGCAGATGCATTAACCATCTTATTCATAATTATAAGTTGTTTTAGTACAATTATAGTGTATAGGCAATGTGTATTACGATTTTTCCATATTATATCACAAGCCTTTTTACATGTTCCTAGATAGTCTTAGTTATAATATTTAATATTTAACCATTCAACTCCATGGACGTGAACTATGTGAATATCGCACACTTTAATGGATATCCTCATACTTCAATCTCATTATAGAATATTTAATTTCCTTTTGGTGTTTGCTTTAGCATTACAATAATTAATATTTGTGTTCATATGACTGATATTTGTGTTTATATCAATTGTTTAGAACTCCCATTTCTGTGGTTATAAAATTTTCTTTTACATTTTCCTACTCTAAGAAAATGAGAGCTTTTCATGTCCTTGAAAATCCAGGCCTGATTACAACTTCAGAAGTCTTTAAGCACAAAAAACAGTTTTAGATCCTGACACATTAAGTTCCACATCTTACAAAGGAATTGTTTCATGAATTGGGAGCCAATAGGAAAAGATGCCCTAAAGTCTTCTTTTACATACCTCCTACAGGGAGCAACAGGAGGTAGATTAATTGATCAGACTACAGAGTTTGGACCTCAGCACTAAATCCACCAACTGCAATAACTTTATCAACATATTTCTAAGCACCCTACTCTTCTCTCTCAACCGTACCTGTAAGCTCAGTAAATTGTGAACTCTGCCCCATAAGTGGAACTTAATCAAGGAACACTACTTATCTTTAGTCCCAATATAATTTCTTCCCAAATCTTCACCTCAATGATTTTGTAACATATTTAGCTTTACAGCCCTACCCCCATATGTGTACTTTTTCCAGAAAGCACATGAATTCTTCCACCACTACAGAAATTGGCAGTATTATTCTCTGTCCCAGATAAATCAGGCTATCTCAACTCTAACAGTTCTAGTAAAACCACAAATAGGACCCAAGACAGATCTGAGCTTCAGAATACAACCGTGCGTACCCTCCCCAGTTTTAAAGACTCTTCAGAACATATTATTGTATGACCAAAAGGGGAAAAAAACCCAAAAACTCCTTCTTTCAATATGGCATAAAGGAAAACTAAATTTAAAAAATATTATCATCAGCTAACAAATAGGGCAAAATGTTAACAGTAAATAAACCTGGGTGAAGGATACAGGTGATCTTTGTACTCTTCTTATTCTTACAGCTTTTCTATAAGTGTGAAATGATTTCCAAATAAAAAGTAAAAGAGTAAATCAAAACCCAGAAAAAAGTCACTTGAGAGGTTTTTCCACAGGCTTTATCAGAATCAAGGCCTTAGATGGTACACTGGCATCATCTCTCCAAAACATTCAAGTCCATTTTCTTTTAATTGAAAGGTAATATATAGCCCAGTGGCTACAGGGGTGGGCTCTGGAATAAAACTGATTTTTAGTTAGTTAAGGCTCAGCTACAGAAGAACTAAATATTTAAGATACCTCAGAAAACTCAACCTAAATTATTTAAGTCACTTATAAAGGCACACATTTGAGGCAATGGTGTGCTCAATCTCTTCAGAGGTTGTTTGGGTTATATATTACCAGTCCAAATACCAGGTGACTGGTGTTGTGTCTTTCTCAGGGTATCTATCACATCTGGAAGCAATGATGTCCATCTTTAAAAGCAAGTATATATTCTGCTTCTCATCTAAATTTCTCCCTAGATTTAGCCTTCATTGGTGACTTCTGCTTGAATCTATCTTTCCTATGCTGGTTGCAAAATAATAATTTTCTAACTCTAGTACTCCCTACACATTCATCAATCAGCACTCAGCATTTTACTATAAGCAAGAGCCCTCCTTTCTCCATTAACTGCCTATTTATTATCAGTATAGCATCACAGATTCATTTTTACTTTTCAATGATTTATTATTACTGTACTTGATTATCTTGGTGCTCAAATGGTCCCAGATTTGGCCAACGGAAGTCTTCAGCCTGGTCCCTATGTCCTTGTGACATGCTATCATTGTGGTATTCAAAGTATTATCATTTTAATTTCTATAGGATCTGTGGTGATTTATCCTCTTCATTCCTAATAATGGTAATTTGTGCTTTATTTTTTTTCTTGGTTAGTCTAGCTTAGGCTTGCCAATTTTATTAATTTTCAAAGAACAACCTTTTGGTTTCATATTCTCCATTATTTTTCTATTTTCAATTTCCCTGATTTCTGCTCATTATTTACTTCCTCTCATTTAATTTGGGTTTAATTTGAGCTTCTTTCTCTTGTTTCTTATGGTACAAGCTTAGATTATGGACTGGAGACCTTTCCTCTTTTCTAATGTAAGCATTTAATGTTATAAATTTTGCTCTAAGCACTGTTTTACCTGTATTGCTTCAAATGTTGCTATGTTTATTTTAATTTTAATTCAGTTAAAAATATTTTCTAATTTTTGTTATTTCTTTATTTATGTGTTTGCATATTTCCAAATCTTCACGAATTTTTCAGTTATTTTTCTGTTATTGATTTCTAGTCTATTTCTGTTTTGGTGAGAGACCATATGTTGTTTGATTTTAATTCTTTTGTGTTTGTATGTTTTATGATCCTGAATATGGTTTATATAACTGAAAGTTCTATGTATAGCCAACTTTATTTTCTTTTGATTAGTGTTTGCATGATATTATCTTTTTCCACCTTTCTGCTTTTTAATCTATCTATATCTTTATATTCAAAGTGGGTTTCTTATAGACAGTGTTTAGCTGGGTCTTGCTTTTTTTAATCAAATATGGACGATCTTTGTTTTTTAACTGGGCTGTTTAGACCATTTACATTTAATTTAATCATGGATACCATCTTGCTAGCTGTTTTCTATGTGTTCCATTTGTTCTTTGTTCCTTTTTTCCTCCTCTTCTTGGAGTAAAGGTTTTTTCTATTTTTAAGGATTTGATTTTTCTATTCACTATTGACTTATTTATACCTCTAGAATTTTTAGCAGTTGTCCAAGTTTATACACTACCTTCAAATATTACACCACTTCATGTGTAATGTAAAAACCTTAAAATAGTACATTCCCAATTATTCTCTCCTATTATTTGCATACATTTTACTTTTATGCATGCTGTAAATCCACAAACATTGCTATTTTTGCTCTAGAGAGTTAATTACCTTTCAGAGCTATTCAAGATAAGAAAAACACCTCTATATTTACCTTCATTTTAACCATTTCTGGAGATCTCAATTTATTTGTACAAGATCCAAGTTTGTCTGTGTCTTAGTTACTTAGTGCTGCTGTAACACAAATACCACAGTAGGTAGCTTTAAAGAACAGAAATTTATTTTCTCAGAGTTCTGGAGGCTAAAAGTCCAAATCAGGGTCTTGACCATGTTGATTGCTTCCTTGTCAGTAGCCCCTTGGTTCCTTGGCATTCCTTGGCTGGTAGATGATGTTCAGATGGCATCTGTCTTTCCCTTTGTGTGTGTGTGCGTGCGCGCGTGTGCGTGCGCGCGTGTGTGTATCTATTCTGGGTTTTTTATAACTGAGAAATGATTAGGTTTAGGATCCACTCTACACTGGTATGACCTCAACTGAATGACTAATGACATTGGATTACATTATGGAAAGTAATTACATTGCATTAGATTACATTACGGAAGGTAATCTGCTGTGCCCAAGGCCAACTGATCTAATCACATCTAAGTACTCCATGACAGCAACTAGACTAGTGTTTGGCTAAACAACTGGGAAGCGTAGCCTAGCCAAGCTGACAGATAAAATTAACTATCACAGTCTGGCATCATGTTCCTTTAACTTCCTTTAACATTTCTTGTAATGTAGTTCTGGTAGTAATGAATTCTCCTACTTTTTGATGTCTGAAAAAGTCTTTATTTCACCTTCACTTTTGGAAGGTATTTTTTGTTGGGTTGGCACTTTTTCTTTCATTGTTTTAAAAATGTCACTTCATTGTCTTTTGGCTTGCATGGTTTCTGTTGAGAAGTATGCTACAATTCTCATCTTTGCTTTTCTGTATGTAATATGTCTTTTTTTCCTACAGCTGTCTTTAAGATTTTCTCTTCATTTCTTCTTTTAAGCAATTTGATATGATGGCCTAGGACTTCCATTTTTCTCTCTTTGTGTTGTAAATTTATCCTGCTGAGTTTCTTAGATTTATGGTTAAATGTCTCTCATTATTTTTGGAAAATTCTTGGCCCTTATCTCTTGATATTTCCTCTGACCCATTCTCTTTCTCTTATCCTTCTAGGATTTCAATTACATGTGTTAGACCGTTTAATATTGTCCCATAGCTCTTGGATATTCTGTCCCCACCCCCCACCCGCCAAATACTCTTTTTTTCTCTTTGTGCATCAGTTTGAGTAATTTCTATTGACCTATCTTCAAGTTCACTGATTTTTTTCTTGGGCCAGGTCAAATCTACTGATGACTCTGTCAAATGCATTCTTCATCTCTGTTATTGTTTTTTATTTATAGTATGTCCATATCTTTTTCTTAGTTTCCTTCTCTCTCCTGAAATGCTCCTTCTGTTCATCCACTTATTCACCTTCCCACAAGAGCCATTTTAGCATATTAATCATAAACCAAAAACCAAACCAAATTTGTTGCCATCGAATCGATTCCGACTCATAGCGACCCTACAGGATAGAGCAGAACTGCCCCGTAGGGTTTCCAAGGAGCAGCTGGTGGATTCAAACTGCCACCTTTTTGGCTGGCAGCCAAGCTCTTAACCATTGTGCCACCAGGGCTCCATATTATATTAATCATAGTTATTTTAAATTCCATCTCTGATACTTCCAACATCTGGATTATCTGAGTCTTTTTCTGTTCATGTGTTCACTTGACAACGTTTTCTTGGTGGTAGTGGTGGTGGCGCTGCGGCTGGTGATGGATTTTTTTGTTTGTCTGTCTCAAAAATTTTGATTGAATGCTGTCTTGGTTACGTAGTGCTGCTATAACAGAAATACTACAAGTGGATGGCTTCAACAAACAGGAGTTTATTTTCTCACAGTCTGGTAGGCAAGAAGTCCAAATTCAGAGCATAAGCTCCAGGGAAAGGCTTTCTCTCTCTGTTGGCTCTGGAGGAAGGTCCTTGCCATCAATCTTCCCCTGGACTACGAGCTTCTCAACACAGGGACGCTGGGTCCAAAGAACCCACTCTTCTCCTGGCACTACTTTCTTGATGGTATGAGGTCCCCATGTCTCCCTGCTTGCTTCTTTTATATCTCAAAAGAGATTAGTTTAAGACACAACCTAATCTTGCAGATTGAGTCCTGCCTCATTAACATAACTGCTTCTAATCCTGCCTCATTAACATCATAGAGGTAGGATTTACAACACAGAGGAAAATTATATCAGATGACAAAATGGTGGACAATCACACAATACTGGGACTCATGGCCTAGCCAAGTTGACACATATTTTTGGAGAACACAACTTAATCCATGACAAATGCCAAACATCATGTGCAGGACAGTAGAAAGTGAGGTGAATAGCATTTATGCCCAGAAAAGGGCATGCCTCTTCTTCTACTAGGCTGTTATTCTGAAATTTGAGTCAATTCAATTAAGAATTGAGATGAGTTTGGGTTTTGTTACTGCCATGGTTATGTTCAGTACACTAGAGTCTTCAAATTCCTCTAACTTTTCCTTGCGTTTGGAGTGGGGATGGTTTGCCAGAGGCTTTTTCTCAATGTTCCTGTTCCATCCTCAGATTTAGATATTCCCTGTGAATCTGCACCTAAGTAAGGGTCTCACCATGCTTTTCCCCCAAAGTGGTAAATAACTATGGCTTGTTACTCTGTGCTTGGCAGCCTGGTGGGGGGGGGGGCAGGGAGTTTCCGTTTTGATCTCACCAGCCT
The DNA here is from genome assembly GCF_000243295.1 of Trichechus manatus latirostris. Lineage (NCBI taxonomy): Eukaryota > Metazoa > Chordata > Mammalia > Sirenia > Trichechidae > Trichechus > Trichechus manatus. The sequence continues at coordinate 5,659,109 of NW_004444024.1, read as the reverse complement.
TAGACTTAGGCATGCCCTGTTTGGATCAGGGTTAAGACTTTCTCAGTGGTCCTGTCCCTTCCTCACAGGAGATCTCAAATAGTCCACGTCCAGCATAATTTCCTGCCTCATCCCCAAGGGTAGTGTTTTGTTTTGTTTTCCTTTTCTCCTCCCCCCAGACACAATGGGTCTTCATCTATGCCCTGAGGATGGCAGGATTTGCAGCTGTTTCTCCAGAGGATTAGGATTTTGTTCTTAGGGAAGAAAGGTTATAGGTATGCCTTTCTTGCTGCAGTAGCCACTCCCCTCCTCTGGACTTACACAACTAACAGAGGCTTTCTATGATTTCCTGCCCTGCCTCCAATCTTTCCTGGAATATTCAATTGAGGTCTGTGCAGAAGAAACTACAAGCCAAGTATGAACTACCCTTACAGCTGCTGTACCTTCACACTAGCCCACACTTGGCCATTAGCAATTTATTGAAATTTTTAGCCGAATTACTTTACTTTCTTATATGGAAGCCTCAAATTGCTCCCAGGCTCTGCCACTGGTGATTCAGTCCTCACATCCTGTCTCTCCTTGGAGGTGCCGGTCCTATCTTAGATATCAGGCTACTTAGATGCCCTGCAATTTTAGCTCTCTGATGGATTCAAGGAAAGTTATGATTTTGTAGATTATCTAGCTTCTTCCTGTTGATACAGTGGAAGTGAAGCTTTTTCCAGCTTTCTACACCCTAGGCAGAGGACGTAATTAAGTCTGAGAATATTAATTTTTTTTTAAACTTGTCTCTACTCTTTGTATTTTGTGTTTCTTTTGCATCTGCTTTTCTATTTGTGCAAACTGGTCTCTTTCATGCTGTTTTCTTCAAATATCTGATGACCCTTGGTTCTCCCTTCAAATTCATGAATAAGTGATTAGATTGATTAGTATAGGCAACTGGTGCAGGTTTCCTTTGAATTTACAAAGATTTATTTACATAAAAGTCCTCATCCTGGATGGGAAGACAGTGTCAGCTCAGTGTAAGTGGGCAGGTCCTAATGACAATTAAGCTTTCCATCAGGGTATATATGTTGGGAGAAAGCAGTACCTTTAATTTAAACCACCACAACTATAAAATAAGGAGAAGTTTACTTTGAGATTGTGTTATTTTAGGGTATTTCACCCCTAAGTAGAGCTGCCTTTCATGTTTTCCCTCTGGATCAGCTGTGGAAGTCCATATTTACTTTAGATTCTGCTCCACCTTTGTACCATGTCAAACACTCATATAATGAGACCTAACCAGGTCCGAAATCCATTACATCTAGAGAGTAGCTGGAGCAAATATTATAGGGAGTTACTCAAGATACAGAGAGGAAAGAGAATGGGCCACTAGGTCTAGCTACCCTGATTATCGCTCCACAATTAGTTCCTGATTCTCTGTATCTGGCAATTCCAAGCAGTTTTTCTATATCCTAGTTTATTCATCAGTACAAACCAAAACCAAACCCGCTGCTGTCTAGTCTATTCCGACTCATAGTGACCCTGTAAGATAGAGCAGAACTGCCCCATAGGGCTTCCAAGGAACAGCTGGTGGACTTGAACTGTTGAGCTTTTGGTTAGCAGCCAAACACTTAAACACTGTGCCACCAAGACCCATTCATCAATACAGTACTAATTTCTGTCTTTGAGAACTGTGTCACAATCTATGCTATCTCAATGGTACCCTCTTTTGCTTTCAGCATAGACATGGATTTATTCTTTATGCACGTATCTTTACTGTCAAATGAATAGATCCTTGGGAGAGAGGGAAAGCAAATACCATCTTCCAAAATTGCCTTCTGAAAAATTTGGCCCTGTCCAGGCATACACCAACATTCCACCCTGTTAACTAAGACAGCCCCTCTGTTCTGCAAGAACGTTCCTAAGTCAGGTACTTTAACTTTAATAACCAAGTATCAATGTGGGATACTGTAAATCTAATAGCTTAAGAATATGAATCATGCCTCCATCAACAAAACAAAACACAGACTCACCAGAGAGTTTGGTCTCAGATTGGCCAATGGTCAACTTCTGTCAAAATTTCAGTTAAAACCAATAAATTGTCACCCTTGTGGGTTTCCTACATCAAGACAGATGACCAAAAAGCAATATACTTGGACTGCTTTAGCTTCCCTCCCTGCAGAAATGCCTTTTCTGCACTATGATTTATGATGCTGCCCTGCTCAAGGGTTAATAGATATTTCTTGATGTAACTTTTACAAAATTACAATCGACTAGATTTAATTATGATATTTAATATCTTACACATATGAAACTGCATGCTAAATTCCTCTCAGAATTCTGTGCCAAGAGAAAACTTTTTTTTTTTTCCTCCTCCCCTGAAAAGCTGATAGGCTTCTGTAACAGGCAATGGGAAACAATTGATACTTTTCATACCTCTACACGATTGGCTTGACTGCTAAGATCAGAGCTAATTTTAGTGCTTAAAAACAACAAGTAGATCCTATCAAAGGCAGTACACTACACTGGAAAGTCCACAGGCTTAGGAATCAGTAAGATTTGGGTTCAAATTCTATCTATGCTTCTTTCAAAACTTTAGCGTGTTACAGGATTTCAACAAAACGTATCTGCTTCATAGGATTTATGCAGGCTTCAAATGAAATAATTCATGAGAATGTACTTTACAAGGTTTTAGGTAGTGTGGAATAGTGAGAAAAGCATGGAATGTGGAGTTAAAAGGTCTGGGTCCATATGTCAACTTGTTCATAACAGTCTGTGTGTTCCCAGCCAAGTCATTTACCTCCCCAGTACCTCATATATAAAATGAAGATAACAATATCTGCCCTATTTAGTTTTCAAGGATGCTTTAAGGATCAAATATGATCACCTCTGTGCAAGTACTTTCTAATTATAAAATACTACATATATGTTACTCTTACTATCAAGAAATGAATTGCATTAAAGAGTAGCTCCTCCCTACAAAGATTGGGGAACTCTGCTTTTATAAAGTTAATACCACTCCCCAGGTGCCACTGAAAAGTTCTTTTTGGATTTTATCAGCATCTGCTTATAAGAAACCCAGAGTCTACTAAACACATTTCCTTAAGACCAATGTTTCATACCATTTTCTAAATCAAATTTCCAGCAAACTAATTTTGATAGAGTATTGCTTCTCAAAGATTTCGGGGTTGAGTTAGGGCAAATGACCCCGTAAAAGAACATATAATTAAATGTTAATAGGAGGGTTACTCAGCATGTGACACTAATGAGGGGAAATCTGTTTTTTATTAAATGTTATAAGTTAAACTACTAATACCTTCCAGAAATGAAAACATATACATTAATAAACATTAATACTGAAAAGATCATCTTATGACCCAGCTGGAAGTTGCTGGAGAACACAAGTTCAGAACCACTGCCTTTGAGGTATAGGAAAGAAAGAACTAAGGGTGTGGGGTAATTAGACCCCTTGGAGTTATGTGGCCACTCAGCAAGTCAGCAGCATGGGTAGAAATTATCTTTTTGCCTCTTTCCAATAAATCATCCTGCCACAGTGAATTTTTATAAACTAAAATATAAAATAAGCACTTGGTTTCTTCCAAACATTTACACACATTAATCCCTATGGCACTATTATGAGCAGCTATCCTAAATGCACAGATGTGTAAAAAGATGCAGAAGCTAAGTAATTCCTTTATGGTCATTTAGAAGAATCAGTAACAAAGTCAAGATTAAATATCAGATAGTACTGACTTTATACTCTAACTGAACACTTGGGCTCAGAATCAAGTGCCTAGAAAAGCATTAAGTGCCAAAGAGAAGTCATAATATGTAACAACCCTCTAGTAAACTCATATTAGGAAATCACTTTACTACTGGCTAGCAAACACACTACATCACAGCTGCAAATGCAAGTGACAAATACATTTTCCCCTTCATTTTAGCAATATCAGTGACTCAAGTGCTGAAATACCTTAACTTGGTTCAAGATTCATTAAACAGTGCATTTACGTAAATGTAGAAGAATAACGTTCAACACAAACATTACTCTGAATAGACAAGAGTAAGTATGATTTTGGCTATCTAGAACAATCACTGCAAAGAATGGGGATCCCCAACAAGTAGACCAGGATTTACCAGTAAATAAATCAGCCATCTGTTTCCATACACTATTTCCCACTACACAGTGCTGATCACCACAGTCCACTGAGATTCCCAATGGGCAGAAAAACACAGCCAAAACAGTAGCACTCTCTTCCTTAGTTCGGAGACTATACTGTCAACAAATTAGCTGCTAATCTTCTGATTCCAAGTGAAATGCATAATAATTCTCATCTCAAAAACATAAATAAAAGTGAGAGGAGGGCTCCTGAATTACAAAGTCAGTGTTAAAAATGACTGTTCTGACCCATCCTGGTAAATGCATATTCAATTTAAGTATTACCATCTTTTTTCTCTGAATGACAAAATGGAGACAAAAGAATGTTCAACTTACTTGACTGAAAGAATTAAAATAGTAGAACAATTGCCTACAAATCTTATAATCTTCCTTTACAGTATTGTTAGGCAGCAGTATGTGGGAACCCAGATTCTGCCACAACTTGCTATGGCTTTGGGGAAATCACTTAACCTCTCAGGGATTTAGTTTCCTCATTTGTGAACTGGAGGATAATAATAGTATCTTTAAGCCACAGGGGTATTAGTAAGTAAAGAAGATAAGAATAGATAAATAAGATAAAGACTAGAAGCATGTGACACTGCCTGACACTAACAAGCATTCTATAAATATCAGCAATTATTATTACGCCTCAGACTCTTAAATAGGATAGAAATCACCTGCTTATAGGCTGGTGCCAGACTAGATGACATCTTGGGACTTTGTAACATTTGCTAAACTAAAATACATTCCATGGGCTTTATACCTCATACTACTTGTAAAAAGGTAGTATAATGCAGTAATTAAGAGCTTTGGTATCAATGAAAAGATTTTAAATTCCAGCTTCACTTCTCATTAGCTGTGTGAACTTAAGTAAGCTAGTTAACCTCTCTGACTCTGACGTAGAGTTTCCTCAACTGTAAAATGCAAATAATAGCACAAATAAAAATGTTACTGTGACAATTAAATCATATCACTTATATACATGATACGCAGCCCTGGGGCACAATGGTTAAAAACTTGGCTGCTAATCAAAAGGACGGCAGTTCAAATCCACCAGCTGCTCCTCGGAAACTCTATGGGGCAGTTCTACTCTGTCCTATAGGGTCACTATGAGTTGGAATCAACTCGACGGCAATGGGTTTATATATAGTGACAAGCATCATACTTGAAATATTGTAGTTATTATTAGAAAAAGGCAAAACTTAACATGGTTAACAAAAATCATGATCTGCTTCCTAGTGAAGTAAGTGGCACCTGGGATCTTAAAAGCTTGCAAGTGGCCATCTAAGACACAACCACATGTCTCTACTAGCCAGGAGCAAAAAATTAAGAAAGTAAGGAAAAGCTCAGAAAAGAAACAATTCTATACGAGCCACATTCTCATCTAGCCTAAGACCAGAGGAACTAGATGGTGCCTGGCTACCACTACAGACCATTCCGACAAGGGTCACAATATATGGTCCTGGATAGAATGGGAGAAAAATGTAGAGCAGAACTCAAATTATTAAAAAAATAAAATAAAAAAATAAAGCCAGACAAACAAACAATACAGAACAGAGGACTCCCTGAGACTATTGCTCTGAGACACTCTTTAAACCTAGACCTGAGCCTGTCCTCTGAGGTCACCTTTAAGCAAAACAGCAGAGTGGCACACAAAATAAAGGATATCACCTATAAGATTGGTGCTTTACTTAAAAACCTCGGTATGAGACCAAAAGGTCAACAATTACTCAAAAGCAAAGATGAAGAGATAAGGGGGCAGGGAAACTAAAGTACTGGAAATGGAACAAACAGAACACGAAGAGAATGCTGACACACTGTGATAAACGTAACTAATGTCACAGAACAATTTGTATAGAAATTGTCAAATGGCAACCTAACTTGCTGTATAAATTTTCACCAAAAACTCAAAAAAATATTATTTTTAAAAAATGATAAAAGGAAAAGGCAAAAGCTCCTAATGCCCTATAGTGCTATCAGTTTGAAAACTGGTGATCTTGAAGAAGTTAAGATATATAGAAATACATGTTACAGTTAGCAGGCAATTTGAACATGTATAGCAAAAGTTGCTGGTACTGCCAAGACACCATAAAAAATGCTTCTTTTCCCAGAAGATGAAACCTCTTGAAGCAAGTCTGGGGTGTATGTACACAACAACTGTCTATTTATTTGGAGCCATTCTAACAAAGACTAAAAATGGACTTTATTCACAACGTCTCATGCTTTTAAATGGCTTTATTCAATCAAATCTGCATTTATAGCTGTCAATATGCAAGTTGTAATGGAACGTAGATAGCTTTTAACAATTACTGCCAAACACCTGCAAAAGCCAGGACCTGTGTAAGGAGGAAACCTGTGTAAGGAGGAAACCTGTTGGAGAAGGAAAACTCAAATACTTCCCACTAAAATGAGCGACAGAAAAGTAGTTAAGACTACACCCTGTCAAAGGTGGAAAACTTGTGAGACCTGGAAAAAAAGGCAGTTTGGTTGTGTTCCGGCTCTCGCAGATGTCACTGTATTTTCAAATGAATGCTAAACTACAAGCTAGAGAAGTTTTCTTTCTTTAGCAATGATTCTCATAACATTAGACTGATAATCATGAGTATGAGTCATTCAGTCAACAAATACTTATTGGATGTTTACTATGTCCCAGGCACAATACCAAGCACAAAGGATATAAGAATATTTCATGTAGTACTTGGGCAGTCCCTGCCCTCAGTGATATTACAGTCTAGAGGAAAAGACAAAGTAACAATGACAATGCTGTAATGGAAAAAACACAAAGGTGCTATGGAAACACAACAGGACACGTAACCTGGGAGTTACGGGTGAAAGGAGAAGGGGAAGGGAGTCAAAGACAGTGTTCTGGAGAAAGCAACAGAGGCCTGAATTTAGGTGTTTTGGATCGAATTGTGTCCCCCAAAAATGTGTTGTAAATCCTAACCCCTGTACTTGTGGTTATAATCCCATTTGGGAATGGGTTTTCATTGTTATGTTAATGTGGCAGTGTTAGTGTAGGGTGTGTTTTAAATCAATCTCTTTTCATAGATAAAAGAGTAGATAAAGCAGCAAGCAAGCATATGTGAGGAGAAGACACACGCCACATGCTCACCAAGAACCTCCCCTCAGAGTGGACAGAGAAAGCCTTCCCCCAGAGCTGGCACCCCGAATTCAGGCTTCTAGCCTCTTAAACTGTGAGAAAATAATTTCTGTTCATTAAAGCCACCCGCTTGTGGTATTTTGTTATAACAGCACTAGATAACTAAGACAGTAGGTGACATAGAGCAAAGCATATTTAAGGAACTGAAGCATTCCGTTTGATGTGGCCCTTTGTAAGTCTTCTTGAGTCAGGACTTTATCTTAAGTGATACAGAAACCCACCGAAGTGTGATACAGGAATAAAAGAGAAGAATGTATTTTGTTCCTCTTTATATTTTTACAACTCAACTGATCATCATACACATACTTGCTACAGAAAGTGTGGTTCACAGCCCAATAGCGTTAGCAGAACTTGGGAGCTATTAAAACTCAGTGAGGTGTAGGCGTAAGTATTATTCTGAGCCTCAGTTTAGAGACGAAGCTAATTAAATGGGTAGGGTCACATAGCTGGTAAACAAAGAAGCAAACTCAACAATAAAACAGGCAAAGGATTTAAACAGATATTTCAACAAAGAAGAGATACAGATAACAGATAAGTACAAGAAAACATTCTTAACACCTCATTAGTTATCAGGAAAATATAAATTAAAACCACAATGTGAAACCACTACACACCCACTAGAATGACTAAAATTAGAAATGTTTGAATGTAAATGGAACTCTCATACATTGCTGGTAGAAATGCAAAACAGCTTAGCAGTTTCTTATAAAGTTAAACACATACTCTAAATCCAGCAATTCTGCCTCTAGTTATTTAACCAAGAGAATATGTTCACACAGAGGATTACACTCAAATGTTTACAGTAGCTTTACCCATAATAATTCCAAACAGGAAACAACCCAAATGTCCATCAACAGGTGAATGGATAAACAAATTGTGGTACATACATACAGTGGAATACGACACAGCAATAAAAAGGAAAGAATTCCTGACACACAACAACATGGACGAATCTCAAAGGCATTATGTTAAGTGAAAGAGTGCCAGACACAAAAGAGTACACGTTCTGTGATTCCATTTACAAAAAATTCTGAAAAAGTCAAAATGATGTCAAAAAAGTTCATCAGTAACAGCCAGGTTAAAGGTTAGGGAAAGGAAGTGACTACAAAGAAGCAAAGGCAATTTTTAGGGTGATGACAATGCTCTGTATCACTGAGTGTGGTGGTTTCTACATGAATGAATATATTAGTTAAACTTATCAAACTGTATATTTAAAATTGATGAATTTGATTATATGTAAATTATAACTCAGTAAAACCGACGTTTAAAAAGAAATCACACATAGAGCTCTTATGAATTTATTTTAAAAACAGTAACACAAAATGACAAAGTGGGTAAATGACCTGAAAAAGGCAAATTACAAAATAAGAACTACAAAATACTTTACAGTAAACATCATACTTAATGGTGAAATATTGACTTTTGCCCTCAAACTGGAAGTAAGACAAAGATATCCACTGTCACCACATCTATTCAGTATTGTACTGGCTGTCCTAGACAGTACAGTAAGGCAAAAAATAAATAAATAAAAGGCATAAGAAATACAAAATTTAAATATTATCATTTGCAAGTAAACAGATTGTGTACATTGAAAAGCCAAAATAACGTAACGACTATTAGAATTAATAAGGTCCCTGGATATAAAATCAACATACAAAGATCAACTATAATAAGCACATGAAAAGATGTTCAAGATCACTGGTTATTAGAGAAACACAATTCAAAACCAACGTGGCTCCACTTTATATCCAGTAGATTGGCCACAGACAGTACTGTAATAGACTTTTACATATATAGGCATCTGACTTATGACAAAAATGACAATGCAGAGCAATGGAGAAAACAAAAGATATCTTCAATAAATGGTGCTGGGTCAATTGACTATGTAACAAAAAATTACCTTGACTCTTATCTTACACCATACACAAAAATGAATTCTAGATATAAATATAAAACAGTAAAAAGTTTAAAAGAAAGCACAGAATAGCATCTTTCAGTTAAGTTTGAGACAAAGATTTCTTAAACTGGATACAAAAAGCATTACCTATAAAGGAAAAGACTAATCAAATAGAATTTCTGTTCATTAAAAGATATCACTAAAGAGTTAACCAGCAAGCAACAGAGTGGGAGAATGTAACTGTAATGCATGTTTCAAACAAAAAATGCTTATATGAAATATATAAAGAGCTTCTCTTGCTGTTGTCAGGTGCTGCTGAGTCAGTTCCAACTCACAGTGACCCTACAGGATAGAGGAGAACTGCCCCATTGTGTTTCCAAAGCTGTAAATCTTTACGGAAACAGACTGCCATCTTTCTCCCACTGAGCGGCTGGTAGATTCGAACTGCCGACCTTTGGTTAGCAGCTGAGCACTTAACCACTGCTCCACTAGGGCTCCTTACTGTGTTCGTGGTGCTCCTTAAAGAGCTCCTACACCCTCCAAAAAAGTCAAACCAACTAAAAAAACAGGGCAAAAGACTTCAACAGGTACTTCACAAAAGAGTGTATCCATGTCGCAAATAAACATAAAAAGTGTTGCCCAACTTCATTAGTCTTCAGGGAAATAGAAATTAAAACCACAACACAATACTAACACATACTCACTAGAAAGGATTAAAAAAAAAAGAGTACCAAATGCTGACAAAGAGGTAGAACAAGAGCTCTAATACACTGCTGGTTGAAGGTTAGGTAAATGGTCAATACCACTTTTCTTTTTTTTTAATTTTTTAAAATTATTATTATTATTTTTTAATTGTACTTCAGGTGAAGGCTTACAGAACAAATAGTTTCTCATGAAACAGTAGTACACATATTGTTTTATGACATTGGTTAACAACCCCACAACATGTCAACCCTCTAACTTCTCAACCATTTTTTTTTGGTGAAAATACACATAGCCAAAGACACACCATTTCAAAAATTACTACATGCACAGTTCAGTGATACTGACTATGCTCTTCCAATTGTGCTGCTATTCTCACTTAAGAGGAAGGCTTACAGAACAAAATAGTTTCTCATTTAACAGTTACTACACATGTTGCCCTATGACAATGGTTAACAATCTCACATAAACAATATCCTTACTCAACCTTGGGTTCCCTATCACCAGCTTCCCTGTTCCCTTCTGCCTTCTGGCCCCTGTCACTGGACTACTGTACCTCATTAGTCCCATTTGGTTTTACGGGGCTGTCCACTCCCCAGCTGAATGGTGAACCTCGGAGATAACTTCACCACTGAGCTAAAAGGGTGTCTGGGGACCTTACTCTCAGGGTTTCTCCAGTCTCCTTTAGGCCAGTAAATCTGGTCTTTTTTTTTGGTGAGTTACAATTTTGTTCTATATCCTTCTCCAGCTCTGTCCAGAACCCTCTGTTGTGATCCTGGTCAGAGCAGTCAGTGGTGGTAGCCGGGCACCATCTAGCTGTACTGGACTCAGTCTGGTGGAGGCCTTGGTAGCTGTGGACCATTAGTCCTTTGGACTAATCTTTTCCTTGCAACCTGTTCTCTTCATTCTCCCTTGATCCTGAAGGGATGAGACCAGTGGACTATCTTACATGGCCGCTCACAGGCTTTTAAGACCCCAGACGCTACTCACCAAGGTAGAATGTAGAACATTGTCTTTATAAACTGTGTTATGCCAATTGAGCTAGATGTTCCCCAAGACCATGGTCCCCACAGCCCTCCACCCAGCAATTCAGTCCCTCAGGGAGTCTGGATGTGTCTTTGGGGCTTCCATGACCTTTCCTTGTACAAGTTGTGCTAGTTTCCCCTGTTTTGTGTACTGTCTCAGCCTTCACCCAAGATACCACTTATCTATTGCCTATTTAGTATTTTCCCCACCCCCACCCCTCGTAACCAACAAAGATTGTTACATTTTGTGTGTGAACTTTTTCATGGGTTTTTACAATAGAGGTATCATACAATATTTGTCCTTTTGTGATTGACTTATTTCACTCAGCAGGTCAATACCACTTTGGAAGACTTTTTGATACGATCTCCTAAAGGTGAACACACGCATACTCTATGACCATATAGTTTTACTCTTAGGTTTATACACAACAGAAATGCATAAAAATCTTCACTAAGAAATACATACTAGAATGTTCATAAAAGCATCATATTTTATAGCCCCAAATTGGAAATTACTGAAATGCCATCAATAGTAAGAGTGAATAAATTCATATTCATACAATGGAATTCTATTCTGCAGTTAGAATGAATAAACTGACTACATGAAGGTAAGGCTGAATGTCACAAAAATGTTGAGCAAATTCAGACACATAAAGAGTGTATATTCTATAATTCTATTTTTAAAAGTGCAAAATTAGGCAAAACCAATCTGTGGTCTTATAGTCAGGGTAGTGGTTAGTCTAGCTGGAGATATAGTGACTGGAAGGGAGCATGAGGAGGCTTCTGGGTGCTAGGTTCCTGGGAATTCTGGTTACATGGGTATGTTCACACTGTGAAAAGTGAGCTGTACACCTATGGATTCATGCATTTTTCTGTATGTATGTAACACTTAAAAATTGAAGAAAATTCTATCAAATTTGCAGAGAGTTGACTATCTGAGCCTATAGAAAAGAATAAATAAAAACTACAAAATGTGGAGGTTGACCTGTTTGTATGATGTTTCTACTCACCTTTGTCCTGTAATGCAATTTGCTGCTTATGCAGTAATGCCACCTCCTGTCCCAAAGCTTTCTTCTGTCTTTCCAGTTCATTTCGAAGCACCAAAATTTTTAATTGCAGACATTCACTTTCTTTTTTCTAAGTAAATAAAATCACAGGTAAATTTGTGAATAGGAAAGTAATACTATGAACAAATAAAAACTCACAATTTTTCAAAATATATCATGGTTTAACCTGTGGGTCTCTCAAGTAATTTAATTATCAGTGGCCATCACTGTAATGAAAAGAATACAGAAATAAGCAAAGAATAAGAGTAGAAATCAATCTTCAGTCTGGGTTGTTGTTTTTTTTTTTTTTAAAGGACACCAAAGATACTAGAATATATCTCAGGTCCCTTCCCTAATGTCACAATAAAACGAGACAAATAAGTATTAATAAAAATGAAATGGAGTCCTCAAAAAGTTAAACATAAAATTATCATATGACCCAGCAATTCCACATGAACATGTAGACACCAAGGTTAAAAATACAATGCCATTAACAATTACCCCCCCCACCCCCGCCGCAAAAAAAGAAAAGAAATAGGTGTAATACTGGAAAAATAAAAATGCACAGTAACGTTGACTATAAATGATTAAGGTTATGTGTCAATTTGGCTGGGACATGATTCTCAGTGGTTTGGCAGTTATGTAATGATGTAATCTGGTAGTTATGTAATGATGTAATTTGGCAGTTATGTAATGATGTGATCTGGTAGTCATGTAATGATCTAATTTTGCAGTTGTGTAATGACGCAGTCATCCTCTATTTTGTGATCTGATGTGGTCATCCTCCATTTTTGCATAACACTGATTTTTGTATAACAACCTGGTCTTTGGAACCTAACCATGTTGATTAAGTGAGGAGCGGGTATATATGTGCTTACACACATATGCATGTATACACAATTACTGCCCTATGAATGTATATGCTCTTCTCTTCTGGTCTTTATTAATAGTGTCAATAATATACTTTTCATGATTTCCCATGTTGTAAATCTTAACCAAACTTCAATTTGGCTGTATCTAGTATAAAGGAGCCCAGGTGGCGCAATCGGTTTGCTAGCAGCTGTTAACCTAAACACTGGAGGTTCAAACCTACCCAGCAGCTTTGTGGAAGAACAGGCCTAGCGATCTTATTCCATAAAGATTATAGCCAAGAAAACCCTATGGAGCAGTTCTCTTCTGTAACACTGGGTCGTCATGAGTCTGGGGCCGACTCAATGTCAGCTAACAACAACCACTTAAGGTATGTAATAGCAAGTTAAAACTGCAATGGAAAATCTATTAATTAAATAAATTAGACAGGCCCTGGGATAAGCTGCTGGAAAGCTTTAAAAGGAAAAAATCAGCATCTCCACTTGATTCATAGACAATGAGGAAGCACGGGAAATCAGTAAGATGAGTAATGGTATGGCTTTCCAAGAAATGGGCATGGAAAATGGTTTTTGGCAATTGTGTAGAAAGTACTTTACAGCAATGATTTCTCACCCAAAATGCTTTCTTCCTCATCCCTGAAATACTGATTCTAAACAGATGGCATGATCATTTACTAAAGCATTCAAGCCAAGAAAAGAAGCAGAAAAGCTTACATACATCATCATTATTAATACTGACTGGAAAAGTCTATGAAATGTGCCTTTTCAAAAAAATGTTCCTAAGCAATTTTTTTTCAATAAAGCAAACACTTATGGAGGGCCTACTACATACTCTTATGGTCCCTGCTTTCTATAAGTTTCGGTCCAGTGAAGGCAAAAGCCGTTTTGCCTGTCAATCAACTATAAAAACAAAGGACAAAAATGAGGTTGCTTACCATGAAAGAAAGAGGAACCAAGAAACAATCTGGATTTATTTCTTTAACAATCCTATTGTGTGAGCAGGAAGCCTAGGTTCTTACATCACTGAAGCGGAAAAAAATACGTAAATTCTTAGGAAGCAGTCTTTTGCCTCTAAGTACCAGGTGTTTGATTTCCTTAACTTGAATTTTTTCACAAAATAAGTAAACTGAATTCTACCTGGGCAGACAAAGAAAACAGAGAAAAAGAAAAGCGACTCTTTAGGCAACACAGGAATATGTTTAGGGTCACTATGAGTCAGAATTGACTTGATGGTATACACCAGCAGGGTTAACCTGCTCTATGTCTGGCTAGGGGCTAACGTGCTCTATTCCAGGGTACACTCGTAAACTAGGGTATGTTTTCTAGATTCAAAGAATTAAGGTTACAAGTTGATCTAAATACTAAGCTAATACACGAAGGTATGTGTATAGTGTATTTATGTTATGGTCCATGTGCGGAAACTGGCCCATTTACAGAGACATATCAAGTCACTGAAAACCAGGATTGTTGGCTCTAATTTCTGATGAGCAAAGTAAACAAACTCTGCCAAGTAGGATCTGGTTCTGGTTCTGCTTCTTTTCTAATACATCAAAGACAAGTGCTCAAAGATCTTAATTTTCCATAAGTGTATCCTAATGGGTTTCTGTATTCTATTTATCTGCTTACTCCAAGTGTAGTCAATGTCACATATATATCTCCAATAGATCGCTTTTAATTGGATTTTAGTCTTTATATACAAAACTGTATCTGATCTGATTATCACAGATACAGTCATCTATTTGCAAGCACACATTTCCATTTATGGGACTTTATAAAGAAAATCTTGGGCAATGTTAAACATTTTTTCATAAAGACAGACTAATTTGTAAATGGCATATTAAAGGAAAAAATTTTCATAGCTCACGTCAGAGCTAAAAAGTATAAGGCAAAAGTTCTCAAACCATGGTCCTGACATTTTTCTCAGAGTCTGTGAGATCAAAATTATTTTTGTAATGATACTAAGCTGTTATTTCCCTTTTTCACTCTCATTTTCCCTCAAGAGTACAGTGGAGTTTTCCAGAACATATAAGATTTGTGATTGTTTTGGATTGAATTGTGTCCCCCCAAAATATATGTTGTAAATCCTAACCTCTGCCTGTGATTATAAACCATTTGTGAACGGGTTGTGTTTGTTATGTTAATGAGGCAGGATTGTTGTTGCTGCTGTTGTTGTTGTTATGTGCCCTCCAGTCCTTTCCAGCTCATAGGGATCCTCTGTACAACAGAACAAAACATTGCCCGGTCCTGTGCCATCCTCACAATCATTGCTATGCTTGAGTCCATCATTGCAGCCACTGTGTCAATCCAGCTCCTTGAGGGTCTTCGTCTTTTTCAATGACCCTCGACTTTACCAAGCATGATGTCCTTCTCCAGGGACTGATCTGTCCTGATAACACATTCAAAGTACGTGAGACAAAGTCTTGGCATCCTCGCTTCTAAGTAGCATTCTGGTTGTACTTCTTCCAAGGCAGATGGGTACGTCAATGAGGATTAGGTTACGCTTATTATGTTAATGAGGCAGGATGAGGATGTATCTTGAGTCGATCTCTTTTGAGATATAAAAGAGATTAAACAAGCAAGGGAGAGAAGCAGAAACAGGGAAAGAAAGATGCCAAGCCACATGAAGATCTCCCAGAGCAGAAGCTCAAAGAGACAAGGATCTTCTTCCAGAGCCGACAGAGAAAGAAAGCCCTCCCTGAGAGCTAGCACTCTGAATTTGGACTTCTATCTTTCTAAACTGAGATAAAATAAATTTCGGTTTGTTAAATCATCATCCACTTGCAGTATTTCTGTTATACCAGCACTAGATAACTAAGACAGTGATGTTGCAACAGACTGACTACAGAAACAGATGTGAGAATCCAGCTGTCTTTCATTAAACTAGATATTAGCTTAATAGAAGCTAAATTCACAAAAAATTAAAACTCCACAGCAAAGACACTAACAAACCAATTAAAAAATAGGCAAAGGGAGGACTTCCGGCAAAATGGCGCTCTAGGCAGAAGCACCATGCTGTCCCTCCACAGCAAAGATCCGAAAACCTAAGCCGAACAGAGAAAACAACAATCCTGAAACCCTAAAACAGCAAATGAAGAGATAAAGAACTCAGCACAGCACCAAATGGAGTGAGAAAACTGACAGAGAATGGAGAGTGAGGAGAGATTCATGCAGAGGTCCCCTACCAGCTAACGCAGCGTGGATCCGCCATCTTGGACTCCTACTGGAGACCAGCAAATAGGGGGTACGAGAAAGCAGCTTCACGGAGCTTCCAGCAGGAGACAAAACAACCAGTAATTTGTGATATACGCTTTCCCACCCCCCCACCCTTCTTCACCCCCACTCGGCCTCCTCTGATTCCCACGGCCACAATCTCTTGTCCGGGAAGCACCAGCTGCTTGGATTCCACCAGCCTGCACTAGCTGGCTCTCTGAGTGCCATTTGCTGGCTGCTGGTGTTGCTTTTTTCTGCTTGTTTTGATTTCTTCCTTACCTCTCACCACCTTCCCCCCTTTTGCTCAAATACCTGGCTCCGTGCACCATCTTTGCTTCTTCCTGAGGGGCTGCGGAGCTCCAGTAATTTGCGATACACGCTTTCCCACCCCCTACCCTTCTTCACCCACACTCAGCTTCCTCTGCTTCCCGTGGACACAGTCTCTTGTCCGAGAAGAACCAGCTACTTGGATTCCACCAGCCTGCACTAGCTGGCTCTCTGAGTGCCATTTGTTGGCTGCTGGTGTTGCTTTTTTTCCGCTTCTTTTGATTTCTTCCTTACCTCTCACCACCTCCCCCTCCTTTCGCTCAAATATCTGGCTCCATACACCATCTTTGCTTCTTCCTGAGGGGCTGCGGAGCTCCGTTCGAGTCTAGAGCTGC
>NW_004444024.1:5594062-5629742 GCF_000243295.1 Trichechus manatus latirostris | reverse complement strand
CATAAAACAGCATGTGTGTTACTGTTACATGAGAAACTATCTGTTCTGTAAGCCTTCACCTGAAGTACAATAAAATATTAAAAAAAAAAAAAAAAGAATGCATAGTTTTCCATCTTTCTGCTGGCTTCCTCAGTGTGTTGACACTTGTCAGCCTTGACACTCATTGTTTAAATGGCTGAAATACCTTCTAGCATCACTACAAACTCCAAAGGCAGAAGGACGAACTGTTTTCTCTAATTCATCTGATTTTAAAAGTGAGATAACTCTTTCCCAAAAGTCCCCAATAAATCCGCTTTATGTCACTTTTGCTAGAATTGTACCATATGACCATTATAAAATCATTCACTGGCAAGAATGGAATTACCATGATTCATTTAGATGAATTAAGCTTTATTCCCCTATCACCTCCCAGGGCTCTCCTAAGGTACATGGCTATCAGAAAACCAGAATGTGAAGAAATCAAGATTCTTCACAAAGAAGAACCGTGTGTGTGTGTGCCGGGGTGTGTGTGTGTGTGTGTGTGCGTGCGCGCGTGCATGTGTGTGCGTGTGCACTGAGGGTAGGGGTGCGTATGACTCTTGGATAGCAACAAGTAAAGCCTAAAATCATTTCCTCTCAGTAGGATGAAATCAAGTTAAAAAAAAAAGTTAAACACAAGAGTTGCCATACCCATTACCCATTGCCGTCGAGTCAATTCCGACTCATAGTGACCCTATAAGACAGAGAAGAACCGCCCCACAGGGTTTCCAAGGAGCAGCGGGTGGACTTGGAATGCTAACCTTCTGGTTAGCAGATGAGCTCTTAACCACTATGCCCCCAGAATTACTATATGACCCAGCAATTACACTCCTAGGTATATATCCAAAATAACTGAAAAGGTACTCAAACAAGTATATGTACATAAATGCTCATAGCAGCACTATTCACAGTAGCTAAAAGGTGGAAATAGCTCAAATGTTCATCAACAGACGAACGGATAAACAAAATGTGTATATATGTGTGTGTGTATATATGTGTATGTGTGTATAAATAACAGAGTGTTAATCAGTCATAAAAAGAATGAAGTACTGATACATGCTACAATGAGGGTGAACCTCCAAAGTATTATACTAAGTGAAAGAAGCCTGACACAAAAGGATACATATTATATGAGTCATCTATATAAAATGATAAAACCATACAGACAGGAGACAGACTGATGGTTGCCAGAGAATGGGGGAAGGAGAGAATGGAGAGAAACTGCTTAATGAGTAGGGTAAGGAGTTTTACTTTGGAGTAATGGAAACATTCTGAAACTAGAGAGAGGTGGTGGCTGTACAACATTGTGAATGTACTAAATGCCACCGAATTGTTTACTTTAAAACAGTTAATTTTATGTTATACAAATTGCTTCTAAATAAATTATTTATTAAAAAAAAGATCCAGGAGACTTCTGCTTCTGGTCAAGATGGAGTAGAAAAAAGGAACACTGACCAACTAATTTTACCGGACTACTATAAACGAGATGGACTATCACAATGGCTGCAACAATGGGCTCAAGCAAAGCAATGATTGTGAGGATGGCGGAGAACTGGGCAGTGTTTCGTTCTGTTGTACACAGGGTCTCTATGAGTCAGAACCAACTTGATAGCACCTAACAACAATGTAAGATGTTAATAATGGGAAAACTGGATGTTGGGTATATGGGAACTCTGTACTATCTTTGCAATAATTCTATAAATCTAATATTGTTCTAAAATAAAAAGTTCATTTAAAAAGAAAAATTGGTGAAACTTGAATAAAGCGTTTAGTTAATTGTAATGTATCAATGGTAATTTCTTAGTTTTGACAAATGCACCAGTTATAAAAGATGTTAACATTAGGGGAAACTGTTATGAAAAACACATGGGAGCTATCTCTGCAAGTTTTCTGTACATCTAAAATTAAAAATTTTATATATAAAAAAATGGGCAAAAAGATTTGAACTGACACTTCTTAAAAATTACATGAATGGCCAATAAAGATATGAAAAAATGCTCAACAGCATGAGTCATCATAGAAACACAACTTAGAACCAAAAGGAGATACCACTATATACCCATTAGAATGGCTAAAACAAATACTGACCACTTAAATGAGATGGACAAATTCCTTGACGGACACAAGCTACCAAGGCTCACTCAAGAAATAGGTAACTTGAATAACCCTGTAACTGTTAAAGAAATTGAATTCCTAGTTCAAACCCTTCCCACGAAGAACACTCTGGCCCAGATGGCTTCACTGGTGAATTCTACCAAATATTTTAGGGAAAAAAAAAAAAAAAAATCAAATTCTACACAAATTCTTCCAGAAAATAGGAGGAAACACTTTCCAACTCACTAGGTGAGTCCAGCATTACTCAGACAGCAAAACCAGACAAAGAGGCTACAAGAAAACTACAGACCAATATTCCTCATGAACACAGATGCAAAAATCCTTTAAGATGTTTTAGCAAATTAACCCAGCAACATACATAAAAAGAATAATTCATCATAACCAAGTGAGGTTTTCCCCAGGGTCCAAGGTTGGACTAACTTTCAAAAATCAATCAATGTATTTCACCATAATAACAGAAGAAAAAATACATCATTATCTTAACAGATAGATCAAAAGCATTTGACAAAATCCAAAATGTGTAGGTAAAAATTCAAGATGACAACAGCAGAAACTTCAAAATATAATTCAATGCCAAAAAAAATACTGGCCATTGATATCATGTGAGATGTCAAATCTTTGAAAGTCATCAAGTATGAACCCCATTTCTTTAAACAGAGTTAATTACTACATGTGGTCTTAGAAGGTAATTTGATTTTTTTCAGTATCAAATATACCTTCTGACTGTATTTTTACTTAGGCTAAAATTAAAATTAATTCTTATATATTGAAAACACTTGGGTTGGAGGATGAAGGCCTTGGGCCAATTTGGAAAGGAACCAAAGAAAAGAGATAACAGTAAAGGTTTCTAATTTGCCAGAGATACACCTTAACATCATTCCTTGAAAGGAAACAAGTAAACTAAAACTTCTGTTTCTATTTGTCAAATGATCCTGGGCAAGTTGCTTTACTTCTTCAAGCCTCATTTTCCTGGCCTTTTATAAGAGGAGATTAACCAAACCAAAACCCAGTGCCTTTGTGTTGATTTCAACTCATAGAGACCCTACAGGACAGAGCAGAACTGCCCTATAGGGTTTTCAAGGCTGTAATCTTTACTGAAACAGACTGCCATATCTTTCTCCCATGGAGCGGTGGTGGGTTTGAATGGCCATCCTTTCAGTTAGCAGCCAAGTGCCAAACCACTGCACCACCAGATTATACAAGATTAATTCTTAAAGTTGACAGATATTTACTCAGCACCTACTATGTGTCAAACACTCTTCTAGGTAGTGGGGGGAAGAAAAGATAATCTTTTCCCGCATAGAGTTTAAAAAGACAAATACGTAAAATGTGTTTTATTTATATATATATGTATGGATATAGCGTGTGTGTGTGTGTGTGTGTATACATATATATATATATATGTTAAATGGTAATAAATACCATGGAGAAAAATAAAGCAGAGAAGGGGACAAGCTGTACTGAGAGGGTTGATGATTTTAAAGGGGGTGATTAGAGAACTAGAAAATTTGTAGGTTCACTTTTAGTTCAAAAATCTGATCCTTTTCTTCTATGTTGACCAGGCAGCATAAAAAAATACTGTGAACCTCTGAACCTGACCTCTTTAAACTTATACATTCTATCACCTTGCTCTGTGTGTCACCACTTACATTTAAAAAAAAAAAGGATTAAACACATTTTTTCATACTGAGACAAAGCATATGCTGTCTTTTAATGAAATAAGTAATTTCCCAGTCTTGCCTTGGGAGAGGAAAATAAGAAAAATAAAACCTAGCAATTTCTCCCCAAACAAAGGTTCCCCAAATGTGGCACTTTTGTACAGTACAGAAAAAAATTAAAATTAGCTGTTTTTTCTCCCCCTCAAATATATTTATGGTCTGGAATTTGGTATTTTATTAGGCCTACCTCAAAACGAAAGGTGGTTTAGAAGCTTCTTCAAAATGGAAGATTTTCCAAAGGCAAGGAAATACTAAGTATTACCACTATAGTCATTGTAGCTACTATATTTTGTATGTCTGCTATGTGCCAGGTACAGTACTAGTGATTTTACATATTAGATTGAACACTATGAAATCGTCATTTGCAGGTCAAAATCAACTATTTTATATAATTCAAACTAACACATTATCATCCATTAATTTCAAATTCCATGACAGAGAAACCTGTGTGGGTTAATTGGATTGGGCTTTTCTATAGCTCTTCTGTTAAATTATCTTGGGCAAATTCTCAAAGTAACAAGGAGCCTTTGTTTTGGGATGTAAAAGGCCCTCTGCCAAGTTGATAGCACTGTGAATGACAACTGGACAGTACTGCCTACCTGTGATAATGAGTTTATGCAACAAACACTTTTCAAAAATTTATCTAGGATTTGAATTTTATTCTTACATAACATAATCCACAGCAGAAATTTCATCAAAAGCTATCCATAGTTATGTGGCTTCATTCTGAGCAAAGCTCACTTTATTAGTTATACTCACTATTCTGTTTTCAAAGGCATAATCTTCACTCTAAAGTTAATACTTTTTTCTCTACTAGGAAGAGTATAAAGCAATCCAAAATTTTATTTATATGTTAAATGTGTCCATTTGAATTGGGATTTCTGTTTCTCTGGAAATGCCTCATTAAAGAGTCTTTCCCAAAAGAGAACACTGTTCATAAACCAGCCTATTATGCTCAATCCAAACAATTTTTAAATTCACCTTTCAAAAGTAGATTAGTCCCTATAGTTTATTTTTTCTTCTTTCGGCAGCTATTTTTCATTCACTATACAGTTCATGTTTAGAGTTCATATTTATAAGACATTAACATAATAGCCTGTTAATTATCTTCTAAGTAATTCTATGTAATCTAAAGTTTCATAAGGCAGGCACTTTGTATGTTACATTATCAGCAGATGGGAAAGCTTATTTCCAACATTTAAATGCCAAAAGAAGTCTCAATGAAACATTATTAAGAAAAAAAAAATTAATCCAAGAAGAATACGATGCTCCCCTTTAGAAGTCATGAAGTTTAAACAGGTAAACATATATATTAAAAACAAACAAACAAACAAAAAACCTACCAGCTCATTGCTTGTAGATGTGAGTCTTAGCTTTTCTTCAATTTCCTTCCCAATTTTCTGAACAGTTACCTGAGTCTGTTTAATTGCACATTGGGCTCTATGAAGCCTAGAAATAAAAGTTGTAGAAAAATTTAAGTGAACTAAACTCCCAACACAAGGCCACAAAATTAGGACAAATCTAAACATAAAAGCTAGTCATAAAACATTAAGAAAAAAACATAAAAGAATATCTTGCAATCTTGGGGTAGGCAAGCATTTCTTAGAGAAGACAAAAAAACAGGGAACAAAATTAGGACAAACTTTTCAGAATAAACAGAATTAATAATGAACTCAAACTGATTGTTTCTCAGTTCTCTAGCATATTTATAA
The DNA here is from genome assembly GCF_000243295.1 of Trichechus manatus latirostris. Taxonomy (NCBI): domain Eukaryota; kingdom Metazoa; phylum Chordata; class Mammalia; order Sirenia; family Trichechidae; genus Trichechus; species Trichechus manatus. The sequence continues at coordinate 5,624,179 of NW_004444024.1, read as the reverse complement.
TGAAATAACAAGAATTACAATATATTCTAAAAACAATCTTCCTATACCTGCCTGCCTGTCTCCGATATATCGAGAGCTATGTTAGTAATCTAGTGCTGCTATAACAGAAATATCATAAGTGGATGGCTTTAACAAAGAGAAATTTATTTTCTCATAGTCTAGTAGGCCAGAAGTCCAAATTCAGGGCATCAGCTTCAGGGGAAGCCTTTCTCTCTCTGTCGGCTCTGGAGGAAGGTCCTTGTCATCAACCTTCCCCTGGACTAGTAGCTTCTAAGCACAGGGACCCTGGGTCCAAAGGACATGCTCTTCTCCTGGCACTACTGGCTTGGTGGTATGAGGTCCCCATGTCTCTCTGCTCGTTTCTTTCTTTTATATCTCAAAAGAGACTGGTTTAAAACACAATCTAATCTTGTATATTGAGTCTTGCCTCATTAAAATAACTGCCACTAATCCCATCTCATTAATATCACAGGGATAGAATTTACAACAGATAACGAAAATCACATCAGATGACAAAATGGTAGGCAATCATATGATACTGGGAATCATGGCCTAGCCAAGTTGACAGATATTTTGAGGGGACACAATTCAATCCATGACAAGAGCTAAGATAAGGAACTCTGAGGAGTCTGGAAGAGACCTCAGACATAATGTGGCTGAATTCTACCATTTTAGAGATATGGAAATAGACCCAGGAAAATCAAGTGGGTTGCTAAGGTCACCCAGAGAGCATCACTGCTGTCAAGGCTGAATATTACTTCTAGGTATCCATAAAGAAAAAAGAATTCACAATAATCCCAGTTTGGAAGATTGAATTAAAGCAGCTGGCACTCTGGAACATATAAGAAAAAACAAAAAGATGATACAAAAGACAAAGCAGAGAAGCACTAAAGTTCTGGACCAGGGTCTAAACAACAACTAAATTCTAAGCGAGGATCCTTTAAGGAACATTGAAAAAATTTACACCTATTTTTCTTTTTTGCTTTAGTTATGGATTTTTTAGTCTTTGTGTTTTTAAATATGACTCATATTTTTCTTATACAGTTACATATCAAAAAATGGCAAAGCTGTCTTTATCTGCAGATGACATGATTTTCATGTAGGAAATCACAGGCATCTATAAAACAACTACCAGAACTAATCAGTGAATTTTGATGGCAACAGGTTTGGTTTTTTGGCTTTATAAGATACACAGTCAATATACAAAAATCAATTATATTTCTATATACTAGTCACAAGCACCTGAAATATGAAATTTAAAAAACAACAACTTTTATGGTAGTCATCAAAAAACAAAGTACTTAGGAATAAACTGAATAAAAGATACAAGACCTGACACTGAAACTATAAAACACTGCTGAGATAAAGTAAAGAAGAGCAAAATAAATGAAAAAAAAAAAAAAAAAAAATCACGTACAGGGCCTCGAAGATTAAGTACTGTTAAGATGTCAATGTTTCCCAAATAGATCAATACAGTAGTCCACCCTTATCCATGGAACGTATCCAAGATTCCCAGTGGATGCCTGAAACTGCAGATAGTACTGAACCCTATATATACTATGTTTTTTCCTACACATACATAACTATGATAAAGTTTAATTTATAAACCAAATATGTCACTTTAAGGACTAAGGTGTACATGTGAAAACCGGACAATAAATAAGGAAGACCAAAGAAGACTTGATGCCAATTATGGTGCTGGCAAAGAATATTGAATATACCATGGACTGCCAGAAGAATGAACAAATCTGCCTTAGAAGAAGTACAGCCAGAATGCTCCTTAGAAGCGTGGCTGGTGAGACTTCATCTCACATACTTTGGACATGCTATCAGGAGGGATCAGTCCCAAAAGAAGGACATGATGCTTGGTAAAGTGGAGGGTCAGCGAAAAAAGAAGAAGACACTCAACGAGATGGATTGACACAGTGGCTGCAACAGTAGGCTCAAGCATAACAATGATCATGAGGATGGCACAGGACCGGGTAGTGTTTCGTTCTGTTGTACCCAGGGTCACTATGAGCTGGAACCAACTCGACAGAGCCTAACAACTACAGGAGATTAACAACAATAATAATAAAATAGAATAACTACAACAATATACAGTAATAAAAGTTATATGAATGTGGTCTCTCTCAAAATATCTTCTTCTACTGTACCCACGTTTCTTCTTATGATAATGATGTGAAATGATAAAATGCCTACATGATGAGATGAAGTGAGGTGAATGATGTAGTTAATATAATATAGTGTTAGGCTACCAAAGCCCTTCTGATGATTACTGAGTCACGGTGATGTTGATGGTTGGGGATCCTCGATAGTTAAAGGTTTTTTTGTGGAAGTCTTTTGGAAGAACACTGTAATTGGAAGTTTTCAGATCACAGTCAACCGTGGGTAACTGAGACTGTGGAAATCAAAACCGTCAATAAGGGGGGACTACTGTACTTGTGAAATCCCAATCGAAGTCCCAACAGGCTTTTTTTTTTTTTAGAAATTTGCAAGTTGATATTATAATTTATATAGAAAAGCAAGGAATCTAGAAGAGACAAAACAATCTTCAAATCTGATAGATTTTCTAAAAAGCTATGTTATCAAAGCAATGAGGTACTGGCATAAAAACTGACAAATAGATCAATGAAAAAGAATAAAGAGTATAGAAATAGACAGACATATATGGCTCATTGATTTTGACAAGGGAATCAAAGCAAATCAATGGGGAAAAGAAAGTATTTTAAACAAATAGTGCTGAAGCAACTAATAAACATAGGGGAAAAGATGAACCTCATCTTCTACCTCACAGAACACACAAAATATCAGTTTGAGAGGGATTACAGACCTAAACATAAAAGCAAAAGTCGTAAAACTTCTAGAAGAAAACATATAAGAATATCTTGAAGTCCTGGGGTAGGCAAGGATTTCTAAGAGAAGACACAAAAAACACTATCCATAAATTTTTAAATGTTAAACTGGACTTTGTCAAAATTTCCAACATCCGTTCATCTAAAGATGTCATTAAGAAAATGAAAAACCAGTCCACTGACTGGGAGAAAATATTTGCAACACATCTACCTGACAAAGGAGTTGTGTCCAAAAATATATAAAGAACTCTTACAAATCAATATCAAAAAAAGACAATAACCCAATTAGGAAATGGGCAAAAGAGTGAAACAAACATTTCACAAAAGGAGATATAAGAATGGCCAATAAGCATACGAAAAGGTGCTCAACACCTTAGGCATTAGAAAAATGCAAATTAAAATCACAATGATATCACGTCACACTTCCTGTTGTTCTTGTGTGCCCGCTGAGTTGATTCTGACTCATAGGGACCCTAGTGTAGCTAAAATTAAAATGACAACACCAAATGCTGGCAAGAATGTGGACAAACTAGAACTTGCAGACATTGTTGGCAAAATTATAAAATACTACTACCATTCTAGAAAACTGTTTCTCACAAAAGTTAAACATGCATCTAGCCTGTGACCCAGCAATTCTACTCTTAAGCATTTACCCAAAAAAATGAAAACATTATGTCCACAAAAAGATTTGTATAAGAACATTCATAGAAAACAACCTAAATGTCCATTAAACAGGAAAATTAATAAACCAATTGTGGTATGCTCATACAATGAAATTCTACTTAAATAAAAGGGAATGCACTACTGATACACTCAACAATATGAATATCAAAAATACGTTGAGCGAAAAAAGCCAGAAACAAAAAAGTACATACCGTATGATTCCATTTATACAATGATCAAGATCGGGTAAAAAAACAATATATGGTAATAGAAATCTGGAAAGGTCACGGAAGCTCCATAGACACTTCCAAACCCTCTGAGAGACTGAATTACTGGGCTGAGGGCTGTGGGAACTATCTAGCTCAGTTGGTATAACACAGTTTATAAAGAAAATGTTCTATATTCTACTTTGGTGAGTAGCGTCTGGGGTCTTAAAAGCTTCTGAGTGGCCATCTAAGATACTCCACTGGTCTTATCCCGTCTGGAAAAAGGGGAACGAAGAAAACCAAAGACACAAGGAAAAGGTTAGTCCAAATGACTAACAGACCACAAGTACTATAGCCTCCACCAGACTGAGTCCAGCACAACTAGATGGTGCCTGGCTACCGCCACAGACTGCTCTGACAGGGATCACAATAGAGGGTCTCAGAGTTGGAGAAAAAAAAATGTAGAACAAAATTCTAACTCATTAAAACAAACAAACAAACCAGACTTACTGGTCTGACAGAGACTAGAGAAACCCCGAGAGTATGGCCCCCAGACACCCTTTTAGCTCAGTAATGAAGTCACTCCTGAGGTTCACCCTTCAGTCAAAGATTAGACAGGCCCATAAAACAAAACGAGACTAAAGGGGTACACCAGCCCAGGGGCAAGGACTAGAAGGCAGGAGGGGAGAGGAAAGCTGGTAATAGGGAACCCAAGGTCGAGGAAGGGGAGAGTGTTGACATGTCATGGGGTTGGTAATCAATGTCAAAAACAGTATGTGTACTAATTGTTCAATGAGAAGCTAGTTTGTTCTGTAAACCTTCATATAAAGTACAATAATAAAAAAAACTAATATGTGAGGTGGGGTTTACTGGTAGGGAGTAAGAGGAATGAGGAAATTTTCTCAGGTAATGGAAATGTTTTATATCTTGATTGAGGTGAGGAATACACTTACCAAAACTCAGAGAATTTACACTTCAGACCTTTGCATTTCACTGTATGTAAATTTTAAACTGTTTTTAAAAATCATTTATCAATCCTAACCTGATATATCAATCCTTCCCCCATATATTGAAAGGTTAAACTTTATTAGGGATTTGATGGAGTCAAGACTTCTACCAACAAAGTTGTTATTATGACACTAAACCAAAAAACCAAACCCACTGCCATCAAGTCGATTCCGACTCATGGGGCAGAACAGAACTACCCTACAGGCTGTAAATCTTTACAGAAGCAGACTGCTACCTCTTTCTCCCACAGAGCGGTTGGTAGGTTTAAACTGTCGACCTTTCATTTAGGAGCCGAGCACTTAACCACTACACTACCAGGGCTACACACTAAAAATATTCATGACATATCCTGCACTTTAGGAAATTGCCTCATAGTTACTTGGGATTTCTTAGATCATCTCTAAAACGGAGCAACTCTCATAGACAGTTTGGTTATGAGATCAGATACTCAACAACTTTCTCTGGGCTCCAAAGGAATCCAGCAGAAGAGATTACACCCTATCCTACTCCTCTTGCTCTGTGTGTGTGTGTGTGCGCGTGTGTGTGTGCGCGCGCACACATGTTCCATCTACATTAATAGTAATACTCTCTTAGCCAAAGGTGACTCTAAAGGAATTTTAAAACAAGGAAAGGTCCTTTGTGAATCCGGTCCCTGTCTACATATCCAGCCTCATTTTCTGATATTTCTTACCTTGCATCTTCAACTCCAGCAATACTAAACTACTGGTGATTCTCCAAATATATTATGCTATGTCTCGCTTCCATAATTTTGTACAAACTGTTCCATCTGCCTACAAGTTCTCTCAGCCCCTTAACAGATCAGGAAACTCCTACTCTCATTAAGAGGTGATTCAGGCATAGCCTCTTCTTCAAAGGCTTTCCTTGACTATCCCAGACAGGTAGAGGCACCCTTTCTCTGGAAATCTGCTCTATCTTGTATATAACACCATAACAAATATTACAGAATCACATTTTACAGCAAATGTTTATTTCCTTGTCCATTCCTTCATTACATTTTTCCGAGGGAAAAAAAAAATCTCATATTTTCATACATATTGCTAGTTCTTAGCATAGAATTTGACACAAAAGGGGCAATCAATAAATATTTGCTGACTGAAAGTCTACTAATGACTGAATATAAAAGCATAGTCCCCAAGAGTTAATATTTTTCAATTATATCAATAAGAGATTAATTGAAATATCAATGTGATAATTTTCTATATTTCTATATTTGTAACTTTAAAATATTATATTCAAAACAAAAATCACATAAAGACCACTCATTCAGGTAGGAAAACAAGCATGTTTTATTAAAAATGGTATCAGAATTCTAATAATGATAGGCATTACCAGCCAAAAGGAGAAATCAACAAAATAGCCTGTTGCTTTAAAAGGGGGAAAATGCTGCCTAAAACTCACTGGTACTATGCAAACAACCTTGTCAAATGGTAAAGGCTTTAAAAATAAAAATGATTCATGACCATAATTAATGTATGACTTCAACTATTTGGCTCTCACTGCCCCAGACGCTTTTTGATCTTACCTTAGGGGCTTAAAACACACAGACAGAGTCACATTTCCTCCAATCTTCAGTGTTATCCAAATAGACTTTCAGAGCCTTTGCTACATCAGGACAGAGCTAATAACATTCCCTTTTCAAACCCAACAGGAGAATAAGTTTGAAGTTTCTAAGCTTTTAAAAATAACGTGGTACATCCTGATTCCCCTGGGGGTGAGGAGGTGAAGGACTGACAAGAAAAGAAACAACTGCTTTATCTCCAAACTGGATGACCAGTTTCAGAGGAAGGTTTCTTGATTTTGCAAACTAGGAAAGGATTCTCTAAAGAAAGAAACACATATCATCTAATCATCTGGGTGGTTAGTCAACACCAACACTAACATCCCAAGCTGAGATAAACTTCCATCATCACTGTTGATGGGAAGGAAGAGTCAAATAGCTGTATCTGATAAATATTCTGGTTATAGTAAATAGATGCATCCCTATGACTTAATATGATTTGAGATAACAGTAAAATTGAAGCTCAGCTAAAAGAAGGTGATCTGAGATTACATATTGCTATGACTATGATGGTACATTGAATAAAAAGAATTATTATGCTGCATTCAAGTTTAAGACCCAACCTGATGCCGTCAAGTTGATTCCGACTCATAGCGACCCTACAGGACAATGTAGAACTGCCTCATAGAATTTCCAAGGAGTGGCTGGTGGGTTCGAACTGCCAACTTTTTGGTTTGCAGCTGGGCTCTTAACCACTGTGCCACCAGGGCTCCAAGTTTAAGATAGAGAATGACAAATCAGCACACCTAAAAAGAAAGTGCAGTTCCCTATGGCTTGATGGGAGAAATAAAAAAAAAAGAAAATATAGGAAAAGGAAAGAGTATACTGACAGAAATAACCATCTTATCATTACTAGCTTTCTATTCCATATGAAAGAGCTTAGATTTCTATCCTGTAGGCATTACAAAATCATTTAAAAGTTTTAAGCTGAGCATGATTTAATTACATTTACATTTTTAAAAAGATTTTTCTTTCTGTAGTAAGGTAAAGGAAACAAGACTGCAAAGAGAAACAATGAAACAAAACTGCAAAGACAAAGACCAGTGTGAAGTTATTGCAGCAGTCCTAGAAAAGATGGCATTGTCCTAAATTAAAATAGTGACAGGAAGGATGATGTAGATGTGAAAAGTGAGGGAGAAGAAGAGATAAAGAATGATGCCTGAAAACAAATTACCAATGTCAAGAATGAAAGAGGAGACATCATTATAGATGCTATAGACATTTAAAGTAAATTAAGGCGAAATTATGAACAACTTTACATCAATAAACTCAACAGTGTAGATGAAATAATAAAATTACTTTAAAATGACAAGTTTCCAAAACTAACAATAAAAGAAACAGAAAACTGAGCAGCCATTATCTGTTAAAGAAATTAAATTTGTAATTTAAAACTTTCTCACATAGAAAATCCTAAGCTCACGTCACACGAATAGATATATGCACACCCGTGTTCACTGCAGCACTGTTCACAACAGCAAAAAGATGGAAACAACCTAGGTACCCATCAACTGACGAATGGATAAACAAATTATGGTATATACACACAATGGAATACTACGCAACAATAAAGAACAATGATGAAGCCGTGAAACATAACATGGAGGAATCTCGAGGACATTATGCTGAGTGAATTCAGTCAGTCACAGAAGGACACAGAAGGACAAATAAGATCACTATTATAAGAACTCAAGAAAAGGTTTAAACACAGAAGAAAACATTCTTTGATGGTTATGAGGGTGGGGAGGGAGGGTGAGGGTTATTCACTAACTAGACAGTAGACAAATTTGATCTTAGGTGAAGCGAAGGACAGCACACACTACATGGGAAGTCAGCACAACTGGGTTAAACCAAAGCTAAGAAGTTTCCTGAATACAATCAAACACTTTGAGGGACAGAGTAGCAGGGGTAGGGGTCTGGGGACCATGCTTTCAGAAGACATCTAGGTCAACTGGCATAACAAAGCGTATTAAGAAAATGTTCTGCATCCTACTTTGGTGAGTGGCATCTGGGGTCTTAAAAGCTTGCAAGCGGCCATCTAAGATGCATCAATTGGTCCCAAGCACCTGGAGTAAAGGAGAATTAAGAACACCAAAGACACAAGGCAAGTATTAGCCCAACAGACAGAAAGGGCCACATAAACCAGAGACTTCATTGGCCTGAGACCAGAAGAACTAGATGGTGCCCAGCTACCACCAATGACCGCCCTGACAGGGAACACAGCAGAGTCCCTGACGGAGCGGGACAAAGGTGGGGTGCAGAGCTCAAATTCTAGTAAGAAGACCAGACTTAATGGTCTGACTGAGACTGGAGGAACCCTGGTAAGCATGCCCCCCGGATTCTCTATCAGGTCAGAACTAAAACAATTTCCAAGGCCAACTCTTCAGACAGGGATTGGACTGGACTGTAGAACATAACAGGATACTCGTGAGAAGTGTGCCTCTTAGCTCAAGCAGATACAAGAGACTAAACTGGCAGCTTCTGTATGGGGGTGAGACTGGAAGGCAGAGAGGGTTAGGAGATGGTTGAATGAACATGGGGAATCAGGAGTGAAAAGGAGGAGTGTGCTGTCACAGTATGAGGAAAGCAATTAGGGTCACATAACAATGTATGTATAAGTTTTTGTATGGGAGACTAACTTGAAATGTAAACTTAATCTAAATTACAACAATAAGAAAAAAAACCCTAGGCTCAGATGGCTTCACTGGCAAATACTAACAACACTTAAGTGAGAAATAATACTAGTCTTACAGAAACCTATCAGAGAAGAGAAGAGGAAACACTTTTCAATTCATTTTGTGAAACCAGCATAACCCTGACATCAAACTGACAAGAACATTACAACAGAAAATCACAGACCAGTTCCTGGGTGGTGCAAACAGTCCAGTACTAGGCTACTAACTAAAAGGTTGATGGTTCGAACCCCTCAGAGGTACCTCAAAAGAAAGGCCTGGTGATCTGCTTCTGAAAGGTCACAGCCATGGAAACCCTGTCTAGCGCAATTCTACTCTGAAACACATGAAGTTACCATGAGTTGGAATTAACTCCATGGCAACTGGTTTGAACATATATGTAAAAATTCTGAACAAAATATCATCAAATAAAATCTAGCAATGTATGAAAAAATAATACATTTTGATCAAGTGGGGTTTAATCTGAGAAATGCAAGGATGACTTAACATTTGAAAATTAATGATAAATAAAGGGGGAAAAACCACATTATTTCAAAAAGTGAAAAAAAAATGGTAAAATTCAATACCTGTTTATGATTTTTAAAAACTGAAGGAGAAAATGGGAGCTTTCTCAATTGGATAAAGGCTTAAAAAACAAAAATTTACATCTAATATTAAACTTAAGATCAAGAACAAGGCAAAGATATCCACTTTCACCACTTCTATTCAACACTGTATTTGAGGGCCTAACCATTACAATAAGCAATAAAAAGAAGTAAAAGCTGTAAGTATAGGAAAGAAGTAAAAATGTCTATTTACAGATATGACTGTATACATAGAAAAATCCAAAGATATCCATATATCAACTGAGAGAACTAATAAATAAATTTAGCAAGATTGCAAGATACCAGGTTAATATACAAAAATCAACTGGTATTTCTATATAATATCAACAAATAACTAGGAATAAATCTAACGAAAGATGTGCAAGACCTGTAAATGGAAAACTACAAAAACACTGCTGAGAGGAATTAAAGAATGCTAAATAAGTGGAGACATATACAATTCATAAATTGGAAAACTCAGTATTGTTAAGAGATCAAGCCTCCCCAAAGTGATCTACAGACAATGCAAACCCGATCAAAACCCTGGCAGGCTTTTTTTGTAGAAACTGACAAGATGATTCTAAATTTGATATGGAAATGCAAAAGACCTAGCCAAGAAAAATGTTGCAGAAGGACAAAGTTTGAGAGTGTCTTAGGCTGGGTTCTCTACAGAAGCAAAACCAGTAAAGTGTATAAATATATAAAAGGATTTATATCAAGGGAACAGCTCACGCGATTGTAGAGGCTAGAATGTCCCAAGTCTGTGGATCAGGGTAGAGGCTTCTCCCAATTCACGCAGCTGCAGAAGCTGGCGAGCCCAAGATCGGCAGATCGGAGAGCAGGGCTCCCGCTCACAGGCTATGAAGGTCGACGAATTTCAAGATCGGCAAGCAAGACCGCAAGGTTTCTCCTGATTCACGTAGCTGAGGGGCTGATGAACCCAAAATCGGCAGGTCAGAGAGCAGGGCTCTGCTCACAGGTTGTGAAGATGATGAATCCCAAGTTTGGCAGATAGGTTGACGCCTCAAGTCCCAAGAACTGGAGCCAGATGAACAGGAGGCAGCCGTAGGATTCAGAGCAAGCAAAAAGCCAGAATGTCTGCTTATATTCAGATACAGGCCACCCCCAGGGAAACTCCCATTCCACTGACTGGCTGCTCACAGCATATTCCATCATGGGAGTGATCACATATAAACATTGAGAATCACGGCCCAGCCAAGTTGACACACAATCTTAACCATCACAGAGGGGTTACTAGACCAGATTTGATTACTTACCATAAAGCTACTAAGACAGTAATAGTTCAATAAGGCTAAAGAAATAGATAAATGAGATAGAATTCAAAGTACAGAAAAGACTCATTCATATATAGTCAATTCATTTTTTTTATTAGGGAGAGAAAAGCTTTAGTCTTTTACAAATGGCACTGAAATAACCAGATATCCAGATGGGAAAAAAATGAACCTTAACCTTTACCTCACATCATACACAAAAATTAATTTGAGATAGAGACCTAAATGTAAAAGTTAAAACTATAAAGCTTCTAGAATAACACGTAGGAAAATATATTAATGACTTTGGATTAGGCAAAGGTTTCTTACAGTATACAAAAGGCACTATACATCAAAGAAAAATCTGATATACTGTACTTCATCAAAATTTAAAACTTCTATTCATCCATCAAAAAGGCATTATTGAGAAAAATGAAACAGGCAAAGCACAGCCCAGGAGAAAATATTTGTAATACATATATCTGACAAAAGATTTGTATCCAGAGTATATAAAGAACTCCTACAAATCAGTAATAAAAATAGAAACAACCCAATAAAATACAATGGGCAAAATACTTGAACACTTCACAAAAGAAGATGTAAGAATAGCCGATATGCACATGAAATGGTAATCAACATCATTAGCCACCAGAGAATTACAAATTAAAAAGAAAACAAGATATCGTTATAAGCCAACTATAATTTAGAAAACTGATTTCATACCAAATGCTGGCAAGGAATGAAACAACTGCAACTTTCAAACACTGCTGGTGGGGCTGTAAAATTGTACAATTTTTAGAAAACTGTTTGGTAGTTTCTAATAAAGTTAAACATACACCTCTTGTATGAACCAGAAGCTCTATGCTTGTTGTTAGTTGCCATCAAGTAGATTCCGACTCACGGCAACCCCATGTGAGTAGAGCAGAACCGTTCCACAGGATTTTCAAGGCTGTGACCTTTCAGATGTAGATTGCCAGGCCTGTCTTCTGAGACACCTCTGGGTAGGTTTGACCAGCCAACCTTTCCGCTAGTAGTCAAGCGGCTAACCATCTGCACCACCCAGGGACTTCTAGCTCCACTCTTGAATATAATTTTTAAAAAATGAACGCATGTGACCAAAAAAGACTCATGTAACGATGTTTCTAGCAGTTATATTAATAACAGCCAAAAAAAACAGCCAAAAAGTGGAAACAACCCAAATGTCCATCAATAGGATAATGGACAAATTATGGTAGATTCTACAAGGAAATACCACTCAGCAATAAAAAAGAGTAAACTACTGACCAACACAATAATATGGATAAATTTCAAAATTTTTATGTTGAATAGAGAAGTCCAAAACCAAAAGAAATGTACTATAATTCCATTTATAAGAAGTTCAAGAACAGGAAAAGCTAATAAAATAATGTGGCAATCAGAAGAGTTTGGCTCAGCCAAGGGTAGGAATGAGGGTGTAAGAATGACTGGCAAATGGGAATGACAAAACTTTCTGCATAATAAAAATATTCTGTATGTTGATTTGAATGATGATAATGAGAGTGCATATATTTGTTAAAACTCACCCAACAGTGCACTTTTTTCTAAATTTTACTGTATTTAAATTATATTGCAAAAGAAAAAGAATGATGGTTGGTTTTATAGCATGGGGAACCAGAAAAATGGTGATGTCATTTACTGAGATGGGGAACACAAGATGAGCAGTTTGGGAAGAAAGTTCTACTTTTAGATTGAGGTGCCTGTGCAACATCCAAGAGATGTGCAGCATGAGTTGAATATAAGCATTCGAAGTTCAGGAGATACATCTTGGCTGGAGGTAAAAATGCGGCAATCATTAGCATACAGATGATTATTAGTGCCGCAGAAGTACATGAGATCACCCTGAAAGACTGTGAGAATGAGAGTGAGTGAACAGGGTCTCGAACAGAATAATGAGGAACACCAATATTTAAGGGATAGGAAAAAAAACCCTAAAATCTGTAAAAAAAAAATTGTGAGCTAGAATGTCCAGAGAAGTAGGACAGCTGAGGCTGTTGGCATTAGAATCAAAGAAATAGAATGTCTCAAGGAAGGAATGATCACTGTTATAAAATTAAGTAACCTAAGGCCTTGAGGAAGGAGCCTTGGTGGCACAGTGATTAAAGCACTTGGCTACTAACCAAAAGGTCAGCAGTTTGAACCCACCAGCTGCTCCACAGGAGAAAGATGCGGCAATCTTCTTTTGTAAAGGCTACCCATTGCCATAGAGTCTATTTCAACTCATCATTGTAACCCTATAGGACATTGCAGAACTGCCCCATAGGGTTTCCAAGGCTGTAAATCTTTATGGAAGCAGATTGCCATATCTTTCTCCAGAGGAGTGGCTGGTGGGTTTGAACTGCTGACCTTTTGGTTAGCAACTGAGCGCTTAACCACTGCACCACCAGGGCTCCTCTGTAAAGATTACAACCTTGGAAACCCTTTGGGGCGGTTCGACTCTGTCCTATAGGGTTCCTATAAGTCAGAATTGACTAGACAGCAATGGGTTTTTAAGGCCTACAGAGTATCTAAGATTTAGCAACAAGGACTTGATTAAAGTCGTTTCAAATGTGTCTACGTCTCTCCATGCCCATTGTTACCATCCTGCTCCAAGTTACTATTAACTTTCATCTACCCAATAGCCTCCTAACTGGTCTCTCTACTTCCACTCTTGCTCTTCTCAATTTAATTCTCTACTTAATACCAAAGGTACCCCTTAAAAGAGACTGGACCTACCTAAAATAAGAGATTTGAAGCATGAGAGGGCCTATGGAGTGGGCCACACGGTAAGGAACTGCAAGCAGCTTCTGTAAAACTGAGAACAACCCCCAGACGACAATCAGCAAGAGAACCGAGGCCTCAATCCTACAACCATAAGGAATTAAACTCTGCCAACAACCACATGAACTTGAATAAGGACCCTGAGCTCCAGGAAGAAACACAGCACAGTAGACATTATGATTTCAGCCATGTAAGACCCAGAGCAGATAACCCAAGTCAGCTGTGCCCAAATTTCTGACCTAAAGAAACCATGAGATAATAAATGGGTGTTGTTTTAGACCACTCGAATTTGTCTAAGTTATTATGCAGCAATAGAAAACTAATACTCTTTCAATCCCAATCTTAACTATTCTTCATTTGAGGCCAATTCAAACACCATCTCCTCATGATTTCATTCACTGAGCATACTATCACAGTAGTCAAGATCAACCTGCACTTTACAAACCTTTAGCTTAATCCCTCTGGTAACGGTCAACATATTTTTTAAATTTATTCATTCCGCCTTCACACTGAGCACTTTCAATGTTTAACGCTAAGTCTGTTGTTAAGACAAAAATCACTGGAGACAGTCCCAGCTCTCCATAAGTATACAATTTATTTACATATTTATGCAATGAACATTTATTGAATTCCTAAATGTAAGCCACACCTTGTGATACAGGTGATGGGAATACACAGATGAAGAATATACTTATCTTCCTAATGCTCAAAGTTCGTGAAGAGATGGGTATGTAAGCAATTATAATAGTGTGATATATGCTATGATAGAGGTATACATAAAAGAACAGGTGAGCATAAAGGAGAAGCATCTATTCTAGGGATGGGGCTGAGTGGAAGCAAAGGTATTCTGTTGTTGTTGGGAGCCGCTGAGTCCATTCAGACTCATAGTGACCCCATGTGACAGAGCAGAACTGCCCCATTGGGTTTTCTTGGCTGTAATCTTTATGGAAGCAGATCACCAGGTCTTTCTCCCACAGAGGTGCTGGGTGGGTTCAAACCACCAACCTTTCAGTTAATAGCAGAGTGCTTAACTGTTGCACCACCAGGGCTCCTAAAGGTATTCTAGGAGGAGGTAAAAGCAGAGTTGATATTAGAAGGAAGAGTAGGAATTAGCTAGGCAAAAAAGAAGATGTTCCTGACAAAAGGAAAAACAAATACAAAACACAGAGAAAAGGTAACACAATATTTTCAAGAACTGCAAGTAGCTCAGCAAGACTGTAGCGCAGGGTTGCAAGGCAGGGGGTGGCAAAAGATGAATCTAAAGAGGTAGGCAGAGGTACAATTACAAAGGCCTGGTATATCAGGCTAAGGAGGTTTATTCCAATGGCAATGGAGTAAATTTTAAACCAGGAGACCTAACCAAATGTTTTTTAAACTTTAGATTACCTGGGCTGCAGTGCTGAAAAGACCAGGGTACTTACTTTCAGGTATAAAAGAGATCCAGAAATTTGCTTTAAAAGAGGTAGAACTCAAGTAGAAGCCCAGCAGTAGTTAATATTTGGTAAAGTTACCACCTTATCTGAGTTGTGGTTCTCCTCAATAGCACTGGGAGCATGGCTCTATCTAGAACCCATACATAATGCTGTAATCATCTATTTACCAGCTTTCTCTGGCACCGGATTCCATACTCCTTGAAATCCTAGGCCTATATCTTATTAGTGTATGTGCTCCTGAGCTTCCCTGGACTACCTGGTACACACATACCAAAAAACAAACAAACAAACAAACAAATCTGTTGCTGTCGACTGATTTCAACTCATAGCGACCCTACTGGACAGAAAAGAACTGCCCCATAGGGTTTTCAAGGAGTAGCTGGTGGATTTGAAACTGCTGACCTTTTGGTTAGCAGCCGAACTCTTAACCACTGCGCTACCAGGGCTAGCGATCTACTTCCAAAAAAATCAGCCACTGAAAACCCTAGGGATATCAGTTCTACTCTGACACACAAGGGGTTGTCAGGAGTTGGAATTGACTCGAGGGTAACTGGTTTTACTGTGCTGTGAAGATCTAAGAGAAGGGTGAGGCAGTCCCCTTCATATTCCTGAAAATGGGAAGGTCAGTAATATTTATCGTCTATTATTGGAGGCCTCTCAGCGGGAGAAATATGTGGCAATCTGCTTCTGTAAAGATTAACCATTTCCCGTTGCTGTCAAGTCAATTTCAATTCATAGTGACTATATAGGACACAGTAGAACTGCCCCATAGAGTTTCCAAGGAGCAGCTGAGGGATTCGAACTGCCGACCTTTTGGTTAGTAGCCGAGCTCTTAACCACTGTGCTACAAGGGCTCCTCTGTAAAAGATTACAGCCTTGGAAATCCTACGGGGCACTTCTACTCTGCCCTTTGGGATCACTATGAGTTGGACTCAACCAGATGCAACGAGTTTGGTTAAACAGGTATCAACCTGGTCACTCTGAACACACTTCTGATGAACAAAATCCCTCTTACAGAGCGAATTTAAAAAACAACAATTTTGATATGTCTGCCTGGAACAAAGCAGAGAACATCATTTCTCATTCTAGACACTATATGTCATTAATATAGCCTAATTTTTCTGGCAGTCATATCCCACTGACTATTAACATCAACCTGACTACTGACTAAAAGTGCTACATCTTTTTTTTTTTTTTTTTTACTCAGGCTATTATGTCAGGCCTCCCTCTTCTCATACAATTGGTTTTGGGACTCAACTAAAAGGCTATATCTTTATCCCAATTAAATTTCATCTTGAAATTTAACATGGGCTGAATATACATTTTACCTTCCCAGTCCCCGGAGATCTTCTTAGATACTGATTCTATTATCCAAAGTCATCACTGTCTCTATAAGCTCATTTTACCACTGAATTAGTTTAGCAAGTTTTCTACATCTTTGTGCAAATGCTTAGATTGTAGTATCTTCAAGAAGAACCAAGTTTCCCTTGTTCACATATATCCCCAGCATACTGCGCAGTTTTCAACTTGTACCACTTAAAAAATATTTGCCAAGTGAGTAATTGAACAAATGAACATGTTGGACAAGACTAGATCAAAAACAGAGTCCTATGCCATGCTGCTAGAAATTTCCCTCTCAGTTAGTAACAAGTCATTAAGCAGTCCAGCTGCTGTGGACTTTAAATGCAAATCTACCTATCTTTATTATCATTACTATATACTTTACAATCATTTAACATCATTACTATTATCTAGTTTATAATTCTTTATCTTGCTCCCAAAGCCATCATGACAAACCTTGTCAAATACTTTATTGGAGTTACTGTCTAGCTCAACAAATCTAATTACCCTTTCAAAACGGATTCATTAGTCTAATATAACTTGTTCTTGGGAAAGGGGATGGGATTTAAGCTTCAACTTGAAGGAAGAGTAGATAGAACCCTGACAGCTGTATGTAAGGAAATAGACATTTAGGACATTGGGAATAGCTTTTCAAAGTCATAAAAGCAGCAGAGTGCAGTGCATGTTCAGAACAGGAAGTAGGTGGTGTGCTAAACCAAAGGGTGCATGGGAGCAATATTATGAGAGGCAGGCTCATGACAAGGTTGATCAGAGCCAAACTGCTGTGGACTTTAAATGCCTTTGAAACCTTCTGCATCTCCACAGCACCTACAGCAGTCTTGGACACGTGGGAATCACTCAAAAACTTGACGGTGCATTTATTAAATATGATAGCTTCCCCAAAAGGCCAGAAGTCTACCCTAAAGCCTGCTTCCACATTCCTCTGTCTAGACCATGCATATGGCTGAGAAGAACACATAGCCTTAGGTTAACAGCACCAAATAAAACAAAACACTACTGCCACTTATGAAATTTACACAGTCTCATGGAAAAGAAACCGGCAGCATCGTGGGTGGGAAAGTTCTGTTGAGGAGATGGTAGGTAGTGTGAAAGCATGTGATAATGAGTGCGTCAGGTCTAACCAAGACATGCCCTCAAAAACTGACAAACAAGACTGATAAACCAACAGTTACAGAATAATCAACTCTTCACATTTCCAACTTACATCTCAAATAACTCATTTTAGGCAAAGAGAACCACATTTGGCAGAAAAGCAGGCTAAAATCATTCCCAGATTTTTTCATAATACCATCCATGTGCATTTTAGCAAGTTTAATTTAAAATTTATTCATTGCACAATAAACACACTTTAGGAACTACATAGGAGAGTATTGTAGCATTAGAAACTAGAAAGGGGACAAATTACAAATATCGACAAGATTTTAAAAATTAAAAGGAACAGTACAATTTTATGTCAAAACATTTGAAAACCTAGTAAATGATTATCTAGCAAACTATAAATTACCAAATTATCTCAAGAAGAGGTTGAAAATCTGAATAGATCAATAACCACAAGAATGCTGAAAACACAATCAAAAGGTTAATACCGTGGAGAGGTGCGGGGAGTGACTCTGATGACTGTATGGGTGAGACCTCCCAAACAGTTAAGGACTAGATGATCTCTAAATTATATAAAATGTTTCAAATCATAGAAAAATAGTTTCTCAATTCGTTTTAGGCTAGTGTAACCCTTATCGGTTTTGATTAGGAATAGCACACAAAAAAATAAAACTGTAAGCCAGTCTCACTTATAAAAATCCTAAAAATCCTAAATAAAATATCAGCAAATCTAATCCAGGGCTATATTAAAAAAAAAAAAAAAACTTTATAAGCAAGCAAAATTTATCCCAGGACTATAAATTTAACATTATTAACCAGTTGCCACTAAGCCAATTCCAACTCATGGCAACCTCATATGTTACATCTGTATAATTTACTACATTAACAGAACAAAGGAGAAAAACTAAAAGATCATCTCACAGCATAAATTACCAAATTAACACTTCTCAGTCTGAATTTCACTCTATCCTGTACTTTAATTTCAAGATGATCTTTCTATTTCAGCAGAATCTTCTCACTATACTTATCTCCTCTATCCTTAGTTTATGCTCTTATCCCTCTCTATATGCTACTCAAGACCTTCCTCCTAATCCCACAGCTTTCTTCTTTCCTTCCCTGAAGAATTCACAGAAGTCACACTGCCTTCTCCCTTCTCTACATCTGCTTTCATGCTCACAAAACTAAGGATATTAAGTGCCTTGTACATTATTTTATTCAACAGCATATGTACCACAAAATTTAGAAGCTGATTATATTTTATCTTGCCAGCAATTTTTCCACATACTAAATCTTCAGTATTCAATTACATAAAGTGGGATTCCTGTCTTCTCATCTATCTCTTCCTCCCCTTGTGTCTAGCAAAAGGTACATTTGGCAAGTGTTCAATATATACTTGATAATTTGTAAATCAACTTAAATATTGTAATTTAAATAGTATTTTTCCAACTAATCAGGTTTCATAAGAGCAGCATTTGAAAACGAAATTACTCAATTTGGTTAAATCTTAACAGAAAGCAGTGGTGTTGAGCTAGTGAGGAAAAGACATGGATTTGTAAACCTCAGAGCGAGATTCTCCCTACCCGCAGTCGCTGTTGTGTGGAGACCTCCGAGGAGAAGCCACCATCACCATGTCTGACCAAGAGGCAAAAGCTTCCACCAAGAACTTGGGGGACAAGAAAGAAGGAGAATACATTCAACTCAGAGTCATTGGACAGGACAGCAGTGAGATTCACTTCAAGGTGAAAATGAAAACATTTCTCAAGCAATTCAAAAAATCATACTATCAAATACACAGAATTCCAATTAATTCATTCAGGTTTCTCTTTGAAGGTCAGAGAATTGTTAAGAATCACACTCCAAAAGACCTGGGAATGAAGGAAATGATGTGACTGAAATTTGTCAGAAATAAACAGGGAGGGTTATTCAATAATTTAGATATTCTTTTGATTATTTTTCTTCTCACTTAATCCTTTTTTTATTTTTAAAAAGCATTCTTTTACAGTGTGGTATTTAAAACTGAATTGCAACTGGTACTCCATCTCTTTAAGATACTTTGTATTTTAAATTCTAGTGCTCATTATTCATGAGTCATTTGTTTTCGTTGTGTTGATCTTTTATGATAAGCCTCATTTTCCTTTATATAATCATTTCCTTTTTAAAACTTACATAGGTGCAGAGACAGACCACTTTTCCCAGGAGTCTACATTTTCAGGCTTGTGATCATTAGATAGATAAATGTACAGGTTCACAATGACTTTCTACTTGGCCCTGAAGTTCTGGCATGTGACTTATCCTGGACTATGGTTTTCAATAGAAGATGGAAGTTTTTCAGAGAAAGAAAACGTGGAAAACTGTTATTTTCTTGATTTGAATCTGACAGTCTGGAACGAAAGAAACAATATCAGGTCGGAGGGAGAGATGGCAGATATGGTAATGATGTTGTGTTAGTTGCCCTCAAGTGGATTCCAACTCATGGAGACAATGATTAACTCTAAAGGAGTCTTTACTAAAGACAGAAAACATTTTAAGATTTTAAAAAATCTTAACAGACGATTACAGAAAGTCTCTTAATAAAGATATGGAAAAATGTATACAACAACAAAAACAAAACTGAACAAAAAGAGCTGGTTTCAGCCATGGTCTTGGATATACACAGACTTTGGGTAGTTTACAAAAGAAAAGTTGGAAAGGCATTTTCATTGTGTTTCCTCCAGAATGTAAATCAATGCACTCCATTAAGAAAATCTTGCTACTAAAAAAGGTCAGCTTTACAAAACAATGTGCTTGATGACATAGCTGAAAACAATTTAGCATTTTGTTGCAGACTGGTAACAAATAGTTCATAGGCTGATAGCCATCCCAAGGGTTGCCATTAACCCATATAAAAACCAGTAATTCATTACCAGGTTGAACATCAGAATTACCTGAGCAGCTTTTTTAAAATACAGTTAATATCATTAGCAATGGGCAAATCAAACTTGTAGGCAGAATTCTGGGAAGATGGAGGTGTGAGCAGGTCTAATCTCAACCCTCCTCACACAAACACCAAGAAAAGCAACCAGAAGTCTGTACTCAGCCCTGTGAGAACTCTGAAATCACAGGCAAAGGATTGAAGCAAGAAGCTGCAAAGTGAATCAAGAGAAAGACAAATGTCATACTGTATAAAAAGTGCTTCTTCCACTGTCCATACCTCTCCCTGTCATGGTGTGGCAGACTGATGATTGCATCAGAGCCACACCCACACTGCATCAGAGACACACCCACACTCCTAGGCTACACACGGCTCTCCTAGGCACTGGGAAGGGCCCTGATCTCTGGTTCTGAAATAAATAGGATAAGGCTTGCTAGCAGACTGTTCAGGGTGTATTTCTGGCAGGTATGGAGGTGATCTGCAAAACTGAAACCTCAGTCTGGCCAGAACTGAAGCCCTCACAGAGCAAGGGAGAGAGTGGTAACAAAAGACTGAAGGCTGCATCCCTCTGAGGATAGATTAATTACTGTAGGCTTTATGATCTTTCTGGGAGCCACTGATGGAGTTGCCAAGACACCATATATTCAGGGGAAGTGAGAAAGTTAATACTTTGTAAAATTCTAAAGTCCTGGTTTCAACAAAAAAAATCACAAGGCACACAAAGAAACTGGAAATGATGGCCCATTCAAGAGAACAAGATGAGCAATCGTGTTTATGGAATCCTGAATAATGAACAGACTAGAAGAATATAATACAACAATATTAAACAAGTTCAAAGAACTAAAGGAAAACACATACAAAGAACTAAAGAAAATCAGGAAAATGATGAAGAAAATGAGAATATAAATAAAGATATAAAACCAAAACAGTTGCCATCAAGTCAGTTCTAATTCATGGCAATTCATGTGTGCAGGGTAGAACTATGCTCCGGTTTTCAAGGCTGTGGTCTATCAGAAGCAGATCACCAGACCTTTCTTCTGAGATGCCTCTGGGTGGGTTTGAACCGCAACCTCTCAGTTAGTAGTTAAGTGCTTAACCATTTGAGCCACCCAAGGACTCCTATAAATAAATATATGTTGTGTTGTTGTTGCTGTTAGGTGCCGCTGAGTCAGTTCCAGCTCATAGTGACCCTACATACAACTGAACAAACCTCTGCCTGGTCCTGTGCCATCCTCACAATCGTTGATAAGTTTTAGCCCATTCTTGTAGCCACTGTGTCAATCCGTCTCCTTGAGGGTCTTCCTCTTTTTCACTGACCCTCTACTTTACCAAGCATGATGTCCTTCTCCAGGGACTGGTCCCTCCTGATAACATGTCCAAAGCATGTAAGAAAAAGTCTCGTCATCCTCCCTTCTAAAGAGTATTCTGGTTGTACTTCTTCCAAGACAAATTTGTTTGATCTTCTGGCAGTCTGTGGTATATTCAATATTCTTTGCCAACACCACAATTTAAACGCATCAGTTCTTCTCTGGTCTTCCTCAATTATTATCCAGCTTTTGCATGCATATGAGGCGATAGAAAGTAAAGACACAGACACTATAAAAAGAAACTAAACAGAAATACTGGAATTAAAAGACACTGATATAAAAATGAAATAAAATAAAACTGAAATAAAAAACTCATTGGGAGGATTCAACAACAGATTTGAGCTGGCAGAAGAAAGAGTCGGTGATCCAGAGGATAAAACAATTCAAATTATAGAGGCTCAGGAGTAACAAAAGAGAAGGCTCAAAACTGTTGAGTACAGCCTAATGGAATTGTGGGACACCATCAAGCAAACTAACATATGCATCATGAGAATCCCAGAAGATGAGAAAGAAAAAGGAACAGAAAGAATATTTGAAGAAATAATAGCAGAAAACTTTCCAAATCTAATGAAGGACATGGTATTACAGACTTAAGAAGCTAAACGAACTCAAAAGAGGATAAACGCAAAGAGATCCACACTGAGACACATTATAATCAAACTCTCAGAAACTAAAGATGAAGAGAATCCAGAAAGCAGTAAGAGAGAAGTAAACAGTCACATACAAAGAATCCCCAATAAGATTAAGTGCAGATTTCTCCTCAGAAATCTCAGCAGCCAGAAGGCAATGGGATGATATATTTAAAGTGCTGAAATAAAAGAACTCCCAACCAAGAGTATGTTATCTGGCAAAACTGACTTCAAGAATGAAAGTGAGGTGCAATCCTAAGACAGCGCCCTAGCCAGATGCACCATGCCATTCCTCTTACAGCAAAGACCCAAGAAACAAAGTGAAACCAATACAGATGACAGTCCTGGAATACTGAGCAACAACTGAAAAGATACAGAATCAGAACAAACGTCAATTGGAAGAAGAAACTGAACAAGAAGAGAGAAACAAGGAGGACGTGCCCTGCCACCCAGCCCAGTACAGCGTGGACATCTTGAGACACCGCCAGCAGTGATCCTGGCTGAGCAGCACAGGAAGGCACCATCACAGAATGTCCAAGAGGAGACAGAAAAACTGTGTAGATGCACCCAGAGTGAAGCCAGGTACTGATTATTGGCTATGCCCAGCAGAAAGTGCACAGGCATGCACAGGCACTCTTGCCTGGCAACCACAGGAGTGCACTCCCCCATCCCCACTCTCTTGGAGATTGGAGGCATGAACCCTCTCCAATCCTTACCACCTCGGCCACCGGTAATCTTAGTAGGAGCCCCTTCATTTTTTTTCCTTTTCCCCCTACCCCCACCCAGTCTCATCCACTGCTCGCCCCCCCACCCAGGCCTACCAAGTAAAGGGTGGAGAGAGAGAGCATGCTTCGGCAGCCCATCCCACCTCTCCCATGCAGGAGAGAGCACCTGCACACTCCCTGGCTGTTCCCCCTGACCCTCACCTTCCAGAGAGAGCACCTGTGCCCTCTCTGGTCGCCTGCCTCGCCACTACCCAACAGGAGAGAGTGCCTGCACACTCCCCGGCCACCCGCCCTGACCATCTACCTCCTGAGAGAGCGCCCTTGAAAGGATTAACTGACAAACCAAACTGATGAAAGAAAAGCAGGAGAGGAAGCAAATAACCATATAACCACATGAGAAATTAGATGGGTGACATTACAACAAAACCAACTCAAATAAAAAGGATCATAACAGAATACTGTGAAAAACTGTACTCCAACAGATTTGAGAACCTGGAGGAAATGGAAAACTTTCTAGAAACATAATACCTACCTAAACTAACACAAACTAAGGTAGAAAAACTGAACAGACCCGTAAGAAAAGAAGGGACTGAAAAGGTAATTTTAAAAAATTCCAAAAAAAAGCCCTGATCCAGATGGCTTCACTGGAGAATTCTACCAAACATCCAGAGAAGAGCTCACACCAACATTACTCAAACTATTTCAGAGCACAGAAAAGGAAGGCATACTCCTGAATTCATTCTATGAAGCCAGCATAACCCTAATACCAAAGCCAGGCAAAGACACCACAAAAGAAGAAAATTACAGACCAACCTCATAAATATAGATGCAAAAATTCTCAACAAATTACAGCCAGTAGCATTCAACAGCATATCAAAAAAATAATACATCATGACCAAGTTGGATTCACACCAGGTATGCAAGGATGGTTAAACATTGGAAAATCAATCCACATAATCCACCACATAAATAAAACAAAATAAAAGAATCACATGATCATCTCAATTGATGCAAAAAATGCATCTGATAAGGTCCAACACCCATTCCCCAAAGGAAAAAAAAAAAACTACTCTGAACAAAACAGGAATAGAAGGGAAATTCCTCAACATAATAAATGGCGTTTATACAAAACCAACAGTCAACATTATCCTCAACATAATAAATGGCGTTTATACAAAACCAACAGTCAACATTATCCTCAACAGAGAGAGACTGAAAGCATTCCCCTTGAGAACGAGAACCAGAAAGGTATGCCCTTTATCACCACTCTTATTTAACATTGTACTGGAAGTCCTAGCTAGAGGAAATGGCAAGAAAAGGAAATAAAGGGCATACAGATTGGTAAGGAGGAAGTAAAACTATCCCTGTTCACAGACAATATGATCCTATACATAGACAATCCCAAAGATTCCACAAGAAAGTTACTGGAACTAATAGATGGATCCAACAAAGCAGCAGGATACAAGATAAACATACAAAAATCAGTGGGATTCCTCTACAACAAAAAGAATTTCAAAAAGGAAATAAAAAAAAAAATACCATTTACAGTAACCCCCCAAAAGATAAAGTACCTAAGAATAAATTTAATAAGCAAGGCAAAAGACCTATATAAAGAAAACTAAAAACACCACTGCAAGACACCAAAAGAGACCTATATAAATGGAAAAACATACCATGGTCATGAATAGGAAGACTCAACATTGTGAAAATATCAATACTACCCAAAGCAATCTACAGATATAATGCAATCCGGATCCAAATGCCAACAGCATTTTTTAATGAGATGGAGAAACTAATCACCAACTTTACATGGAAAGGAAAGACGCCCGGGATAAGTAAAGCATTACTGAGTAAGAACAAAGTAGGAGGCCTCATACTACCTGATCTCAGAACCTACTACACAGCTACGGTAGTCAAAACACCTAATACTGGTACAACAACAGACACATAGACCGATGGAAAAGAATTGAGAGTCCAGACATAAATCCATCCACCTGAGGACAGCTGATATTCAACAAAGGGCCAAAGTCCATTAAATGGGAAGTTACAGCTTCCTCAACAAATGGTACAAGCCAAGCTCGACATTTATCTACAGAAAAATGAAACTGGACTCATGTTTCACACCATACACAAAAACTAACTCAAAATGGAACAAAGACCTAAAAATAAAACCTAAACCTATAAAGATCACAGAGGATAAAATAGGGACAACACTAGGGGCCCTAATACATAGCATAAAGAGAATACCAAATATAACCAAAAACGCATACACAACAGATGAACTAGATAAGATAAATGGGACCTCCTAAAAATTAAACACTTGCAACCAACAAAAGACTCCTCCAAAAGACTAAAAAGAGAAGTTACAGATTAGGAAAAATATTTTGGCTACGACATATCCAACAGGGGTCTAATCTCTAAAATTTATAGAAAACTTCAACCCCTCAACAATAAAAAGACAATCCAATTAAAAAATGGGCAAAGAGAACGGACACGGAGAACCCACTGTGTAAAGAGAAAGGGGGAGAGTGCTGACATACTGTGGGGATTGCAACCAGTGTCACAAAACAATCTGTGTATAAATTTTTAATGATAAACTAATTTGCACTGTAAACTTTCACCTAAAACACAATAAAATTTAAGAAAAAATGGGCAAAGGATATGAAGAAATTCTTCACCAAAGAAGACATTCAGGCAGTGTCTTAGTCATCTAGTGCTGCTATAACAGAAACACAAGTGGATGGTTTTAACGAAGAAAAATTTATTTCCTCACAGTTAAAGTAGGCTAAAAGTCCAAATTCAGGGCGTCAGCTCCAGGGGAAGGCTTTTTTCTCTGTTGGCCTTCTTCTCTTCAGTGTTCCCCTGGACTAGGAGCTTCTCTGCACAGCGACCCCAGTCCAAAGGACGCGCTCTGCTCCCATCACTGCTTTCTTGATGATATGAGGTCCCCAACTTTCTGCTTGCTTCCCTTTCATCTCTTCAGAGATAAAAGGTGGTGCAGGCCACACCCCAGGGAAACTCCCTTTACATTGGATCAGGGATGTGACCTGGGTAAAGGTGGTGTTACAATCCCACCCTAATCCTCTTTAACATAAAATTACAATCACAAAATGGAGGCCAACCACACAATTCTGGGAATCATGGCCCAGCCAAATAGGTACACACATTTTTTGGGGGATGTAATTCAAACCATGACAGGCAGCTAACAAACATATGAACAAATATTCACAATCATTAGCAATTAGAGAAATGTAAATCAAAACTACAATGACAGAGGTGGGGCCAAGATGCCAGACTAGTCAGATGCTTCTGGTAGACCCTCTTACAACAAAGACCAGATAAAACAACTGAATCGATTATATATGGCAATCTGGGAGTCCTGAACATCAAAGGCAGACTTGAGGAACCGGAGTGAGTGGCAAGGGGGAGGGAGAGACGATTTGGAAGCAGCGAAGACTTGCCAGACCTGACCCGGTGAGAGCCTGAGCCCTTCAGGCCTGGTCAGCTCGCAGGTGAGCGGTGAGGCAGGCAAGCAGCTGTGCTCGGGAGGCACATTTTCCACACCAGGAGAGACCCAGCACTAGAGTCTACACGGCCACCCAGAACAAGTGAGAAGCAGCCCTGTATCTGCAAAAGATAAGTACTTGCATATGGCCTACTGCGCAGATCAAAAACACCCCCCTTAGGAAAAACCTCTCTCCTGTTTACCTCCCTGCTCCCTGCTCTGCACTGGGTCCCAGACCGGCTTCAGCAATTGCCGAGTCCCCTGGGCCAGAAGTAGGATCCGTCACACACGTCTGGAGCCATTCTCCCTGCCTTGGAGAGTGAACAAATTACCAAACAGGAAAAAATAAACTGCCGGCTCCCCTAAACCAGGAACCCAGGATAGGCACGGCTCCTTTGCCGAGGCATAGGCATAAGGGATCCATGGACTTTGAGTGCCTTTCCCCCTGCATAGACTTGTATGGGCCCATCTCAACAGCGTAGGCCCTCATTACCAAAGTACAACAGGATACATACCGAACTCTAACTTCAACTGTTTCAGCTGTAAAGTGGCAGGTTCTTGACACTGACACTGTCCTGCCCATTAAGCAGGGTCTTCACCTACCCACATCAGGGGCCTGAGGACTGGTGGCTCCACCCACACCACCTAGCTACCTGCAAGAGAGGCCCATGAATAAGAGGTGCCCCCCAGTCCTTACAGCCAACAGCATTAGGTGCTCATAGTCCAGCTGCAAAACCCACCCACCTACGTGCTCTAGGGAACAGGGCCATGCCTTCCTCCTGGACACTCGGGGGCAGCTGTCAGCCCCCTGCCTTGCTCAGAGTGTGTCCCCCTGCTGCAGCCAGGTGCCTGTGCCTACACCAATCACCCATGCCTGTCTAGGGCTGTAAGTGAGAGCCTACACCACACACTTGGTGGCTATCTGTTTGGGCACCTGAGCTGAATCCACACAAAAGGAGCGGGCAGACTCCTGAACTCACATACCCAGTAACAGATCTAACCATCTGGTGACAGGACATCAGAGCTTCAAAGGTGCCAACAATCAAACTAGCTCATATGAGCAGCCTATTTGGGCATATCAAAACAAAACAAGAAGCTAGGACACACTAAGCAAACATAAAATAAATAAATATAATCACTTATTGATGGCTTGGAAACAACAGTCAATATAAAATCACATAAAGATGCAATCCATGATGGCTTCAGCAAGCTCCCAAAATAAAGAATCTAGAAATTTTCCAGAGGAGGAAAATTTCTTGGAATTACTGGAGGCAGAATACAGAAGATCAATATACAGAACTCTTCAAGAAATTAGCAAGGCAATTAAGCAAAACGCAGAACACGCAATATAGGAAATTAAAAAGATTAGAGAAGAGCATGATGACAAATTTAACAGGCTTCAAGAATCCATAGAGAGACAGCAATCAGAAATCCAGAAGATTAACAAGAAAATTTCAGAATTAGACAACTAAGTAGAAAGTCACAGGAGCAGAATTGATGCAATGGAAGTCAGAATTAGTGAGATTGAAGATAAAGCAGTTGACACCAACTTATCTGAGGAAAAATCGGATAAAAGGATTAAAAAAAAACATGAAGAAACCCTAAGAATTATGTGGGACTCTATTAAGAGGAATAACCTACAAGTGACTGGAGTACTGGAACGGGGGATAGGAGGTGGATAACAGAGAATTGTTGAAGATCTGTTGGCAGAAAATTTCACTGATATCGTTAAAGATGACAAGATATCTATCCAAGATGCTCATCGAACCCCACATAAGGTAGATTCCCAAAAGAAAGTCACCAAGACATATTATAATCAAACTTGCCAAAACCAAAGAGAAAGACAGAATTTCAAGAGTGGCTAGGGATAAATGAAAACTAAAATGAGATACCATTTCACCCTGACATTACTGGCACTAATTAAAATAAAGAAAAGAAAAGAAACAGAACATAACAAATGCTGGCAAGGTTGTGGTGAGACTGGAACTCTTAAAACTGCTGGTGGGAATGTAAAATGATATAATCACTATGGAAAATGGTATGGCGCTTTCTCAAGAAGCCAGAAATAGAAATACCATATGATCCAGCAATCTCACTTCTAGGTATATAGCCTAAAGAAACAAGAGCTGTGACACAAATAGACATACGCACACACATATTCACTGCAGCATTACCCACAATAGCAAACAGATGGCAACAACCTAAGTGCCCATTAACAGATGAACGGATTAACAAACTGTGGTACACACACATGATGGAATACTATGCAACGATAAAGAATAATGATGAATCCATGAAACATCTCACAACATGGGTAAATTTGGAGGAATTATGCTGAGTGAAACAAGTCAACCGTAAATGGAAGATATTGTATGAGACCACTATTATAAAGTAACAACAAAAGGTTTACACACAGAAAAAAAAGAAAAAAAACATTCTTTGATGGTTAGCAGGGATAGCAGGGAAGGGAGGGAAAATTAGCAAATACATAGAAGACGTGTTAATATTGGTGAAAGGGAAAGGCTATACACAATATGGGAGAAGTCAGCACAACATGACCAAGGCAAAAAAGGACACAGAGAGGAATGCAAGAATAAAGGGCAACTAAGGTAATTACTATCCCCTATGTGTCTGTCTTACTGTGGGGGCTTGCATGTTGCTGTGATGCTGGAAGCTGTGCCACCAGTATTCAAGTACCAGCAGGGTCACCCATGGTGGACAGGTTTCAGCTGAGCTTCCAGACTAAGACTAGGAAGAAGGACCCGGCGGTCTACTTCTGAAAAGAATTAGCCAGTGAAAACCTTATGAATAGCAGCGGAACACTCTCTGATATAGTGCCGGAAGATAAGCTCCTCAGGTTGAAAGGCACTCAAAATACAACTAGGGAAGAGCTGCCTCCTCAAAGTAGAGTTGACCTTAATGACGTGGATATAGTCAAGCTTTCGAGACCTTCATTTGCTGATGTGGCATGACTCAAAATGAGAAGAAACCGCTGCAAACATCCATTAATAATCGGAACGTGGGATGTACGAAGTATGAATCTAGGAAAATTGGAAATCGTCCAAAATGAAATGGAATGCATAAACAACGATATCCCAGGCATCAGTGAGCTAATTATCAACTCAGATGTTTCAACAAACAAATGCAGTGCTGGAAGTGCTCACTCATCTATGTCAAGAAATTTGGAAGACAGCTACCTGGCCAACTGCCTGGAAGAGATCCATACTTATGCCTAATCCCAAGAAAGGTGATCCAACCAAATGCGGAAATTATTGAACAATATCATTAATATCATACGCAAGTAAAATCTTGCTGAAGATCATTCAAAAGTGGCTGCAGCAGTATATCAACAGGGAACTGCCGGAAACTCAAGCTGGATTTGGAAAAGGACGTGGAACCAGGGATATCATAGCTGGATCCTGACTAAAAGCAAAG
>NW_004444024.1:5591736-5593855 GCF_000243295.1 Trichechus manatus latirostris | reverse complement strand
AGGAAAGGTGTGTGTCAGGGTTGTATCCTTTCACCATACCTATTCAATCTGTATGCTGAGCAAATAATCCGAGAAGCTAGACTATACGAAAAAGAAGGGGCAAGAGGATTGGGAGAAGACTCATTAACAACCTGAGTTATACAGATGACATGGCCTTGCTTCCTGAAAGTGAAGAGGACTTGAAGCCCTTACTGATGAAGATCAAAGATCACAGCCTTCATCATGAATTACACCTCAACATAAAACAAAAATCCTCACATCTGGACCCAACAAGCAACATCATGATCAACATAAACAGACGGAAGTTGTCAAGGATTTCATTTTACTTGGATCCACAATCAACACTCATGCAAGCAGCAGTCAAGAAATCAAAAGATGCATTGCACTGGGCAAATCTGCGGAAAATAACTCTTTAAAGTGTTGAAAAGCAAAGATGTCACCTTGTAGACTAAGGTGCACCTGACCGAAGCCACAGTGTTTTCAATTGCCTCCTATGCATGCGAAAGCTGGACAATGAATAAGGAAGACCAAAGAACTGACACCTTCAAATTGTGGTGTTGGTGAAGAATACTGAATATACCATGGACTGCCAAAAGAATGAACAAATCTGTCTTGGAAGTACAACCAGAATGCTCCACGGAAGCAAGGATTGTAAGACTACGTCTCACATACTTTGGACATGTTATCAGGAGGGACCAGTCCTGGGGAAGGACTTCATGCTTGATAAAGTAGAGGGTCAGTGAAGAGGAGGAAGACCCTCAACGAGATGGATTGACACAGTGACTGCAACAATGGACTCAAGCATGACAGCAATTGTGAGGATGACACAGGACCAGGCATTGTTTTGTTCTGTTGTACACAGGGTTGCTTTGAGTCGGAAATTTTGACTCAAAATTACTATAGCAGAGACAAGTCTGCAACAATAGCGTTAACAAACAATAATTTACGAATGGATACATAGGTAAATATGCCAGGAGGTATGGGAGGGCATAAGGGAACAAACCCACTGGCAGATACAGGTTTGGTGGTGGATATTTCTACATATATAACTGCAGATGCTTCTCATATATTAATATAGACAATAGAGCACACAAGGAGCACAGTCATGGAAATCTCTTAGACATAATCAGGCTTGAAGGCAAAGAATCATTGACTCAAGTGACATCTATGTCAATTGGCACAACATAGTTCATAAAGACAGTGTTCTGCATCCTACTTTGATGAGCAGTGTCTGAGGTCTTAAAGCTTGTGAGCGGCCATCTAAGATAAAACTATTGGTCTCTTCCCATCAGGAGCAAAGGAGAGTGAAGAAAAGCAAAGACTGAAGGGAGCAACTAGTCCAAAGGACTAATGGACCACATGAACCACAACCTACATGACCCCAAGACCAGAAGAAATAGACGGTACCCAGCTACCACTACTGAGTGCTCTGACTGAGATTACAACAGATGGTGCCGGACAGAGTGGAAGAAAAATGTAGAACAAAAAATCAAATTCACAAAAAAGAACAGACTTGCTGGTCTGACAGAGACTGGAGGAACTCCTGAGACTACTGCCCTAAGACACCCTTCTGACCTGGAACTGAAGTCATTCCTGGAAACCACCTTCCAGACAAACAATAAACAAGCCCACAAAATAAACAATAACACCCACCAGGAATATGCTCTTTAGAGCAATCAATTATACAAAATCAAAATGGCAATATTTGCCCAAAGGCAAAGATGAGAAGGCACGAAGGGATATAAAATCAGGCCAAAAGGAAATGGGGAACCCAGGGTGGAGATGGGGAGAGTGCCGACACATTGTGGGGAATGAAACCAAGCCCATGATATACTTTATGTACAAACTATCGAAGGGGAAACTAACTCGCTCTGTAAACTTTCAGCTAATGCATTAAAAAAAAAAATCGACCACAAACTCCACCAGACTGAGCCCAAAAAAATGAAACAGGACCCACACCTCACACTGTATACAAAAAATACTTCAAAACGGATCAAAGACCTGAATATAAAGCCTAAAACTATAAAGTTCATAGAAGAAAAACTAGGACCAACACTTCAGGCCTTAATACATGGCATTAACAGGATACAACCCATAACCATCAACGCACAAACCCCAA
>NW_004444024.1:5553532-5588635 GCF_000243295.1 Trichechus manatus latirostris | reverse complement strand
GGAAAGTATTGTGCCCACAGATGAGCAAACAACAAAGAACACACAGTCCGCCTGCTCAGACATAGTCAAATTTTTTTTAAAAAAAGGGACGAAACAAAAAATCAACACAAAAGTTGGCAGTGTTGGAGGATTTGAGGAACAAAGAAGGTATTCCCAACCAAACCCACTGCTATCAAGTCGATTTCGACTCATAGTGACCCTATAGGACAGAGTAGAACTGCCCCATGGGGTTTCCAAGGCTATAAATCTTTACAGAAGCAGATTGCCACATCTTTCTCTCATGGAGCAGCTGATAGGTTCAAACTGCCAACCTTTCAGTTAGCAGCCAAACACTTTAACCACTGTGGCAGCAAGTCTCCTTAAGGAAAATGTAACATACACCAAATACAAATAAAAAATGACAGAAGTCCTTCCTTATCAGTCAGTGATTACTATGAATGTAAATGGATTAAACACTCCAATCAAAAGGCAGACAGCGACAGAATGAATTTAAAAAAAATATGACCCAACTATATGCTGCCTACAAAAGACTTCAAATAGGCTGAAAGTAAAAAGATAGAAAAAATATTCCACGCAAATAGTAAACAAAAGAGAGCTGGGGTGGCACTTTTAACATCAGACAAAACAGACTTTAAGTCAAAATATATGATAAAAAGAAGGACATTATATAATGATAAAAGGATCAACTCACCACAAATATATAACAATTATAAACATATATGCACCTAACATCAGAGCCCCAAAATATATAAAGCAAAATTAGTTGCCCTCAAGTCATTTCTGACTCATAGCGACCCCGTGTGTGCCAGAGTAGAAATGCGCTCCATAGTGTTTTCAATGACTGGTTGTTCAGAAGTAGTTCACCAGGCCTTTCTTCTGAGGCACCTCTGGGCAGACTTGAACCTCCAACCTTTGCAGTTAGTAGCTGAGCACATTACATGGACTCCATATGAAGCAAACACTGACAGAAGTGAGGGGACATACCAATAGTTCTATGATAACAGTTGAAGACTTAAAACACCACTTTCAATAATGGACATAACATCTGGAAAGACTATCAATAAGGAAACAGAGGACCCGAAGGACACTATAAACCAACTCATCCTAACAGACATATACAGAACACTCCATCCAACAACAGCAAATTATACATTCTTCTCCAGTGCACATGGATCATTCTCTAGGATAGACCACATGTTAGGTCATAAAGCAAATCTCAATATACTTAAAAAGACTGAAATCATACAAACTATTTTCTCCAACCACAATGGAGTGAAATTAAAAATTAATGACAGAAAGAAAACTGAAAAATACACAGATATATGGAAGTTAAACAACACACTATTAAACAAGTAATAGACCAAGGAAGAAATCAGAAAATATTTAGAGCAGAAGAAAACGAAAGCACAATACATCAAAGCTTATAGGATGCAGCAAAGGTAGTGCTCAAAAGGAAATTTATAGTGGTAAATGCTTACATTAAAAAAAAGAAAGAAAGATCTCAAATCAATAACCTAACTTTACAATTTGAGGAACTAGAAAAAGAACAAACCAAGTCCAAAGCTACTAAAAGGAAGGAAGTAACAGTGAGCAGTGCAGAGATAAATGAAATAGAGGACACAAAATAGAGAGAATCGATGAAATCATAAGTTGGTTTTTTGAAAAGATCAATAAAATCAAAAAACCATTAGGTAAACTGACAAAGGGAAAAAAAAAGAGAAGTTGCAAATCTCTAAAATCAGAAATGAAAGTGAAGACATTACAACAGATCCTACAGAAATAAAAATAAGTAAATACTATGGCCAATGGTACACCCACAAATTACATAACTAGATGAAATGGACAAATTCTTAGAAATACATAAACTTCCTACATTGACTCAAGAAGAAACAGAAGTTCTTAACAAACTCATAACAAGTAAACAGACTGAATCAGTAGTCAAAAACCTCCAAAAAAAGAAAACTCCTGGACCAAATGGCCTCAACAAAAAATTCTACCAAACATTTATAGAAGTGAAACTCTTCTATAACCTTTTTCAACCCTTCTGAAAAAAAAAACTGAAGAGGGAACAGTTCCTAACACATTCTATGAGGTTAGCAATACTCTGATGCAAAAGCCAGAAAAAGGCACCACAAGAAAAGAAAACTATAGACCCTTATGAATATAGATCCAAAAATCCTCAACGCCACACTAGGAAACTGAGTCCAAAAGTATATTAAAAGAGTTATACGCCATGTTCAAGTGGAATTTATCCCAGAAATGCAAGGGTGGCTCAACATTAGAAAACCAGTCGATGCATTTCACCACATTAATGGAACAAAGGAAAAGAACCACACCATCATCTCAACTGACACGGAGAAGCTTCGACAAAATCCAAAATCCTTTTACAATAAAAACATTCAACAAACTAGGAATAGAAGGGAAATTCCTCTATTTAATAACGGGCATTTATGAAAAGCCCACAGTGAACATCATACTCAGTGGAGAAAGACTAAGAGCTTTCCCATTAAGATAAATAACAATACAAGGATGCCCACTCTCATCACTACTACTCAATATTGTACTGGAAGTCCTAGCAAGAGCAGTTAGACAAGAAAAAGAAATAAAAGTATCCAAATCAGGAAGGAAGAAGTAAAACTATCCCTTTTCACAGATGACATGATCCAATATATAGAAAACTGCAGAGAATCCACAAGAAAGCTACTAGAGCTAATAAATGAATTCAGTAAAGTGGTAGGGTACAGGATGAATACACAAAAATCAGTTGTGCTTCTATATACCAATAATAAACAATCTGAAAAGGAAATCAAGAATCTCCCATTTACAATAGTTCTAAAAGAATAAAATATGAAGGAATAAATTTAACAATGGAGGTGAAAGACTTGTACACTGAAAACTGTAAAGCACTGATGAAAGAAATAAAGAAGACCTAAATAAATGGAAAGACATTCCATGTTCATGAACTGAAAGACTTAATACTGTTAAGATGTCAATACTACCCAAAGTGATCTACAAATTCAGTGCAATCCTTATCAAAATTCCAACAGCCTTTTTTGCAGAAATGGAAAAGCTGATATTCAAATGCATATGGATTACAAAAACAAACAAAACCCATTGCTGTCGAGTTGATTCCAACTCATAGTGACCCTACAGGACAGAACAGAACTGCCCCATAGAGTTTTCAAAGGAGCAGCTGGTGGCTTCGAACTGCCAACCTGTTGGTTAGCAGCCAAGCTCTTAACCACTACGCCACCAGGGCTCCATATGGATTACAAGAGGCCCCAAACAGCCAAAACAATCTTGAAAGAAAAGAACAATGTAGGAGGACTCATACTTCCCAATTACAAAACATATTATAAAGCTACAGTAATCAGTATGGTACTGGTGTAAGGATAAACATACAGACCAATGGAATAGAACTGACAGTTGAGAAACAAACCCATACATCTAGTCAATTTTCAACAACGATGCCAAGTCCATTCACTGGAGAAAGAATAGTGTCTTCAACAGATGGTGATGGGAGAACTGGATCTCCACAAGCAAAATAATGCTGTTGGATCAATACTTCATATTATGTACAAAATTTAACTCAAAGTGGATCAATGATGTAAATATAAGAACTAAAACTATAAAACTGTTAGAAGAAAGCATAGCAGTAAAACTTCAAAACCTTGTCTTTGACAATGGATGCTGAGATATGACATCAAAAGCAAGAGCAACAAAAGAAAAAATAGATACATTGGACTTCATCAAAATGGAAGATTTCTGTGCATTGAAGTACTTTATCAAAAAAGTGAAAAAACAACTAGCAGAATGGGAGAAAATATTTGGGAACCATATATCTAATAAGGGTTTAACACCCAGAATATATAAAGAACTCCCACAATTCAATAACAAAAAGGCAAACAACACAATTTAAAAATGGTCAAAGGAGGACTCAAATAGACATTTCTCCAATAATGGCCAATAAGCACATGAAAACATGCTCAAAGTCATTAGTCAACAGAAAAATGCAAATTAAAATGATAATGAGATATAATCTCATACCAACTAGGATGGCTGTTACCAGAAAAACAGAAACTAACAAGCGTTGCTGACGATGTGGAGAAATTTGAACTCTCTTGCAATGCAGATGCAGCCACTATGTAAAACAGTTTGATGATTGCTCAAAAAGTTAAAGAATTACCATATGACCCAGAAACTCTACTCCTAGGTATATACCCAAAAGAACTGAAAACAGCGATTCAAAAAGACATGTGGGCAACAATGTTCATTGCAGCATTATTCAAGATAGCCAAAAGGTAGAAACAAGTCATGTCTATGAACAGAGGAATAGATAAACAAAATGTGGTATATACATATGATGGAGTATTATTCAGCCATGAAGAGAAATAAAATTCTGATACATGCTATCACATGAATGAACCTTGAAAACATGCTGAGCAAAATAAGTCAGACACAAAAGGATGGAAATTGTATAATCCCACTTATACGAAATATCTAGAATAGGCAAACACATAGAGATAAAAGTTTATTAATGGTTACCAGGGTCCAGGGGAAGAAGGGATGGGAGTTATTGCTGAAAGGATACTGAGTTTCTGTTTGGAGTGATTTAAAACTTTTGGAAATGGATAGTGGTGATGACATACACTTAAAAAAAAATGGTTAAAATGGCAAACTTTTTGTTACAAATATTTTACCACCATAAATTTTTTTTGAAAGGAAAAAAAAAAAAAGAACATCAACATCTATAGTCGTGTCACACTATCTTACCAAAAAAAAAGATCCATTTTTGAAAAGAAACTTTCAACAAATTCCCAGAAAAGGTCAAAATAAACAAAAGGCAAATAATCCACCTCACACCTTACTCCTTCCATTTGCTTTCTATCAGAGGCCTTTTCGCCACCTCCTGTGAGTAGTCTAAGGCTGACTCGCAGATGCCAGCACATACTGTGCCTTGTCAGAATATTTTTCAGAGTGGTGAATTTATTTATATATAAACAATGGTTCAAGTCTATTAAAGTGACTCAGCAGAGTAATTCCACATGACAACTTCTTTCTACCATCAAAATCTACTCATATTAAAAAGAAAACTGTAGTTTAAAAACGAGCACTGTAAAGTTACGGTTTCCAAGCCTACAGGAGACAGCTTAGTGTTGAAGCATCAAAACTGGAATGCCTAACACACTCTGAATAAATGTTTTCTCTCAGAGCAATTATAAAAGTTTTTCTTCTGTCTACTCTAGTATAAAAACAGTTCTATAACAATAGTTTATCCTATGAGGAATCAATAAGCTAGACATTCATTTTTAGTCTTAAAAATACAACATTTGAAGTTAGGTACTTCACAGTTTTGCTGTACAGCTCTAAAGTTAGAAAAAGTATTAGGATTACATAGCTCTTTGATCAAATAATCAACAAAACCAGAACGGAATTGTGTTAAGGTCTAAAGAGTATAAATGACCTTCAGTAAGCATATAAATCCTACTGAAGCTATGTATCCTGTTAAAGACAGCATGGAGCAGCAGAAGGGACCTCACGCTTGTGGAGGGTGCCAAGTAAGTGTTGTACAACCTTGGGCAAGTTATTAAACCTTCCTGAGCCTCAATTTACTCATTTGCCTATTGCGCTGGGTTGTTGAAAGGATTAAATAGGATAATGAAATATGTAGAACACCTAGTACAATATTTACACAGAACAGGTACTCAAAAAATAATAACAATAAATGGTAGCTAGTATCAAGGACAAAGAATACTAGCATTTATATAAATTCAGCATTTATATGAGGCATTTATATAAAAAGATAATAAGGCAAGGTTAGTAAAGCTAAGTGCCAAGGGGCAGAATGTTTGTTAAGTGCAATAAGGGTACGAAGAATGAAGTGAGGAGACCCAAGAACGCTTACTAAACCAGAGGAAAGTGATCTACATCTGGAAGAATTTATTTAATATGTCAAGCAAGCTTTTCCTACCTTTACACATGTTGCTACCTGGATGTAATTTTCTGTTCCTTGTAGTGCCTGACAAATTCCCATTTATTCTTTATTAATTTAACACCTACCACCTAACACTTAGCCAGGGAACAGGCTAAGCACTAGAGGCTATAACACTGAGCAAGATAAACCAGAGTTCCTGTCCTCACAAGGTTTACAATCTACTGGAGGATATGGAATAACTAAACAGGCAACTCCATTGCCATGAAAGGTTTTATAACAGAAGGCAACAAAGTGCTACCTTCTCTCCCCCACATACTCCAAAATGAAGATATCACTCCGAATGCTAAAGCCAAGATTTAGATTCAGGGGTAAGGTAGGAGCTCCCTTAGGCCTAAATCTACTTGCCTGAACCAAGCCTTTTTCCCCGAGAGTTGCACTGGCTGCCCTTTTCCCTTGGGCAGCTACTCATAAAGCAGCTGGGTGCGGGGTATATGGGACCTCTCTACTATCTTCAGAATGTTTCTGTAAATCTGTAACTGTTCTAAAAGTTGTTTTGTTTTGTTTTTTAATGTTAGAAAATACATTTGGCAAAAGAGCTTTAGTTTGCTGAAATCCCAAACTAATTTTATAAAATAAGAATAGATATTTTCAAAAATAAAGAACATCTGATTTTTCATAACAACAGACTCAGGATGCTTGTAACACCATTGTGAAAAATCAATATTAACAGAAATTAACCAACAAAACCTGAAACAATAATCCTTTTTATTTAAACAAGGAATATATTTTGAAAAACAATTCTGCCAGATTGTAATCATGGCTAACAAAAATACAAAGATCCTCTGCAAGATCAACAATCCTGTAGTTTTGCCACTGAGTCCTTTCCCAGGGCATTTAGTTGACAAAATGTACTTTTAAAATATTAACCTAATCCTCCTCCACAAATTTTTGAACTGATGTCACAGTTCAAGCTTGAAGATCTTGAAAACTGAGCAAAGTGATTTTGTGTCAAGTACATACAAGTAAGAAATAGGTAGCAGAACCCAAGTGAGTCCTCCCTCTTCAGAAGCTCAACATCAATTATTCTACACCATTCTCTTGGCACTTAAGATTTACTGCCTTGTGTGATCAGTTATCTCTTTATACAAATACATACATATATATACACACCCCTAAACTCTAGGTTCCATGAA
Source organism: Trichechus manatus latirostris (assembly GCF_000243295.1). NCBI lineage: Eukaryota > Metazoa > Chordata > Mammalia > Sirenia > Trichechidae > Trichechus > Trichechus manatus. The sequence goes on along the minus strand of NW_004444024.1, from coordinate 5,581,507 downwards.
GGTAAGAACTACCTTTCTACTTCTTTGTACCCAAAGTGCCTCACATGTGAAATTCTGCAGAACGATGACTGCAGCAAAATGAAATGGAAATAACCAGCTTTAGCATTGACTCAAATCTGGAAAAGACTTCTGAGATCACTGAATTCAACTCTCTCCCACACTCCCCACCCCCACCCCCGCCCCTTTCTCCAATATCAATTCCCTTTCTCCTTCACCATATACTGGTTTTCTCCTCATAGAAAATAAACAGAAAAGAAGAGCAAAAAAATAATAATAACTCTGTGATTAAATTAGTTCACAGGGCTAACTAGGGCAGGTAGACACCCGCTCCAGTGACAGGGAGGTCACCCTCTTCCTCCCAAAAACAATTCCATTGGTGCGTACCTGTAATTGCTAAAAAGTACCTTCTTACACTGAGGCAACATCTGCCTTCCTTTGGCTTCCACTGAACTCGTATGATACCATCTCCAGTATTCACAAGCTATGACTGGCAAGACAGTTATTTTAAGCCTCCGTTTCCTCATCTGTGAAAATGGGGATAATGATACCTACTGTCACAGAGCTGTTGTAAGAACTAGATAAGATCATGCATGACTCAAGCGGGGCTGTGTTTTCTCCCACATCCTGCATAATACTGAACCTGGAGATGAAGTCTATGTCTTCCTTGCAACTCAATGCGATTTTCAGACTACCGCTCCCCTCCACTCCCTAAAAGCCCTCAATTCCTTTAACATACATACTGACTATGCCACTTTTCCTTTTTGCTGCTATTATCTCTATCTTCCCAGTGACTATTCCAGCTCAGTAATTAAAGATTTTAGCACCTAACTCACCATCTCTCTCTACCATCACTCCTGCCATTGCTAGTGATGACTTCTACATCCACATAGACCCTTCCAATACCTGAACCTCTCAGGTTCTTGACCTCCATGCAGCTCAGCTATCTATTCTCATAACCATGCTTTAAATCATAATCAGTAACTGCAACAGCTTCAAACTCAATTTCAAGCATCCCACCCTCTGACCACCACGCTCACCTTATCAGATCCTTTCCAGTACTCCATTCCAATAATTTGTCTTTATCATCAGAACTTCCAGTCCATTGATCCTACCAATTTTCACTCTCCAACACTTCCTTCATGTGCTCACTTCTGTCCTCATCTAGCTTAGATTCCATGGTCCATCATTATGAATCACTCCCTTGACCCTCTCCTTCCCCTTGAACTCACCTGGCAAAATCCCAATTCCGTTTAAATTCAACTCACTGCCATTTCCATCTTGCACCCAAGTAGCTAAATAAAAAACCCACTACCATCGAGTCAATTTCAACTCATAGCAACCCTACAGGAGAAAGCCATAGGGTTTCCAAGGCTGTAATCTTTATGGAAGCAGACTGCCACATCTTTCTCCCATAGAGCAGCTGGTGGGTTCGAGCCACCAACCCTTCAGTTAGTAGCCAAGCACTAAACCACTGCGCCACCAGGGCTCCGAGTAGCTAAATACAGCAGGAAAAATACACTCAACACGCTGAATGGTTTCCTTTTAAATTTATAATCAAAGTATGGTCCCTGGTCCAGATACAACAGGATCATCTGGGACAGAGTTTAGAAATGCAAATACTCAGGCTCCACCTCAGACCCACTGAAGCAGAAGCTCTGGGGCTGGGGCACAGCAGACTTTGTTATATATATCAAGCTCTCTGCTGATTCTGAAGCAGGCTAAAGTTTGAGAATTACTGGCCTAGTTAATTCACTCTCTCTCTAAGATGACTATTTTGCACCTTCTCTTTTCTTTTCAAATTCATACATCCCCTTCACCTTCCTGACACCTGGTTGATGACCCTACTGAAAAGCAGAGGCAATCAGAGGTCAACTTTGTCAGTCTCCCACCACCAAATTTAAATTTAGCTAGTGATTCTGTATCTGTACCCATATACTCTGGCTTCTCTTGTGGTAACACATTATAGCCCTTCTCGCTAAGACAAAACCATCCATTTGTACACTGGACTACATTGTTTCTCACTTAGTAAAGATCTTGGTGCCTGTCATTATCTTCTCTCTCTCTCTTATCTACAAATTCTCATTCTCAACTGGATCACTGCTATCAGCACATGAACATACTAAAATACCTCCCACCTCAAAACAAACAAAAAACACTTCCTTTGACCCCTCATTTCTCTCCAGCATTAGTACAATTTCCCTGCTCATCTTTACAGCAAAAAAATTCACAAGCATAGTCTATACTTCCTCTTCACTTCCTCACTCCCATTCTCTCCTTAACCCATTCCCACCATACCACCAAAACTACTCTTATAAATGTCACCAGTTGCTAACTTCAGTTTTCAATTCTCAGCCCCCATCTTTTGATTCAGCAGTATTTGATTCAATTAATCACTCCCTTTGAAACACTTCACTTACTTTGGCTTCTGGGACATCACAATGTCCTAGATTTCCCCCCAACCTCATTAGCTACCCCTTCTCCTCTACTCTATCCTCCTCTTCTTAAATGCTGGAGTGCCTTGACTAAAATCTGGAAGGTGAAAGGAATGGAGGTCATTCTTCTGTAACAGTGACTAGGCTCTCTCAGGTGTGAGTTTTTGCAGCCAGATTCCCCATGCAACTGTCTGGTGGGTGTGGGATGGCCATTTCATCAGCTGCAGTTTTCTGATCTCTGGATCACATCTGGAGCAGTGTCCCTGAAGCCTAGTAGCAGCCTTTCAATGTCTACTCTACCAACCCGCTAATGATTTTATAAATGCCCAATTCCCTGTATTAAATCTAATTCTGATTAAAATATCTAGAACAGCTTATGTTTCCTACATGGAACTTCGCTTGACACAATTCCCAAATCCATGTCTCTGAATGAGATCAAAACTGTGTATCCAACTGTCTTCTCAGTACCTCCACCTTGAATAACTAATGAATAACTTCACCTTGTACTAATACATACCTTAAACCTCGCATTTCCCAAATATACTGCTGATTCTCTACTAACTGTTCCTCCCTCCCCTAGTAATCTTGCACCATTTACTTTCATAAACATACCATAACTCATCTAGTTACTCAGGCTGAATACCTGGGAACCAAAATCAAACCTGTTGCCATCGAGTCCATTCCGACTCACAGTGACCCTATAGGACAGAGCAGAACTGCCCCCACAGGGTTTCCAAGGAGCAGTTGGTGGATTCATACTGTTGACCTTTTGGTTAGCAGCCTGAGCTCTTAACCACTGTGCCACCAGGGCTCCAAATACCTGGGAATCATTTTGTAAGCTCAATTTCTCTCACACACCCATATCTAATCTACTAGTAAATCCAGTTAGTTCTAGCTTCAGAATGTCAGGAATCTGCTCACTTCTCTTCATTCACCTCAACTGCTACCAGACCAGCCGAAGCCACTCTCATCTTTTGCCTGGACCACCACAGTAGTCTCTGAACTGATCTCCTTGTTGGCACTTCCCCTCCTGCCAGTCTATTCTCCATGTCAGAGTCATTTTCTTCAAATAAAAATCAGATCACATCACCATCACTCCCTTGCTCAAAATCTTCTAACAGCTTCCCATCATACTTGGAAAAAAAATCTAAAACTCTATACAATCTGGACTCTGCCAACTTTGCTCAATATGCTCAACATAGACTAACCTCCTAGCTGTTCTTGCAACAAATCAAGCTCACTCCCACCTCAGAGCCTTCATACCTGCCCTGGAATGTTCTTCCCCCAGATACCCATACAGCTTCCTGTCTTATCTTTTTCAGGTCTTTATTCAATATTTTCTTCTCAGTGGGGTCTTCCCTGACCACCCTACCTAAATTAACTCATCCTACCATCTCAGTACTTTCTATTCCCCTTTGTCCTGCTTTATTTTTCTTCATTGCACTTACCACTCACCAAAATGTATTTAATTTTTAAATTAATTTCTAAATTTCTCACTAGAATGTAAGCTCCAAAAAGACAGAAACTTTTTATTTCTTCTTCAGGCTATATTTCTATACATAACAAACATTCAGGTAAATGTAGCTTTCATCATTATTATATCCTCAGGAACAATATACCTACATATTCTCTTTCTTCCAAATTACATCCTTTCAGAAACAGCCTAAATTCTACAGAACCTAGGTGGCAGCATGGGAGAGAGGAAAGAAAACGGAATCAGAAAATTCTAGCTCTGTCACAATGCAACCTTAGGCAAGTCGGTGCCCCTCCCCTTTCTGGATCTCAGTTTCCCCACTATGGAAATAACAAAGAATAATAACAATCTCACAGTTTTTGCTTTAAGGATTAAATGAGGTAAAGCATGTAAGAGACTTAACATAGCAGGTAAGGGAATCAACAGTATATTTGGGAGATAGAGTCGGTAAATGTGTATATTTTACTATTATTAACCAACAACAACAGCTTGTCAGATTAATTAAATAGTTATTTAAAGTCAGCAACTATACCCCCAAAGTCCTCTCTTCTCCAGGCTGCTGTTGCTGGGTGCCGTCAAGTCAATTCTGGCTCATAGCTACCCCATGTAACAGACTAGAACTGCCCCATAGAGTTTTGTTGACTGTAATCTTTGCAGAAGCAGATCACCAGGTCTTTCTCTAGAGGAGCCGAGTGCTTTCAGTTAGGAGCCAAGTGCTTAACTATTGCGCCACCAGGACGCCAGGGTAATTAACCTCTATTCCCAACTAGTCTTCATGACTGTTTTAAAACCACTTATCATCCTGAACATCTCCCCTGGCCCTTTCTCATCAAAGTAAACTATGATTCAAATTAAATCGAATATTCCAAATATGATATAATAAACACCAAGTTTATTAACACAATAGGAAGACTACCACGTCCCTTGAGCTGAACTATATTTTAATTAATGCCACATAAGATAAGCTTAGCTCCTTTTTTAAAGCTGCTGAGTCACTTTCTTGGGTCACATTGAATTTTTCATTAATTTAAATCTCTATAAATAAATTTCATTAGTTTAAATGTTCTCCCCATAAACTGTTTAAAGGCAGTTTTCCTCCAGGATTCATATGTGACTCTGTCAGTAGGATCAAAGAATCTCAGGGATAGGAAAACCTGGGCTACTGTGGAAAACTCACTTTACCTCTCTGGCCTTAGTGTCTGTCTTGCAGTCAGAATTTCACAGAAGCAAGCCTAAGAACAGTGAGGAATGCCAACTAAAGAAAAATCACTGTGCCCAATTACTTCACACTTAAATACTGAGGGAAAAGAAGTAAAAGGAACCATGTGGCCACAGAAACACTCCTCTCCAGCAAACCCAGAGGTTTTAGTTAACAACAACTCCTTGGGGGAGACACAGAGATGAGGAGTATGTTAACCACACTTGGAAGAGCTCTATGAAAGCCAATTACAGAAGCCTCCATTGTACAAGTGCCACAAGACTCTTTGAGAAATGCCTGGCCCATTATATGCTCAGGTGACCACCAGAGAAATTTTATTGGAAGGGGCAGAGATGCTGCAAGGAGAAAAAAGACTATCACAGGACATTCTTCCACATGAGATGGAGAAGTGTAATGGAAAGGCCTTTGCCACCTGACAGGCCTAGACTCTGCATGACATACCAGCTGAATACCACGCAACTAAGGTACTCAACTCTTCCAAGCCTCAGTTTGCTTACCAGTAAAATACAAATATGGAAACCCTGGTGTTGTAGTGGTTAAAGTGACTGACTGCTAACCAAAAGGTTGGCAGTTCAAATCCACCAGGCACTCCTTGGAAACCATATAGGGCAGTTCAACTCGGTCCTATAGGGTCGCTATGAGTCAGAATCAACTCGACGGCAACGGGTTAGGTTTTTTTTTAAAATACAAATATAATAGTGGCATGGTTATTGTGAATATTATAAAAATATGTATGTTAAATTTTTAGCATTTAAGTGCATTTTATATTTTAGATACTCAAATATCATTTTCCTTCTCTACTCCAATATAGGCCCCTTATAGAAAAGAAAAAAGGGATTTTGACTTATTTCAAGAACATCAACAAAATATTTAGAAATTACTATTAACTTCTCAGTGAATGTAAGAACTCTCGCTTGCTGAATTTTTTAATCTGTCCTTCTAGAATATAAGCTCCTAAAATAGAATCTGACTTCTCATGTTAATAGAGTATTTTAAGTCATAAAGAATCAACTGCAGGAATGAGGTTATTACAAAGTTCACTCTTCTCAAAAGACATGTACATTGAGTCTTGAATTCTCTTCAAAGGTGGAACATCCCACTTTTAGAATAAAAGTTATTCCTGGTAAGCATAATGTATTAATTCTCCTATAATCGCTGATAAAGTCTCTTAATAAAATAGCATGTAAAAATCAAGTTATGGGTGGGGTAGGTGCTTAATGGTAACTTGTTATTTTTATTGGCAGAGACATCAGGGTGAAATCACTAAACCTTGGAAAGCTGCCTTGGAACATGCCTGGCACCAGTGGGAACGTAAAGTTACAAGGCAGCCATGAGGGTGTGATGGTAAAGTCTTAATTTGCGGTGACATCTTAAACAAAGCAGTCTTAGTAAAGTAACTGCAAATTCAAGCCAGAACTGAAGGACGAAGGCAGGGACAGAGAACATCTCTTGGGCAAAAGAACTGCCCTCAAAAGTTGTTCTTTATCCATTTAAAATGATTTTATAGTCTTCTTTCACCACTTGAAGAACAGTTGAAAACTGACTATTTCTCTAAGCCAGTAGTTCTAAACATTGTTTTCGCGAGGGCTCGTTTAACTGACCCACTATGTTCCTACTCCCTATTAAACATTCAATAGAGAAAACAAGCTTAGTAGCAGGAAGAGCCCTCAGGAGGTCCTAGTTAAAGACTATGAGATCTATCAGTAAATCTTTACTACTGGTTCACTCATTTAATAAACTACATGCAATGCCTTCACATGACTCTTCTATCAGCAAGAATTTTATCCAAAAGAAAGTACTCAGATATTTTATATTAAAAATACGTTGCAAGTTTTGGCAGAATACATCCAATGTTAGTACTAATTATCTTTGGAAAGGTGATTAAAGACGCACCATTTTAAAAATTCCTCAAAAAATCTATCTTTTATGCAGTTATTATCTAACCAGATTGTATTTCACCCATTTATTCATTCATCAATTTAACAAATATTTACTGAGCATCTACCAACAGTTACTGGGCCAGGATGGTGTTATATGCCGGGGACAGAATTGTGAACTAGAGATACAGATTCCATAAACTTATCTAGTTTATGTTCTCATTCTCATTCCTGAGAAACATTTTAAAGGCAAAAAGCATCTCAAACGCTTTGTTTTAGCTCACACAAAAAAAAGTATTACAACTTTAAAATAAGAAAGCATCCTGTCCAAAAAGAATCTATAAATAGCAATATTCCTACCTGAAATACTACAGTGATTTCTGGCTTAACTTTTAAAAATACAGTTAAATATTTAGGATTTTGAAACTGAATGGATGGAGGCTGGAAGAGTTATAAAGTGCCTAATAGTAAAAGCCTTGATTGCCTTGAAGAGACTGTTGGTGGAATTACAAACGTCAGAGACAATTCTGGTGAGGACTCAGAGGAAAGCAAGGAAAGCTGCTACACTGGAGATGGCGCAGAGGGCGAGAAGCAGCAGCAGCAGAGAAACTTCAGCAGCAGAACCAGGAGACTAGCGTGAGAAAGCACCGGAGCTGACCCACGACCCACGGAGTGAGAGAGCTGAGTGCCTTTGGCAGGAGGCTTCCTGGCAGTGTGGGGTGCCTCTGGGCACTTACGGGTGGAGCTGGGCTGCTCGACCCACGGAGCAAGAAAGCTGATTGCCTTCTGGTTGAAGTTTGCTCGTGGAGTAGAGTTCCTCCACGCACTTATCAGTGGTGCTAAAGAGCTTCAGAACACTTGCACCAGCAAGGCAGACACAGGCGGTGAGGCTCAAGGGGCTGAGAAGCCAATCAACCAGAAAGCAGAAGCTGAAGAGACAAAGAGCCCAGGAAGCGCAGCTGCGTCAGTCTCAAAGGATGGAGTAGCTACTCAAATGGACTAGGAGAATAGGGCTGCCCAAATTCAAGGGAGCAAAATTGCCATTCCAGTGGACATGGAAGGTGGAGCTGAAGCCCAGGGCTGAGGGGCCTCCACTCAGAATATGGAGAGTGTGGCCAATACTCAAGAGTCCAGAGAGCGGGGCCACTGTGTAAACGGTCTCAGAGAACAGAGGATTATTTTCAAACTTTGAAAGCTAATGCAATGTGTTCTGCTGACTTGCTTGGAGCCTGTTATCCCTTCTTTCCCTCCAATTTCTCCCATTTGTAATGGAAATGTCTACCTTGTACCTGTACCACCACTGTACTTTGGAAGCAGATAACTTCTGTTCTAGATTTCACAGATGAAGAGTAATTTTTGGAGTTTGGACTTGGAGTTGATATAAGACTTTTGCTAGGGGAGAGTATGTTTTATATGTGGCAAGGACATGAAATTTTGGGGGCCAAAATGTGGAATGTCATGGATTGAATTGTTTCCCCACAAAATACATGTCAACCTGCCTAGGCCATGATTCCCAGTAATGTGTGATTGTCCACCATTTTGTGATCTGATGTGATTTTCCTATGTGTTGTAAATCCTACCTCTATAAAATAAATAAATAAACAAAATACAGTGGAATATTTAAATAATTAAGAGAATTACAAAATAAAACTGTATGCAATGTTTCAGCAATAAATTTGAAAATTTATAGAGGAAAGAGACGATTTCTCGGCTAAAAATAAATTGTCAACAATAAACCAAGGAGAAGTAAGAAAAAATAGATTGAGCAAATAGCATGAAACATATTGGAATGATAAGACCTACCATTAGAATGGTAAGATCTACCATTAAAAGAGTCACCTGAACTAAATGATTTAATGGCTAAATTCTACCAAGCCTTTAAGGAACCAAAAATTCCCAAAATTATTTAACTGTTTCAGATGATGATGATGGTGACAGCTAACACATAATAGTGCTACGTCCAGGCACTGCACTAAAGTACTTTACATTAATTCACTTGATCCTCACAACAATCCACGAGGTAGATGCTGCTATTATCATTTTATAGGTTAGGACTATTGAAAAAGATAGAAAGCTTCTCAACTCAGTTTAAAGCTCCTAGGAAAGATAGTTACCTCACTTCCCACCTTCCCCCCAAAAAACACCCTCAACTATAAAACAATACTATAAACATCAATCTCACTTATACAGACTCAAGCCTTCTAAATAAAACATCAACAAATAGACTCCAGTGATGATCAAAAGAATAACCTATAACTAATCAGTAATACAAAATCAGGAAGTCAACATACCTTATTACAACTATAAAGTAAAGAAAAATATATGATATTAATAAATGTGGAGGCATCTCAAAAAATTCAGCATCTATTCCTAATAAAAATATTAAATAAACAGGAAGAGTTATTAAAATATTTTCCAAAAATTAAGAGGAAATATTCTGAACCACAAAATATCAAAATATTTTCAATTGACAGAAGAAATTGGACTAGGATGCTCACTATGCCCATTACTTTTCAACATTATTGTGAAAGTTCTAGAAGGTTTAGCAAATGTAATAAAACTAGAAAATCAGTATAAACATTAAAAAAGGAAAGATAAACCTACCCTTTTGTTGATAATATGTATGCAAAGGAAACCAAAGAAATCAAAAACAACAACAACTAGAAAAATAAAATAATTGGGTATGGTCATTGAATATGAGATTTTCTTAAAATTATAGCTTTTCCCTATAACAGTAATAAGAACCAGAAATGGAAATGAAAAATATATTTTATACAAAATAGCATAAAACCTATAACATACTTAAAGACAACTTTAACAGAAAGGCACATGACCATATGAAAAAACTATAAAATATTATTGAAGGAATAAAACAAAATATGAACAAATATAAAGATATACCATATTCTAGGATGAGAATAGTAATATCAAAAAATGAGTTTATCCAAAATTAATACAAAAATTCAATTAATACAAAATTCCCATTAGAATCCCAATAAAGTTTACTTTTTAGAATAAAGTAAAATCAATCTTAAAGTTCATATGGAAGAATAAAGTTCTGAGAATAGCCAAAAATAGCATTAAATTGAAGAGTTGTGAGAGGGGACTTGCCTTACTTGATATTAGAACATACCAAAAAACCACTGTACTTAAATCAATCTGAAATTGGCAAAGGAACAGATGAAAAGATCAGAAGAATAAAACAGAGAATCCAGAAATAGATCCCAGTACATATCAGCTTTTAATATATGGCAAACCACCCCCTCCCCCGCAAAAAAACCCAAACCAATTGCCATTGATTCAATTCCAATTCACAGCAACCCTATCAGACAGAGCAGAAAGAACTGCCCCACAGGGTTTCCAAGACTATAAATCTTTATGGAAGCAGACTACCAGATCTTTCTCCTGCAAATGACCAAAAAAAACCAAACAAAACCAAAACCAAACCCAACCCGTTGCCATTCAAGTGGATTCCAAATCATAGCCACCCTATAAAGGTGGTATTTAAATTCAGTGGGGAAAAGGAGGTGCTGTCACAACTGGGTATTAATCTGTGAAGAAAATTAATCTCCACCCTATAATACATGAAATATTTACATAATATACATAAGAATAAATTTCAAATTGTGTTAAAGATTTAATTTTAAAAGCAAAAAATATATAAATCTCAAAAGAAAACTGAGAAAATATCTGTACAATCAAGGCATAGCAGAGGCCTCATAAACCAAGACGGAAAATCCAAAAGGTATAAAGGAAAAACTAGAATTATGTAACAAATAATTCTTTTTGTGTGTACAATAAGAGGTATCATAAACAAAGCTAAGATGTAATTGATACATTTGCGAAAATACCAAGGACTCCTAAAAATTTATAAGAAAAAGATAAGCAATCCCAATTAAAAAAAATAATAAAGTAAGTTGTTCTTAGGTACCATCGAATCCGTTCTGACTCATAATGACTCTGTACAACAGAATAAAACATTGCCTGGTCTTGCACCATCCTCACAATCATTGCTATGTTTGAGCCCATTGTTGCAGCTACTGTGTCAATCCATTTTGTTGAGGGTCTTCCTCTTTTTCACTGACCCTCTACTTTACCAAAAATCATGTCCTGCTCCTGGAATTGGTCTGTACTGGTAACATGTCCAAAGTACATGAGATGATGTCTTGCCATCTTCACTTCTAAGGAGCATTCTGGCTATACTTCTTCCAAGACAGATTTGTTCGTTCTTGTGGCAGTCCATGATATATTCACTATTCTTCATCAACACCGTAATTTGAACGCATCAATTCTTCTTTGGCCTTGTTTATTCATTGCGCAGCTTGGACAATGAATAAGATAAAGTATACGAAAAGGCAAATTCACAGAATACAGATTAAATAGCCACTGAACTCAAGAAAAGATGTTCAACTTCACTTGTAGCTCAAATTCAGTACTCGGTACTTAGACTAATAAAAATTAAAATAACACTAAGGTCTCTGTCTCAGTTATCTAGTGCTGCTATAACAGAAATACCAAAAGTGTGTAGCTTTAACAAACAGAAATTTATTTTCTCACAGTTTAGGAGGCTAAAAGTCCAAATTCAGGGTGGCGGCTCTAGGGGAAGGCTTTCTTTCTCTGTTGGCTCTGGGGGAAGGTGCTTGTCTCTTCAGCTTGTTTCTTGGTTCCTTAGCTTGGCATCTTCCCCCACCTCTGCTTGCTAGCTTGCTTGTTTAATCTTTTTTGTATCTCAAGAGATTGACTCAAGATACCCTCTACACTAATCCTGCCTCATTAACACAACAAAGACAACACATTTCCAAACAGGATTATAACCACAGGCATAAAGGTTAGCATTTACAACACATATTTTAGAGGCACATAATTCAATCCATAATATTCCACCCTTGGACCCCCAAAATTCATGTCCTGCCCACATGCAAAACACATTCACCCCATCAAATCATCCCAGAAGTCTTAAATCAACTCGAAGTTCAAAATCTCATCTTCTGAATCATCTAAATCAAATATGGGTGAGATGTTAGGCATACTCCATCCGGGGGCAAAATTCCTCTTCATCTGAGAACCTGTGAAATCTAGAAGACAGGTTATCTGCTTCCAAAGCACACTGGTGGAATGGACACAGGGTACACACTTCCATTACAAATGGGATAAACTGAAGGGAAAGAACAGATAACAGGCACCAAGCAAGTCCAAAACCCAGTAGAAAGGTTTACATTAGCTTTCAAGGCTTAAAAACAATCCTCTGTTCTTTGGGACCATCTGGGCAACAGCCCCGCCCTCTAGACTATGGGTGTTGGCCATGCCCGCTGGATTCTGGGTGGAGATCCCTCAGCCCTGGGCTTCAGCTTTGCCTTCCAGGCCCACTGGGACAGCAAATATGCTTCCTCAGTTTTGGGCAACCCCATTCTCCTAGTCCATCTGAGTGGTGATCCCACCCCCTCGGCCTCGGCAGGCCCCATTCTTCTGCCCCTTGGGCATGGCAGCCCCACCCCCTGGCACACCTTAACAGCAGCCCAACACTCTAGAACCAAGTTGGCAAAGATCCAACTCTTTGAAACTTAGGAGGCTGTGACCCCACCATTTAAAACAGAGAAGGCCCTGCTTCCCGTGCTCCTTCAACAGTTCTGCTGATCTCCAAGCTACTCCAGGGATGTTCCTTTTCTTCGAGGACAACAGATGTAGCTCCTTTGGCCTGTAGAATTTCAAGAGGCACACAGCGTTCTTTCCTTTCATTCTTTCTCTGTCCCCTTCAGTCTAAACTGATAGGTTTTCTGCTGTGGTAGTTGGTTAGATCCATCAGTCACAGGCTTAATCTCTTTAATAAAAGATTGTGCAGCCACGTCCTTGGTGAACCTTCTAGAAGAGGTGTCCTTAATTTGTACAACAGAATTTTCCAAATCTTTTTCTGTTTTCACTTTCCACAGTTCATTTTTAAGTCCATCTCCTTCCTCTCGCATTTTACTATAAGTGGCAAGGCGAAACGCAGCCCCTTTAAGATCTTGATTAGCCATCTCATCAGCCAGATATCCAAGTGCATCACTTACAAGTTCTACCTTCCACCAAACATTTGAAAATAATTCAGGCAAGTTCTTTGCCATTGCATAAAAAAGCATCACCCTTCCTCCACCGTCCAATCACATGTGCACCATTTTCTTTTAAAGCCTCACCAGAAGTACATTTAATGTCCACATTTCTAGCAACATTCTGTTGCTGGCACCATATGTATTCTCTAAGACAACAGACACTTTCTCATTTCCTTCTGAGCCCTCACCAGAATTGCCTTTGATATCCATAATTCTACCAACAGTCTCTTCAAGGCAATCTAGTCTTTTACTATTGGGCACCTTAAAACTCTTCCACCTTCTGCCAATTACTCAATTCAAAAACTTCTTCCACATTTTAGGTATCTGTTAGAGCAGCAACTCATTCTTCTGGTATCAAATTCTATCTTAGGTATCTAGTGCTGCTATAACAAAAATACCGCAAGTGGGTGGCTTTAACAAACAGAAATTTATTTTCTCACAGTTTAGGAGGCTAAAAGTCTGAATTCAGGGCACCAGCTCCAGGGAAAGGCTTTCTCTCTCTGTTGGCTCCTTCTGTTGGAAGGTCCCTGTCACTTCAGCTTGTTTCCTGGTTCCTCAGAGATCTCCATGTGGCTTGGCATCAGTCTTCCCCCATTTCTGCTTTTCTCGCTTGTTTAATCGCTTTTATATCTCAAAAGAGACTGACTCAAGACACACCCTACACTAATCTTGCCTCATTAACATAACAAAAACAACCCATTCCCAAATGGTATTATAACCACAGGCATAAAGGCTAGGATTAACAACACATAGGGGGCGGTGGGGAGGGGACACAATTCCATCTAGAACAGTCCCTGAATAGCCAAAACAATCTTGAAAAAGAAGAAAAAAGTAGGAGGACTCACAGGTCCAATTCAAACCATACTATAAACCCACTGCCCTGAGTCAATTCTGGCCAAGGTGACCCCGTGTGTTACAGAATAGAACTGCTCCGTAGGGTTTTCTTGGCTGTAATCCTTACAGAAGCTAATCTCAATGACGTCTTTACTCCGCGGTGCCACTGGGTAGGTTCAAACTGCCACTCTTCAGGTTAGTAGTCGAGTGCAAACCGTTTGTGCCTTAGTGTTTTTCCCTTACCCTAAAGCTGTTGCTGTTATTGTTAGGTGTCGTTGAGTTGTTTCAACTCATAGCAACCCTATAAAGCTACAGGAATTAAAACAGTGTGATTCTGGTACAAGGGCAGACATATAAACCAATGGAATAGAATTGAGAGTTCAGAAAGAAACCTACATCTATGACCAATTGGTTTTCAACAAGGGTGTCAAATTTACTTAATGAAGATAATATAGTTTCTTTAATAAACAGTGCTGGGATAACTGGATCTTCACACGTAAAAGGTAGAAGGTGGACCCATACTTTACAGCATATATGAAAATTAACTCAAAACAGATCAATGACCAAAATATACTAACTAAAACTATAAACTGTTAGAAGGAAACACAGGGGTAAAACTTCCAGATCGTGTTTTTGACAATGAATTCTTAGGTATGATACCAAAAGCACAAGCAACAAAAGAAAAAATAGGTCAACTGAATGCAATCAAAATGAAAATGTTTTGTGCATCAAAGAACATTAACAAGTGAAAAGGATGGGAGAAAATATTTGTAAATCATACATCTGGGGTCTAGTACCCACAATATATAAAGAACGCTTACCACTCAATAATAAAAAGATAAACAACCTAATTAAGAAATGGACGAAGGATTTGAATAGATATTTCTCCAAAGAAGATACATAACTGGTCAATAAGCACATGAAAACATGCTGAGCATAAAAATGACTAAGATTACAAGTTTGAATAACTGGGATGATGATGATACCATTAGCGAAACTGGGGGTGGGGGAAAATTAATCCAATGAATGTAGCTCTGGACATGTTTGGGCTGAGGTTCCCAGAGGACATGAAGGTATGAATGTCCACTGGTCATTCATAGAAAATACAGATCTGAAATCCAAAAGAGAGGCAGAAACTAGAGATCTAGATTTGGAAATTATTAACATGGAGATGTACTGGTTGATGCTTTGGTTAACAGAAGGGAATACTCAGTGAGAAACAGGAACGCAGAAGAGTCCTAAGACAGGACCCAAAGGAACTCTAACATTTAACCAAGAATTGTTGCTAACACAGAGAGGAGAAACTACAGCCATATGAAATAATCCCTCCTTCAAGAAGCTTTCAATGTCATTAGAGAAATCAGACATACACGTTAAACATCATTTATTATGACCATTAGGATTAAAGGTAACTCTGAAAGTAGAGGTGGTAGACATCAGAATGGCAAGAATGGGAAATTATGCTGAAATTTAGAAATATTTTGCTAATTAGAAAATTTGCTAGTGGTAACATGAAAAAAAGGAAAACCGACATAGAAGAAAAAGCTAATTCCAAGATGGAAAAGTAAACGGAAAGAAGGAAACTAACGTTTATTAAATGTCTACTATATATCAGCACAGCCCTGGTGACGCAGTGGTGAAGTGCTATCTATGGCTGCTAACCAAAAGGTTGGTAGTTTGAATCCACCAGTCGGTCCTTGGAAATGGCAGTTCTACTCTATCCTATAGGGTTGCTATGGGTCGGAATCAACTCAGCGGCAATGGGTTTGGTTTTTGTTTGGTTTATATACAAGTAGCTGTCCCAGAATCTTTTAAGTATTTTATCTTATTTGATTCTCACAACATTCCTGTAAGACAAATATTATCCCCATTTTACCAAAGTAGGTTGAAGCATACAAGAATCAAGTAATTTGCCCGAAGTCTTGCATCCAGTCTACCTGCATATGGCAGTTTCAGGATGGGAACCTAGGTGGAGGTCCAAAGCCCTTGACTTTTCCACCATATTTCCACTTACTTAACTGGCAAAAGCAGGAGATTTCAAAGGGGTAAAAAACTAAAAACTATACAAGAAGAAAATCAGAATTATTCTCATTTATCTCACTATGATACAGCTATCTCTCTGTGGAAGTATGAAAGGAAAAATAAATGAGTTTTCAAACGCCAAAAACAATCTTTCAATCTCTGAGAACAGGTGGTATTAGAGATATCGCCTTGCTTGCAGTCTCATTCCCTCAAGTCCATTCCACACTGTCACCATGATTAGAATTCTAAAATGTAAGCCTGACCATTTCACTCCTCCTCTCTTTAAAATCTCTTGATAACTCCCTATCACCCACAGGGTAAAAATCCAAAATTCAACATAATACAAACGGGAAAGCTATCTAGTAAGTATAAAGAACTCCTCAGCCTAGAAGGAATAAAAATGAGAGAAAAAAGTTAACTTCTAAAAATAAATACTCCATGCACACACCCGTTGCCGTCGAGTCGATTCTGACTCACAGCAACCCTATAGGACAGAGTAGAACTGCCCCCACAGGGTTTCCAAGGCTGTAAATCTTTACGGGAGCAGACTGCCACGTCTTTCTCCTGCAGAGTGGCTGGTAGGTTCAAAATGCCAACCTTTCGGTTAGCAAGCCAAGCACTTTAACCACTGTGCCACCAGGGCGCCTTAAAAATAAACACTTACTTATAATTTATAACATCGCATTATATTCCACTGAAGTCCCCCAGTTTTCTCACTTCAAATTATAAAATGAATAAAATTTCAAATGTCAGTTAAAGAGCAACACTGACACCTTGTGGTGAACATCCTAAATTAATGCGGCTTCTAATAAAATGTCTGCTTGCATGAAAACTAACCCTTAACCCAGGGATTTGCAAGGGTTAAAAAGCAAAAATTTGATTACCATCATATACACTAAATATAAATTTGGAAAGAGCTGCTAGTAATTTGTCAACACTGAAATTAGCCTAAATTTTTAACTGTGGCCAAATTATATGAATAAAACCTCAGGTCACTGTTTTCCTACAAAATGTTACAATACATCCATGTGAAAGAGGTTTGTGCCCTGGTCTCCAGTGCTCCAAGTCCTTGCCTTAGACAAGATTTCCTATTTTTACAACTAAAAATGCACAAACAGCAGAAGATAAACTAGATAACTGAAATTCCTAAAAATTAAATACTTATGCTCATCAAAAGACTTCACCAAAAGAGTAAAGAGAACCCACGGACTTGGAAAAAAAAAATTGGCAATGATGTATCTGACAAGGGTCTAATCTCTAAAATTTATAGAAAACTTCAACACCTCAATAACAAAAAGATAAACCGACACTTCACCAAAGAGGATATTCAGGAAGCTAACAAAACACATGCAGAGATGCACAGGATCATTAGCCATTACAGAGATGCAAATCAAAACTACAGTGAGATACCATCTCACCCCCAGCAATCATGGCACTGATAAAAAACAAACAGAATAACAAATGCTGGCAAGGCTGTGGGGACGGTGGAGCTCCTATACAATGATGGTGGGAATGCAAAATGGTACAATCACTATGGAAAACAGTATGGCACTTCCCTAAAAAATTAGAAATACCATACGATCCAGTAATCTCACTCCTAGGTATATATCCTAGTGGAAAAAGAGCTGTGACACGAACAGACATATGAACATCCACGTTCATTACAGCATATTCACAAAAGCAAAAAGATGGAAACCACCTAAGTGTCCATCAACAGATGAATGGATTAAAAAAATATGGTACATATACACAATGCAATACTACACAATGATAAAGGATAATGATGAATCCCTGAAACATCTCACAACATGGATGAATCTGGAAGACGCTATGCTTAGTGAAATAAGTTAATCACAAAAGGGCAAATATTGTATGAGACCACTTTATAAAAAGTCAAGAATAGGTTTATACAGAAAGAAACATTCTTTGATGGTTACCAGGGAGCTGAGAGGTAGGAAGGGAGAATCACTAACTAGACAGTAGACAGGTGTGAATTCTGGTGAAGGGAAAAGCAACATAAAATATGGAAGAAGTCAGCAGAACGTGACAAAGGCAAAGAAAGACACTGAGAGGTACGCAAGAATAAAGGGCAACTATAATAAATACTATAACATATACAATCCTGCAACAACAGTGATAACAAACAATAATTTGTGAATGGATACACAAATAGATATGTACGTTAAATAGGTTTGGGAGGACGTACAGGAGTACACTCCCTTGCATATATAGGTATGGTTGTGGATATTTCTACATACATATTTGTATGTACTGCATGTATATTCATACATATAATAGAGCACACGGGGGCAGAGTTACAGAAATTTCTTAGACATAACCAGACACGTTGAGGGACTGAGCTATGGGGCTTGAAGGCTAAGGACCATAGTCTCAGGGGACATCTAGGTCAACTGGCATAATATAGCTCATAAAGATACAGTTCTACACCCTAGTTTGGTGAGTAGTGTTTGGGGTCTTAAAAGCTTGCGAGCAGCCATCTAAGATAGAATTATTGGTTTCTTCCCGCCTAAAGCAAAGGAGAGTGAAGAAAACCAAAGATGCAAGGAAGCAATTAGTCCAAAGGACTAATGGCCCACACGAACCCAGCCTCCTCTAGCCTGAGACCAGAATAACTAGATAATGCCCGGCTAACACTACTGACTGCTCTAACCAGGAACACAATAGAAGGTCCGGGTTAGAACAGGTGAAAAATGTAGAACAAAATTCAAATTCATAAAACATAACAGACTTAATAGTCTGACAGAGACTAGAGGAACCCCCGAGACTATTGCCCTAAGATACACTTCTAACTTGGAACTGAAGCCAATCCCAGAGGCTACCTTTCAGCCAAGTAATTATTGGCCTATAAAATATACAGTAACAACTGTGAGGAATGTGCTCCTTAGAACAATCAACTATATGAGACCAAAAGGGCAACATTTGCCCAAAAGCAACGGTGAGAAGGCAGGGAGGGGCAGGGAAGCCTGATAAAGGGAAACAGGGAACCTAGGGTGGAAATGGGGAGAGTGCTGACACATTGCGGGGATTGCACCCAATGTCACAGAACAACTTGTGTATGAATTATTCAATGGAAAACTAATTTGCTGTATAAACTTTCACCTAAAGCACAATAAAATGTTCAAGAAAAAATCTGGAGACCTGGGTTCTAATCCTAATTAGAACTATTATTTATTTCAATTCAATTTAGTAAGCATTTACTGGACACCTAACAGGCCAAGTCACTCTGCTGGACACTGTAAGTGATTCAAAGTTAATAAAAACAAGCTCTCTTCCCTAACAATGTTCAAACTGATAGGAAACCTTAAATGTAAACCACAAGGAAAAATGAACAAATACTAACTACAATAACTGAGGTACAAAGAAGAAAAAGCATTTAATAGAGCAGACAATGGTTAATCTTTATTAATGTCTAAGGAACTATCACAGAAAATTCTATTTTACTCATTAACTTTGACAAATACAATTTAAAGTTTCTAGTTTCACAGCTAACTTCCTGAGTTCAGGTTTTGGCTGATAGATACTTGATCTTGTTCAGTAAATGAATCTGTGTTACCAGCTATAAATGAATTACACAGTGGTGACGAGGATGCCACTGTTAATAAGGCAATCTGAATTGGTGACAAGCCTGAGGAGTCTGGAAGGTACCCTAGAAATGAACCCCTCAAGAGCCAAATCACTGCAAGATCAATGCTATAATAACTGAGCAACTATCAAACTGACATGATGATTTTGCATTTATAGAGGGCTCTATGCTTTTCAGAAAATTTCATAAGCCAATATGCTATGTGCACTTTATAGCCACCAATCAACGAAGGTGAGACTCTGAAAAGCATCTGCAAAACATACTTGTCAGAAAACCTTCATTCCAGCCTCCCCTCTAGCTCTTCCTAGATGCCCTAAGGTAGATAAATCGTTTAAAGCCTCTTGGTCTCAGCTTCTACATTTAAAACAAAGGCTATAATCCATAATTGGTGAACACAAAAAGAGTTAAGAGAGTAAGACGATAGATATGAAAATGCTTTGAAAATTGTACAAATTTCTAACATCATCGCTTCTACCTTTAAGAATCAGAGAGATGAAATGAACTGGCATAATCAGGGATAATTTAAGTCAGGGCCAGATTAATTAAAGCATTCTCTATGATACCATGTTTCTTCCCAAGATTTGTCTTTCCTCAGAGCTTCTGCTACCCCTAAAATCTCTCTCCCTTTTTAGGTTCTATGATGTTAATCTGCCCCAAATCCTCCTTTTTTCTCTGACTTAGCATTCTTTTTTCTTTTAATTCTAGTCATTTCTCTAATAAAGTCAAACAATTTCAGATCTGAAAAAATCTTCAAAATAATTATATTTATACCTTCATTTCACTGAGAGGGAAACATAGGTCAAGAAATATCAGTGGCTTGCTCACATTTCTGGACATGACCCTTTCAAATACTTAAAATTCAATGTGTCCCAAACTGAACAGGATCAGAAATGTAAGTTATGTATTTTGGGTAGGCTCAAAAATACGACTTACATGTGGCACCTCCCACTCTCTATCTCCACCATCTAATTACAAAATCCTGTCCATTCTGTTACATATTCAAAGTAGTCAGGGTGAAAGTACCTCTCAGATAAGAATCAAAAGTCAGCAAATGCATGTGGTTACTTTAGTCAAAATCACTGTCTCTTAAAAGAATTTAAGTAGTCCATGTAACCAAACTCTATACCATCATGTGTAATAAGATGCAAGTTTCCCAAAGGAAAGGGCCATTATATAATGTTTATAAAATAACCATTTATTCAATCATCCTTCTAGGCTCTTCTTCTAGTAGATACATAGAGGATGTCTAATGGTCTACAATTTATGATATGTTATGTAAAGATTAGAAAAATTCTTCCAAAATCAAATTTCAATGAATAATCTGTCTGTCTAGGGTGAACAGAGGATGAGTGTCACTGTTAACTTCATTCTGAATTGCATTTATTTTGGTAGCCTGCCTCCTGGGGAAATGTCCTTGATGATGTACCACATTTAAAATTAAAACTAATTTTTAAAGTTTTTCCAAATTAAGCCCAGACATTATGAAAATACAGAGCAGAGGCTTTTAAGCTGCTAAGCATGAGATTCATACAAAGCCCCTTGGCTTGCCAAACATGATTCTTTTAAGATGAACAGCAGGTCAAAACTATAAGCCATGTTTGGGGCTGTCGGAGGGCTTTTCTAGTGATGCTGTAGTTGTTAAGGCTTTAAAAAGCCTAAATTTTGCACCACTGGTTGCTGCTCTTTATAGTGCATAAGACCTGAGTACAGTTCATGTCCATTTTAAGATCACTGGCTTCCAACCACTCTCTCCCACTGTCCAGAGAAAGGAAATGCCTTTCCAAAAGCTTTGTGAAAGAGATAACTTAAATCACTGTAGCTACAAAATTTATGAAGCTCTCACTAAGAAATGCTAAGCCTGAATAACAGCTTCTAAAGCTCCCATACATTTCCTCACACTAAAATGTCACAAACTCAGAAGAGGAAGATTCTTTAGAAAAACTCAGGGAGATTCTTACCGTAGCAAAGAGAAGACATCATATGAATTGCGAACGCAGTTGTGATCCACCTGAAGAATATTCTTCTGAACATTTGAATAACCCTGAAAGACATTAATCAATAAGTTCATCAAAGCTAAACAAAAGAATATCTATGTACAAATTAATCATAATTTTTTGTCTTTTTTTATTATGGTTTATAAACGTCTCAGTAAATTCAAATGGTTAGAGTTTCAATAAAATTTCAGTACAATTCCCATATAACTGAAGTCTAACTTTTAACTATGTTTAAAATAAATTTCTTCTACCATTTTCCCACAGAAACAATGTTTCACATTATAAACTGTGGCAAATTCCCAAGGAGGCCCTAGAAGTCTTTTTAATGTATTATGTATGTGGCTGAAAACAGTATTAACACTAATATTTCAACTATGCCTAGCCATTACATGTAATGTCTTTACAGGGAAAAAAAAAAAAAAAGGCATTCCAAGTTCTAATTAGGAATACCAGAAACAAATATTTCCACAGTGGAACAAAAGTGGTAGGAGTAACAATGATTTCTAGAGAGAACAAAGCACAAACGCATTAAAAGAATGGAACCGGTATCTCTGTCATTTGAGAAACACAGAATAAATAGTGATTAAGAACAAAGATTCTAGACCCAGGCCAACTAGGATCAAATTCAACCTCTCAATACAACAGCTATGTAATCTTGAGCAAGGCACCCAAGCTCTCTTAGTTTAACCTTGGTTTCTTCATTTATAATATGGGGTGATAATAGTATCTATCTCAAAAGTTGTTGGTGGAATTAAAGGAGTTAATATTTGTAGAGTGAAAGGTACATACTAAGCACTCTATAAGCATTTTTAAAAGTTATGTCTACAGACATTAAAAGGATATTAAGAGAATATTATGAACAACTTTTTGCTAACACATGATGCTAATAACATATGACAACCTGGATGAATTAAAAAAAAAAATTTTAATACACCTTGCCAAAAATGAAACAAGATGGAACAAAAATATCTGAATAGCCCTTTATCTAATTTTTTAATGAATAAGTAACTGAAAATCTCCCCCCAGAATAAATAAAGTCCAGGTCCAGAAGTTTTCACTGATGAATTCTATCAAACATTTAAGGAAGAAATAATACCAATTTTACACAAACTCCTTCATAAAATGCAGGAGGGAGAACAGTACCCAACTCATCTTGTAAGTCCAGCATTATTTTGATACCAAAACCTGACTAAAACATCACACAAAAAAAGTACAGACTAACATCCATATAAACACAAAATTTCTTAACAAAATGAATCAAGAAATACATAACAAGAATAAAACAACACATCATTATTAACTGAATTTATCTAGATGCAGGGTTGGTTTAACATTTTTAGATCAATCAATTAGACAAGGATATGAAACAATAATTATAAACCTATGTTGAGGGGTGCACAATGTATAAAGATGCAATCTGTGACGTTAACAACATACAGGTGGAAGCATGACGCTTTACAGAAGCGAAGTTTTTGTGTATTTTTAAAACTATGTTGGTATTACTTCTAACTAATTCTAACTAGTGCTATAACCTTTTTGTGGACTATGGGATATATACGCCGTGTTACATTTTCCACCCCTGAAGGTTTATTGGCAGGCATTTAAGCCACTTTAGTAGGTTCTGGCATCATGGTGGATACTGGTGCAACTGCCTAAAAAACAAAGAAGTTGTTTTGCACAACATTTGAATGTTGAGAGCCATTCATATGAGGGGATGCTTCCCGGAGGAAGGATTGCGTGAAACTTTTGTGTCTTTTGGCTTCTGTACTGCGAGATAAGGCTTGCAAGTACATTTACTATTTCCTTTGTATTATTGGGAAGGTACAGTTACCAGCATTCAGAAATATTCAAGTAAATGAGTTATTTTGGGGGTAAAAACCGTTTGTGATGCACTTCCTGGGCCACGGGACCGAAATGTCCCATGTGTGCGGTGCGCTTCATGGAACATGGTACTGATATGGCCTACTCTAAATCAAACTGATAACAATCATGTGCACTTGCTACTGCAATGTTTATTTAGTATTTCGTGTGTATTTTTGTAAAGTTGAGTAGGATATTTTATGGCTCAAGTGTAACAAGGAAGTGTGATGCGCCATGGGACCAATATGCCCCACATGTGTGATGCGCTTCATGGAACATGGGACTGATATGTCCTGCCTGCAACTGGCAACCCTTTTTTTCAGATAATAAAAAACTGTCAACAAACAATTCAGCATCCATTCCATCAGTGAAAAAATATGGCATCACCAAAAAATTAAGATGTTAATTATAATCCCCATAACAACCACTAAGAAAATAACTAACAAATACATAGTAAAGGTAATGAGAAAGGAGTCAAAATGGTACACTAGAAACTATCTATCTAAAACAAAAGAAAATAGCTATGGAGAAAATGAGAAACAAATGCAATATAGGGCATATACAAAACAAACAGTAAAATGACAGATCTAAATCCTTCATTATCAATAATTACCTTAAATGTAAATGGATTAAACACTCCCATTAAAAAATTATTTACAAAGATCACAGACTGCATCAGCCTGAGACCAGAAGAACTAGATGGTACCCAGCTACCACCAATGACTGCCCTGACAGGGAACACAACAGAGTCCCTGACAGAGCAGGAGAAAAGTGGGATGCAGAACTCAAATTCTACTAAATAGACCAGACTTAATGATTTGACTGAGACTGGAGGGACCACAGAAGACATGGCCCCTGGACTCTCTGTTGGCCCAGAGCTGAAACCATTCCCAAAGCCAACTCTTCAGACAAAGATTAGACTGGACTACGGGACATAAAGTGATACGCGTGAGGAGTGTGTTTCTTAGTTCAAGTAGATACATGAGACTAAATGGGCAGCTCCTGTCTGGAGGTTAGATGAGAAGGCAGATAGGGTCAGGAGCTGGTTGAACGGACATGGGAAATCCAAGGTGGAAAGGAGGAGTGTGCTGTCACAGTATGGGGAGAGCACCTAGGGTCACATAACAATATGTGTATACATTTTTGTATGAGAAACTAACTTGAATTGTAAACTTTCGCTTAATGCACAATAAAACAAATATAAAAATATATATATATGCACCTAACAGCAGTCTCAGAACATATGAAGCAAAAATTGACAAAACGGAAGGGAGAAACAGCTCAAAAATAAATTGTTAGAAATGTCAACAAACAAGTAGACAAAATATGAACGATGAAACAGAAGACTGTAGATGCAACACTATAAACCAACTAACACTAACAGACATATACAGAACACTCTAGCCAACAACAGTAAAATACACATTCTTCTCAAGAGCACACGGAACATCCTCCAGGATAAACCATATGTTAGGCAATAAAGCAAGTCTGAAATAAATTTTAAAGGATGAAAATCACATGAAGTATCTTCTCTGACCACAATGCAATAAAGCTAGAAATTAATGGCAGAAAGAAATTTGGAAAATTCACAAATATGTTGAAAGTAAACACATTTAAACAACTAATTGCTAAAGAAGAAATCACAAGGGAAATTTAAAAATACTTTGGGATGAGTGAAAACAAAAACACAATGTGGTATATCCATATAGTGGAATATTATCCAGCCATAAAAAGGAATGAAGTACTGACACATGCTACAACGTGGATGAACCTTGAAAATATTATACTAAGAAGCCAGACAGAAAGGATCACATATTGTATGATTCCACTTACATGAAATATCCAGAATAAACTCCATAGAGACAGAAAGAAGACTGCTGGTTGCCAAGGGCTAGGGGAAGGAAGGAATGGATTAAAAAAAAAAAAAAAAATCAAACCCACTGCCACTGAGTCGATTCCAACTCATAGTGACCCTACAGGAAAGAGTAGAACCGCCTCATAGGGTTTCCAAGAAGCAGCTGGTAGATTCAAACTGCTGACCTTTTGGTTAGCAGCTGAGCTCTTAGCCACTGTGTCACCAGAGCGCCAAGGAATGGGTAGTGACTGCTTAATGAGTATGGGGTTTCCTTTTGGGGTGATGAAAACATTTTAGAACTAGATAGAGGTGATGTTTGTATACACTGTGAATGTACTAACTGCTACTGAACTATACACCTTAAAGTGGTTAATTTTATCTTATGTGAATATCACGTAAATTAAAAAATACATATATAGCTATGAAAATAATCCACAGATCAGGGAAGGCTGAGAAGAAGAAGAGAGGACAGAGACTGGAGATAGTTCTATAAATTAACTATAAAATCCAAATAATAAAAGACACTAGAAATAGATTTAAGATTCTCAAGAAACATGATTCATAACGTTCCACTTAGCTTTTCTTATTTTATGCAAAAATGCTGCCAAACATTTTTTCTGACTATTAAACAATCATCCAAGACTTCTGGAAAAATGGTGCTCTAGGCAGAAGCACCACGCCGTCCCTCCACAGCAAAGATCAGAAAAACTAAGCCGAACAGAGAAAACAACAATCCTGAAACCTTAAAACATCAAATGAAGAGATAAAGAACTCAGCCAAGCACCAAATGCAGTGAGAAAACTGACAGAGAATGGAGAGCGAGGAGAGATTCATGCAGAGGTCCTCTATCAGCTAACGTAGCACGGATCTGCCATCTTGGACTCCTATCGGAGACCAGCAAACAGGGGGGTACGAGAAAGCAGCTTCACGGAGCTTCCAGCAGGAGACAAAACAACCGGTAATTTGCGATACATGCTTTCCCAACCCCCACCCTTCTTCACCCCCACTCGGCCACCTCTGCTTACCACGGCCACAATCTCTTCTCCGGGAAGCACCAGCTGCTTGGATTCCACCCACCTGAACGGGCCAGCTCTCTGAGCGCCATTTGTTGGCTGCTGGTGTTGCTTTTTTCTGCTTGTTTTGATTTCTTCCTTACCTCTCACCACCTCTCCCTCCTTTTGCTCAAATACCTGGCTCCATGCACCATCTTTGCTTCTTCCTGAGGGGCTGTGGAGCTCCGGTAATTTGTGATATACACTTTCCCACCCCCTACCCTTCTTCGCCCACACTTGGCCTCCTCTGCTTCCTGCGGACACAGTCTCTTGTCCGGGAAGCACTGCCTGCTTGGATTCCACCAGCCTGCACTAGCTGGCTCTCTGAGTGCCATTTGTTGACTGCTGGTGTTGCTTTTTATCCGCTTGTTTTGATTTCTTCCTTACCTCTCACCACCTCCCCCTCCTTTTGCTCAAATACGTGGCTCCTTGCACCATCTGTGCTTCTTCTTGAGGGGCTATGGAGCTCCATTTGAGCATGGAACTGCTATCCGGTCTGGGTTGCCGTGCTGGTGGGATCCCAGGGCTTTTGTTAGTTTGTTTGTTTTGAATTGTTCGTTTGTTTTCTTTTCCTTTTCTTGACTTGGGAGACCGTTCTGGCCAGGTGGTGCTGCATGGCTTGGAACCTACCCCCTCAGCTTGCACGGACACGAGAGGGATCCCTGAGGGCATTTCTTTTCTCGTTGCTTTTTTTGGGGGCTTTTCATGTTCTTTTTTTTTTAAATTTCTTTTGTTTTCCTTTCCCTCTTTTTCCCTTTTTGTCTTTCTTCATTGCTCAGTTTCTCGTCTCTCTATACCGTCCTTCTCCTTCTGTTCCCTGAATGCCTGGCGTTGTATACCTCTGCGCCTTCTGCCCAGGCTGTACTGCAACACCTGAGGGCAACTTCCCCAGACCTCATAGCCGCACCAGTGAGATCCCTGGGAACTTTGCTGTTCTCTTCCCTTTCCAACTTTTATTTATTCATTCTTTTCTTTTTGTTTCTTCCTCTTCCGCTTTTTGTTTTCCTCCATTTCATAGTCTCTCATCTCTCCACTCCAGTGGCAAACTCCCCTAGCATTCTTTTTTGTTTGTTTGTATGTTTTTGGCTCCTGTTCCTCTCTCCTCTCTCCAATATCCATCTTAGCTCCACACATAACAATCTCCCTGCTACATCCTGCCTGCCTGCACCGTATACCTAACATCACACTACCAAGCAGCACAGGCACGGCCTACTGGAACCTGCCCTGCACTGATTACTGACCAGCCCTGGTGGCTGGGGTGAGTGCCACAGACGGCCTGTCCCAGTGACTCCTCTTCATCTAGACCTGCCCTGCCATATCATATCTGAGTGACTGACCCTGCCAATTGGAGAAAGAGGCGAAAAGAATTGTGCCCACAGACGAGCAAACAACAAAGAACACATAGCCCGCCTGCTCAGACACAGCAAAATTTTTTTTAAAAAAAGGGGCAAAATGAACAAATCTACCATCAACAAATGAGAAAAATAGAAGACAGCAGACAATATCAAAACATTTACAAAAACAAGACAGGATGGTTCCAGTAGGCATCCAAAATAAAACACCAGATGACTTTCCAGTGGAAGAAAAAGCACTAGAACTACCTGATAGGGAATTCAAATCTCTAATACTCAGAATTCTCCAAGAGCTGAAGCAAAAAGCAGACAAA
>NW_004444024.1:5533635-5551964 GCF_000243295.1 Trichechus manatus latirostris | reverse complement strand
TGTTAACCATTGTCATAGGGCAACATGTGTACTAACTGTTAAATGAGAACCTATTTTGTTCTGTAAGCCTTCATCTAAAGTGTGAATAGCAGCACAACTGGAAGAGTGTAGTCGATGTCACTGAACTGTGCATGTAGAAATTTTTGAAATGGTGTATCTTTGGCTATGTATATTTTCACAAAAAAAAAGGGTCAAGAACGGAGAGGGTTGACATGTTGTGGGGTTGTTAACCAATGTCATAAATCAATATGTGTACTACTGTTTATGAGAAACTATTTGTTCCGTAAGCCTTCATGTGAAGTACAATTAAAAAAAATAATCATCCACACCCACTAACATAGAAGTAAAAGCAACACGTTATAGCAGGGAAAGAGCATTGAACTGAGAGCCAGGATCCTTGGTTTTAATCCACTCAGCCTGTTATGTCAGTGAGAAAAATCATTTAACTCCTTTTTAGGTATTGGTTTCTTTAACCATAAAATGAGAACACTATTAATAAAAACAATAACAAAAAAAGAAACACAAACTACAGTCACATTTATGAGCATTTACAGTATGCCAAGCAGTGTTACGTTTTACATGTCTTAATATAATTAATACACAATCCTGTGAAATAGCTACTATTATCATCCCCCACTTTTTAAGGTGAGGAAACTGAGACACAGAGAGGATTAGGTAGAAGAGCCATGCAGTCTGGCTCCACAGCTCATGTTCTTAACAACCATGCTATACTTGATCTCTAAGACCTTTTCCAGTTCTAAAATTCTGGGTCCATGTACATTTAAGGCAACTTAAGGACATTATTAAACCCTTCTGCTTCAGCTGCCACTTAGCAATTAACATTCTTGAAATATGCTAAAAGCCTTGTTCTGAATGACATCTAACTTCACCAGATGTGCAATCCCGACAGACCTCTGATGAAGGATTATAATGGAAAGAAATGGCTCATTTGTATCTGGTTATCTGTGTGAGATACTGCCAAGTGCCAAAGAGCCCAGAAGAGATTTATATGTCACTCAAAATTCTTCTAAAGCCAGGCCTAACAGTTCTTTTTCACAGAAGGGAATACTCAGTCACCAGTCTGGGTGAGTGTCTATTAAACTGTTCAGGAAAATAGATAATTTCACATGTCCAATGAGCAGGAGTAATTCCAGGCAGATGATCAGGTGTAGTTCTAGATCAGTGGTCAGCAAACTTTTCCTGAAAAGG
The DNA here is from genome assembly GCF_000243295.1 of Trichechus manatus latirostris. Lineage (NCBI taxonomy): Eukaryota > Metazoa > Chordata > Mammalia > Sirenia > Trichechidae > Trichechus > Trichechus manatus. The sequence goes on along the minus strand of NW_004444024.1, from coordinate 5,550,755 downwards.
GTTCGATAGTAAATATTTTAGGCTTTGTAGGCCACATATGATCTCTGTCGCATATTCTTCGTTTTTCTTTTAAATTCTTTAAAAATGTAAAAACCATTATTAGCTCACAGGCTGTACAAAAGCATATGTTGGACTGTAGTTTGATCACTCCTGTACTAAACCATTGGATGAGTCACCTTTTAAGACATGTTACTGTACATTTTGAGAGTTTTTAACTGTTGGCAACAGTCACGAGCTTGCCCTTAACTTTATTAAAACAAAAGCTGTACTGAAATAATCCAGTTGATAGAATAACTAATTATGAAGCAAACAGCACTGTTGTTGTTAGCTGCCATTGAGTCGATTCTGACTCATTGTGGCCTTATGTACAACAGAACAAAACACTGCCTGGTCCTGCGTCATCCTCACAATCACATGTTTGAGTCCACTGTTGCAGCTATTGTGCCAATCCATCTCATCAAGGGTCTCCCACACCCTCAGTGGCCCTCTACTTCACCAAACATGATTTCCTCCTCTAACGACTGATCCCTCCTGATGACATGTCCAAAGCAAGCAAGTCGGATAATGTTGTACTGTGATCCATAAGGTTTCCATTGGCTAATTTTCAGAAGTAAATCACCAGGTCTTTCTTCCTAGTCTGTTTTAGTCTGGAAGCTCCACTGCAACCTGTCCACTATGGGTGGCCCTTCTGGTATTCAGAATACCGCTGGCATAGCTCTCAGTATCATAGTAACAAGCAAGCCACCACAGCACAACAAACTGACAGACAAGTACATATACTTATTCATTTGTCTTTACTGAACTCCTAATACATACAGGGTGTTAGGCAATTACTATCAACCTCAAAAAGTACACAACCCAGTTAAGGTTCCAAGATAAATAAATAATGTAAAAATGTCATTAGAGAGGTTTAAAAAAAAACCCACAGGAGCTCTAATGTGGCAAAGATTCCATCTGGTGGATGGGGAACATCAAAGGTAGTATCTGGGGATGGACTAGCAGTAGTAAAAAGCTAAACAGCAGTAATGGATAGTCCCATGCAGCATGACAGTGGGAAAGCACAAGCTACATTCAGAGAAAATGAAATAGTGGTTTAAATTATTCAGCTTCAGTGATGTGGAAATTCCTGGGAGCCCTAGAAAGACAACTGGTGGGAGATACAGCTGAGTAAGTAGGTTGGGAGGGCCAGAGCAGAGAATACCTTGAACACCATGCTAAAAAGCAAAGACAACTTATGGGCGCTAAGGACTTATAAAAGGTTTTTGATAGTGTAGGGTCATGATCAGAGCTGCATTTTAGAAAGGTTACTCTGGCAATGGCACTTATGATGAATTGGAGAAGGCAGAACATCAGAATACCAGCTAGGAGGCTATTTAAAAATCCACACACACTAGAGAGGTAATAAAGGCTCAAACTGTATCAATAGCAATGGTAATAAAAAGAGAGACACAGAAGAAGTTAAGATAAAAGCAGAAACACAACCAAAAGTACTACACAACTGACTGAATTTGGGCTGATGGAAAGAAGGAAATCAGGTCAGGAGTTTGGACACATCCAGCAGACAATGAAAAGCTTCTCTATACAACCTTTAAGCAAAGGAACAAAATGAAAGTATGCTTTAGGAAGATTAATCAGGTAGTGGTAAGTAAGACAGAGTGGATACACAGACTAGAGTCTACAGGCCTGCCAGGAAACTACTGCAGTAATCCAGCCCTACCGGGATGCGAGTCTGAGCTTGGATTATGGCAATGAGGATGGAAAAGTAGCCATGGATACCAGAGTTATTTCAAAGAAAGACTCAAAAGAGTCAAGTAACTGACTGGATAGAGCAGATAAAGGAAAGAAATCAATCAAAACTGACTCCAAGATTGAAGCTTGGATAAATGCAAAATGCTTAATAAAGACAAGGAAAACAGGAAGGGGAAGTAAGCCTGGAGGGGCAAAAAAAAGGAAGAGTTTCATTTAATGTACAATAATTTGAAAATGACAGGTATTTAAGTAGAAATGGTCAGAAACCACAAAGACATAGAGCATAAGAATTTTAAGTAGCTTGAATCAGAATTTTAAGCAGCTACTTAGTGGGGATACAACCAAATAGTGTATCCCAACAGAACTTTTAATGATCTGCTACTACAAACATTTCATTCATTCATTCAACAAATACTTACTAAATTATGACTACATGCCAGGGACAGTGCTAGGCACTAGAGAAAAATCAGTGAGGACAGACACTGTCCCTGCCCTCACATAGTCTACCATCTAGTATAAAAGAGAGATGAGCAAACAAACAGAATATAGCAGGATACGGGTCAATGATGAAGGAAATGAAATGCAAGGTGCTATGGGAGCATGTAAGATGGTATCCAAACTGGACTTAGGGTGTATGTCACAGAAAATTTTCCTATGGAAATGAGATCTAAGCTAAAACTGAGAGAGAAAAAAAAAATTTAACACAGCTTTATAGGAAAGTGTTAAGCGTGGGATATTTAGAAATAAGGAACGAAATCACAGCAAGACCTTCTAAGCCATTAATTACTCTGAGGATAAATGAAAACTACTGAAATGATTTGAATAAGGAGGGACTTAATCAGCACTTTAAAAAAGATAAATCAGGCTACAATGTCAAGCACCAAGAAAGAAGTAGATATTTAGCAGCAACTATCAGTAGTGATTCAAAAAAAACGGAGGGCTCCAATATCACTTCCCTGTTCTGACTTGAGAAAGTGGAGGGAACTAAGGAAAACAACAGCAGGAGGCTTTTTGAGAGGGGAGCTCAGTCTGGGACATGTAGAGTTTGTGGGTCTCTGAAACATCCCAGTAATTTAACACAAGTCTAGATGTACGGAAATCTAGACTGGAGAGGTAGATTTGGAGGGATCTGAATCACCCAGATACAATGTGTTAATAATAAGAAAAAAAATGCCCAAGTGGAAAGCTGAGGACAATAGCTTAAAGGCTCCACTGAGCGCTTTCCCCAGCACCCTTGCAGTGTTCTATATGTTATTTTTAAAACTGTAAGTGAGCTTTACATATAGTCCCTCTTCTACTTGTCTAAATAGAATAAGAAATCATGCTGGGCAGAGACAGATCAATGACTCATTCTACTACTTGAGCACATTTTCAGATGCAATGAGCATTACTTTTTAAAATTACAATATTTATTTGTATGACTACTCCTCAAATAGTTACTTGATGAATCAACAGCCTGTGTTTCTACATGTATATGTTTATTTGGACATTAATACACTTCTACGTGTTAGGCAAGTTTAAACTGAGGAAAAAAATCAAGTCTCTGTTAAGCATCTCCAAGCCTTGGACACCCTCTGCCTCTGAGTTCTGATGAAGCCCAGATGCTGAGCTGTTAAGGAGGGAAGGTGAGACCTCCTCTTAGACCCTGAACCTGAGCTGAATGTGTCTATTACACCAGATTTGGCCCAAGGTTTGAGACAATAGAGGATGTTTTTCCTCTCAAAAGAGTGAGAAGCAGTGAGAAATAGGAATAGTGTCATTAAGCAATTGCATACAGATCAAGTCAACAGGGGTGAAGAGATTCTTGATCGTGCTTCAGTGTTTTAAACTACACTCAGAAAATAATCACAGTCACAAGCTACAAGTACAAAGTGGACTAATATGTCTCCGATTCTACTCCTGACATTGAGGACTCAAATTGACCCTGTTAGAGTAGTAATCCCTTAAGCTAGGCATATTTTAGCACAGAGTGAGACTGGAACAAAGTGATCCTAAATAGACGTCAACCATTCACTCATGGAAAAATATTTACAAAGCTATGCTAAATCCTGGGACTATAAAAGTAAATGAGACACAATCTCAGTCCTAAAGGGATTTACGCCCTAATAGGAGGAAAAGATATGACAAGAGTGGGAGTTATCATGAGAGAAGGAAGAGAAGGCAACAATGATATCATGTTAACTAGCATTAGTGAAGAGATTTTTAAAAAAAAAAAAAAGGACTCACAGCATTGCAGAACAGTTTAAAATGAAACTGACTTATTTGTGCGAAGGAGGGGGTTAAGAATGCCCTCGTTACAAATCTAAAAGAACAGAGTAAAAAGTTTTCAAAATTATAAACAAAACAAAACTTTAAACTCTCTGAATCCCTTGGTGAAAGACAAGTCTAGAGCTCTGTTTCTGTTTCTTTTCAAGAATCTAAAACATCTATATGAATAACCATGCTTGGCTTTGAATTTTCCAGTATTAAAATCGTGAAAAGCTAAAAAATTGTGCCAAGAAGACAAGATCCTCCAAATTCATAACAGGAAATGTGGCATTTTCCCAGATTATTCTCTGGCTTCAGTGAAGAGAGAGAATGGGACCACACTGCAGCAGCAGGATTTATAAATATGAATTACAGGATAAGATGATTTTCCAAACATCTGTCAGAAGTTAACTTGATCCAAGAGAAAAGGAAAAGAAAAAAAAAAAAGACTCAGAGCGAAGCCAAGTATAAGCCAAGTATAGAGTGACTAATGTGTGGAACTTCAGTGGGCTTTGGTGGGTTGATGGCCTCATGGGCAGTGCATGCCCACTCTATAATAATAAATACCAACAGTCTGTAGAATAAAGCACTTAATACCTTTCAAAGCACCTTCATGTATATTTCCCCCTATGATCCTCCCAATGTATACCTACCGGGTATCTCTGATTAAATGTACAGATAAACACAAAGTACAGATGCCTGTACTTTAACATGCTACATGAAGTGGGAAGAAATGTAGCGATGTCATGCAGCATAGTGGTTAAGAGAACAAGCTCTGGAATAAGTCAGACACGGGTTTGAATCACGGCTCTACCACTGCTTGGCTATGTGATCTAGGGTCAGTAGTTTAATGTTTTCTTCTAGGGTATTTCACCTATACATGATGATAATAGCTACCTCATGAGGTTGCTACACAGATTAAATCAAAAAACAAGTATCTGGTACAGTGTCTGATATATCTAAGGCACTTAGTAAATGAAAACTAACAACAGTAGTTTTCAAAAGCTTTGTAACCACCTAGTATGCTGTTACTAGGACATCACACTAACTCAAATAGTTCAGAAACAAACTTTTACCCTGGATTTAAGCTGGGCTCAGATACCTAGATGTTTTATAATAAAGCAAGCAGCTATTATGAACAGTTCCTGAGGATTTGTCTAGTCTTTGTTTCTTCTACTTTGTAATGAAAGGGGGCAGGGCTGAACAGAATATGTGTATCCTATTTTTATGATTTGTCAACTTTTCCTCAATGATGTACTAAGAGACAAGGACAGAAATTATACCATATACCTCTCTCTGCTGTTAAAACACAGGCTACTTGGGACACTTAATCTATACTTCTTCTGAATGTTCTGCCTGTATACTATGTGGGACAAGCCCTGGAAACAAGTTAGTATCCATTAATATGACTAGCAAGAGGAAAGAGCCATCTTTTTAGTTTCTCACTTCTATAAAGTTAACTAAATGGAAATCTCTTAACTTTTCTCAGTTTCTGCATCTTCATCGTAAAAATGAAAATACTAATACTTGCTGAACTCAGCTGCTCTAAGTTAAAGAAGATATCCCTAACAACATTTAATCACAATTAAAGAAAGTAAATGATGGAAGAAACCTGCAAAAGAAATCAGATGATGAAAATCATCTAGCCATCACCTTTTCACAGGTGAAATGGTATAATGAAGGAAGTACACATCTAGAAAGACAAGATCTGTGTTCTGATCTTGGTTCTGCCACAAACTCACTCGGATATCTTGGCCATTCATTTATTCCACAAGTACTTACTTTATACCTATTAGACGCCTGGTACTGATCACGGTATTAAAGATACAAAATTAAGATATAGTTTTTGCCCTCTAGGAAGGGATACAGATACGTCATCCCAAAAATTATAATAAATAAATAATAAATTGACACAACTGCTTCAGGAACAATTCATTGTAGAGAAACGATAAAGTTACAAAGTTGAAGGAAGTCACTTTACCTCTCTGTGACTCAATTTCCCTATAAAGCAAATAATGGTAATAATAATTGCCATATCTTTTTCACCCTACCTCTGAAACTTGCTCTTGAGTGCAGAGCAGCTAAAGTGAACAGAAGAAATGATGAAGTAAAATAGCTGAAGAGATGATTTCAAAGGACAGCTCAAGAAGATAAGGTAAAGTATTAAAATAAAAGGGAAGAACACTGGCCTTTCTCAAGCTGAAAGAACTGAAGAGAAAATTCAAGCCTCGAGCTGCAATACTGATGAATTCTATAAGGAAAAAATTCATTGATGCAGAAAAGTATCAAAAGACAATGGAAGGAATACATAAGAGTCACTGTATAAAAAAAAACTGGCCAACGTTCAACCGTTTCAGGAAATAGCATATGATTAACAATCACTGGTACGGGTACAAGCTGAGCTGAAGGCATTGGTGAAAAACAAGTCTCCAGGAACTGATGGAATTATAAAGAAAGATACTTCAACAAATGGATGCAACACTGGAAGTGCTTACTCATCTATGTCAAGAAGTCTGGAAGATAGCTACTTGGCCAACCGACTAGAAGAGATCTACATTTATGCCCTTTCCAAAGAAAGGCAATCAAACGCAATATGAAAATTATTGAAGACTATCAAATATCACATGCTAGCAAAATTCTGCTAAAGATAATTCAAAAACAGCTGCAGCCACACATCAGTGGAGAACTGCCAAAGTTCAAGCCAGATTCAGAAGAAGACATGGAACAAGGGATATCATAGCTGATGTCAAATGGATCTTGGCTGAAAGCAGAGAATACCAGAAAGATGTTTACCTGTGTTTTATCAACTACACAAAGGCATTCAACCATATCCACATATAACAGTTTATGGATAACATTACGAAGAATGAGAACTCCAGAACACTTAATTGTGCTCCTACAGAACCTGTACACAGGTCAAGAGGCAGTCATTCCAACAGAACAAAGGGATATTGCGTGGTTTAAAATCGGAAAAGGTGTGCAGCAGGGCTGTATCCTTTCCCTTACTTATTCAGTCTGTATGCTGAGCAAACAATCCAAGAAGCTGGACTATATGAAGAAGAACATGGATTGGAGGACGACTCATTAACAACTTACATATACAGATGATACAGCCTTGCTCGCCAAAAATGAAGATGACTTGAAGCACCCACTAATGCAGGTAAAAGACTACAGCCCTCAGTGTGAATTACACTTGAATGTGAAGAAAACGAAAATCCTCACAACTGGGTCCATAAACAATATCATCATAAACAGTGAAGAAACTGGAGCTGTCAAGGATTTCATTTTATTTGGATCCACAATCAATGTCCACAGGAGCAGCAGTCAAGAAATCAAACAACATACTGCATTGGGCAAATCTGCTGCAAAAGACCTCTTTAAAATCTTAAAAAGTGAAGATGTCACTTTGATGACTGAGGTGCACCTGACCCAAGCTATGGTATTTTCAATGGCCTCATAAGCATGCAAAAGCTAGACAATGAAACAGAAAGACCAAAGAAGAACTGATGCATTCAAACTGTGGTGTTGGCAAAGAATATCAATATACCATGAATGCCAAAGAACAAACAAATCTGTCTTAGAGGAAGTATAGCTACAATGCTCCTTAGAAGTGAGGATGGCGAGTCTTCGTCTCACTTACTTTGGACACGTCATCAGGAGGGACCAATCCCTGGAGAAGAACAACAAGTTTGGTAAAGTAGAGCATCAGTGAAAAAGAGGGAGACCTTCAGTGAAATGAACTGACACAGTTACTGCAACAACGGACTCAAACATAGCAACGATTGTGAGGATGGCACAGAATCGGGCAACATTTTGTTCTGTCATAATATATAAGATCGCTATGAGTCAGAGTCAACTTGACAGCACCTAACAACAAGAACAACCTTTTTTACAGGGCCATTGTAAGGATGGGGTGAAATCATTTACATTCAAATCCTTAAGGATAAAAGACGTACAAAAGTAAGTAAGTAGTGATATTGCTATTATTATAGCTATGTCTAAGTTATCACCTACAGCATGGAATTAACTTGCTGTGTCAAGTTCAAGAGGTTGTGAGGCTCTCTGGGCCTCAGTTTCTTCATTTATGAAATAAAGGTGTTGGGCTAGATAACTCTAATACTCCCTTCAGTGCTAACCACATAATTAAGATTTCCTTACTTTGGAGATGAGGAGCCTAAAACTAAGGGAGGTGAAGTGTTCTGCTCAAGGAACAGTGTCAGAATAAACATGAGATTAGAATCCTGGTTTTCTAATTTTCAAAAATATCAAACCATGAAAAATACAAAATAAGGAGTTTTCATTTGTATAGGCTCTCAAAATAGACCCTGAAATTCGCTGCTGTTCTTAAATCTTCAATCTCACTTTGACTATGTACTTGAGATGATCAAGTTATGTGGCTACTTTTGTGAAATTAGTCACCAAATTGCTATTTGAATCTCCTGAGAGTTTTACACCAAAAGATTTGATCCTTATTACCTGGCTTCTACCCCGTTCCAATTTTTTTCTATTAAAATGAGAAAACATTGCCATCTACTGGACTCTAAAGACACTGCTGCTATAGTTTTTATTCCAAGTAAAGAATTTGTCTTGGAAGAAATACAGCCAGGGTGCTCCTTAGAAGCAAGGATGACGAGACTTCGTCTCACTTACCTTAAACATCTTACCAGAAGGGACCAGTCCCTGGAGAAGGACATCATGCTTGGCAAAGAAGAAGGTTAGTGAAAAACGAGATGGACTGACACAGTGGCTGCAATGATGGGCTCAAACACAGTAACTACTGAGAGGATGGTGCAGGACTGGGCAGTGTTTCATTCTGTTGTACACAGGGTCACTATGAGTTGGAACCGACTCAGTAGCAACTAACAACAACTAACAATAAATTGACAAAGCTCATTAACTGAAGGACTTTAAAATAAAGTGCAACACTTATTACAATCACATATGCAATAAACATTTTTTTGACCACCTACTGACTACCCTGGTGGTGCAGTAGTTAAGAGTTACAGCTGCTAACCAAAAAGTTGGCAGTTCGAATCTACCAGCTGCTCCTTGGAAACCCTATGGGGCAGTTCTACTCCGTCCTTTAGGGTTGCTATGAGTTGGAATTGACTCGATGGCAATGGGTTGGGTTGGGTTTGGTTATTGACCACCTAGTTTTATATTTCAGCTCTGCTACTTGATAACTGTATAATATTTTGGGAAAATTACTTGACTTCTCTGTGCCAGTTTCCTTATCTACAAAAGTACAAACTGTGAGGTTTAAGTGAGGTAAAATATGTAAAGCATTTAGGGTAGAGCACGGCACATAAGTGTTCGATGAATATTAGCTATTATTATTATTGGTAGGAGAAAACACTTACTCTGCCCTACCATGTTTCCAAAGAGGAGAAAAATTTCTACTCCATTTCCCAGGAGAAACAGTCACGAAGAGAACACTTTCACTTTCTCTGTATCCTTTACTCACTCCTCCTCAGGGGTGGCAGATGACTTACCTGATTATTGAATTTGGGAAATAAAACTGAGTGTAACTGCCTCAGGGGAGAACCTGTCTAAAGCACAAATACAGACTCTGCTGTCAGCTTGGAGGATCTGGATTTGTCCCTGTAAGGGGAAGACCCCAGTTTTGTTATTTTTCAGGGGAGGGTTCAATTCAGGAAGAAGTACACGCAAGCTCTTTTAGTTGTAGAATTTAAGCGACATTCGCCAATTTTATCAGTAATAAGGCCAACATTTTGATCTCCATTTGTCTATCACCTATCTTATTTCTAAACTGAGAAAAGAAGAAACAGGCATTAGTTACTGGCCTCCCCAAAACTTTAACAACTAATAATATATGGCTATACAGTTAAGGTCCCTTGGTGGTGCACACAGTTTGTGCTCAGCTATACATCGAAAGGTTAGTAGTTCAAATCCACCCAGCAGCGCTGCGGAAGAAAGTCCTGGCAATCTACTTCTGTAAAGATTGTTTTTGCTGTTGTTTTGTGCTGTCAAGTCAATTCCAACTCATAGCAACCCCATAGGACAGAGCAGAATTGCCCCATATGGTTTCCTAAGTTGTAATGATTAAAATCAAGAAAGGTGTACAACAGGATTGTATCTTTTCACCATACTTATTCAATCTGTACGCTTAGCAAATAATCAGAGAAGCTGGACTATATGAAGAAGAACACAGCATCAGGATGGGAATACTCATTAACAACCTGCGATATGCAGATGACACAACCTTGCTCGCTGAAATTGAAGAGGACTTGAAGCACTTACTGATGAAGATCAAAGACTACAGCTTTCAGTATGGATTACATCTCAACATAAAGAAAACTAAAATCCTCACAACTTGACCAATAAGCAACATCATGAAAATGAAGAAAAGGCTGAAGTTGTCAAGCATTTCACTTTACTTGGATCCGCAATCAACACCCATGGAAGCAGCAGTCAAGAAATCAACCAACATATTGCACCGGGCAGATCTGCTGCAAAAGACCTCTTTAAAGTGTTAAAAAGCAATTATGTCACTTTGAGGACTAAGGTGTACCTGACCCAAGCCATAGTATCTTCTATTGCCTCATATGCATGTGAAAGCTGGACAATGAATAAGGAAGACCAAAGAAGAACTGATGCCTCTGAATTATGGTGTTGGCAAAGAATATTGAATATACCATGGACTACCAGAAGAACGAACAAATCTGTCTTGGAAGAAGTATAGCCAGAATGCTTCCCAGAAGCAAAGATGGTGAGATTTTGACTCATGCACTTTGGGCATGTTATCAGGAGGGACCAGTCCCTGGAGAAGGACATCATGCTTGGTAAAGTAGAGGGTCAGCGAAAAAGAGGAAGACCCTCAATGAGATGGATTGACACAGTGGCTGCAACAATGGAATCAAACATAGCAACAATTGTGAGGATGGCACAGGACCCGGTAGAGTTTTGTTCTGCTGTACATAAGTTCACTATGAGTTGGAATCGACTTGATGACACCTAACAACAACAGCAGCAAAGATTACAGCCACTGAAAACCCTATGGAGCGCAGTTCTACTCTGAAACATATGGGGTTGCCATGAGTCAGAATCAACTTGACAGCTATGGGTTTGGTTGTTTTGGTTCTTAGGAGGATTAAGTATGATAATAGATATAAAATTCTCAGAACAGTGCTTGATACACAGCAATGCTCAACAGCTATTAACTCTTAATACTATTATTATTACTATGTGCTATGAATTACGTTAGACAGTAGCTAATTACCAGTTGCAGGAGGAACTTAATCCCTCATCAGTGACAGGATGGCTAACCCTATAAATTGGACATTACAAACAACAGTAGCCTCACAGTTCTCATTAAATCACAAACAATTTTTCTAAGCAAGTTTCATGTCCCAGGAACTGTGGTAGGCACTGGTGATTCAAAATTGCAATGGAAATTTGTCCTTAAGAAGTTTACAGACTAGAAGGGAAGAAAGACAAGCCTAATTACAAAGTGGTATATCTTATTTCAAAGGCATCCACAGGGTATTGATAATACTGTAGGCTCTCAGAAGATGAGGCTTTTAAAAAGAAAGAAAAAAAAGCCTGTCAGAGCTTGAACTGAGTTTTGAGTAAGTTAGCTAGAATAGCTTCCATTTTGCCAAATCCCATAGGCAATTTTCAGCCCTCATCTTAGGAGTCCCTAAGGTGGCGCAAACTGTTAAGTACTTGACTGCTAACCTAAAGGTTGGACATGTAAGTCTACTCAGAGGTGCCTCAGAATAAAGGCCTGGAGATCTACTTCTCAAAAATCACCACTGAAAACTTATGGAACACAATTCTACTCTGACACATGGGGTTGCCATGAGTCGGAGTCGACTCCATGGCAACTGGTAAAATAGCTATAAAAATAGAGAAAATTTAAAATGATACCACTTCACAAAATCATCAAAACCTACTGACATAATATCGGCAGAATCCAGTCCTCATCTTATTTGACCACTCCCTCCCCTTTAAAAAAAAAAAAAAACTCGTTCTTTGGCTTCTTAGAGTCTGTAAGAGATAAAACTTTGTTTTCCTTACATATCTCTCACCACTCCTTCTCAGTCATCTTTCCCAGTGCATCCTCTTCTAACTGGCCTTTAAAAGTTATAGGTCCTCAAGGCTTGGTTATTAAGCCTCCTTTTTTCTCACTTTACACCCTTATCTTATCTACACTCATGAATTTAATGACTATTTGCTATTGCCTCCCATATTTACATCTCTAGCCCCGTTCTCTCCTCTGAACTACAGACTCATATATCCAACTGCCTATTAAGATCTACACATGTAGGTCTCAAAGACATTCAAATTCAGCACGACCAAATTGTAACTCATGATCTGCTTCCACCAAACCTGGTCTTCCTCCAGTGTTGCTTAGCTCTTTCAGTGCCTGGCACCTTTACCCATCCACTTACTTCATCTAAGCCAGAAACCCAGAAGTCATCCTTAATGCCTCCTTTTTCCTTATACCCCAAATTCAAATCATCACCAAGTCCTAACGATTTTACCTCTTAAAACTTCTTACTACCACTTCCCTGGTCCAAAATATCAGTATCTCTTATCTGCTGTACTGCAAGATCCTTCTCACTAGTCTTCCTACATATATTCTTACCTCTTTTACAATCAGTCCTTACTGCAGCCAGAGTGAAATTATTACATCACAAATCTAATTATATCACTGCATGCTAAAAACCTTCAACACCAGTCCAGTATTCTTAGCATAAAATCCTTAACAAAGTTCTATATGATGTGTCTCTGCCTATCTCTCTAGCCTCATCTAATATCATTCTCCCCCATCACTATGACCCTCTTTCAGTTCCTGAAACTCAACAGGCCTGCTTATACTTCATGGTCTTCCAACATGTGGCCTTCTACCTGGAATGCTCTCTCTACTCAGCCCCACCCACTTCACACAGTTCACTTGTACTCATCCTCTGGATGTCACATTATAAGTCAAATCCTCTAGAAGGCTTTTCTTGAGCCTCTGTAGTAGCTAAGGCCCTTATTACATGATTGATTTTATAGTATTTACCACTATTCATTTTATAAGTACTAAGTACTGTTAGATTACTTAATCAGTGTTTGTCTCTTCCATATGCTCCATGAGGGCAAGAAAGCATCCATTTGCTTACTGCATCCTCAGCCCCATAGAGTACAGTGGGTGGCATATAGCAGGTGCTCAACAAATAGCTGTTGAGTGAATGAGGTATTCTAAGCAATAATATTGGAGACAACTAGGAAGTAACGTGATCACTAAGAGTAAATAATGTATATATAGGCTTCAGAATTTTTTACATAAATCATCATGAAAGAGTAGAAAGTGCATAGGTTTTAGAAGTAGGCAGACCTGAAATCTCAGCTCAGCTACTTTCTAGACGTATGATTCTGTGAAGCTTATCCTTCTCCATCTGTTCTCTTATGCATAAAATGGAGAGGACAAAACTCACCTCACTGGTTTGTTGCCAGCTAGTATTAAACGTGATAAAGAACATGATCACCTGGTATAGCACCATACATAGTAGGTACTTGGTAAATATGGATTCTCTTCCCTCTCCTTTCTCTAATCACCTTTAGACATAGAGACACTGCTGATAATAATGCACCTTGCTAGACTCATGGTTTCTCAAATTTACTGAAAGCTGCAGAAGATATCTTAAACATTTAATAAAACTGCATTGCATTTATCAAAATTCACCATTTTTTCTTAACCTCCAAAGAATTACACAGAATAAAAGAGAAAAGATAGTTCAGATTTTCCTTTAGGAAAGTTAATCTATTTTAGAAAAGATGAATTTGGGTGGTTATGTGCCTTACAAAACAAATTTTCACTTTAAAAAGCATTCACCATAAGCTGCACTAAACAACAAACTTACAATGGTACTTAAAACATGATCCTAATTACACAGAGCTTTTCAGGATTATATCTACCTTGTACATCAAGGCACACTTGCACTAAATAAAACTCACAGCATTATGAAAATCCTCTTACCTTATGTTCAAATGGAGCACCATAGTAGCCATCATTCAGCCCAAAAATTATTTCATTTTGGTTGCGGGCATGAATCTAAAAGAGGGGAAAAGCACACTATTAGTTCTTCTCATTCCAATCAAGTTTTAATATGATCAGAACATGACAAAACAGGATCGACTTCAATGCTGAGAAACAGGCTGACTACATCTAAACAACGGAAAACAAGTCACTTAGGGTAAGATCAGCTGATCAATCGAGTTTCCTCCTTTAGTCAAAGTTCTCACAAAACTATCAAATAAGCTCACAAGCACTATTATTTATACACGTTTTCCACAAACACTTCTTGAGCTTTTTATGGAAAGAAAGGCTGTTCCTCAGCTGAAACTGGCTTTTTGGTGAATTCCTGAAGTAGAGGAGATTCAGAGGCATAAAGTACATTCCCTGATCTCAGAAAGACCAAAATCCAGTCTGTAAAAGTGCTTTAAAAAGTATGAAGCCCTAGAAAAAATAAATAAAAATAATAAAATAATCATAATAAATAAAATAAAAGTATTTGTTTTCATTTTCAAACAGATAGTTTAAAGATAATAATATTCAATTCTTAAAGTCTCAAACGTGGGCTTAATTATTGTCTGCATACCTCTCTCTTTCAGATGCAACTGATCTAAGCTTCAGTCAGTGCTATCTCAAATTAAACTTCACCTAAAAAGTGACGAAGGTTCAAGGAGGAGGAAGATGTCTTCTTTCTAGCCGGAGTCAGCAGCAGTAAATTCCTATTCACTCCACAGCAAAGATCCAAAAAACTAAGCCAAACAGAGAAAACGTCAATCCTGAAACCCTAAGCATCAAATGAAGAGATAAAGAACTCAGCCCAGCACCGAATGGAATAAGAAACTGACAGAGAACAGAGAGTGAGGAGAGATACATGCAGAGGGCCCCTATCAGCTAATGCAGCATGGATCCGCCATCTTGGACTCCTACTAGAGATCAGTGAACAGGGGGTATGGGAAAGCAGCTTCGCAGAGCTTCCAGCAGTAGACAGAACAATCAGTAACCAGAAATATACTCTTTCCCACCTGCCACCCTTATTCACACCCACTTGGCCTCCTCTGCTTCCTGCAGGCACAGTCTCTTAGCCACGGAACACTGGCTTCACCCCAGCGCTGCTTAGATTCCATTCGCCCGCACTGGCCAGCTCCCTGAGTGCCATTTGTTGCTGCTGGTGTTGCTTTTATCCGCTTCGATTTTGTCCATACCTCTCACCACCTCCCTCTCCTTTCTCTCAAATACCTGGCTCCGTGCGCCATCTTTGCTTCTTCTCGAGAGGCTGTGAAGCGCCACTTGAGTGTGGGGCTGCTTCCCAGCCCATGCTGCCAGGCTGGTGGGATCCCGGAGTTTTTGTTTGTTTTGAATTGTTTCTTTGTTTTCTTTTTCTCTTCTCAAATTGGGAGCCCATTTGAGCAGGGCAGTACTGTACACAGCTTGGGACCTACCCCTGCCCCCTTTGGGAAGATACGCAGAGGGATTCCTAAGGGTATTTCTTTTTTCTTGGGTTTTTTTTTTCTTTTTTGGGGGGAGTTTTCTTGTTTATTTCTTCTTTGCTTATTTGTTTTCTTTTCTCTCTTTTACCCTTTCTGTCTTTCTTCATTACTCAGTTTCTCATCTCTCTGAACTTACCTTCTCTTCCTGTCTCCTGAATACCTTGTACCAAGTGACACCTCTACCCTTTTGCCAGGCTGTACTTCAGGACTGTGAGCATCTTCCCCAGACCTTGCAGCCACACCGGTGGGATTACTGGGGGCTTTTCTTTTCTTTTTTCTTTCTACATTTTTATTTATTCATTTTTTTTCTTTTCTTTTTTTCTTCTTCTCCCTTTTGTTTTTCTCCATTTCTCAGTTTCTCATCTTTCCACTACAATGGCAAGCTCCCTTAGCACTCTTTTTTGTTTGATTGTATGTGTTTGGCTCTTGTTCCTCTCTCATCTCTCTTCTCTCTCCGATATCCATCTTACATCCACACATCACAATCTACCCCCTCCATCCTGCCTACCTCCACCATGCACTGAACATCTCACCCTACCAGAATCTGCCCTGCACTGATCACCAGCGCCCCCTGTTGGCCCTAGTACATGCCACAAACAACCCATCCCAGCAACTCCTCTTCAGCTAGACCTGCCCTGCTGTACCATATCTCAGCAACTGACCCTGTCAACTGGAGAAGGAGGTGAAAAGTATTGTGCTCACAGACGAGCAAACAACAAACAACACACAGCCTGCCTGCTCAAAAATAACCAAATAAAACAAAAAAGCAGGACAAAACAAACAAATCTACAATCAATAAACGAGGAAAATAACTACCAAATGCAACGAAGACAGCACACAATATCAAAACATTTACAAAAACAGGACAGGATGGTTCCAGCAAGTATCCAAAATAAAACACCAGATAACTTTCTAGAAGAAAAGGTACTAGAACTACCTGATAAGGAATTCAAATCTCTAATATTCAGAGCTATCCAAGGGTTGAAGCAAAGACCAGACAAAAATGAGGAAAAAACAGCCAAATTCATGGAAAATACAGACAAAAAAAAAGGAAGAATTCAGGAAAATAATGCAGGAACAAAATTATAAACTAAATTCACAATCATAAATCATACAAAAACAACAATTAGAAATCCAAAAGATAAACAACCAGATTTCAGAAATGGACAGTGTCACAGAAGGGCTGAGGAGCAGAACTGAAATGGTGGAAGACAGGATCAGCGAACTTGAAGACAAACACTTCGATACAACTCTGAGGAAAAATCAAAAAGAAGAATGAAGAAAATGAAAAGGCCCTGAGAATTACGTGGGATACAATCAAAAGCAAAAATGTGCAAGTGATCGGTGTTCCAGAACAGGGGTAGAAAACAGAAAACACAAAGAGGATCACTGAAGAAATGCTGACAGAAAACTTCCCCAAAATCATGAAAGATGAAAAGCTGGACATCCAAGAAGCTCAACAAACCCCATATAGGATAGACCTCAAAAGAAAATCACCAAGGCATATCAAAATCACACTCAAAAAAACCAAAGACAAACAAAGAATCCTGAGAGCAGCTCATGAAAAACAAGAAGTCACATACAGAGGAGAAACAATAAGACTAAGCTCAGAT
>NW_004444024.1:5531965-5533535 GCF_000243295.1 Trichechus manatus latirostris | reverse complement strand
TAATTCAAAATGGATCAAAGACCTAAATATAAAGCCAAACACTATAAAGTTCATAGAAGAAAAAACAGGATCAATGCTAAAGGCCCTAACACATGGCATTAACAGGATACAAACCATAATCAAAAACACACAAACTCCAGAAGATAAGCTAGATAACTGGGATCTTCTAAAAATCAAACACTTAGGCTCATCAAAAAAGACTTCACCAAAAGAGTAAAAAGAGAACCTACAGACTGGGAAAAAAATTTTGGATGGTACAAGTCAGATAAAGGTCTAATCTCTGTAATCTACAAGAAAATCCAACATCTCTACAACAAAAAGACAAATAATCCAATTAAAAAATAGACAAAGGAAATGAACAGACACTTCACCAAAGAAGACATTCAAGCAGCCAACAGACACGTGAGGAAATGCTCCCGATCACTAGCCATTAGAGAAATGCAAATTAAAACCACAATGAGACACCATCTCACCCCGGCATTACTGGCATGAATCAAAAACACTGGAAATAACAAATGTTGGAGAGGCTCCAGGGAGATTGGAACTCTTATGCACTGCTGTGGGAATACAAAATGATACAACCATTCTGGAAAATTATATGGCACTTCCTTACAAAGCTAAAAAACAGAAATACCATACAATCCAGCAATCTGACTCCTAGGAATACACCCCAGAGAAATAAGAGCAGCCACATGAATAGGCATATGCACATCCATGTTCACTGCAGCATTGTTCACAATAGCAAAAAGATGGAAACAACCCAGATGCCCATCAACAGATGAATGGATAAACAAACTATGGTACATACACACAACAGAGTATTATGCAACGATAAAGAACAACGATAAATCCATGAAGCATCTCATAACATGGATGAAACTGGAGAACATTATGCTGAGTGAAATAAGTCAATCATGAAAGGACAAATATTGTATGAGATCTCTACCGTAAAAACTCAAGAAACAGTTTACACACAAAAAGAAACAATCTTTGTTGGTTACAAGGGATGGGAGGTGTGGGGGGGAATACTAAATAGACAGTAGATAAGTGGTAACTTTGGTGAAGGGTAAGACAGTACACAATACCGGGGAAGCCAGCACAATTTGTACAAGAAAAGGTTATGGAAGCTCCACAGACACATCCAAACTCCTGAGGGACTGAATTGCTGGGCACAGGGCTGTGGGGACCATAGTCTCAGGGAACATTTAACTCAATTGGCATAACACAGTTGATAAAGAAAATGTTCTACATTCTACCTTGGTGAGTAGCGTATAGGGTCTTAAAAACCTGTGAGCAGCCATCTAAGATACTCCACTGGTCTCAACCCTTCGGCAGCAAGGGAGAATGAAGAAAACAAGACACAAGGGAAAGATTAGTCCAAAGGACTAATGGACCACAACCACCACGGCCTCCACCAGACTGAGTCCAGTACAACTAGATGGTGCCCAGCTACCACTACTGACTGCTCTGACTGGGATCACAACAGAGGGTCCCAGACAGAGCTGGAGAAGAATGTAGAACAAAATTCGAACTCACAAAAAAAGACCAGACTTACTGGCCTGACAGAGAC
>NW_004444024.1:5511031-5531496 GCF_000243295.1 Trichechus manatus latirostris | reverse complement strand
TACATATATATTCCTAGAGAAAAAAGATTAAAATTATATGTATCGAAATGTTAACAATGGCTGTAGATGAGCAGTGGGATTGTGCATAAATTTTTATTCTCTTCTCTGTGTTATTCAAATTTTTCCAAATTGTCCACAAAGAACATATACTACTTTTAAAATTAGAACAAAATATAGAAAAAAGGATGGGTAGGAACAAACAAGTAGAAACAAGTCTAGCATAAAAGTAAAGTTCTCAAAGTATAAGCTTTATGAAGATGGTCATTAAAGTAGTTTGTTCAAAAATAAGAGGCAACAAATTGACAATAACAACTCAAAAGGTTTGATGGGAAGCCTGGGGGCAGCGAGTTGAAGACAGTGGTGATGGAATAATTTGGAAAAGGATAGTGAGAATAGCAGCACAATGGGAAGAATGTAATCAATGTCACTGAATTGTACATGTAAAAACTTCTGAAATGGTGTCACTTTGGCCATGTATATTTTCACCAAAAAAAAAGGTCCTCCAAGGTCAAGAAGGGAGAGTGTTGACATGTCATGGGGTTGTTAACCAATATCATAAAACAATATGTGTACTGACTATTTAATGAGAAACTATTTGTTCTGTAAACCTTCATCTAAAGTACAATAAAAAAAGAAAAAAATAAGAGGCAACATGGTTCTGTTCTTGTTGTTGTGTGCCGTCGAGTCGATTCCGACTCATAGTGACCCTATAGGACAAAGCAGAACTGCCCCATAGGGTTTCCAAAGAGTGGCTGGTAGATTTGAACCACCAGCATTTTGGTTAGCAGCCTGAGGTCTTAAACACTTCGCCACCAGGGCTCCGACATGGTTCTAGTATTTGAAAAGATACTGGGCTAAAAATCAAGTGAGCTGCATTCTAACTCCAATTTTAACTGTTTCATAATGAGCTCTTTAACAAAAGGAACCTTCTCTTGTTTATCTTTATAGCGCTAGTACCTAGCACTCTATACATTTAGTAGTTAATCCCTGTTAACGGCCCCACGTTTTAATTCCCTCATCAGTCAAAAGCAGAAAGCACTCCCTGCTCTATACTACATGGGTGTCATAAAGATGAAACGAGATTACTGGATGTGAAAGAACTTTTGGAAGTTAGACATGAAAAACTACTGAAGAAAGAACTAATAATGGATCAGAAACCAGGCTACCATACAGCTCAGAAACATCCCTTTGCTCCTCATTAATAAAGAAAAACATGCTAAACAAAACAGGCTGCACTGTATTCCACACTACTATATGCATTTCAGAATTGTTAAATTATACGTAAGAAGTGTGGATATATACTATCAATTATAGATTACGAACCCAGCAATAATTGTGTTGTAATCCTAATATAGAGACTACTCTATTAATCTAACCATAACCTTGCAATTTGATCCCTTCATGAAAAATTGCAATTTTTTTGAGACAGCTGGTTAGAATCAGTGAAATGAATAATAAATATATTCTGAGCCATGGAACAATTAACAGCCTGAATCCACCAATCACTGTGTGACTTTTAGCAAATCACTTAATCTCTTCAAGCTTCAGTTTTCTTACTTAAGTGTTGAGGAAATTAACTTGCTCACATGATCTTCAAAAAGCTCTAGGTCACTGTGTACATGTAAAAAATTTTGTGAATGTAAAAGATACCCCAACACTGAAGCAGTCTACAATTGCTGTTGTTATTAATACAAAGTTCTAACCACTTACGCCAAGCACAAGAACTTCTCCTGCCATTATATAGGAGTTAGGATGCTACATAGCCCTGGTAAGCAGCACCTTCCAGAAATCAGAGAACTAGTAGCCCAAGGTACCTACATTTGTGGAATAAATAATACCAATTCTACACAAATTCTTCCAAAATAGAAGAGAGGTAAACACAACCCATTTTATGAGACCAGCAGGTTAAAATTTTGCAAGGAACATATCTATTACATGCATTGTGCTAGTCACTATAGAAGGACACAAAATAAATGAAATGTGGTAAGCAAAATGAGAGCAGAGATTTTTTTTTAATCTGAAAAAAATGCAGAATAAAATTATTTCTTAAAAAAGAAACATGTCAGAAAGTATATGTTGAATAGATATCAAGAAAACATCCAGGATGTTTGTAGATAATCTATGACTAACATTTTAGGGTTACCTTTAACAGTAGTATCATAGGTATCACAACAGAAATGGCATTCATCCCAAGGGTAGGATGAGGGTTTACCAAGGACCAAATGTACATACCAGTGTTGCATAGCACAAAGAGAATGAATTTTTAAGCCAGCCAGGGCTGGATTTAAATCCTAGCTCCACCTAGCTGTGTGACATTGAGAGATTTCTTAAAACTCTCTGAGGCTAAATTTTCCCATCTGGAAAATGAAAGCAATAATTTATCAAACTTCACAAGGTTGCTATAACCATTAATTGTAATAACCTCATTTCATATGCATTTCTGATAAACTGCTAGTTGCTTCCTAAAACACTGTGTTAGGAAGGATTATGGAGCTATTTCCAAGCTCAGCTAGAAGAGTGGTGTGATCAATTAGTTACATCTGTCATAGGTACAGAGTCCCTGAGTGGCACAAACGGTTTGTGGTTGACTACTAACCTAAAGGTTGGTGGTTTGAACCCCCACCAGCAGCACTGGAGAAGAAAGACCCGGCAATCTGCTTCAGTAAAGATTATAGCCAAGCTGAAGAATAATACACATGGGTATAATTAAAAAAAAAAAAAAAAGATTATAGCCAAGCATAACAAAGTTTATTAAGAAAATGTTCTGCATACTACTTTGGTGAGCAGCGTCTGGGGTCTTAAAAGTCAGCAAGCAGCCATCTAAGATGCATCAATTGGTCCCAACCACCTGGAGTAAAGGAGAATGAAGAATACCAAAGACACAAGGAAAGTATCAGCCCAAGAGACAGAAGCGGCCACATACACCAGAGAATTCATCAGCCTAAGACCAGAAGAAGTGGACAGTACCCAGCTACCACCAATGACCGCCCTGACAGGGAACACAACAGAGAGTCCCAGATGGAACGGAGGAAGGGTGGGATGCAGAACTCAAATTCTAGCAAAAAGACCAGACTTAATGGTCTGACTGAGACTACAGGAACCAGAGACAGCATGGCCCCTGGACTCTCTGTCAACCCAGAACTAAAACAATTCCCGAGGCCAACGCTTCAAACAAAGATTGGACTGGACTACACGACATAAAATGATACTTGAGAAGACTGTGCTTCTTAGCTCAAGTAGATGCATGAGACTAAATGGGCAGCTTCTGTCCGGAGGTGAGATGAGAAGGCAGAGAGGGTTAGGAGCTGGTTGAATGGACGTGGGAAATCAGGGGTGGAAAGGAGGAGTGTGCTGTCACAGTACAGGGAGAGCAATTAGGGTCACAAAACAATGTATGTACAAATTTTTGTTATGAGAGACTAACTTGAATTGTAAACTTTCACATAAACAATAAAAGCCAAGAAAACCCTATAGAGCAGTTCTACTCTATAACATATGGGGTTGCCATGAGTCAGAATCAACTTGATGGCAACAGGTTTGGGTTCTGTTTCTGTTTTTTATTTTTTTGTTGTTATCGTTTGGGGTCATAGATACAGCAAAGGTGAGGAATGGATGGCAGTATATGTAACGCAGGCATATGTTATTCCTATACTCAGTAAACAGTAATTCTTCTTATTCCTAGAATAACCCAATGCTCCTAGTCAAAAGAAAGTTGCTTAATAAGTGTGTTCCTTTTCTTTTCTTTTTTTAAATTGTGCTTTAGATGAAGGTTTACAGAGTAAATTAGTTTCTCATTCAACAATTAACACACATATTGTTTTGTGACATTGGCTGCCAACCCCACGACGTGTCAACACTCTCCTCTCCTCAATCTTGGGTCTCCCACTTCCATTCGTACAGCTTTCCTATCCCTTCCTGTTTTCTTGTTCTTGCCCCTGGGCTGGTGTGTCCATTTAGTCTCGTATATGTGGCTGAGCTACGTGTATTACTGTTTGTTTTAGGGACCTGTCTAACCTTTGGCTGAAGGGTGAACCTCAGGAGTGACTTCAGTACTGAGTTTAAAGGGTGTCTGGGGGCCATACTCTCAGGATTTGTCCAGTCTCTTGTCAGATGGGTAAGTCTGGTTTTTTTTTGTTAGAATTTTGTTCTACATTTTTCTCTGGCTCTGTCCAGGATCCTCTATTGTGATCCCTGTTGTTCCTTATTTTCAACTTAATTTTCAGATACTAAAGGGAAAAATACAGTAGGACAGAGAAGCAGCAGAATGCTATGAGAAAGCATATCCTTTCCTACCGGAGGCAGGGGGTGGGGGGGAGATCCTCTTAAATTATTAGCATCTTAGGGTGTCATGAGTTTCTTCAGTTAACGGTATTTTTTAAACTTGCTGACGACTCCAATTTTTATAACTAAGTTAACAATCAGAAAGGTTCTCTCTTTATGATAGGAAATGTAGTCAGAAGAATCAACAGAAAGGTTAGATAGGTTAATTTGGACACAACAACTACTTGTAAACCCCAGTCTAAAAATTACCTGCTGACCCAAGTATTTCAGCCCATCCAAACAGACTTTCCATTCAATCAACAGCTGGTAGACGTCCTCCTTTCCACCCCATATCCTCACCACGAAACAAGACACAGACGTATCAAGACGGTCTGGCATTATTCCAAAATCGAGACTCCGCCACGTTGGATTCTGTTAACAGAAATGAAAAGATAATTTAGAAAGACTCTAACTTGTTTACAGTTATTTCAATTAGACTGTAAATCACTTCTTTATAAAAACCAAAAGACCTCATCTATATATTAAATTGTAAACTTAAGTGAACCAAGAAGATATTCCAATTAACACAAAGGGAATAATAATGGTACTGTTGAACGTCTCTGCTTATTTATTATAGTCATTAGAAAGAGTGTATATATTCCAATCTTTAACTGATATGGTTTCATATGGTAAGCCACTCATATTCAACACATACTCCACGATTATTAAGAGCCAACAGGTAGACACTGCCCTCAGAGAGCCTCCAACTTATTACTGAATTTAAACCTCTATTCAAATAATTGCATTGTTTCATGAAAAGTTAAATAACAGAATTATGCAAAAGGTTACAGAGTAGCACAGAAATGGGGACAATATCACAGAGGCTGTGACAAGCAGGATTTCATCAGATTAAAATAAGGAATTCCCGGCAAAGGAAACTCTGTATACAAGCTGGAAAGAGGTAGAAAGGACTAAACTGAAGAATCTTATATGCCTTGCCAAGGAGCCAGTGTACAAGATGTGAGGCTACTGAAGTATTTTAAGTTAAGAATCACCAGGTCAGTTTTAAGATTTGAAAGATTATTTTTCATTAAGAGAATCATCTAGATAGTTAAAACACTCTCTGAAAAGTCAACATGTTATGGGGCTTTAATAACACCAATAAAAATGAACTACAGTGCATCAATTACTCACTTTTACTTATTTCCCCTATATGAAACGTTAGTGCTTTCATTGCTAAATATAAACAGATAATCTTATTAAATTCGCAGTTTCCATATATATAAATCAGTAAATCAAAGGATCCTCATATAAGGTAACTGTTCTTGGCTTTTGGCAGTTCTTTTCCTGACTGAAGGAGGACAGCATAGCGTCTGTTTTTCTTTTAGGGGACACTGAAGCTTGTTATTTGTGTGTATTTTTGTGGATTTGGTTGTTGACGTTTTGCGGGGAGGAGGCATGGGTGACTTCCAGTTTCACAGCACTTACCACTGATTTATCTTTTCCATTTATGTGTTGATATTTTTATTGTCTGATTTCATTCCACTAAAATAAAAGATCTGACAGAGTAAGAACATTACCTGAATTATTTACCGCTAGGTTCCCAAAGCTTGAAAAGTTATCTGGTGTGTGCTTAGTAAGTATGTGCTGAATGAGTGAAAGAATGTTCAATTAACTGATACGGGTGTCTGAGGACACTGGAAGATCAATAAACAGCACAATGATAACAGTAAGCACATTAATGTAATCCGTTTTATACTGGATCCTAAAAAACTAAATTCCAGCCATCCAAGACTTTCAATTTAAGATCAACAGAATTCCATTTTATGTGACATACAGTCTCTATCCCACCATAATTTTTTAGCAGCCCTGCTATATAGCGGCAGAATTTCATTCAAATATGAAGATGAACATTAAGGTCTAGGAATAGCCATGCAGTTTTGAACTACAAGAAGTTCTTCAGGATGAAAGGAAATGACACCAGACAGAAAGCTGGATCTACAAGAAGGAATAAAGAGCCTTGGCAATGGTAAACATGTGAGTAAATATAAAACAATAGATTTTTTTTCTTCTCATACTTTCTTTATATGACATATGACTATTTAAAGCAAAAATTCTAACTGTATAGAGGGGTTTATAACATACAGAGATAACATATATGAAAGCAACAGCACAAATGACAATAGGTGGGTAACTGGAACTATACTGTTGCAAGGTTCTTACATTTTACATGAAGTGGTACAATACTAACTAACTAGACTGTGATGAGTTAAGAACATATATTATAAACTCTAGAGCAATGACTAAAAATTTAATGCAAAGAGATACACAGCTAAAAAGCCAAGGAGAGAATTTAAAATGGAATAAATATATATGTATATATGATGATTACATTTAAATAAACTTCTATAAAACACAAAACTAATCTACAGTGAAAAAAAAACGTTAGGGGCAGAGGTTGACTGGAAAAGAGCACAAAGGAACTTCCTGGAATGATGGAAAATATTATCTTAATAGTGATCAAGACAATCAGACAGTAAGTGATGTATGCATTTGTCAAAACTTAGCAAATTTTACACTTAACAGCTATGCATTTCAGTGTACATAACTTTTACTTTTAAAACACCTGTAAATACATATTTAACTCTAGCGTGTAGGTTTGTGCAATGGTATGCATTAGAAACTCTAAAACTACTTTCTGTGTATTCTAAGCATGAGTAAATGAGAAAATAATTTGAGGATAATGGAAGCCAGGTTTTTTATTACTGGAGAAGGGAGTTATAAATGGACTGAAAGTTCAGTTGAACTGAAATTGGAGATATTGGTACAAACGTGTGGTTCTAGATAGATGGAGATGGAAAGAACAGAAATAAATATACAGACAAATACAGGTGTGCATACATATGTATGTGTATGTACATATGTGTATTTCCTAGTTCAGTCCACTAAGGAAGGCTAGAAGTAATGAGCACACTGATAACAATGAATACAACTATCACCAGATCTTGGTTTCTATTTAACATTCTCACTAAAAGCAACCAAGGTTCCTTGAGGAAATGGTTGATTCCAAGGCTAGGGCAGGGAAAATACAAGATGATTCTGGAATATCTTGTGCTGGAAAGTAAAGAAGTGCTCAAATATAATGGTTTTTTTTTTATCAAAAGGACATAGGAACCAACTTACAGGGCTCTCACTAACCAAATGTGGGATAATTAAAACATCAAAATAAATAATAGTTATGGATTATAACCCACTCAGTAAAATAAGAATCTATGAGTCTGTAATGCTATAGTTAACAATTAACTGATTAAATGTTTCTTAAGTCTTAATTAATTATTACATGCGGAATAAAGGAAGGTTAAGGTGCCAACTAATATAAAAGGAATGATGGGAGTTAGAAAATCATCAACGGATACTAAAACGAGTGAGCAAGCATTTGATGAGGTGCAGGATATAAACAAAGTCTTAAAGCATCTCTCCCCAAATTACTTATTAATTATAAAGGGAAAAATAGTAACTTTAAAGCATCACCTTAATCAAGTGACAAAAGTTAGCATCACCAATATTGGGACAAACCAACATCATGTGCCTCATAATACAAAGCACTGAAAAGGACACAACATCACTTTGATGGTCTTCCTGCCACAAACGTACAACCTGAACGTAATCATAAGGAAACATCAGACAACCAAATAGAGGGACATTCTACAAAATAACTGGCCTGTAGAGTTTAACAATGCCAAAGTCAAGACACACACACACAAAAAGGCTAAAGAATTGTTCCAGACTAAAGGAGAATAAAGAGACATGACAGCTAAAAACAAAGAGTGATTCTGGACTGGGTCCCGAAGAACTGACAGTAATTGAATAAGGACTGTAGATTAGATAATAGTATTGTATAGGTGTTACACTTCCTAACTTTGGTCATTTTCACGTGGTTATATAAGACACCAGGGCAGTGGTGGTTCAGTGGTAGAATTTTTGCATTCCACGTGGGAGACCTGGTTCCATTCCTAGCCAATGCATTTCAAACACAGCCACCACTGGTCTGTTTTGATGTTGCATGTTGCTGTGACGCTGAATAGGTTTCAGAAGAGCTTCCAGACTAAGACAAGCTAGGAAGAAAGGCCTGGCAATCTACTTCCAAAAATTAGCCAACGACAATCCCACAGATCACCAAAGAATATTGTTCGATATCATACTGGAAGATGACCTCCCCCACCCCAGTCAGAAGGCAAAAATGGACCCAAGCATGCCATCAATCATGGAAAAGACACAGAACCAGGCAGAGTTTTGTTCTATCGCACATGGAGCCACCATGAGTCGGAACCAACTCAAGGGCAACTAACAACAATGTTTAAGAAATGGGAGGGGAGGGAGACCAAAACATGTGATAAGGATATAAGAAACTCAAACAACATTTCACATAACTGGAATCCAACAGACCAGCCACTTTTTTTTCCTGGTCTTCAAATTACATCACATGAAAAGGTACCCATTTACTCTTCTATGTGTCATGTCACTCCTCAACAAAAGCTCACATGCTCTAGAATATGAAGTAGTATAATCTTGAATTCTCATTATCAGAGTGGCAAAGCACGAGAAGTATGAAGTAATCACCCTTTTTCAAAATGAAAAAAGGAAAGACTTGGTAAATGTATCTGAAGGGTCACACTGCATGGGGGGGAGGGGAGGTGGGAGATGCTTTTTGCTGCTGTATTAAATATTTTTAAATACTTCACTTTAACAAATCAAAAGCCTTTGGAGAGAAGGGTGGACTTTTGAAGTTATTTCATGTGATTTGATTAGGTGACCTGGATTCCCCTCCTAAATCAATACAACATTAATATAGTAGAGCTATTGTCAATCTTCTCATTACAAAGACTTTCCTTTATATTTTATAAAATACTACTAAAGGTGGCCAGACAATGAGCAGTAATTCCTGAGTTGGTACTGCCTGCCACATATCCAAAGTCTTTATTGCCCAAGAATTTTACTACAAAGTCCTAAATGGGTTTTATTTAATTTATATATACCAGCCCAACTTCTAGATGCATGAAATTATTCAAGTACTAACATCATCCAGAGACCTACATCATAGTCACTAAAACTACAGTGGCAGAATATCAGGATATTTACAACTATGGAAAGTTCATTGCCAGCTAACTATAAAGAGGGCCTAAAATTATTATTTTTTTACCGGAAAAATTTTTCTATAACACTGCTCAGTAACAAAAGCATGGTCACAAGAATCACAACTAAAAATTCATAAAAGCTGCTCCAACTTTCTCAAAACATACAAGATTTAACACTTAGGAACTACATACTGTTTCTATAAGTAGTAGTTATTCTTCAGCGCAATAAACTCTTTTCCCCTGTCTCATTCCCCCCTATTCATCCCTCATGTCTTAATTTAGGAATTACTTATTAGAAGGCTTTCCTAGCCCCACCCCCTCAAAACTGAGATAAATACACTCCTATATGTCTTCACAGCATACTGTCCTTCTTCCTTGGTACTATAATTACATATGTACTTATCTCAGTCTCCCTCCAAATCACATAGTTGACCAGACAGACGTTGGAAAACCCTAAAGATGATGAAGTTTAACACTGGATAACATAATCTGGCATAAGCAAGAGAAGCCAACACCCTACTCACATACATACCCATACAGATTAAATGTTAATTCATTCGGTCACAATTCAACTGAAACATAAAAGTGATCTGAGAATCACTCAGGCTAGTAACTCATAGAAAGTATTTGTACTGTTCAGTCAGTTTTTTCCCAGAGATTTAAAAACAGCTCAGCCAGTCACAATTCCAACAGACGCTTATGGTTCTGATAAATTATATCACATGCTTTCCCTAAAAATACGTGCTCTAGAACTTTGTTTATTCAATTATAAGGTCCATCACCAGCCTCTACTAGACCTCTGTTGTTGTTGTTGTTAGTTGCTGTCGCATCGATTCCGACTCATGGCGACCCCATCCGTGCAGAGTAGAACCGCTCTATAGGGTTTTCAAGACTGTGGCCTTTTGGAAGCAGATTGCCAGGCCTGTCTTCTTCTCAGGCTCCTCTGGGTGGGTTCGAACCACCAACCTTTCAGCCGTTAATCAAGCGCTTAACCATTCGCACAAGCAAGGGACACCTACTAGTCCACCCCTGCCATATACTCCGTTATTTTGCTTTATTTTACTCCATTACACTTATCAGCTAACATATTCCCACTTATCATCAATCCTAACATGCACTTTTCTTCACATTGTAAGATGAATTCTGATTTTAGAAATGTTAGAATCAATGAAGCCCCACAATTTTTAACCACCAGGTGGCAGCCATCAGGTGCCACAGTCCATATATACACAACCTTAAAAACAGCTATTATTAATGACTTATTTTGAATTATACACACTGTTAAGTTTCAGTGCAATTAAAAATATCTTTCATGATTTATATAGAAATGTTTAAAATCCTGCATATGGGATCTATCAAAACTAAAAAAGATTTAAAAAAAAATCAAATGTTAGCAAGAATGTAGAGTAACCAGAACTCTCATACACTGCTGGTGGAAGTGTAAATGAAACAATCATTTTGGAAAACTGGCAGTATATGCTAAAGCTGATCATATGCATATTCCAGTAATTCCACTCCTGGGTATACACTCAACTGAAATGCATACGTATGTTCACCAAAAGACATGTACAAGAACGTTCATAGCAGCACTAGTCATAACAGCCCAAAACTAGAAACTATCCATATGCTCATCAACAGGAGAATGGACAAATTCTGGCATAGTCACATTATGGAATATTACAGCATAAGCAAACTACAAATAACACCCCAGAATATGAATAAACTGCACAACATAAAGTTGAAAGTTTGATCAGACAGAAGTGTGTGTACTATATGATTCCATGTCTATAAAGTTCAAAAACAGGTAAAATTAATCTATGGTGCTAAAATCAGGAGATTAATAGTGACTGAAGAGAACACAAGGAGGCTTCTGGGAGTGGAAAATATATTATTTCTTGATGTGGTGTGGTTTTCAATTTGTGAAAATTCATCAACTTATATATACTTATAGTATATAGTATATGCTTATATACTGTAAACTCTTCTGTATGCATGTTAAACTTCAATAAAAAGTATTAAGTTTTTATGTAAGCAGAAAGACACAGAAACAGAGCAGTGAAGCATAAATTTGGTATTAGAGAAACAAATTTGTCAATAGAGAAATGATCTCATCTGACTTCATTAAAGGACTTAAGGAGATGCCCACAAATTGATGAAGCTGATTTATATTTTATTGCTGAGATATGTACAAAAGAATCACCTATCATAAGTTAAGCAATGAACCTAAAGGCAGGAAAGACTGTTAATACCTTAGAATGGATGAAAGAAATCTCAGAGTAATAAGAAGCTAGTAAGAGTCAATCACAACTCACACAGGACTATTGCTAAGGCCCTGTGTTTCCGTTTAATTGGAAGTGTTTATTTTCTCTTGGTGAATATAAAATAATAGTGAGTCTTAGAACAGACATCTTAGAGTCGATGAAATACTGTATATATATTTTCTTGTTTGTTTGCCAGATACAAGCAAAGCACAACACAACACCTATGGAGATTATAAAGGGAAGCACTTAAGGACCCTGCTGTATAAGTTTCATATTTATATATACAAAAAAAAAAAAACCCTCGTTGCCATCGAGTCGATTACAACTCATAGCAACCCTACAGGACAGGGTAGAACTGCCCCATAGGGTTTCCAAGGAGCAGCTACTGGATTCGAACTGCCGACCTTTTGGATAGCAGCCGCGTGCTTAACCACAGCACCACCAGGGCTCCATATATATAGAGACAGAGAGAGAGAAAGAGAGGCGCTAAAACATTCATTTAAACAACTACCATAATGATTTAGAATGATACTAGTAGTATAAGAAAAGTACAAAGTATAAAAAATAAAAACAGGAAAAAAGGAGAAATTTATTCCTGCTAATGACTGTATGGAAGTTTTTCAGAAGCATCAAGAAATGTGCTGTCCAATACGATATACACTAGCCACATGTGACTATTTAAATTTAAATGAATTAAGGTAACGTGCTGTCTCTAAGGATGCTTGATCCTGTGGTGCCCAATGACCATTAATATGAACCAGTCACAATGATTTAGCAAAAAGCTAAGAAACAAGAGTTCCCTCAAAAAGAATAAATGAAGTTTACAGAACCTATATTAAGACAAAAGAAACAAAAACAATCCTTGCCAAATATATCATAATCTCAAAAAACACCCTTAAAAGGAAACATCAATGAAACAACACTTATCAAACAAGTAACAGACAGAAGTAGTACATTGGGAGCTAGGGGGACATAAAGATATTTAGGCAGTCTCTGACTTCCAGGAGCTTTCATCTACTTGGGGAGATAAAATGTTCATGAACAATTACAATGCAAGCAAATGTTATACTAGTATACTTAGGAAACAATTACACTATGAACTCTGAGTTGAAAGGACTTTGGAGGTCTCTTAGTCCAGTCTTCTCCCTTGTCAGGAATCCACTCTACAACATCCTTACAAAACATTACTCTGCTAAGTGCACCAGGGATGAAGGTGCCACAACCTCAC
Source organism: Trichechus manatus latirostris (assembly GCF_000243295.1). Taxonomy (NCBI): domain Eukaryota; kingdom Metazoa; phylum Chordata; class Mammalia; order Sirenia; family Trichechidae; genus Trichechus; species Trichechus manatus. The sequence goes on along the minus strand of NW_004444024.1, from coordinate 5,518,612 downwards.
AAACAGTTCAGAAGCAACTGAAGAAACGCGCCAAAAGGAGCTGAAGGTAGAAATTAACAAATTCAGAGCAATGACAATTAGAAATATGGAAGTCAAAGGAGGGGACAGGAAAGCTGGTAATAGGGAACTCAAGGTCGAGAAGGGAGAGTGTGAACATGTCGTGGAGTTGGTAACCAATGTCACAAAACAATATGTGTACTAATTGTTTAACGAGAAGCTAATTTGTTCTGTAAACCTCCATCTAAAGTACAATTAAAAAAAGAAATACGGAAGTCAAACGAATATCAAGTAAATACTAATAGTATAGAACCATACACTAAAGTACTACTATGGCATACAGCCCATTATGACACAAACCCAGGGAAAAAAGCAACAGTGTGTCATAAAACCATCCCCCAACTAGAGGTCTAACTATGGAAAACGGAGTGGAATAAATTAAGGCAAAATTTTACTCTCTCTAGCCCCTAACACTGCTAGCTCTCACCTGTCTGTAGGTGACTTCTGTTTCCACCTGAGCCAGCAAAGGAGGAGAAACTAACATTTACTAACATTCAGTAGCTACCATGTGTCAGCACAGTGCTACGCATTTCTCATGTATCATTTAATGTATGTACAACCAGGTCTTTACTGCTGACTGGACCTCCCCAGAGGAACCTGTTGTATCTATTATGATATTTTAGAGACATTTAGAAGACAGCCTGACAAGGAGGAAAAAGTGTTAGAGACTTGAAGATAGAAGATCTAGTCTAGATTTCTGGTCCTGCAGTTGCGTGACTCTGGGAAAATCTCTGGATCTCTCTGAGCATCAGTTTCTTAAGTATCTGCCCTGTCTACCTCCCAAGTTGTTGTAAGGATCAAAATGGGATAACTTATGTAAAAGGAGTCTGTAAACATCACACATCATTGATATCCACTCATTCATTTAACAGGCATTTACTGAGCGTTTATACTACTCTAGGTTCTAAGGTTACAGTGGCGAACAATACTGGCAGGTGCCTGCTCTCGTGGAACTTACATTCTAGAAGGTGAGAGACAGACAATAAACACAAGTCAGCCAGAGTTTCCAACAGTGATGAATGCTCTAAAGAAAGTAAAACACGAATGATGTGAAAAAGAAGGGAGTAGGGGAAAGAAAGCTACTTTAGATGGAACAGTCATAAAAGGCCTCGCTGAAGTGATATAGCTGAGACCTCAAAGAACTCCTCAGCCAAGGGCAGCACTAAGAAACAGGTGTTCTAGGCATAAGGAACAAGACAAGCTTGGTGTGTCTGAAGCACTGAAAGAAGAAAATATGCCTGGAACACAATGAATGAGAAAAAGTATGTTAGGAGATAAGGTTGAAAAAGTAGACTGAGGACAAATACAGTATAGTTTTAGACTATGAAAAGGATATTATCATTACCATAAAGCCCCTCTTTTCTTCAACGTGGCCGGAGAAATTGACTCATTTATGCAAATATCTAGTGTACATGTTATCAGAAGTAAGACATTACAAGCTTTCTAACTGAGCAATGCCATCACCAAGAAACAAGTGGAAAGACTCTAGATATGAAATTCTTAAAAACTAATCTAAACAAAGACATCATTTGTTATGATATCTGGCAAGTCAAATAGTCAGAAACTTCTTTATAGTGAATAGAAGTGACAGAATTATTTGAGTTGAAAAAACAACTTCTCAGCAAAAAAAAAAAATCAGTTCATTCAACAAATATTTATCAAGAACCTACTATGTGGCAGTCATGTTCTAAGCACTAGAGATACAGCAATGAACAAATCAATAATTATTTAAGAAAAAATTTTAAGATTTAACTATAGAAGTATCATAATACCAAAACAGAACCTCAACTTATTTTACATCTCAGCATTTTCTGAAATAGGAGTTAAAAGGCTTAGTCATATGTACCTGTCAAAAAGCAAACTTACCAAGGAATTCTTAATCACTTCACTTCTATAAAATTCTGGAAAAGAAGAAAAAAAAAACAAAAACAGTAAGTGATATGGAAAAAAATAAGCTCATGAACTTCTTTCCTGTAAAATTTTTAACATATGTTCCATTAAAATATTTAAAACATTTTCAAGGGATCTATTCTCTCTTTATTCTTATCAGCAAAATAGAAATATTAAAAATAAGATTAAAAATTAAATAAAAGCATTTTAAAGGGAAAAAGCATCAGTAAAGAAAGGTCAACACCTTTTTAAGATTTAATTTAGTGATTATTACCCTACTGGCTCCTTTTATCCCAGATTCTAATTTGAGCCTTTAAAAACTCAGATTTTCTTCTTCTCTTCCCACCCCTGCTCTCCACAAGTGATTCCATATGCTCTGTTTTTCTCAAATGCCTCTAATGATTATCCATGGCAGTACTATGGAATGAATACTAATCTAGCAACCAGGTGACCTAACTTCTAAGCTCTGTCATTAACATGCTGTCTCTAATTTCCTTGGGCCCATTTCTTCATTAGACAACTTAGGGAGTCAGACTAATAATCAAAGGTCATCTGTAAGCATTAAAGTTTTGTGATTCTATAAACCCCTCCATATCTGTCAGCAAATGTTACAAAACCCAAAGCCCCAGTCAAAAGACAGAAATATGTCAGAGGTTCAGATGGACACTCCCACCATTATCCAACTCTCCAACATTCCCTCTGCTGACTCTGCCCAATTCATCGCCATGCTGCTTTGTCACTGCGGTCTACAACGGCCCTTGTATCCTTATGTTGCTATAAGCCAGTATCTCCCAGGTGTGATGCACATACCACTGGTACCTGAGATGACTTTAGGTGATACATGGACAATCTTTACTTTTTTCTACTATTCTGAATGTATGTCTCACATATCTAACCCATAATCGTAAGTTCCATAAGGGCACTGGCATTTGTTTTGTACAACTGCTGCTTCCTCAGAGCCTAAAACCGTTCCTGTCACAGGGCAGATATACAATAAATATTTTTTTTTATTGAATGAACAATTTCAAAGATTATGCTTAAGCCGACAAATTTTAAAGTAATCAACTCAAAGAAAAATATTATGTATGTAACAGTATAGATGGCACTCAAAGTGTCCACTAATGACTGAAGCTAGGGAATCTTCATAAAAGTCTTATGGGCGAGGTGTTCTGATTAAAGCACTTCTTGACAAGCATATCATCTACATTGCTTTATTCTTGGCTTCCTTAAAAAAAAAATGATATAATCATTCTATGCTGTGGAGAGACAATCACAATACATTAAGTGAAGAAAGCAGGTTCTAAGAGAGGATTTACAACAGGATCCCAATTTTTGTAAGAAAATTAACAATGTTTATCCAGGTGGTAGGATTAAGCTGCTTACTTTTATTTTTTTGCTGGGCAGTTTTTTAAATTTTCTATTATAAAGTTATTTTAAAATACAAAAAAGGATAAACCTAATTTTTAAAAAGAATCTCCTACTGATGAACCTTTAAGTATTTCAACAACATTATTTGGGGTTATTTCAAATAATGTCTTAGGATGTGTGTGTGCGCGCGCGCGCGCATGCGCGTGCGTGTATGTGTATCCTAAGACATCTGAATCTACAGGCTATAGAAAAACTGCAAGAACAAGGTACAAACACAGTTTGATTTTGATAGATATTATCAAACTGTTCTGTAAAAACAACGTATTAATTTACAATCCTACTTACAAAAATGCCTGTTTTCTAACACTAGGCAACACTAAGTATTATTATTTTCATTTTTCCCCCAATGGTTAACCAATTATTCCAACCATTAACTGACTATATAAATGTGTGTGTGTATTATGTATGTGTATGTATATCTTCTAACATACATGCATCATATATATTTTTTCAGAAATGGCAGAGGGGCAGGCAGCATTTCATTCCATCATGAGTCGGGAGCCAATGTGACAGCAGCTAGCAACAACAACAAAAAGACTTAAAAACTGATTGTTTTATTACAAGGCACTGTCACTATATATTTAACATGTTTTTGTATTGTTTGAATTTATTATAGTAAGTATGTATTACTTTTTAAATCAGGAGAAAAAATAATATTCTTTTTTTCTTTTGAAAGAGAGAATTCCTTAGCTTAACCTGCAAAGCATCAAAGTTAAACAGTTCCCAAAACAGGTATCTCCAGCTGGAAGATGATGAATAGTATCGATATTTCTTCTAAAACTTTGTTGACCGACTATGTGAATAAATAAAACTAACAATTCACCTTTTCCATTAGTCCCTCAAAACGAACTTGCTAATTAAAATGAAGGGAGGTCAACAAATACAAGCCAACAAATTTGGAAAGAAATCATCCAATATGAGGTAATTTCTGACACACTAAACTTGGGCCTACACTGTCTATCATTCTATTAAACAATATTGTTAATGAAATTAGCAGCATGGTGCAAACAGAAGAATACTGAACTCAGAGTCAAAACACAGCTCTAGTTACCAATGCACCATGTATAAACTTTGTGACCCTGAACAAGTCAATTAAGCCTTTTGGGCCATAGTTTTCTTCACCTTTCAAAGGAGAATGAAACCTGGAAAACAGGGTTGTTGTGACACTCAAATGAAATACAGTAAATTAAAAACACTTTATAAATTTAATTTTTATTACTTCATTTTTATTAATTTTTATTAATTCAATTTGAGCAAAATCATTTGACAAGTAAATTTTCAAAGATATCATCGACAACCACCTTCTACCTGAAAGGGTCCATTAGATAAAAATGCTTCTCCATCGATTCATGCTAAAATCTAAAGAAACAAAGCAATCAGAGATTGCAGAGCATGGTTTCAACAGCATGTTCTGGCTGTTATGCACATTCAACAAATATTTTTCTTTAGTACATCAACTTTACTCATAAATAGCAAAAATACAAATTTAAACTTTACTACAAAACTATTTTTCACCTATCAGATTGGTAAAAATTCAAATGCTTAACAGCACAGTCTGTTAGTCAAGGTGCAGGAGGAAAAAGGTGCCAATATATATGAAGCGAGAATATAAACTAAAACAAGCCCAATGGAGAACAATTTTGCAATATTTATCAAAATTAAAAATACCTACACTCTTTGACTCAGTAATTTCACTTCTTGGAATTTAGCTTATAGCTATACTAGCATTCATATAAAATAATATACGTACTTATAAAGTTACTCAATGTAGTACTGTGTGTAATAACAAAAGACTGGAACCATCTAAATGCCCACCAATAGGAGCTGGCTAAATAAATTCTGGTACATCTATTTGATAGAAATCTATGCAGGAAAAAAAATAGTACAAAAGAAGCTCTTTATGAGCCAACATGGAAAAATCTTCAAGGTAAATTCATTGAGAAACGCAAGGTACAGAAATAGGTAGGTAAGTAGGTGGGTGGGTGGGTAGGTGGGCAGACAGGCAGACAAATAGATATAGTACGGCATTTTCTCTGTAAAAAGTAGAAGGAGGAAGGAATAAAAACCATAAGAATACTTCTATTTTTACTTGTATTTGCATAAAGCATCTCAGGAAAGATGAATAACAGTGGTATCAGGGTGGGATACAAAACTATGGAGATGCAAGACAGGTAAAAGGAAGGTTGTGATATAAACTTTTACACACACACACACATTTTAACGATGCACTGCATTATCTATTCAAAAAGTTGAAAAGGAAAATAAAGAAATATTTGAGGGCCTAGTATATGCCAAGCATTGTTCCAGGTTATTAGGGCTAGAACAGTGAACAAAACTGACTTAAAAATTTCTGTCCTGCCTTCCGGCAAAATGGCGGTCTAGGCAGAAGCATCACGCCGTCCCTCCACAGCAAAGATCCGAACAACTAAGCCAAACAGAGAAAACAACAATCCTGAAACCCTAAAAAATCAAATGAAGAGATGAAGAACTCAGCCAAGCACCAAATGGAGTGAGAAAACTGACAGAGAATGGAGAGCGAGGAGAGATTCATGCAGAGGTCCCCTACCAGCTAACACAGGACGGACCCGCCATCTTGGACTCCTATCGGAGACCAGCAAACGGGGTACAAGAAAGCAGCTTCACGGAGCTTCCAGCAAGAGACAAAACAACCAGTAATTTGCAATATACACTTTCCTACCACCCACCCTTTATCATCCTGACTCGGCGTCCTCTGCTTCCCGCGGCCAAAATCTCTTCTCCAGGAAGCACCAGCTGCCTGGATTCCACACACCTGAACGGGCCAGCTCTCTGAGTGTCATTTGTTGGATGCTGGTGTTGCTTTTTTCCACTTGTTTTGATTTCTTCCTTACCTCTCACCACCTCCCCCTCCTTTCACTCAAATACCTGGTTCCGTGCACAATCTTTGCTTCTTCCTGAGGGGCTGCAGAGCTCCGGTAATTTGTGATATACACTTTCCCACTCCCTACCCTTCTTCACCCACACTCGGCCCCCTCTGCTTCCCGTGGACACAGTCTCTTGTCTGAGAGACACTGGCTGCTTGGATTCCACCAGCCCGCACTAGCTGGCTCTCTGAGTGCCATTTGTTGGCTGCTGGTGTTGCTTTTTCTTCTGCTTCTTTTGATTTCTTCCTTACCTCACCACCTCCCCCTCCTTTCGCTCAAATACCTGGCTCCGTGCGCCATCTTTGCTTCTTCCTGAGGGGCTGTGGAGCTCCGTTGGAGTGTGGAGCTGCTCCCGGTCTGGGCTGCCGCACTGGTGGGATCCAGGGGCTTTTGATCATTTGTTTGTTTTCAATTGTTTGTTTGTTTTCTTTCCTTTTTTGAGTTTGGAGCCCTTTCTGGCCAGGCGGTGCTGTGTGGAAAGGAGACTACGCCCTTGGCTTGCATAAACGTGCAGAGGGATCCCTGACAGCATTTTTTTCGTTAGTTTTTTTTTTCCCCTTTTTTTTTTTTCTGTTTTTTGGGGGGCTTTTCCTGTTCTTTTTTTCTTTAATTTGTTTTCTTTTCCCTCTTTTTCCCTTTCTGTCTTTCTTCATTACTCAGTTTCTCGTCTCTCTATAAATTCCTTCACTTTCTACTACCTGAATACTTGGTGTTGTATACCTCTACAACATTGGCCAGGCTGTACTGGAACACCTGAGAGCAACTTCCCCATACCTCATAGCTGCAACGGTGGGATCCCTGGGAACTTTCCTGTTCTTTTCCCTTTCCGATTTTTATTTATTCATTCTTTTCTTTTTTTTCCTTCTTCTTCCGCTTTTTGTTTTTCTCCATTTCATAGTCTCTCATCTCTCCACTCCAGTGGCAAACTCCCCTAGCATTCTTTTTTGTTTATTTGTATGTTTTTGGCTCCTGTTCCTCTCTCTTCTCTCCCATATCCATCTTAGCGCCACACATAACAATCTCCCCGCTACATCCTGCCTACCTTCACCATGGGCCTAACATCACACCACCAAGCAGCACAGGCAAGGCCTACTGGAACCTGCCCTGCACTGATTACTCACCCGTCCTGGTGGGTGTGGTGAGTGCCACAGACAACCCATCCCAGAGACTCCTCTTCAGCTAGACCTGCCCTGAGGTACCATATCAGAGTGACTAACCCTGCCAACTGGAGAAGGAGGCGAAAAGTATTGTGCCCACAGATGAGCAAACAACAAAGAACACACAGTCCGCCTGCTCAGACATA
>NW_004444024.1:5502045-5510931 GCF_000243295.1 Trichechus manatus latirostris | reverse complement strand
GTTGTTAACCAATGTCATAAACCAACATGTGTACTACTGTTTCATGAGAAACTATTTGTTCTGTAAGCCTTCACCTGAAGTACAATAAAAAAAAAAAATTATTTTAATGCTATTTACTATGAGGGAGTTTACCTACTTTATGTACTTCCTACTTCATACACTTCTGCACTCAGTGAATTTTTTAATGAGCATATATTGGTTGCCTTAGTTATCTAGTGGTGTTATAACAGAAATACCATAAGTGGATAGCTTCAACAAAGAGAAATTTATTCTCTCACAGTCTAGTGTGTTACAAGTCCAAATTCAGGGCGTTAGGCTCCAGGGGAAGGCTTTCTCTGTCAGCTGTGAAGGAAGGTCGTTGTCATCAGTCTTCCCTTGGTCTGGGAACATATCAGCGCAGGAACGTCAGGTGCAAAGGACGCGCTCTGCTCCCAGCACTGCTTTCTTGGTAGTATGACGTCCCCAACTCTTTGCTTGCTTCCTTTTCCTTTTAACTCTTGTAAGATAAAAGGTGGTACAGGCCACACCCCAGGGAAACTCCCTTTACACTGGATCAGGGATGTGACCTTAGCAAGGGTGTTACAAAAAAAAAAAAAAAAACCCGTTGTCATAAAGTCAATTTCAACTCATAGCGACCCTACAGGACACAGCAGAACTGCCCCATAGAGCTTCCAAGGGGTGCGTGGCAGATTCGAACTGCCGACCTTTTGGTTAGCAGCCGTAGCACTGAACCACCATGCCAACAGGGTTTCCAAGGTGTTACAGTCACACCCTTAGGGTGTTAAAGTCACACCCTAATTCTTTTTAACATAAAATTACAATCACAAAATGGAGGACAACCATACAATACTGGGAATCATGGCCCGGCCAAACTGATACACACATTTTTGGGGAGACATAATTCAATCCATCTCACTGGTATTGTCATGTTTTAAAAAGTTATTAAACAAATACTGTTTAATAAGGGTTTTTTAAAATAATTAAAGCTAAAAAGATAAAATGCCACTTGAATTTTTCATGTTTGCCACAGGACAAAATTCAAATAAGTCCTCAGTCCCTTTTATTAAAAATACCACTTTTTGTTAATATAAATACATCTTTAATCTCATCTTACTAAGTGTTAGCACACTATCTCAAATGATCCCGTAAAAATCTGTCTTGCCTATTTCACAAGACATCATTATCTCCACTTTACAAATGGGAAACGTGAAGTTCAAAAAGTCACGATCTTTGTCCAAAGTCACACAGGTAGTAAGCGGTTGAGCTAGAACTAGTACCAATGTATTTTTAATCCTAATTTAATGTTCTTGTCATTACCCCACGAATCCTCTCTTCCACCATCCTACACAAGCCAACTGATTATATCAAAGCATCTTTCATACAACAGGCACTCGAAAGATGTTTGCAATTTTGAAACAAATATTTGGTCTACTCTTAGAACTGTCACTTACAGCAGCACCTGCAGCACAATACTATACGAAAGTGAATCAGACGAAACCACACCAGTGTTCTAAAAATGACTCCATATACACAAAGAATTATAGATATGAGACGATATAAACTACATCCCTAAAAGAAATCAACTATATCTGAATGAAAAGTAAAATTAATACAGGGCAGCAGACTCATATAATTGATTTGAAAAGCAATGCACTGTTATGAAGATATTTGCAGCTAACATATATAAAGAATAGTAAGCTTATCAATATAAGGCTCAGTTATCCAAAAGAACTATCCACGAGTCTTGTTTCTTTAATATACATGACAACTGCTCATAAGATTTTTTTCATACAGCATGACAACTGAGCTTTCCAATAAGCAATAAGAGGCACAGAGAATCACTTGTGTTACAAAAGAATAAAAATAAGATGTAACAATCTGTGTGCACCAAGTCCCCAGAATCCCTTACCTTTATAGGTCTTTTCTGTATTACACAAGTGAAGTGTGAAGTAGGTATCAAAGAGCTGATGGCCATCTCTATTAACAATGTTCCGGGCAGCAACGTTCCGAAGATGTCGAAGACGCCGCTAAAAAATAACAACGAAAAGAGAGAAGTATTCAGCTTTTTCCTTCTATAAAATTTTCTGAAAGTCATGATTCAAAAATAAAATACAATAATTTGTGCCAGTCATTCATTTGTTGAGCCAGCGATCTTAACCCAGTTTCTTCTTTGTGCCTTAGCATCCCCTCTGTCAAACAGGAATTACGCCTGCCCTATCTCATGTACAAGGTTGTTGTGAGCATGAAATAAAATATTTTTTGAAAGCGTAAGTGTTATATAAGTGCTATATACATGTAGGCTAGCATTAGTACTCCCCGGAACATAATCTAAGTAGTAATTTGCCTTCTTCCTCAGAAGGATGTTCATAGAAATGCAAAATCTATCTCATATCAACAGAAAACCAGCAGTTATTACATACAACCACCTCTGCTGGTAGCTCTGTCTGGATGCCAGGTCATCTGTACAACCAGGAAAAGAGGCCAAAGCCAAAAAATAAAAGCAATAACTCACTGGTCATATCATTTGACTAATAACCCAAGTGTCGTGAGCTTAAATCAAATTTTCTGTTCAACCAACAGCCAACCAGTCTCTATTTCCTAATCAGTTCCCTTTCCCAACAATTTCTCCTGCTAGGATACTTGAATTATTTGGAGTTACAAGTGTTGGAAAAGCAAAAACTCCATCAGCAACAGTGGAAATCAACAAAAATACAAGATAAACTTAAGGGACAGCTAAATCACCTCACCATCAGAAAGAGAAAATACAGACAATGCAGAAGTCTGGGCACATCAGATTCATTTTCAAAAGCTAGTTCCCTGTTTCAGATAATTATTTTAGAGACTTAAAAATAGAAGCCAAGTGCTCAGTTTTAAAATGTGCTTACAGCTCTCCCTCCAGACTGACAGTCCATTCAACCAAGGTAAGTTCATCTTCAATCACAAGTACAGTCAGCCAAAAGAGTGCAGTTCTATCTTCTATCCACATACAAACCCAATCCTTTCTCATAATTTAGACAGAAGGCCACTGTCTAATAAATTTGCTTAATCCTCTAGTTATGAAAAGCCTGTCTTAGCTATCTAGTGCTGCTATAACAGAAATACCACAAGTCGATGGCTTTAACAAATTTATTTTCTTACAGTTTAGAAGGCTAGAAGTTTGAATTCAGGGTGCCAGCACTACAGGAAGGCTTTCTCTCTCTCTTGGCTCTGGAAGAAGATCCCTGTCATCAATCTTCACCTGGTCTAGGAGCTCTTCAGCACGGGGACCCCGGGTCCAAAGGACACATTCTGCTCCCACCACTGCTTTCTTGGTGGTATGAGGTCCCCCATCTCTCTGCTCGCTTCTCTTTTATATCTCAAAACAGACTGACTTACGACACAACCTAATCTTATACAGTGAGTCCTATCTCATTAACATAACTGCCTCTAATCCTGCCTCATTAACATCATAGAGGTAGTATTTACGATAAAATGGTGGACAATCACACAATACTGGGAATCATGGCCCAGCCAAGTTGACACATATTTTTGGGAGATATAATTCAATCCATGACAGCCTCAAAGGATATACTGGAACTCTCTGTGTTATCTTTACAACTTTCTGTGAATCTAAAATTATTCCAAAAAAAAAGTTTATTAAAAAAAATTGCCATTGCCTTTTTCAGAGTCAGTAGGAGTGGAAGTGGGACTAAAAGAATTCCAGCAAAACATTTTATAAACATTACTTAAACAGAACCCTTCTCCTCCATTCCCACCCATCCACCAGTCTCTCATCTCCTTTCTTCTTCCAAGATTTAAAGAAATACTTGAAGGTTAAAGCAGACACTCAGGTAAATGGTTAACTGAAACCCTGGTGGTGTAGTGTTTTAAGAGTTACAGCTGCTAACCAAAAAGCCGGCAGTCTGAATCCACCAGGTGCTCCCTGGAAACCCCGTGGGGCAGTTCTACTCTGTTCTACAGGGTCACTATGAGTCGGAATCGACTCGATGGCAACGGGTTTGGGTTTTATGGGGGTGAGGAGAGTAGGCTGGAGGGAACAGAGATAAAATCAAGAATTTCCTGATATACTGGTTTATGTAGTTTTGACTTTGGTTACATACGCAAAAAATTAAATAAATGAGGCCAATATTAAAGCAACAAAACCTAGTCCAAATGTAATAGCAATGTCAAAATATACCACCACTTGTTCCTATAAGAGCCAAGAAAGTATCAAAGAGATCAGGGTGACCTAAAGGATCCTCTCTGCTTCTCAGTTACTCCAGAAGATCAACACTTGACCACAGTAACATGTAATTAACTGTACCCAACATGGGAAAATGGATGGTTCCAGACAGTTGAATATCTTCCCCAACTAGAATATAAGTTCTATGAGAAAAGAGACTTTATTTTATTTATAGCTGTATCCCTAGCATTTAGATGAGTACCTAGCAAATATCAGGTACTCAATAAATATTTTTTGACTGAATGAATATATCTCTACTGAATTAACCCAATCAAGAAGGTCTTAGTGTGATCTAGGTCTTGCAATGGCTCTCTGATTGGCCGGGAACCCTTAGTGGATTTTGAAGTCAACCTACCAGACGGTGGGAGCAAACAGAGCACTTCAAGTCTAAGAACTTACTTAAGAAATGAAACTGGGATAAAGTCTTAGCAGTGCTTCTGGACTACAGCAAATCCTTTAGACTCACATACTTCAGACTGTTCCAGGGTATATGCTCTAGAGAGGATAAAAATTGGAAGACACAGACAGCTCTCTCAGTGGTCCAAGTGTTAAGAATAATATCATGTCTGGTGAGAGAAGCCCAAATGGGCAGGCATAAAGATAAAACAAGATCCGTCATGAGGTGATAGTTATTGAAGCTGGGTAAAAGACAACTGGGAGTTCATTATATTTCTCTCTAGATATAGGACAGATAGAGCAACAGATCAATAGATCAACAAATAGAGGTAATATGTATTTCTGTATAAATATATGTAATTTCTATATATTATATATATAAATATACATATGAATATGCATATATATATAAATATAAAGAAGTCTTGGTGACACAGTGGTTAAGAGCTCGGCTGCTAAACAAAAGATCAGCAGTGTGTATCCACCAACCGCTCCTCTGAAACCCTATAGGGCAGTTCTACTCTGTCCTACAGGGTCACTATGAGTCAGAATCAACTTGATGGCAACAGGTGGTTTGTTATATATATGCGGAGCTCTGGTGGTGCAGTGGTTCACAGCTCAGGCTGCTAACCAAAACATCAGAAATTCGAATCCACCACCTACTCCTTGGAAACCCTATTGGATAGTTCTACTCTGTCCTATAGGGTAGCTATGAGTCAGATTGACTCAACAGCAATGGGTTCAGTCATCTAGTGCTGCTATAACAGAAATACCACAAGTGGATGGCTTTAAAAAAAGAGAACTTTATTATCTCACAGTCTAGGAGGCTAGAAGTCCAAATTCAGGGCACCAGCTCTAGGGGAAGGCTTCCTCTCTTTGCTGGTTCTGGAGAAAGGTCTTTGTCATCAATCTTCCCTTGGTCTAAGAGCTTCTCAGTGCAGGGACTCTGGGTCCAAAGAACAGCCTCTGTTTCTGGCACTGCTTTCTTGGTCCCCTGTCTCTCTGTTAGCTTCTCTCTTTTATATCTCAAAAGAGATTGACTTAAGACAGCACCTAATCTTGTAGATTGAGTTCTGCCTCATTAACATAAATGCTTCTAATCCTGCCTCATTAACATAATAGGAAATCATATAACAAAATGGTGGACAATCACACAATGCTGGGAATCATGGACTAGCCAAGCTGACATGCATTTTTGGGGGAGACAAAATTCAACCCATAATTTTATACATACATACATACATATATATACGTATATACATATATATACATATATACATATGTATACATATATATATATATATATATATATAAAACTTTACGTTTAAAAAATACTTTAAAGTGATATCAATAGGAACAGAAAGAAAGACTAAGACAACATACGAACCTAAAGAAAGAATAAACTTAATAGAGTGACTGATTAGATAATGGATATTTTTGGGAATGAAGAGAAGATTCACAAAAGAGAAGAGGGAGTCAAAGATGATGTCTAGGGAAATAAGGTCCAATCGACAAAGGTGTCAAGGAAACAGGGTAACCATAGAATATATATGTGTATATAATATACATATATTTATATGTACACACACACACACAGTATACATACACACACATATATATACATGTAGGAAACATAACCCATATACTATGTATCAAATTTCAGACAGCTTACATATTCAAATGTAAATAGTCAAACCAGAAACGTACCAAAAGAAACCATGAATAATTATTTTATAACCTCAAAGGTCTAAGAATGACACAAAGTTCAGAACCTATAAAAAGAAAACAATTTTACTGCATAAAATGTTTTAAAATTATGGCTGGCAAAAACTACCACATGCAAAGTCTAAGTTAAAAACAACCTAAGGAAAAAAGTTTAATTCGTAACAAGGACAATTTCACTAAAACATAAAGCATTCCTAAAAATCAATACGAAAAAGTCCAATAACCCAACAGAAAAATGGCAAAAACTATTAACAGATAGTTCACAGAAAATGAAATATAAACAGCTCTGAAACATGAAAAGATCCTCAATCTTACTCATAAGAGAAATGCAAATTAAAACTATACAAAAATACGGGGAGGTGGGGCCAAGATGGTGGAGTAGTCAGACGCTTCCAGGGGACCATCTTACAACAAAGACCTGAAAAAAAAAGTGAATCGATTACATATGGCAATCTGGGAGTCCTGAACATCAAAGGCAGAGTTGAGGAACTGGACTGAGAGGCAGGGGGATGGAGAGACGGTTCAGAAACAGTGAGGAGCTGCCAGACCTGACCCTGCGAGAACCTGAGCCCTTCAGGCCTGATCAGCTCGGGGAAGAGCAGTGAAGCAGGCAAGCAGCAGTGTTCGGGAGGCGCGTTTTCCGCACCGGGAGAGACCTGTGCCAGAGAGTCTACACAGCCACCCAGCACCAGTGAGAAGCAGCCCTGGATGGGTGAAAGATAAGTACTTGCATACAGCCTAACGCGTAGATCAAAAACACCCTCCTCAGGGAAAAAACTCTCTCCCATTTACCTCCCCATTCCCTGCTCTGGACTGAGTCCTGGACCGGCTTCAGCAACTGCCGAGTCCCCTGGGCCAGAAGTAGGATCCGTCACACGCCCAGAGCCACTCTCCCTGCCTTGGAGAGTGAACAAATTAACAAACGGGAAAAAATAAGCTGCTGGCTCCCCTAAGCCAGGAACCCAGAAAAGGCACAGCTCCTTTGCCTAAGCACAGGCATAAGGGATCCATGGACTATGAGTGCCTTTCCCCCGCATAGACTTGTGTGGGCCCATTTCAACAGCGTAGGCCCTCCTTACTGCAGTACAACAGGGTATATACTGGAACTCTTACTTCAATTCTTTCAGCTGTGAAGTGGCAGGTTCTTGACATTTGACACTGCTTTGCCCATTAAGCAAGGTCTTCACCTACCCACATCAGGGGCCTGAGGACTGATAGCTCCACCCACGCCATCCAGCCACCCGCGATACGGGCCCATTAATAACAGGTACCCCCCAGTCCTTACAGCCAACAGCATTAGGTGCTCACAGTCCAGCTGCAAAACTCACCCACCTACACGTTCTAGGGAACAGGGACACACCTTCCACCTAGACACTCAGGGGTGACTGTCAGCCCCCTGCCTTGCTCAGAGTGAGTCCCCCTGCTGCAGCCAGATGCCTGTGCCTACACCAACCACCCATGTCTGTCTAGGACTGTAAGTGAGAGCCTACACCACACACTTAGTGGCTATCTATCTGGGCACCTGAGCTGAATCCACACAGGAAGAGTGGGCGGACTCCTGAACTCATGCATCTAGTAACAGATATAACCACCTGGTGACAGGACATTAAAGCTTCAAAGGTGCCAATAATCAAACTAGCTCATATGAGCAGCCTATTTGGGCATATCAAAACAAAACAAGAAGCTAGGATACAGTAAGCAAACATAATATAAAAAAACACAATCACTTATTGATGGCTCAGAGACAACAGTCAATATAAAATCACATAAAGAGGCAATCCATGATGGCTTCAGCAAGATCTCAAAATAAAGAATCTAGAAATTTTCCAGAGGAGGAAAATTTCCTGGAATTACCAGAGGCATAATACAAAAGATTAATATACGTAACTCTTCAAGAAACTAGGAAAGAAATTAAGCAACATGCAGAACACACAACAGAGGAAATTAAAAAGATTAGAGAAAAGCATAATAACAAATTTAATAGGCTACAAGAATCCATAGACAGAGAGCAATCAGAACTCCAAAAGATTAATAAAATTTCAGAATTAGACAACTCAATAGAAAGTCATAGGAGCAGAATTGAGGCAATGGAAGTAAGAATTAATGAGATTGAAGATAAAGCATTTGACACCAACTTATTTGAAGAAAAATCAGATAAAAGGATTTAAAAAAAAAGAATAAACTCTAAGAATTATGTTGGACTCCGTCAAGAGGAATAACCTGAGTGACTGGAATAACAGAACAGGGGATAACAGAAAATACAGACAGAATTGTTCAAGATTTGTTGGCAGAAAACTTCCCTGCTATTGTGAAAGATGACAAGATAGCCAATCAAGATGTTCATCGAACCTCACATAAGGTAGATCCCAAAAGAAAGTCACCAAGACATACACACAATGGAATACTATGGCAACGAGAAAGAACAATGATGAATCTGTGAAGCACCTCATAACATGGATGAAACTGGAGGACATTATGCTGAGTGAAATAAGTCAATCACAAAAGGACAAATATCGTATGAGACCTCTATTGTAAAAACCCAT
>NW_004444024.1:5500033-5501028 GCF_000243295.1 Trichechus manatus latirostris | reverse complement strand
AAAAAAAAAAAAAAAAAACAAGGTCGAGAATGGAGAGGGTTGACATGTCGAGGGGTTGTTAACCAATGTCATAAAACAATACGTGTACTACTCTTTAATGAGAAACTATTTGTTCTGTAAACCTTCACCTGAAGTACAATTAAAAAAAAAAATAATTGATTTGGAGAAAGCTTAAAAAAAAAAAACTGAAAGTCACCAAAACATATTATAATCAAACTTGCCAAAGCCAAAGATAAACAGAGAATTTTAAGAGCGGCTAGGGATAAACGAAAAGTCGTCCACAAAGGAGAGTCAATAAAAATTAGCTCAGACTACTCAGCAGAAACCATGCAGGCAACAAGGCAATGGGATGACATATATAAAGCTTTGAAGGAAAAAAACTGCCAGCCAAGAATTTTATATCCAGCAAAACTGTCTCTCAAATATGATGGTGAAATTAGGGCATTTCCAGATAAACAGAAGTTTAGGGAAATTGCAAAATCCAAACCAAAATTACAAGAAATACTAAAGGGAGTCCTCCGGTTAGAAAACCAGTAACATCAGATAACAACTCAAGACTAGAACACAGGACAGAGAAACTAGATAGCAACTCAGACAGAGAGGTCACAAAAGTAAATCAAAGCTAAAACACTAAAAATAGGGAAACGGATGTCAATATCTAAAAGATGACAACATTAAAACGAAAAAGAGGGACTTAAAAAAAGTAGACATAAATTTTTCATACGGAGAGGAAGTCAAGAATATATAACAAAATAAAAGACTGGTATAAACTGAGAAAAAATAGGGGTAAATATTAAGGTAAACACACAGGAAACTAACAATCCTACAAGTCAAAATAAAAACCTAGAAACCTATAAAGACTCAGCAAACACAAAATCAACAATGATAAAGATGAAAAAAAAATACATAAAAAATTACTCAGCACAAAAAATTAAGTGGAACAAAGAAACTGTGAACCCACAAAAAAACACATCAAAATGACAGCACTAAACTCA
>NW_004444024.1:5490587-5496903 GCF_000243295.1 Trichechus manatus latirostris | reverse complement strand
CTCAAAAACAAAAAGACAAATAACCCAATTAAAAAACGGGCAAAGGATATGAACAGGCACTTCGCCAAAGAAGATATTCAGGCGGCTAACAGACACATGAAAAAATGCTCATGATCATTAGCCATTAGAGAAATGCAGATCAAAACTACAATGAAATATCATCTCACCCCAAAAAGGCTAGCATTAATCCAAAAAACACAAAACAATAAATACTGGAGAGGTTGTGGAGAGACTGGAACATTTATACACTGTTGGTGGTAATGTAAAATGGTACAACCAGTTTCGAAATCGATTTGGCGCTTCCTTAAACAGCTAGAAACAGAAGTACCATACGATCCAGCTATCCTACTCCTTGGAATATATCCTAGAGAAATAAGAGCCATTACACGAGTAGATATATGCACACCCATGTTCATTGCAGCACTGTTCACAATAGCAAAAAGATGGAAACAACCTAGGTGCCCATCAATGGACGAATGGATAAATTATGTATATCCACACCATGGAATACTACGCGATGATAAAGAACAACAATGAAGCCATGAAACATAACATGGAGGAAGCTGGAGGTCATTATGCTGAGTGAATTTAGTCAGTCACAGAAGGACAAATACTGTGTAAGACCACTATTATAAGAACTCAAGAAAAGATTTAAAAACAGAAGAAAACATTCTTTGATGGTTACAAGGGTGGGAAGGGAGGGTGAGGGTTATTTACTAACTAGACATTAGATAAGAATTATCTTAGGTGAAGGGAAGGACAGCACACACAACAGGGGAAGTCAGCACAACTGGACTAAACCAAAACACGCACGCACTTTGCTGATAGGAGCATAACTGGTACAACCACTATGGATGGCAATCTGGTAATACCTCCCAAAATTTCAAATGCATATATTGTTTGATCCAGCAATTTCACTTCTGCATTTGTATTAAAAACATACTTGCAGATATACAGTATAACATATGTAATACAGTATTGTTTGTATTAGCAAAAAACTGGAAATAACTTAAATGTCCATCAATAGAGGACTAGCTAAATTATGAAATATCCCACAGTTGGAATATTATGTGGCCATAAAGAATAATGTGGCAGCTCTCTGAGCAATGATATAGAACAATCTCTAATGTATACACTCACGCGTTGTTTAACGTCCACGACGTGTTCTGTGAAACAGGACATTATATGATGTGGATATTGCAGGAACACCATATTACATACAGGCAGTCCTTGGACTACAAACGAGTTCCGTTCCTATGTCTGTCTTCAAGTCAAATTTGTACAAGTCAAAAGAGTTAGGTACGGTGTGCATCTAACATCAGTTAGTCAAATGTTTATCTTACTATTTTAGTGTATAATGTACCTTTATATGCATAAAAAACATTTAAAAAATACTTCCAGATACACTAAAACATCTTTAATACAGTAATAATAATAATAATGTTACAACGTGCGTCACAAAATAGCGCCCATTTGTAACTATGAACCATTGTGTGTACCTCAAGTTTTTAATATAATAGGGTTTACAGGGGGTTGGGACCACAGATATACATACAGACATTGCCTGAAGAGATGTAATGTGGCACGTAACTATACTTTTTTTTTTAAGTACAAAACAGTTTAGATAGTCAGTGTGTTTAGTATCTCATCACTTATGTTTCATAGGAAAAAAAGAATATAACTACATAATTTTTGGAGATGCATAAAATATAACTGATAACATTGGTTACCCCCAGGGGAGGGAGTACAGAGTAGCATGAAGACTTTTCACTGTACCCTTTTATAAACCTGAATTGTGAACTATATGAATATATTATCTATTTTTTTTTACAAAATTAAATTTACATTAAAAAAAAGAGAGATGGCAACCAACCTTTAAGCACAGGTATCTGGAAAAGCAATTACCATAAGCAGTGTGACATCATGGTAAGAGCTCAAACTAGAGTTGACAGTCCTGAACTCTGGGCTGGTTCTACCCTAGAACTCTAGTCTTTCTGAGCCTGTTTCCCATTCTACAATATGGAGATATTTCCTGATTGTCTACCTCAGGCAAGGATCATATGAAATAATGGATAAAAAAGCTCTAAAATACTATAAAGTTATTTATAAATATAAGGCATTAACAGAGATAGAGATGTCAAGAGAGGGATGTGGTTATTGGTGAAAGATGATGAATTGATTTAGACATTTCTAATCTGAAGTGAAAGGAGAGATTTAGAATTCATCTACCTAAATAGATGTGATAAAGTCACAAGAATATAATAGCTCTCTGGAGGAGAGACAATCAATAAATAGAATTATAAAACTGGAAAGGACCCTGAAGATCATCAAAGCCTCTGCTAGTCAGCAGCACCAAGGAACTTGCTGGAAATGCAGAATCTCAGGTACCACCATTTGAATCAGAATCCGCAGTTTAACAAGACCCTCAGGGGATTAGTATGTACATTTAAATTTAAGAAACAATGATCTAACCCATCTTACTCATTTTCCAGATAACAAAATTGAGACCTTAAGTAAAGGGACTCATCCATATTCACACTGTTAATAAGTAGCAGAATCAAGATTTGACCCAGGCCTGACCTCCTGGGTAGTGTATATATATATGCACATACATCATGTATTTGCTTCCGAGATACCTTGTTTCAAAACCTTTGAGACATCTTTGCTTTTCAGATGCCCCGTGATGCTACCCCCATTTATAATCAGCCATCCAGATCATCAATTTTTCTTTGCACTATCTCTAGCATGTTTCTTCTTTTCCACTTCCTTCATTCACTGCCCTCAAGTAGGCTACTGCTGTTCATACTACAAAAAACCAGCTTCCTTCCTTTAGCTTGTATCAACTTCCTCTTCTGCAAGCAAGAGTTCACTTCCCATTAGCAAACTCTATATAATTCTTTAGAAACCGTAAGCCATTAAAAACCATTAAAAGTTACCATACCGACATCAGGCAAAATCTACATATGATACCTACCAAGACAGCAAACTACAACTTGGCAATTCTGACCTAAAGCCTTTCTTGACTTCCATTATTTCTTTCCCATTACTTCCTTCTCTTTGCCCCAGAACTAACCCAGATTATCTTCATCTAACAAGTCACCCTACTATAACTAAGCTTTACTAAATAAATCCAAAGGCCCTAAATCTACCATTCCAGTACCATCTCCTGTCCCAATTAGCTCTTACCATCCACATTTTCATATCTTTATAATTCTCTCCTATACATTGTACCGTAACAAACCAAGCTATTTCAACATTTTCTTGAGTACCCATGATGTGCCAAGTAGTACACAATAAAACAAAATCTCAATACTTCTGAATATCTGTACTACTTACGTATAAGAAAAGTAAAAGCCCTGGTACCTGGCTATTTCCATTTCTGCACCAAGAGGTTTTGTCTTTCTTCAAAGCAAAATAATATGGGAAGATTTTTACAGATGCTCAGCCCCAGAGAGGAATAACTGAACAGGGCCAGAATCGGCCACCCACAACATGGAGGCTAACCCCTTGTGTAAGAGCCTGTACACTACAGCATTAGGGTAGTTCTAGAGATTTACAAAGACAAATTGACAAGTTCAAACAAATCAACCGGAAGAAAACAAAGAAAGAAATCAAGTTTCATTCCATATTTGCCAGCACTGTGTTCTAAGCACTTTCAAGCAGTTATTTCATTTATTCCTCATTACAACTTTGTGAGGTAGAAACTATTATTAGTTGCATTTTACAGCCAAGCTATCTGCAGTCTAGAGAAGTTAAATACGTTCCCAAGTGAAACAGTAGACTGGGACTCAAACACATCCCTGCTAAGTTTAAACCACATTACAAAAACAGTGTTTGGAATAACTGGAATTAGTAGCACACACTCCATTTCTGAACTGAAACACCCTCCTCTTATACTTATAGCACAGAGCACAAGCCTGGCACAAAGCAGGTGCTTAACAAATGATAGCTGGATGAATCGAAGAATAAACCATAGACAAATAAAATGTTAACATTTAAAACTGTATTTTATTCATAGTTCTATAATAATACTTATATTTTATCACATTTCTTTGCCCTTCTGTCTCCTCATCATGAGCTTCTTAAGAACCAAAACCATGTGTTTTTATACTTAGTGGCTATTCTGCAGCACAAAGATATTCAATAAGTGTTTGCTGACAGAATGACTGAATAATGAATGAATACACAAAGACCACTGCCTCACAGTTCAGAGCTCCATCTTCGCTTACTTGGAAACTTTTTAGAAGCCTCTTAATCATTCTCCTGTCCACCAGTCTGTTCTCAACACTGTCCTCTCACTCTTGCTTACAGTCAAACGCCAAGGCAAATGTGGAGGGAGTGTTCAGAGCTGGAAAGTCATCATTTTACAACCATCATAGCCAAGACTGGATCAGGCAAGAATCAATGAATGATAAAGCTAGCAGGATAGGCACAGGATATGTGCATGGTCTTAAAGTACCTCCCTAAAGACTGTTTATTAGTTGCAAGGAGAAAAACATAGAGAGCTGATTGGGTGATCAAAATCAGCATCACCAGGAAGAGACAGATGGACATCATGTGCCTCTAGATAGATATCCTGTGAAGCAAACCTCACAACCCACACAATATTCCAATTGAGAATGCATAATCTGACCTAATCATGAGGAAGCATCTGACAAAAACAAAATTAAGGTCTTATTTTTTAAAAAGGAGGGGAGGAAAAATGCAGAACAGAATTTCAAATTCTCATGGAATCCACACTTTCTGAAGCCACTGAGGCTGGGTGAACCCCCAAAACTATTGCCCTCAGATAATCTTTAAACCTTAAACCAAAATGTCCCCTGAAATCTTCTTTAAACTAAACAATAGGTTAGCTTAGTAAAGAATGTTTGCCTTGAGCGCTGTGCTCTTTTAAAGAACTATCCAGATGGGATCAAAGTGACAACACCAGTTGAAAAGGTCAGAGTAAGCTTAGGGGGCAGTGAGCTTATGTTAAGAGGGGAGGAACAATTCTGAAAAAGAAGGTAAGAATGGTTGTACAACTTGGAGAATGTACCATAATCAACGTATGGAACTGTAAATGTAGAAATTGTTGAACGGTGCATGTTCTGCTGTGTATATCTTCAACGACATTACTTAAAAAAAAACAAAAAAAAGATGGGGGAGTCTGTATTACAACACTGACATGACATAAAAACAAAATAAAATACAAAGAAAAGCTGTGGAAAATGTTCTACATTAACAAAAAGACAACTAAATGCAATACCTGACCAGCGTGGATCCTGAAGTGGAAGGAAAAAAAACTCGATAAAAGACATGGGATCAATTGACAAAAGTGAAATATGAACCACAGATTAAAGTTTTATATCAATGTTAAATTTACTTGATAGTTATACTATGGTTATAAAAGAGAATATCCCTATACTAATAAATATACTCTTAAGTATTTCGGGGTAAATGGTAATGATGTATGTAAATTAACTTCAAATGGTTCACACACAAATAAAATATGTATCTGTACCTTTATACACAGAAAGACAGCATGCACAAATGATGAAGAAAACGTAAACAACAGACAAATCTGGGTAAAGGGTATACATGTGTTCTTTTTTTTTTTTTAATTGTACTTCAGGTGAAGGCTTACAGAACAAATAGTTTCTCATGAAACAGTAGTACACAAATTGTTTTATGAGACTGGTTAACAACCCCATGACATGTCAACCCTCTCCCTTCTCGACCTTTTTTTCTGGTGAATATATACATAGCCAAAGATACACCATTTCAAAAATTTCTACATGCACAGTACAGTGATGTGAACTACTCTCTTCTAATTGTGCTGCTATTCCCACTTTAGATGAAGGCTTACAGAACAAAATAGTTTCTCATTTAACAGTTAGTACACATTACCCTATGACAATGGTTAACAACCTCACAACACATCAACACTATCCTTACTCAACCTTCGGCTCCCTATCACCAGCTTTCCTGTCCCCTTCTACCTTCTGGCCCTTGTCCCTGGACTGCTGTCCCTCAGTCCCATTTGGTTTTCTGGGGCTGTCCACTCCCAGGCTGAACGGTGAACCTCAGAAATGACTTCAACACTGAGCTAAAACGGTGTCTGGAGGCCATACTCTCGGGGTTTCTCCAGTCTCCTTTAGGCCAGTAAATCTGGTCTTTTTTTTGAGTTAGAATTCTGTTCTACATCCTTCTCCAGCTCTGTCCAGAACCCTCTGTTGTGATCCTGGTCACAGCAGTCAGTGGTGGTAACCGGGCACCATCTAGCTGTACTGGACTCAGTCCAGTGGAGGCCTTGGTAGCGGTGGACCATTAGTCCTTC
>NW_004444024.1:5392373-5485167 GCF_000243295.1 Trichechus manatus latirostris | reverse complement strand
CTGAAATCTTGTTGTTTATCTTTTGGATTTCTAATTGTTGTTTTTGTATAACTTCTAGTTGTGAATTTATTTTTGCATTTTGTTCCTGCATTATTTTCCTGAATTCTTCCAATTTTCTGTCTGTATTTTCCATGAATTTGTCTATTTTTTCCTCATTTTTTCTGCCTTTTGCTTCAGCTCTTGGAGAATTCTGAGTATTAGAGATTTGAATTCCCTATCAGGTAGTTCTAGTGCCTTTTCTTCCACTGGAAAATCGTCTGGTGTTTTATTTTGGACGCCTACTGGAACCATCCTGTCCTGTGTTTGTAAATGTTTGGATATTGTCTGCTGTCTCCAGGGCATTCAGTAGTTACTTTTCTCATTTATTGATTGTAGATTTATTTGTTTCGTCCCTTTTTTAAAAAATTTGGCTATGTCTGAGCAGGCAGGCTGTGTGTTCTTTGTTGTTTGCTCATCTGTGGGCACAATACTTTTTGCCTCCTTCTCCAATTGGCAGGGTCAGTCACTCAGATATGGTATGGCAGGGCAGGTGTAGCTGAAGAGGAGTTACTGAGATGGGTTGTTTGTGGCACTTACTACAGCCACCAGGGCGGTTCGGTAATCAGTGCAGGGCAGGTTTAGTAGGCCGTGCCTGTGCTGCTTGGTGGTATGATGTTAAGCGCACGGTGCTGGTAGGCAGGATGTAGCAGGGAGATTGTTATGTGTGGAGCTAAGATGGATATGGAAAAGAGGAGAGAGGAACAGGAGCCAAAAACATACAAACAAACAAAAAAGAATGCTAGGGGAGCTTGCCGTTGGAGTGGAGAGATGCGAGACTATGAAGTGGAGAAAAACAAAAAGGGAAAGAGGAAGAAAAAAAAAGAAAAGAAAAGAATGAATAAATAAAAATCGGAAGGGAAAAGAAGAGCAAAGTTCCCAGGGATCCCACTGGTGCGGCTATGAGGTCTGGGGAAGTTGTTCTCAGGTGTTGCAGTATAGCCTGGCTAGAAGGCGTAGAGGTATACAACGCCAGGTGTTCAGGGAACAGAAAGAGAAGAAAGATATAGAGAGACGAGAAACTGAGTAATGAAGAAAGACAAAAAAGGGAAAAAGAGGGGAAAAAAAAAAAACAAATTTAAAATTAAAAAAAAAAAAAAGGACAAGAAAAGCCCCCAGAAAAATAGAAAAAATTAAAAAAAAAAAAAACGAAAAAAGAAACGCCCTCAGGGATCCCTCTGCACGTCTGTGCAAGCCGAGGGGGTAGGTTCCAAGCCACACAGCACCACCTGGCCAGAACGGGCTCCCAACTGAAGAAAAGGAAAAGAAAACAAACATACAATTCAAAACAAACAAAGAAAAGCCCCGGGATCCCACCAGCACAGCAGGAAGCAGCTCCACACTCGAACGGAGCTCCACAGCCCCTCAGGAAGAAGCAAAGATGGCGCTCGTAGCCAGGTATTTGAGCGAAAGGAGGGGGAGGTGGTGAGAGGTAAGGAAGAAATCAAAAGAAGTGGAAAAAAGCAACACCAGCAGCCAACAAATGGCACTCAGAGAGCCAGCCCGTTCAGGTGGGTGGAATCCAAGCAGCAGGTGCTTCCCGGAGAAGAGAAGTGGCCGTTGGTAGCAGAGATGGCCAAGTGGGGGTGAAGAAGGGTCGGGGGTGGGAAAGCGAATATCGCAAATTACCGGTTGTTTTGTCTCCCGCTGGAAGCTCTGTGAAGCTGCTTTCTCGTACACCGTTTGCTGGTCTGACAGGAGTCCAAGATGGCGGATCCACGCTGCGTTAGCTGATAGGGGACCTCTGCATGACTCTGTCCTTGCTCTCCATTCTCTGCCAGTTTTCTCACTCCATTTGGTGCTGTGCTGAGTTCTTTATCTCTTCATTTGCTGTTTTAGAGTTTCAGGATTGTTGTTTTCTCTGTTTGGCTTAGTTTTTCGGATCTTTGCTGTGGAGGGACGGCGTGGTGCTTCTGCCTAGCGTGCCATTTTGCCACTTACTCTACATGTGTTCTTGAGCTATTCTTATTTTTACAGTTTTCCTGTAAGCTAAAATTATTTCAAAAAAATACACACGAAGACTGTCATCCCCTCTCCATACAAGATAATGTCCAAATCCATGACACAGAATGCCCTTTATAACCAAATCCCAAACTACTTCCTCTCCAACACATCTGTTTCCACCATCTGCCTCCAAACTCCTTAAACTCTGGCCTTGCTTAACAGCCTGCCAGTCCCTTTTACCCCTCCTTACCTTTTTGCTCAAGCTAGTCCCTCTGTAAGAATGTCCTTCCCCCCTTCCCTATCTCAGTATTTTGTTCAAGACAACACTTATTATTACACTAAAATGGTCTGCTGATATGTTTGCCTTAACCATTAGATTGTGAATTCATCCAGGGCAAGGACTGTGCCTTATTTATTATCCATCTTCAGTGCCTGGCAGATAGTAACAACAATAGTAACAGTAGCAGTCATAGTAGTAATAGAAGCAACAGCTAACATTTCTTGAGCATTTACTATGTGCCAAGCACCTTTGTAGGCAATTTATGACTCGTTTAATCCTCTCAACAACCCTACAGGGTAGGTACTATTATTATACCTATTGTACCTGAGTCTCCCTGAGGTATAGGGAGGTCAAGTTACTTCCAGACAGCCCAGCTAGGAAATGGTGGGGGCCAAGATTTTAACCTAAGCAGTCAGGCTCCAGAATCCATATCCTGTCATATGCATGGTAGAAAAAAAAAATTGTTGAATGAATGATTCTGTAAGATAGACTTGAACATAATATTTGTAAAATGAAAAAATTGGGGACAAAATAAGGCATTTGACAGCGGAGGAAATACAGGCATAAAGAGGTTAAAATGTGCAAAGAGACACAATCTTCTCACAGTACAAGAACCTGAAGAAAATCACAAAGTGATTTTCCCGAAGTTACCTTAGTTACCAGTCTTACAAGTCTTTCTACCATACCATATTCAAGAAATAACTATTTGCTTTTGAGAAACTGTAAAACCATATTCAAAGATATTCTGGTATTCCAACAATAATAAAAGTTGAAGAAAGAAGTACAGCAGAGTGTAGTACAGTATCTGGAACACAGCAGGAATTTAATACCAATTCATTAGATTTTGAGTTTTTTAAGGGATCTTAAGTTTATTTCTAAGTAATAATTTATCTTTGTTTTTTATATAACTTTTCTAAAATGCACCATGTATTTTACTACCTTATTAACGAAGATAGTGATAATTTAATCTTTTCTTGAAAATTCAAAGTAATAATAGTGAACAACAATTATTATCTGTACTATATCACATGATGATGCCATCAGGAATTATTGAGTTAAAAAGCCTATCCCGTAAGAAACTCCAGCTGCTTTTGAAAATGTTTCTGTCTCTTACTACTTAGGTTATCAGAACTGTCAGCATGTCTGCCTGTAGTCCCTTTCCCCCCTTCTTCTAGTTACTTGCTTCTAATCTGCCGGGACTTGAAAAACCTGATAACTAAATTTGTTGGAATAATTTCTAAAATTAAGGAATAAGAAAGCTCTAAGTAAAAGCCTGGGAGACATCCTGTGAGTTTAAGTACATATATTTTACAGGATTTTGTGGCATTTTCAAAGCTTACAAGCCTTTCTTGCTTACTTTATGGATGGTTGGTTATGGTAGGTAGCTTCCTGCTTCCCAAAGAGGGATCTATGAAAAGCTAGTCCCAAGAGGTGCTCCATGGAAAAGGAATTCTGTAAGCTAATAAATGTGGGAAATACTTCACATTAACACCCGATCCTAATCCCAACCCTTATCCCCACCCCAGCCATGCATATAAAAGGCTGAGCTGGCCTGTAAAAACAGAGAAAATTTGTTTCATTTTATCTAACCTGGGGTTTCCTAAACTTTTCCAAGAGGTCTCTGCAGCCAAATAACACCTATTAATCAGCCTCAGAAATCAAAATTTCTTGGAAGACTATCTGGTCTATATAATTAAACTTTTTTTTCACAGCACTCACCACTACTGGGATGTATATTATTTTTTTCTTGTTTACCGTCTATCAGGGGTCAGCAAACTACAGCCCGTGGGCCAAAGATAGCCCCACTGCCAATTTTTGTACAGCCTGTGAGCAAAAAAAGGGTTTTGCATGTTTAAATGGTTGGTAAAAAGAAAAATAATATTTTATGGCATATGAAAATTGTATAACATGCAAACTTCAGTGTCCATAAATAAAATATTACTGGAGTACAGCCACTCTCATCATTTACACACTGTCTAGGGCTGCTTTCTCACTACAACAGCAGAGCTGAGTAGCTGCGACAGACCATAGGGCCTACAGAGCCTGAAAACATTTACTATCCAGCCCTTTACAGAGGAGCGCTCGTGGCACAGTCCTTAAAGCACTCAGCTGCTAACCAAAAGTCGGAGGTTGGAATCCACCAGCCGCTCTGCGGGAGAAAGATGTGACAGTCTGCTTCCATAAAGACTGACAGCCTTGGAACCCTATGGGGCAATTCTACTCTGTCCTATTGGGTTTCAATGAGTCAGAATCGACTTGACAGCAATGGGTTTGGTTTTGGCCCTTTACAGAAAAAGTTTGCTAACTCCTGGTCTATCTCACCCACTAGAAAGTAAAGTCCATGAGGTCAGGGGCTGTACCTTAACTGCTGTTTTATATCCAGTACCTAGACGATTCCTGGCATTCATAAGCGCTCATATTTGTGGAATGCTGAATAAATGAGGAGTTACTAAAATGAACTTTAAGAAGCCAAACAAAATAGGTCATAGTTAAGGAAGTCCTTCAGTTACACTGGTCCTTATCGTTTTCAAACAGTTGAGTTGGCATAATATAAAAAATGCAGCTAATCTGCAATTAAGAAATGCTGCAATTTTATAGTGTTTTCTACCAAATAATCACACTGATGTCTTGATAAAAATGTATGAATTCTCAATGGTCAACCACTCACTTCAGAACATCTGGACAGCTGCTCTTTATTTTGATGTTAACATTAACCACTTCCATGCAGAATAAAGTCCATTAAGTCAAATCATGAAATCAAGCCTGACCAACTCTATCCAGTAATAAGCACAGGCCTATAAAATATCCTATGCCTATAATGAGCACCCACAGTCTACAGACTGCCTTGCTTTCTGATCTATTTTCTGAAAATTAGAAAGCTTTCTTCAAGCTGGTGCTTCTCATAAACACCTAGATATTAACATTTTACTGCATGAAAGTTGTATCAATTTTCTCTATGACATTCTTCTATTCATTAAGGTAGACAAAGTTGAAAAACATGGTTTTTTCATATGCCTAAATAAAGCTATTTTCATTTTGTATGAAAAAAAAAAAGTTTAGTTTTCCTATATTAGCTCTCATGAAAAGCACGACTGGAATTGTGGAAGGAAACGATTCATATCCTCTGAAAGGCGTAGGTAAATTAGCGGAAACAAGACTATAGTTTCTAATCCTGTGCCTAACACAGTTCAGAGAAGAAGGTACTTTATAAATATCTGTTGAATAAATAAATGGCTGACTCAGTTTCTTCTACTTCTGGACTTAAAATTAATTTTTAACACAGGCTATCACGGACACATTCACATGCAGAAATTACTTATAGTTCAAAATTAAAGCCTTAGTCACACATAGTACAGTCATGTCAAACATCACCAAGTGTTTCCTGGGAAAATAGAATCATAAAAGTCTGATTTCCACTTTTACTTTTATATCATTCTAAAAAACACCGTGGGAAAAAAATGACAGATATTTCAATGGACTAACAAATAAATTGAGACTCCTAAATGCAGAACCTAATGGTCAACTTGAGCATTATCTGTCTCAGCCTCTTGCCAATAAACAGGCTTTACAACAGTGTTTGCAAAGAATAAGTAAAACGTTTAATAACATTACTGCTAAATAGAGTCTATAGCAATTAGCGCCAAATACTAAACAGAATAAAATTCCTGCCACCAAAAAACCCACAATCACAAGATGGATACTGTTCCAGAAAATTAAAGAGATAGAAAATCTTGCAGTTCTTAAGTACAATACTTTAAAAATGATAGGCATGGTAAGTACCCAGGAACAAAACAGGAAAATCCAGAGGGACATTCCAGAATTTCACTCTAATTAACACCACAAAAAAGATGTGGGGGGTGGGGGACACCTAAGTGGGACAGTATGAGTGCTTGGAAAGTTTAAAATACCACCTTTTCCCCGATTTTAATTCTAACCTAAAATCCCCCAGAGCTATAAGGATAAAGTATAAAAGCACAGAGATAAGTTTAAGCAACAAGTTCTCAACACACCCACCCAGTACATTAAAAATGACAAATATTTCTTTTTTCTCCTCCAGTAGCAATATACCCGACAGGTAAAAATACACAGATTATCAAAAATACACATTTGGAAATTATGAATAATTTTTTCACTTTCCACACACTTCAGGCCCAACTTAA
Organism: Trichechus manatus latirostris; assembly: GCF_000243295.1. Classification (NCBI taxonomy): domain Eukaryota; kingdom Metazoa; phylum Chordata; class Mammalia; order Sirenia; family Trichechidae; genus Trichechus; species Trichechus manatus. Next base: position 5,478,747 of record NW_004444024.1, on the reverse strand, counting down.
TAGTTTCAATTCTGCTCTTGCTCTATTTCCAGTCAGTTTCACTTCCAAATTTTCTGCCACAAAGTTAAGAACGGTGACTTCGTACAGAAATTTTAAAGTAAAAACTAAATAAGAACCTAGCTTATCCTTTCAAAGGAAAAACTAAACATTTTCCAGGAAAAAGAAACAACAAGTCTTTCTTAAATTACCGATGGCATTTTGTCACATAAAAATAATGATTTCAGGATGCCGATGCCTCTTTTAAGTTTGTGAAGCTTTCTCATATAGTTGTGTTTATAAGAGCTGAAGCAGCTCAAAAACTGCCATCATATTCTTTTATAATACAAAAGTATACAGTATATTTTTTTCTCTGAGTCACAAGGAAAGGGCTCAATAAATATCTGCTGACAAATAAATGTACATAACACGGTACTGCGCTGCATGGCGCGTATGTTCCCAATAAAATACAGCTTTCTCTGTCTTCAGTGGTCTTACTAGCAAAACAAATTTTTTTAAAAACAATGGAAATATGATCAGATTAGATTAGATCAGATAAGGTATCTAAATAAACATAAACACGTACAGGTTCATATATACACATGTGTATATATATACATATATATGTATTCTCATACATGCATATATATCATATGTATGGCTAGATATCGTTAAACTTTATATCTGCTTTTGAGCTTCAATAATTTTTTTTCTTGTATGTGTTTCAATCTCACTTCCTCATTTCTTTAAGTTGTATACTCTTCAAAGGAAAGCCCTATATACAAATAGAATCAAAAAATGAAAATATACTGAGCTTCCACTATACAAGCAGCACAGGGGTGGGTGCAGCACTGTTGGAAATGAAAAAGTATAAAGCATGATGGTCTAGAATCCTGCAGAGTGGATGCTTACAGCAACTAAGAATCAAAGACGGATGCAGTCCCTGTGTTGACACTCTGTGTGACTTTGAGAAAGTTACCTAGGCCTTAGATTTCTCATCTGTAAAAGGAAGTGTTAATAATATAAATCTCCCATGCAGAAGAATTCCAAACAATTTATGAAGATAATCCACTCTCAAGGAGGGGGAGCATAAATTCCCACTACTTAAGTGTGGGCTGCACATAGTGACTTCCTTCCAAAGGAAGGTGCGAGGGGAAAGAGTAACTTTACAGTGGAGAAACCTGACAAACGCTACCTCAGCACGTGATGGAGGTTAACATCAACAGTGATAAGTCATGTTAATATAGTATGTACACTAGATGTGATGAAAATGACACTTTACCTCTGTGGTCTTCCTCCCCAAAAACCCATGACCCCAATCAAATCATGAGGTAAAACATCAGTCAAATTTCAACAGAGGCATATCCTACAAAATACCCAACCAGTACTCAAAACTGTCAAGGTTATCAAAAACAAGGGAAGTCTGAGAAACTATCATAGCCAAGAGGAGCCTAAGGAGACACAACAACTAAATATAATGTGGGATTCTGAATGGGATCCTGGAACAGAAAAAGGACATTAGGTAAAAACTAAAGAAATATGTATAAATTTTTGAATGAGAAACTAATATGCGCTGTAAACTTTTACGTAAAACACAATAAAATTTTAAAAAACGAAATCTAAATAAACTATAGACTTCAGTGAATAATAATGTATCAATATTGGTTCATTAATTATAACAAATGACCCATACTAATGGAAAATGTTAAAAATAGGTGAAACTGAGTATGGGGTATATGGGAACATTCTGAACTTTCTCAATTTTTCTGTAAATCTATTTCTAAAAAATCTATAAAAAAAAAAAAATTCAAAGGAAACAAACGCTAGTAGCCCTAATATAGCCCATTTCCTTCCAGGAAAAAGGACAAGGAAGAATGCTCTTAAATCAATGAAAAACATGAGCAAATGATCAGAAAGTTAACACCAAGGACATAAACAAGCAATTCACAACGGAAAAAATAAAAATATTAAATAAACCTATACAAAGAATTCAAAGCTACAGGGTTATATAAGGATAAATGAGATCATGTACTTTGCAATAGTATCTGCTATATACTAAACGAAGCTACTGAAATATAACTAATATTTAAACACATGTAAAATTAAAAATCCACAAAAAAGACCCTGTTATAATTTGTGGTAAGAGTGTAAATAGGCACGTCCTTTTTGGGAAATACTTTGGCAATATCTTTTAAAGTAAAAAAAAGAAAAAAAAAGTATTCTTTGACTGAGTGATCCACTGCTCAAAATTTATCCTACAGAAATATTAATACAAGAATACGAAGATACCTGTATATGGGTTTTACTGCAACAATGTAGTAGAGAAAAACTGGAAATGGTCCAAAAGTCCATCAATAAAGGGCTAGTTAAATAAACGTAAGTCAGCATTATTATGTAAAACGTGGTACGTGTATATATACTTGCTGTCCAATAAACCAAAAAACAAAAAATTGCAAACTTTAATCTTTTTTTAAAGGGAGGAACTAAACCAGGTTAGGAGTCCCTGAGAGTCACAACCAGATAAGCGCTCGACTACTAGCCAAAAGGCTGGCGGTTGAAACCCACCCAGAGGCACCTCAGGAGATAGGCCTGGCGATCTGTTTCCAAAAGGTCAGAGCCTTGAAAATCCTATGGAGTAGTTCTACTCTGCACATATGGGGTCGCCATGAGTCGAAATCCACTTATACTTCAGAACAATGAAATCTGTACATAAAATTGTGTATGTATACGTATTTAAGTGAGTTTTCTAAAGGAATCTGTGACTCCCCCAAAAGGGTAACTGAACAATCACTGAAAAGCCTCTCAAGCTCCAAGTATCTGAGAAATGTAGTTAGGTTATACCCAGTCAAGGAAGCCTTTGGGGAGGAAAGAAATGCTCTCAATAAAGCTTTTAAGGACATATTAAATGCCTCTACCACACAAAACAAATTATTTTTTCAAGACTACTAAATCTATGAGTGTGAATGAAATTCTTCAGATAAGCCTATATTCACTAGTTAGTTACAAACCTCAACCAAAAATTAAAAAACAAAAAGTCTTCCAAATGTGTTAGTAACTAGTTCATGCTTAAAGTAAGATTATACAGAAACAAAAGAAGGCAAAGATTAAGTAGTAGCCCCATCTGACACAGTTACAATAGCTGAAATGGACTACAGTCAGCACTCACACATATAACCCCGAGCCGTTGAGTTGATTCTGACTCATAGAGACCCTATAAAACAGAGCAGAACTGCCCTGTAGGGTTTCCAAGGAGCAGCTGGTGGATTCGAACTCCCGACCTTCCGGTTAGCGGCCGAGCTCTTAACCACTGTGCCACTAGGGCTCCCACACATGTAAAGGTTCAACAATTATGCAGTCTTAATTAATTTTTTTTTTAATGAGCCGATTAAAATAAGACAAAAACTAATTACGTCTTGTAAGTAGTTTTGTGCGCTTTCTTTGAACACAAACAAAATTTAAGTTTTGTTTTGTATGATCACAAACAAACTAAGGCTTTTTTCTGAAGACAGGTGTGGGAACTCCAATACTTTCGGAATTAATATGCTATATGTTAAATTAATATCTTAAACACTGCAGCCACTTTTAGAACCAAGAGGACCTAGAGGGATTGGAAAAAACAAGTGGATAACAGCAGGAAGGAGCCCTGGTGGTGCAGTGGTTAAGAGCTATGGCTGCTAATCAAAAGGTCAGCAGTTCAAATCTATCAGTTGCTCCTTGGAAACTCTACAGGGCAGTTCTACTCTGTCCTACAGGGTCGCTATGAGTCAGAGCTGACTTGAAGGCAACAGTATGGGTTATTTTGTTGATGTTGTTTAATAGCAGGGATGCTCTCTATCCTAAAATGAAAATGTACCTTAGAACAGGGATTCCAAACCAGGGACAATTTTGTTCCCTAAGGGACAACTGGCAATGTCTAGAAACATTTCTCACTGTCAGGACTGGAGGGGGGTGAGGGTGCTGCTGGAATCTACTGGGTAGAAGGTAAGGATTCAGCTTAACATCTTACAATACTTACTACAGCGTCTCCCCTTCCAAACAAAGAATTCTCCAGTCTAAAATGTCAATAGTACTGAGCTTGAGAAACCCTCCTTAAAAGTAGGCTGGGGACCACTGAGTCTATGCTTTGAGATGACCAACTTTATCCCAGAAATCCTGAATCAACAGAGTTGATTTGTTTAGAAATATCGACATCTTGCCAACCAACATGGTGATCTGCTGAAATGACACCTTTTCAAAATCTTATTTAAAAGAAAGTTAACTAATTGGTTTTCCAATTTAACTAAACCTTTAAAATCTAACAAAAGCCATAAGCAGAAAAGGACAATGAATTAATGCTAGAAGAAAAAAACTTTATGCACACACACACAAACTATAACTTTCACAATGCTGAGCAAAAGAAATCAGACACAAAAGTATACATCTTGCATGATTCCACGTATAGAAACTTCAAGAACAGGCAAAAACTGATCTCTTGTGTTAGAAATGTGTTTACTTTTGGAGAGAAAGGAGAGGTAAAGCTGGAAGGGGGCATAATGGGGACTTCTGGGATGCTAAGAATTCTGTATTTCTTAATCTGGGTAGTAGTTACATAAGCATGTTCACTTTGGAACAATTATCCAAACTGTATACTAGTGATCTGTGCATTTGACTATACTCAGATAACGCTTCCACAGAAAGTGTTCACTTTTTTAAATGTTACATATTTATATGCTAAAAACCTGGGCATTTTGACATACAAAGTTAAAATAATGTCAATTGAAAAAGTAAAAGTATTTTGTTACATGGGCTGCCTTCCAAGAATTCAAGAAGGATGACACCCCCAGAAAGCTATAAATACCACACTCAGCACTAACACAGCATTCAGCCGTACACTTAAGCCACTATATATCCCTCGGCAACAATCCAAAAATTTGACAAACACTAACAAATGCAGTGGAATTTATTCCATGGACAGCTTATTTGGATTATTTCCCCCAACGTTAAAGTGTAAATTGTTTTCAGAGAAAATGTTCTATGAAATAAATGATGCTTTCCCTTTCCAAATTCCACATTTTTTAAAAGCTCCCCCAAACTCAACTCCTTGGCCCTCAACTCCTTAAGACTTCTCCCAGTGCCTCTCCCAGGATCCACACTCACAATCTACCTCCCCACATATAGGAAAGTGCACATTAATGCCCATTCCAGAGACAAGTCTCCCCAACTACAATTTTACCCTCTTCCAGCACCTCACAATACAATCTAAACCTCACTACCCTCAAACTCCTAATAATCTCCGCAAATTTCCTTCCCAACAGCGCCACATGGCCAGGACACATGCTGTTCCAGTCTTTTACATCCTATTCTGCCTCCCAAGTAACAAAAAGCCTTGCTTCTGCAAACAATTCAGCCACACTACTCGATGGTCAGGAGCCCTGGTGGCACAATAGTTAAGCGCTCAGCTGCTAACCAAAAGGTTGGCGGTTCAAACCCACCCAGTGGTGCCGAGAAAGACCCAGCAATCTGCTCCTGTAGAGATTACAGCCAAGAAAACCTGTGGGGCAGTTCTACTGTCATATGGGGTCAACTACGAGTCAAAAATTGACGCCAGGGCACATAACAATTCAATGGCCAGCACTGGGGCTGTAACCTCCAAATCTTCTCTTCCCTTCCCCCGCCCCTCACTTTCCTGAATTCAAATCTATCCCCTTTCTCACCCACCCCCTCCCCCAACCTCTGCTTTCTTCTTTATGAATCCTTTCCTAAGTACCACAGGCCAGGATTTAAAGAAGGAAGGCAAGTTTGAAGGAAACTTCTTGTCCTGTGTGAAGGTAGCAGAGAAAAGGTTGCTCAAGACTCAAGCAAAACAACCACGTGCATGGGCTGAAAAGTCAGACCGCTGGATTCACTTACTAACAGTAAGGCTTTGGACAAGTGATTTTACATCTGTGAGCCGCAGTTTTCTCAACTACAAAATGGGGATAATAAAAATAGCTATCTGATAGAGTTGTGTGGATTAAAAGAGCTAATGCCTGCTGAGCACCTTGCACCAGTCAGGCAAGAGAACTCTCAATAACTGACAGCTTTTCTTAGGTCTTCTTGGAAAAAGAAAGACAGAGAGGGTGAAAGGTACTTTAAGTTTCTTTAATGCTAATATTCCTTCAAAGTGTCCTCCCGGGGATAGAGGGAGGGCACGGGAGAGAAGGGTAGAAAAAGTACTCTACATACATGTGTGAGAGATACAGAGGATTTTATCAGATCCCCAAACTCAGTGCTCCCTCTTTATTATCCCCCTATGATGTGGACCCAAGAAGCCCTTGAAGTCCTTTGCTAAAAGACAGGGGGGAGGACATGAATATATACATCAAATCCTCGTTCCACAGACTTTCAGTTGGGGGCGTGAAGTAGGAAAGATTCCCCTAAATTGTTAAGATGCGTTCTTTGGGGGGTCTGGGAATTAAGAAGAAAACCCCAAAGTCCCAAATACATTTCTCTTACAGGCTGAGGAGAGTACTTCATAGTAAAGGGAGATTAAAAGTAAATGCCGGAACCTGAAGTCTCCTAAGGGCGGGGGGGTGGCGAGGAAGCGGTGTGACTGGTGAGAAGAGAAAGGAAAAGCTCTTTCCCTGTCTGCCAAGGGACAGAAGGGCTTCCCCAGGTCCCTTCCCAGGAGCAATAAGGGGGAGGGTCTGCGCAAGGGAATCCTCAACTCTCTAAAGCGAGAGGTGGACTCAGGCCGGGGCCCCAGAGTTTCACAAGGTCTCTTACTGTTCTCTTTACCAAGCCCATCTCCTGTAACGGGATTTCTTCTCACCCGGATTTCCCAGAGGTTCGACAATCACTGAATCCCCTACCCTCATAAGATCTCCTGTCAGCCTTTCTCAGTCCTCTGAGTTCTCCTCGGTGACTTCTCAGGGTCTCCCGGTGGCACAAGATCAGACCGGTGCCAACAGGGTCTCCTCATCGAGCCTCCTCCCGGTCCCTCCCGAAAGCCGCGAGCTCGCGGGGTTACCTGCTGGGACGGCAGCTCCACATGCAAAGCCCGCGCGGCAGAACCGGGAGGCAGCGCGGCGGCCGGGCCCAGGGGTGGTGGGGGGACCGGGCCCCCGACCGACGCTGAGCCGCTCATCTTGACCCAGGGGCCGCCAAGCGGCGGAGCCGGCGCTCCTCCGGCATCCGCCACCACCTCCTAGCCACGATCGGCCGAGCTCCTACAGCCTAGAAACCCGCCACCCGAAAAGCAGGACCGCTCTATCCCACCACTTGCCACCACCGCCGCCGCCGCTGGCTAAGGAAGAGCCATATTACCGCAGTGCAACCCCCACCAGCCCGGCCGGGACCTGGCTTGTTCATTGGTTCAGCTCTTACAGGGGCGGGCCCCAACGACATCCAAGGTATGTGCTATTGGGCAGAAGGTCTGTCCATCGCCGGCCGATAGGGCTAGGGGCGGAGGAACCAGAGGATGGCCTAAATTGCGTCTGTCAAACTGGGGTGAAACGTGGGGCCTTGCTTCTTCTGTTCACAGTCTAATTGGTTCTTTCATTACTAAGGGGCGGGGTCTCCCGGTGGAGCCGTAAGGGCCATTGCTCTAGGTCGCTGTCAATTGTCGGTAAAGCGAAGAAGGGCAGGGTCTGATTAGGTAGAAAGCGAGCCAGGGCTCCGGTGTCACGTGCAGAAGGCAGGCAAGTCACCTGATTAGTGAGAGTCAGTCTTCTGAGCCACTTCCGCCCTAACCTGGTTGCCATGGTCATGGGCCTCCGGTGGAGGGTGGAGACCTGATTGGCGCCTGAGATGGCTGTTCCGAGGTGTTCCCGAGGTATTCCCGTGAACATAAGGGATGGAAAAGGAATGCTTTATGGTTCAGCAGAGAGCCGCCACGCAGGATACAATGAGACCAGAGACCTGTCGGGCAGTACCACAAGCTCTTGCACGAACAATTCCACCCACAACTCCACGCCCCCCTCTTCGCCAGTAACTAGTACGCTGAGCTGCAATGTGTGCCTAGATACTGTTTCACCTCTGCGGATGGGTTGTTTATGTTATCCCGCGAAAACCTTTGCTACTCTTCTCCTTCTGGCTGATGTTTACTCATCAAATCTCAGCCCGGGGGGGGGTAGGGGGGAGGAGGTCCCTTCCTCCAAAAGCATTCTCTGATCCTCTTTAAGACCTTCAGTCAGAAATCCTTCGTCTAAACTCTCTCAAACCTTGTGCTTGATTGCATTGCATTGTTCTTTTTAATAGCACACACAAATATATACTGTGAGTTCCTGGAGCAAGACGACCGTGTCTGATTTCTGGAACAAAAAATAATCATGAAATGTTTTGTTGAAGTGAAGGCCCAGCTCAAATGCCATCTCTTCCGTAAAGACTTTCTTGATCATCATGATAGCTCCTATAGCAATTGCTTCTATGATAAAAAAAAAAAAAAAAAAAATACTGAGTCATTCTGCACGATATTGATCTGTCTTTTTTTTTCTCCTAGACTGATCTTTCAACCACCTGGACTGACGTAGCAGAAAGAACACAAGATTTTAGAGTCAGACACAACAGGAATCAGGCACTGTTGGAATCTTGGCTGCCACTTCCTAGTTTCTGTGGAGATTAAGTAAGTAATTATGGCCCTTTTAGCCATAATCTTTGTGACTCCCACACAGTCACTGGATGGGACCAGGCAAATAAAGTGTATGGAACCTGTGATGGTTACAATTTGGCTAGGCCATGATTCCCAGTATTGTGTAATTGTCTTCCATTTTGTGATCTGATGTGATTATCTTCCATTTGGTAGTATTGTATGTGTTGTACACATAAAATATGTGATAGGATTAGAGTGGGGTGTATTTTGAGGCACACGTTTACTAAAGGGCATGACTGAAGTCACCGCCTTACTCAAATCACATCCTTGCACCACCTTGCTCAAGTAAGGGGAGTTTCTCAAAAAAAAAAAGTCCTCTCACCATAAGAACTAGATGGTGCCCAGCTACCACAATGACTGCCCTGACAGGGAACACGACAGAGAGTCCCTGGCAAAGCAGGAGAAAAGTGGGGTGCAGGACTAAAATTCTAGGAAAAAGACCAGACTTAACGGTCTGATTGAGACTGGAGGGACCCTGGAAGATGTGGCCCCCCCCGGGCTCTCTGTTAGCCCAAAACTAAAACTATTCCCGAGGCCAACTCTTCAGACAAGCATTAGACTGGACTATGGAACATAAAATGATACTCGTGAAGAGTGTGCTTCTTAGCTCACATAGATACATGAGACTAAATGGGCAGCTCCTGTCCAGAGGCAAGATGAGAAGGCACACAGGGTCAGGAGCTGGTTGAATGGACACGGGAAATCTAGGGTGGAAAGGAAGAGTGTGCTGTCACAGTATAGGGAGAGCAACTAGGGTCACAAAAGAATGTATGTATAAATTTTTGTGTGAGAGACTAACTTGAGTTGTAAACTTTCACTTAAATCACAACAATTAAAAAAAGAAAAGTCCTCTCACTCACTCTGTATCCCGCATGTGTTGCATCATCATCTGACCTCTGGTTCTTGGAGATTGAGCCAGGAGCCTGCCATCTGACCCACCAATTCTAGGATTTGCCAGCAGCTTCCCGAACCTTGTGAGCCAGCAGCCTGTCATCTGGCCTGCTGATTTGGGTTTGTCAGCCCTGCAGCCACATAAGACAGGAGAAACCTACACCTGACCCAAAGATTTGGGACTTGCCAGCCTCCACAACCGCATGAGCCATTTATTTGATACACTCTGTGAGTTCTGTGAGATGTTGCAGTGAATTACGGAACCCAAAGATGGGAAGGAGAGTACTGAGGAGGAGTAGTTGATGTTAGAGATGACAGAGTGATACGGCAATTTGGAAAAGTTGGATATTTGAGACAGTTTTAACCTCTGCCTTATAGGAACCAGCTTTGTGCTGATCCTTATAAAAGAAATCATTTAATATGTAAAGTGCCCAGCAGAGTACCTGGCATATAATAGTTGCACTCAAAAATATTTTTAATAAAAGATAAGCATATACTATCATATATTAAAACTGGGCAAATCTGCTGCAAAAAACCTCTGTAAAATTTTAAAAAGCAAAGATGTCACTTTGATGACTAAGGTGCGCCTGACCCCAGCCATGGTCTTTTCAATCACTTCATATGCATGCAGAAGTTGGATAGTGAAAAAGGAAGAGAGAAAAAGAATTGATGTGTTCCAACTGTAGTATTGATGAAGAATATTGAATATACTGTGAACTGCTAAAAGAACGAGCAAATCAGTCTTAGAAGAAAGACAATCAGAACGTTCCTTAGAAGTGAGGATGGCGAGACTTTGACTAGCTTACTTTGGACACATCAGCAGGAAAAACCAATGACTAGAAAAAGACATTGTGTTCGGTAAAGTAGAGGATCAGCGAAAACAAGGGAAACCCTCAATGAGATGGACTGACACAAAGCCACAACAATGAACTCAAACCTATCGACAATCTTGAAGTTGGTGCAGGGCCCTGTTCTCCCCTTTCCCTGTTTCTTCTCCTCTGCTGTCTCTTACAAGGACAGTTGTCACTGGATTTAGGACTCATCCAGAATGATCTCATGTCAAGATCCTTAACATAATTAACATCTGCAAAGACCATTTTTCCAAGCAAGATCACATTCACAGGCTCTGGGGGTTAGGATATAGACGTATCTTTTGGGGGAGGCCACCATTCAGCCCCTACACAAGCTAAGAAAATAAGCCTAGAGAGAGAACACAGAATCACTTCTTCCTCTTTTGGGGGTCAGCTCTGGATACTAGCTAACATTACTTCATTCGTTCAGCAAATATTCACGGAGATCTTCTCTGTGTGAAGCCCTTTGCTATGTGATAGGAACATGATGAGGAATCAGACCCAGACCCATCCCTAAAGAAGATCTCAATTACTTGTAGGGGAGATCAATAAGTAAATAAAGAGTGATTATCCAGGTGCTCAGTGCTGGGTCTGAAGGAAACATGGGGTTGTGGGAGCCAGAGAACATAGCTGGGAGTCACATTTCACAGTCAAGGTGATGTAAAAGCCAAAAAAGAATTGATGCATTTGAATTATGGTGTTGGTGAAGAATATTGAATATACCATGTACTGCCAGAAGAACGATTAAATCTGTCTTGGAAGAAGTACAGCCAGAATGCTCCTAGAAGAGTGAGATGAAGTTTCATGTACTCTGGACATGTTATCAGGAGGGATCGGTCCCTAGAGAAGGGTTGGCGAGCCTCGCTTGCCAAGTGTCTGGAGGCATCCTGCTCCACCAGCATGCTTCCTGCCCAAAGGCGCTCAGCTTTCTCATTCCGTGGGCCAGGAAGCCCACTACGCCATCTCCTGCCAGTCCCCTGGTTCTGCTGCTGCCAGTTCTCTGCCGCACTTGCTGCTGCTTCTCGCCTTCTTGTGCTGTCTCCAGTGTTACAGCTATCTCCTGGGTCTAGGAGGTTCCCAGCGCAGGGACCCCGGGTCCAAAAGACACACTACACTCCTGTCTCTTCTTGGTGGTAGTGATGTCCCCCATCTACCTCTGGGAAGTCTCATTTTAAGCCTAGCAGGATGGCTGAACTGACCAATCCCCTTATTGGGTTTCCATACACATTATTTGCATGCTCCCACTCCCACAAATGTGCCATGCACCTTATTTGCATTATTAGCAAGCTATCCAATCCCCTTGGTGGGCCACAAGCACTTCATTTGCATATTCACACCTAGTCATTTGGTAAGAGTTATGAGACCATGGTGACAAAGGCAATATAAAAGCAATTCATCGTACCACAAAGACCCTGTATGAGATGGATTGACACAGTGGCTGCAGATGGGCTCAAACACAGCAATGATTGTGAGGATGGCATAGGACTCGGCAGTGTTTCCTTCTGTTGTACATAGGGTCACTTTGAGTCAGAACTGACTTGACGCCACCTAACAACAACAACAAAGGCTGATTCCTGAAGAATCAATAAGAGTTCACCTGTCAGGGAGGGAGGAAAGAACATTCTAGCAGAGAAAGCAGGATTCATTCTTTCCACAAGTCTTTACTAAGGTTCAATAGTGCACCAAGCTAAAAATTCAAACATCCGATAAATAACCCTTCTCAGACTTCTCCACCTACATGCCACAAGCACTAGGAGAGAGGAAACTCCCAGCCCCAGGAGCCTGGGGGAGAACTGAAGTAGCCTGCTGTTTGCAAAATATTCAAGATAAGTCATATAAAGTACTTAGCACAGTGCCTTTGGCATAGTAACCGTTCAATAAGTGTTACCTGTCATTATTATTATATGTTCTATTTCATTCCAAGGTAGCTCTAGCGGCTCAGTGGTTAAAGCGCTTGGTTCCTAACCAGAAGGTCAGTGGTTCGAATTCACCAGCCACTTCATGGGAGAAAGATGTTGCAGTCTGCTTCTGTAAAGATTATAGCCTTGGAAACCCTATGGGGCAGTTCTACTTTGTCCTGTAGGGTCACTTTGAGTTGGAATTGACTTGACGGCAATGGGTTTTGGTTTGGAATGTATCCCCCAGAGAAATATGTACCCAAGTTTGGGAAGCATGAATTATAAAGTAGTTAAATACAACATACAGGCATATGCAATGATAGAATGAGGTTCAAAGTCAAGTAGTAGCACAGACAGTGACCAACTGACTCTGCAGGGGCTGATGGGCAAGGTCAGAGCCAGTTTCATAAAAACTTTAAAGGATGATAAAGAGTTTGATAGGTAATGGCAGGGGGTTAGTTCCCTGATGGCTGGTGTTTTAACAGCCAGTTGGTACTATGTTGGAGCCCTGGTGGCACCGTGGTTAAGCATTCAACTGCTAACCAAAAGACTGGCAATTTGAATCCACCAGCGGCTGCTTGGAAACCCCATGGGGCAGTTCTACCCTGTCCTATAGCTACGAGTCAGAATTGACTCGATGTCAATGGGTAGTACTATGTTGGGTATTTTAGTCATTCCTTTTGCAAGGCCAAAAAGCCAAACCTATCCCAATCTATTTTGCCTCCTCCTCCTCCCCCTCCTCCTCCCATCTCATTCTCCAGATTGGAGGGGGAGGGTGGGGCAATGCATTGGAGAAATGAGAGCAAGATAGGGCAGGTTGGTCTTTTGATGTCTCAGACTGAATTGAATTAAATGTATCCCTTTCCTTTCAACAGAACCCTCTTCCATTTACTTGCCTGTTATTCAAACACCCATCAGACTTTTACGAGGTGTCCAGCCTGGACATTACAGAAATGGCGTAGACAGAATCCCTGATTGCAAGGAGTTCACAGATTACTTCAGTACAAAGTAGTAAGTGCAGTAATTGAGGTGATTTATAAGATACAATGGAAGCACAGAAGAGGAAGTTGCTTGCTGCAGTGTGCATGTTGTCCAGGAAGGTTTCCTAGGGGGGAAAGGGTGTTCTAGACAGAAGGAACAATATAAGTAAAGGCACAGAGGCAGATAACATGGCAGGAGCATGGACCACTGGCTAATTTAACATGGCTGAAATAGAAGTTACGTGGAGAGCAACAGGCAAAGAGGCTGGAAGTGGAAGACAGGGCCTGGATGGGAAGAACCTGGCTACTAGGCTGAAGAACTTGGGCTTGATCCTGGGCAATAGGAAGTCACTTAGAAAAATCATTCAGGCAGCCATAGGGAGATGGCTTTGAAGGGGCAGAACTAAAAGAGGAAGACTATTCCAGAAGGCCAGGGAGAATTATAAAACAAAAAAGAACAGTTCCCCAAAGAGCCTGCACACACCCAACAGACCTGAAAGGCAGGTCCTTGGGCAGCATTTCTTCTGCCTTTTTCCCAGCCCTTCAAGGCCACTTCCTCAAAAAGCCTTCCTGGATCTGAACTAATTGCTACCTCCTCTGGGCTCCCACCGTGGCTGCCTAGCCCCTCTTTGGCACATGTATCTGTCTTCCTAGTGATATGCTGAGTGGTTTATATGTTTGCCTCCCCAGCTCTGCTGTGAAAGCCTACTTTTGATTTCTCTCTGAATTGCCAGCATCCCCAACAGGGCCTGACACAGAGGACAAGCTCCATAAGCTTCAATGAGCAAATGACTGAGTGAATGAATAAAGTCAGTGAATGAATGGACAAATGCTTGAGTAGGTGAATGTTTGCATGCCATGGTGCCTCCATACCTCCCTCAATGGGCACAACCCCAGAGAGAGGAAGTGAGCTTGCTCAGGTCACACAAAGGTTATAAAAAAATGAGACAAAGACACAAGGCCTCCTGCCTCTAAGACCAGGGCTCCTTCCTCAAGTCTAGTGGTTTTCACAGTATGTCACTGACTATAAATGTGAAGATAGTAGCTCCGCACTGTTGTTGTTGTTGGTTGTGACTCATGGCAACCTTATGTAGAACAAAACGCTGCCCTGTCCTGCACTATCTTCATGACCATTAATATGTTTAAGTCAATTGTTATAGCTATTGTGTCAATCCATCTTGTTGAGGATTGCGTCATTTTCACTGACCTTATACTTTACCAAACATGATGTCCTTTTCTAGCTATTGGTCTTTCCTGATGACATGTCCAAAGTAGGTGAGTCAAAAGTCTCACCATCCTCGCTTCGAAGGAGCATTCTGGTTGTATTTCTTCTAAGACTGATTTGTTCGCTCTTTTGACAGTCCACGGTATATTCAGTATTCTTTGCCAGCACCACAGTTTGAACTCATCAATTCTTCTGTCTTCCTTTTTCACTATCCAACTTTTGCATGCATATGAGGCAATTGAAAAGCCTTTTATAAAACTCAGGCTGCACATATCGGTTGATATAAAATTGTACAAAAAATACAATTTTTGTAGCATCCAGGGCACTGAAATCAATTAAAGGCCAGGCAAGGCATTGGTGCTGCTGCATGTCTTCCTCTTAGCATAATAGTATAATAAGTATTAGATGAGTAAGTCCCAATAATGTTGTGTGATGGATGGTTGAAGCACTTATGGTAAGTTTGGGTGTGTGTTAACTGCCTTTTATATTTGTAATAAAGGATCCAACCAGTTATATATATATATGTATATATATAGTACTTTAGGTGAAAGTTTACAGCTCAAGTTAATCTCTCATACAAAATGTTTATACACATATTGTCATATGACATTAGCTGCAATCCCTACAATGTGACAGCAGACTCCCTCATTCTACCACGTGTTTCCCTTGTCCATTCAACCAGTTCCTGTCCCTTCCTGCCTTCTGATCCTGCCTCCAGACAGGAGGCACCCATTTGGTCTTGTGTATCTGCTTGAACTAAGAAGCACACTCTTCACAAGTATTATTTTAGGTTTTATAGTCCAGTCTAATCTTTGTCTGAAGAGCGGTCTTCGGGAATGGCTTTTGTTCTGGGTTAACATAGCGTCTGGTGGCTATGGCCTCGGGGGTTCCTCCAGTCTCAGTCAGACCATTAAGTCTGGTCTTTTTATGTGAGTTCAAGTTCCGTTCCACACTTTTCTCCTGTTCAGTCAGGGACTCTCCGTTGTGTTCCCTGTCAGGGCGGTCATTGGTGGTAGCTGGGCACCATCTAGTTCTTCTGGTCTCAGGCTGATGAAGTCTCTGGTTTACGTGGCCCTTTCTGTCTCTTGGGCTAATACGTTCCTTGTGTCTTTGGTGTTCTTCATTCTTCTTTGCTCCAGGTGGGTTCGGACCAATTGATGTATCTTAGATGGCTGCTCGAAAGCTATTAAAATCCCAGACACCACTCACCAAAGTGGGATGAAGAACATTTTCTTAATAAACTTTGTTATGCCAGTTGACCTAGATGTCCCCCCAAAACCATGGTCCCCAGACGCCAGCCCCAGCTACTCTGTCCCTCGAAGTGTTTGGTTGTGTTCAGGAAACTTCTTAGCTTTTGGTTTCATCCAATTTTTCTGACTTCCCCTGTATTGTGTGTTGTCCTTCCGTTCACCCAAGTTGATTCTTGTCTACTGTCTAGTTAGTGAATTCCCCTCTCCCTCCCTCCCCACAACAAGTTGTATTTTTAATGAGCTCACTTTTAAAACAAATTTTTCACTATTCATCAGCCAGGTTTCTAAATTTCAGACTAAGCAGTTAAAAATGTGCAATCTACAGCTTATCATGGGGATGGCACAGGACTGGCAGCATGGGGTCCACATGAGTCTGGGGCAGACTCAATGGCAGCTGTCATGGATTGAATTGTGTCCCCCAAAAATATGTGTATCAATTTGGCTAGGCCATGATTCCCAGTATTGTGTGATTGTCCACCATTTTGTCACCTGGTGTGATTTTCTATGAGTTTTAAATCCTGTCTCTATGATGTTAATGAGATGGGATTAGTGGCAGTTATGTTAATGAGGCAGGACTCAATCTACAAGCTCTGATTGTGTCTTCAGCCAATCTCTTTTGAGATATAAAAGAGAGAAGCAAGCAGAGAGATATAGGGACCTCATACCACCAAGAAAGTGGTGCCAGGAGAAGAGTGCATCCTTTGGACCCGCAGTCCCTGCACGGAGAAGCTCCTAGTCCAGGGGAAGATTGATGACAAGGATCTTTCTCCAGAGCCAACATAGAAAGAAAGCCTTTCCCTGGAGCTGATGCCCTGAATTTGGACTTCAAGACTTCTAGACTGTGAGAGAATAAACTTCTGTTTGTTGAAGCCACCCACTTGTGGTATTTCTGTTACAGCAGCACTAGATAAGTAAGACAGCAGCTAACTATAACAATTGCAATTCACTGTTATATAAAAGTTTTAGGATATGACAAATGAAGTACAAGTCTTACACACTGAAAACTACAAAATATCATTGAAGGAATTAAAGATCTAAATAAATGGAAAGACATCCATGTTCATGGATTAGAAGACTTAATATTGTTAAGATAGGTATAGTAGACTGAATCATGGCCCCCAAAGACATCAGGTCCTAATCCCTGGAACCTGGGAATGTTACCTTATTTTGAAAAAGGGTCTTTGCAGATGTGATTAAGTTAAGGATCTTGAGATGGGGAGATTATCCTGGGTACGCCCTAAATGTCATCACAAGTATCCTTATGAAAGAGAGACCAGAAATTTGACTAAGACATAAAATAAGGTGATGTGAAGATGGAGGCAGAGATTGGAGTGCTGTGGCCACAAGCTAACAGTAAAAAGACCACTTGGCTGCTGCATGGAGAGAACTGTAGAGGTGCCTGGAAACAGGGAGCCCAATGCAATAGGTCAGGGAAACATGGTAAGGGTGTGATGATGATAATTACAAAGAAGATCACAGCTACCATTTCCTGGTGAGGGACTATGGGGCCAAGCCCTGGGGTGAACACTTTTCATTTACATATATACATACACCAAAAAACCAAACAAAACAAAACAAAACCTGTTGCCATGAAGTTGATTGCGACTCATAGTAACCCTACAGGACTGACTAGAACTGCCTCACAGGGTTTCCAAGGAGTGGCTGGTGGATTCGAACTTCTGAGCTTTTGGTTAGCAGCAGAGCTCTTAACCATTGCGCCACCAGGCTCCAAACACACACACACACACACACACATTTATATATATATGTTGTTGCTAGCTGCCAAAGAGCCAATTTCAACTCATAGTGACCCAATGTGACAGTAGAACTGCCCCATTGGGCTTTCTAAGCTGTAATCTTTACAGGAGCAGATCGCCAGAACTTTCTCCTGTAGAGCTGCTGGGTGGGTTCAAACTGCCAACCTTTCAGTTAACATCCGAGCGCTTAACCATTGTGCCACCAGGGTTCCCTAACCCATTGTCATTGAGTCGATTCTGACTCATAGCAACCCTGTAGGACAGAGTAGAATTGCCCCATAGGATTTCCAAGGCTGTAAATCTTTACAGAAGCAGATTGCCACGTCTTTATCCCGTGGAGTGGCTGGTGGGTTCGAACCACTGACCTTTCAGTTAGCAGATGAGCGCTTTAACCACTGTGTCACTAGGGTTCCCTAAACGTATGTATGCATGTATATACACACATATGTATATAATGTTATATTTCTTGATGACAAAGATTATTTGATTTTATTTGATCACAAATAGAGATTTCAGTAGCATTAGCAGGCAGGTAGTGGAGTAGGGAGAGCAGGAGGAGGGAGGAATCCATGATGACTGGATGGCTGGTTCTGTTGACTGGGTAAGAATATAAGAGGAGGCAAAGGGTTTTTTTTCTTTTAAGATGAGAGCTTTACAACATAATTAATGTAGTTGATATCGCTAAATTGTTCACCGGAAAAATCTTGAATTGGCAAATGTGTGTTTTATATATATATTTACAACAATAATAATTGTAAAAAGATGAGTGATTTACATTTCTTCCTCCCTTACTATACTACAAACACCTAAAAATAAGGGACATTCAGTTTGGAAGCCCCTCATTGCATGCCCTCTCAAGGCTAATCATGCTGTAAATATTTGTTGATTTGCTGTGTGATGAGAGGCAAGTCCCGTGGCCTCTCTGTGCCAGTTTCCGAGATTAGAAGTTGCTCTAGATGATTCTAAAATTCCTGTCTAGCTCTGAGCTTTCGTGGGTATGTGATATTACCTACCCCTAGGAGTCCCTGCGTGGCACAAATGGTTAAGCACTCATTTGACTGCTAGCCAAAAAGTTGGCTGTTCAAAGGCACCTAGAGGCACCTCTGCAGACAGGCCTGGCAATCTGCTTCCAAAAGGTCACAGCCTTGAAAACCCTATGGAGCAGTTGTACTCTGCACACATGGGGTCGCCATAAATTGGAATTGACTCGACGGTAACCAACAACAATTTCTCGCCAAGGCCTGGTGAGCTGCTTTTGTAAAGATTACAGCCAAGAAAACCCTATGGAGCAATTCTACTCTGTAACACATGGGGCCGCCATAAGTCCGGGTGGCAGGTAACAACAAAACAGTTTCTAGCCCAGGGCAGGAGCTGGATTAATGTCAAAATGTTGTGAAAAGAAAGCTTTGGAAGCTGGCTGTGTGGAGTTCTCCTTAGATCCACCTTTAGTGCTCCCTAGTGGCCATATCTGGGAACCACAGTTTTTGTTGTTAGGTGCCTTTCGGTTGGTTCCAGCTCATAGCGACCCTGTATACAACAGAAGGAAACACTGCCCAGTCCTGCACCATCTACCACAAGCAGGACCATGGAATTGAGAATCTTCAGGCTGGGACTGCAGCCACACCCCCACTGCTTAAAGGTGGAGAGCCTTTTAGAAAAGGTAATAACTCCTAACTCAAGGCAGTGGCCACAGCATCTGCCTGGAGTTCCTCACACACAGCTTAAGAGGGGGGCTTGCCTCTGCTCTGGACAGGATGCTGCTAGACATACATTGCCCTGGGCAAGGGGGTCCTTCTGGGATTTGGTTATGGTCACTGTTCTCCTTAGGCAGAGATGGCTGAGTTCCCTTGGGGATATAGTACCAAAAACTAAACCCGTTGCCGTCAATTCCGACTTATAGCGACCCTATAGGACAGAGCAGGGTTTCCAAGGAGCAGCTTGGTAGATTCAAACTGCCAACCTTTTGGTTAGCAGCCAAGCTCTTAACTACTGCGCCATCAGGGGATATAGTTCAATATTCACAAAATTAATGAATCTTGACAATAATGTCCTGCGTTTGTGGAGTGGCCTAGGTTTGGGCCAGGGCTTGGCCTGACAGAGGCTGAGTTTACAACCAGTTTAGGGTGAGGGCTATGCTTAGGCTGGGGCTGGAATGGGGGGTGAGGCTCTAATCAGAAAAGGAGTCTTTTCTCCATCCTAAAGGAAATGCCTGTCCTCTGACAGGATCCTCCACCCTGAGGACTACTGCCTGGGGCTGCAGAATCCAGCCTCTTTTGGCCGTTCTAACCCCACCCCGCAGCACTTTTCCTCACTGCTCTATCCTCCTAAAAACTCACTAAAGAAACTGAACTCTGCAAAAAAAAAAAAAAAAAAAAAAAAAAAGGCTGAAAGGTAATTTAAAGAAATGAAAGTAGGTATTATAGCAAATCTCATGTACTTTGGTGTCAGAATACTGGGCTCAAATCCTGTGATTTACTAGCTTGTCCTCGGGTCATATCTTCAGCTTCTCTGATCTTCAGTTCCTTATCTATAAAATGGGGGTAATAGTGGGAGTAATAAAAACACCCACCACAAGGGGTTAATATGGGAGCTGGGTGTAGAACGGATTAAAATAAGGAGGCAGTCCTATTACCAGACTTGTTACCTGCAAAAGGATAAAGCATGTAAAACTCTTGGTTCTTGTAAATGCCCAATAAATGACACCTATTACTATGGGTGATTTCTATTTTAAACACAGCTACATTATCTCAATGTTTTTAAACAAAGTTCACAAGTGGTATATCGTAACTCCCTTTAATGGTATTAAGTAGACCCAAGTGAGACTAAACAAAATATTCAGAAGAAAAAAAAAAACAAAACACTGAACTCTGCAGATTGCTCTACCACCATCTCTCATTCTTTCAAATCAGCAGTGCTGTCTCCCTTATCATTGCTCTTGCTGCTCTGTCCTTCACTCCCTTCCCTCCTTGGCAAACTCCCAGTTACCCTTCAAGGCCCCTGTCATGGATTGAATTGTGTCCCCAAAAAATATCTGTCAACTTGGCTGGGCCATGATTCCCAGTATTGTGTGATTGTCCACCATTTTGTCACCTAATGTGATTTTCTATGTTTTAAATCCTATCTTTATGATGTTAATGAGATGGGATTAGTGGCAGTTATGTTAATGAGGCAGGACTCAATCTACAAGATTGGATTGTGTCTTGAGCAATCTCTTTTGAGATACAAAAGAGAGAAGCAGAGAGACACGAGGAGTGGGAGGGGTGACCTCATAAGACCAAGAAAGTAGAGCCAGGACCGTGCATCCTTTGAACCCGGGGTCCCTGCGCTGAGAAGCTCCTAGAGCAGAGAAAGATTGATGACAAGGACCTTCCCCCAGAGCCAACAGAGAGAAAGCCTTCTCCTGGAGCTGGCACCCTGAATTTGGACCTCTAGACTCCTGTGAGAGAATAAATTTCTCTTTGTTAAAGCCATCCACTTGTGGTATTTCTGTTATAGCAGCACTAGGTAACTAAGATAGCCCTGCTCAGGCATAACCTCCTCAAAGAGGCACCCCAGGTTGGGTTAGGGGCATCTGTTACAGCTCTGACCACCCTATTTCCAATGTTTATCTCTGCTGTCATCATGGATCCAATTCATGGCTATGTCCCAAGCAGCCCACTCATAGCTTCTGACAGAAGGGTCCCTGGGGTGGATGAAAAGCAAGGGTAGGTATTTAGGAAGTGAGAAAACTGGATGAGGTCCTTTGGTCTTAGCTGGGAAGGGTTCCCAGGTATTTACTGCTCATTGAGACCTGGGTGTGGCATGAAATCACTAGGGTGACAGCAAGCCAGGCCTCCTCTTTTTTGGTATAATTGAGGCCAGGAGCAGGGAACACAGTTTGAATGAGCTACAAGGGCCCTTCCAGCTCGGCCATCCCAGGACCCTACAGTTAGACAGTTGCCCTTTACCACATGTAGTAGACAGCTTCTGAAGTGGCTTCCAATGACAGCTCCACTCCCCCCTTTCCTGGCATTCATTCCCTTGAGTAATCCTCTCAATAGTGGCCTGGACAGTGACTTGTATATAATGAACAGAATATGACAAAAGTCATAAGTTATTGCCTCCAAGATTAACTTATTAAAGACTGTGACTTCCATCTTGCTTCTACTCTCTCTGGCTCTTCTTGCTTACTGTCTCTGATGAAGCCAGCTGCCATGTGTAAGCTATCCTATAGAGAGGCGCATGTGGCAAAGAACTGAGGATGGCCTCTGGGCAACAGCCATTGAAGAACTGAATCCTGCCAACAACCATATGAATGAGCTTGGAAGTGGATCCTCCCCTAGTCAAGCTTTGAGATGACTGCAACCTTGTGAGAGGCCCTTAAGTAGAAGACTCAGCTAAACCATACCTAGACTCCTGACCCATAGAAACTGTGAGAAACAGATGTGCTTTTAAGCCACTAGGTTTTGGGATAATCTGTTACATAGCAATACATAACTAACATACCACAACAGGGCCATGAGGGCTAAGAAGCAAGAAGGTGGAAGGCTCAGCAAGCAGTCCAGCTGGGGCTGGGATCTTCTCCAACTCTCAGCGTCAGGACGCAGATGCAGCCCCAGGAATAACCTATACAGAACTCTCATTTCCATTTATTTGTCTAGAAATATACAAAAGTCTCACATGGTACAATGATCTCATTAAGAGAAAACAACACAGAGGAGGGGCTGGGTTTCTTCCCACAGAAAGGCACAGAGATGCGGGGCTTGTCTTCAGGGGCCTCCTGTCCTGGAACCAGTCTGCTGCTCAGAGGGGCAGGTCCCCTCTGTGAACAGGAAGAGGGATCCTCTTCCTCACACACAGACTTGGGGGTGTAGGTGAAGCATAACTGAGGCCACTGGGAAAAGTATGATTCAGGCCAAGTGCTGTGTTTATGCTGGGTCGTCAGACTCCTGAGGAAAACCAATCACTCCAACCAGAACGTGGTAGCCTTCTAAGAGATGGTGTATCCAGGTCAGTCTTGTTCGCCAGTGTGGTACCGTTGCCACCCCCATCCTTGCCCTGGAGAAAACCAGTTCAGGCTTAGATTTGAGAGACTGAAGTGGACTGTGGGGAGGAGCTGGAGAAGTTCCCTGGTAGGGGGGTTGGCGAGAAAGGAGAATCAAGCTGGAGCATGCCAGAGGCACACCACTGCCCTCTGCAAAACAGGGACAACTGTGCCCCCTAAGTCTTCCGCTTGACAAGAGGGACTTCCCTGTAGTCGAGTGTGGGGCGGCTGGGAATAGAAGTGTTTATATTAGAAGTGGCTTCTGCCTCTCATCCCTCAGGGCAAAGAGTGAACAATCTAACTGGCCTGAGTCACTAATGGTTGTCCCTTTTCCCCTGACTAGCCAGGAGTAAATTTTCTCAGTAATTTTGGTAAAGAGAAGGGGAGTTGGTGGAGAAACTAGAAAGGCCCAGGTGTATTAGCCACCACCTAGAACAGGACAAACCAGAAGTGAAAGAGCTTGAAATAGTCACTTTTTTCTCCTTAAAAAAAACCTAACATTGTAATGGTTCAACAAAATTATTATAATTTCTTTTAAATAACCCACAGACACCCATGATGCTTCCAAATTTACAGAACAAAAAGCACTCGAGAACTCGGCAGAAAACGATTTGCAGCTGGTTCCTCCCGGGTTCCTGAGGGCTGGCTCAGTTCACCTCCAGGACCTCAGCTTCTGGGAGGCCGAACTTGGTCTTGTGGTTGTTGAAGAGCTTCACCAGGGCCTCCATGTACATGGCATGGTACAGGTCAATGTCCTTCTGGGTCGGTTGCTCCAGCTTGGGAATGGTGATGGGCTCACCCACTGCAGGGATGGGGCAGAGGTTAGTCAATGCCATTCAGTCCCCTCACCCGCACCTGATGGCAGCACCCCTGTGCTATGTGCCTACCCTACGTGTCAGGAACAGTGCTGAATGCTTTATGTGTCTCATCTCAGGCTGTCCCTTTATACAGATGAGAAGACTAAGGCCCAGGAGCAAGGGAAAGGACCTGCCCAAGGTCACACAGCCACTAAGCAGTAGGTGGGGATCCAGACCAGGTGATCCAGTGCCCTTACCCAATGCACTCTGCTGGGGGTTCCTGTAAGAGTTGTGGGATCAAGTAAACAGCTTTGCTTTTGTCCCGCTCTGGGCAAGTCACTTCACCTCTCTGAGTCTCAGTTTCCTTATCTGTCACATGGGTACCCTTCCTCATAGGGCTCTTCTGGGAATTCTGGGCAGTAACTTGGCATGCTTTGAAAAGTGTGGTAAAGACGAGAGAGGGAGTTGGAGATTGACGTTTGTATATCTGCGCATTGTTTTATTTTCTTATCCTGCTCCATCTTTATATCTAATCCATCCCCAAGTCCTGTCAATGCTAATTCCCAAATTTCTCTCAAATCTATCCACTTCTCTCCCATCTCCACTGCCGTCCCCTCAGTCCAAGCCACCGTCTACCACAAAAACCTCCTAACTGGTTTCCTGGCTTCCATTCTTGCTCCTTCAAACCCATTTTCTACACAGCAGCTCTCAGCTCTACCACTAACTTTAAAATGCAACTCTGAATCCCTCCCCTCAAAACACCCTCAACTAGCCTTCTATTCTTAAGAACTGAACTGCCCACAGGACCCTGTCCCCTCTGGGGGCCCACTTGTCTCATGTTCCTAGCTGCCTCATGGAGATCAGACCTGGTATGGGATCTGTGTATTACCAGAGTCAAGGGCGAGTCTGCGGATCATGTGACCTAAAATGCAGGTAATTTGTTTCTATCTAAAGTACAAAGCAAAACCCCTGGGACTGATAACAGAAACTATCTTTGTGAGCTTTGGCCCCTAAGAATCCACTGCTTGTGACCCAAACCTTCCTGACGTGATGGCTAGTTTGTGAACTGCTAACACACACACACACACACACACACACACACACACACACACAGATAGACACAGACACACACAGACACACAGACAGACACAGACACACACACACGGACACACACACAGACACACACAGACACAGACACACACAGACACAGACAGACACACAGACAGACACAGACACAGACAGACACAGACACACACACACACACAGACACACACACAGATACAGACACACAGACACAGACACAGACACAGACACACACACACAGACACACAGACACACACACAGACACACACAGACACACAGACACACACAGACACACAGACACACAGACACACACACAGACACACACACACAGACACACACACACACACACAGACACACACAGACACACACACACAGACACACACACACACACACACACACACCCCCGCTCTAGCAGGTAATTCCTTGGAATCCTCTCAAGGGCATTTCCCAACTGTCCCAAATAAACCAAAACAGCACAGCTGAGGGCCAACTGCAGCCAGTTTTTGCTACAGTTCTCATAGGTTTATGCTCCAGTCGTGTTTTTTTTTTTTCCTGCTCCTAAAAATCTTTACAGTCTTGCTACTGGAACTTCACTTAGCCTATTGTTTCTGACAGAAACTCGCTGCCTCCCCTCCTCTGTCAGATAATTCCTACTTAGTGAGCAATGTAAGAGTCGCCTCCTCCCTGGGGTCCACTCTGACCTCCAGAGCATGCCACACCCCCACACCCTCATCACTGTTGGTCTTTGCTGTAATACAGTCTTCTCTGATAGACTGTGGACTCTGCAAACCCAGGGACTGCTGGGTCTTGTTTTCTCATCTGTCACAGGGCTTGGCTCATAGTAATGGAACAATAGTCCCCACCCCTACCCCACCCTGCCTCTGCTGGTTATTCCCATTGGCACCCAAATGTGTTGAAATACTCATGGTTAAGAGCGCGGACAATGGAGCCAGGTGGCCTAGATCTGAATCTTAGCTCTACCACAAACTAGCTGTGTGACGTTGGGCAAGTTAATTTCTCTGTGACTTGAATTTCCTGATTTTTAAAAGAGAAATGTAATAGTAGCTACCTCCTAGATCTTTTTGAGTATTAAGTAAGTTAATATAGAAAGAGAGCTTAGAGCAGTGCTTGGCACACGGTAAATGCATGTGAGCTACCATCATCTTAAAAATAAAGTAAAACCTATTGACCTCACAACTCCCTCCAGCTATTGCTCCTATTTCTCTGCTACTTAAAATAGCAAAACTCAAGAGTGGTTCCTTCTGTCTCCACTTCTCCCCTCCCATTCTCTCCTTACCTCACTCATACTAGCTAGAGTGTCTCCCCCACCAGTCACTGAAACAACTCTTGTTAAGATCACCACAGACTCCAAGTTGCCAAATCCAGTGGTGGATGTTCAGCCCTCATCGTCCTCATGCTCTCAGAGGTGATGGCACTGAAGATCACTTTCTCCTTCTCGAAATACTGTCCCCTCTTGGTTTCTGGATGCACCTCACTCTCTTGACTCTCCTCCTCTCTCTGGCTTTTCCTTCTCAGCCTTCTTTGTTGGCTCCACCTCACTTCCCCAGCCTCTCAGTGCTGTCATGCCCGAGGCTCAGTCCTCAGCCCTCTTCTCTATCTGTACTGTCCCCCTGCGTGCCGTCACCGTATTTCAGGGCTTAAAATGCCACTGACGTGCTGCTGACCAACACAATACTCCAGCCTCGTCTTCTCCCCGAGCCCTAGACTGGTATATCCAACACCATCTTGACACATCCACTAACAGGCACCTCAAATGTGAGGATCTAAAACAAAACTGATTCTCTCACTCAAACCTGCTCCCCCCCACAACCTTCTCCATCTCATTAAACGGTACCACCCTTTCCTGCCTTGTGCAGTTCAAAAACCTTGGAGTGAGTCATCCTTGACTCCCTTCTTTCACTCACTCACATCCAACATCAAGTTCATCAGCAAGACCTGCCAAGTCTACCTTCAGTTTGTATCTTGACTCTAACCTCCTCCCACCACCTCATCTGTCATCATCATCTTCTGAGCCTAGATCCTCAGTCTGAGGCCACCATCCTCTCATGCCTACACTGCTACAAAACTCTTCCCTCTCCACATACCTCAGAACACAAAAACATAAACTGGATCACGCCATTCCCCTGCTCAAACCCTCCAGAGGCCTCTCATCACACACAGAATCCAGTCCCAACTCTTGTGCCTGGGGATCTGGCTCTTGCCTAACTCACTGACATCATCTCCTACGCCTCTTTCTCTAGCACTTGTTCTTTTTTCTGTTCCACCCTTGACTTTCTTCTGTTCCCTGGATACACTAAGCTCATTCCTACCTCAGGGTCTTAGCACATGCTGTTCATACTGCCGGGATTGCTCTTCCCCTCTATCTTCACATGGCTGGATCCCTCCCTTAATCCAGATCTCCGATGAGGCCTTCCTGGAGCACTATCCTCTCACCTGGCTTTATCATCTTCATAGCACTTCAAATGAAATTAGCTTGTCTGCTTCCTCCACTAGAATATAAGCTCCAGGAGGGTAAAGACATAGCCTAACTGTACTACTGTTGCCTAAAGCAGCACCTGCAGCATTGTAGGCAATCGATAACCTATTGTGATAGAGTCGATTCCAACTCATAGCGACCCTATATGACTGAGTAGAACTGCTCCATAGGGTTTCCATGGCTGTAATCTTTACAGAAGCAGACTGCCACATCTTTCTTCCACGGAGCAGCTGGTGGATTTGAACTGATGACCTTTCAGTTAGCAGCCAAGTGCTTAAACACTGTACCACCAGCGCTCCTTAGGCAATTGATAAATAATTTTAAAAGCTGAACTACTCTCCACTCTGTGCCAAATATTTTGCTGGCCCGGCTATATGGGCCAACTCCCTTTCCAAAATGTCCTCCACACCACAGCAAGAACAATTCTAACACAGATCTGACGGGTGGCACCACATGCTCAGGACAACTCTCAGCCTGCAGGCTGGGGGACTCACCAACAGTGGTGATGGGCTTGGAGTAGGGCACCAGCCCCCAGGTGTCAGAGGAGAAGAGGCCTCGACCATGGAAGATGCACGGGGCAAAGCCAATGTACTTCTGGAACTTCTTCTGGACCCATCGGCCCCAGGAGCCCTCCTCAAAGATCACCTGCTTATACACTTCATTCTCCCCAAAGGAGTAGGTGGGAACCAGGTCAGCTCTGGAAGGGAGACAACAGGGCCTGTCACACCCTAATTGCTGGCTTCAGTTCTTACTTTCAGCCCAAGAGGCCCTTGACACCACTGAGGCTCATCCTTGCCCCCACGAGGCTCATCCTTGCGCCCAAGGGTATACCACAATCACTTGGAGGTATCCCACACTCATATGCCCCTCACTACCAGACCTAGATAGGCCTTGACCTTGCTAGTGACCAGGGATCATGTCAGGGCTTTGGGACCACTAGGCAAGAAATAACGTTGAAAGCTCTGCCCTGGAATGCCTATTCTTCTTGTTCATCCTTTAGGGCCTGCCTCCCCTAGGAAATCCTCCACGTCACACCCACCACCACCAAGCCTCCTCAGCCCCGTATTCACCCCTATGTCACAGCTCTCAGCACACTGTCTGTTCCTGCCCTCTCCCCCAACTCCACCAATGGTGTTCCCTGAAGGCAGGGACAGGGTCTGGTTTGATTGTATCTCCAAGGCCTGGCACAGGGTCAGGCACTAAAGAGCAGGGTCTTCTCACCGAAGCCTGAACTAAGATCCTGAGGAGACAGAGGAGGGTTGCTGTCACCCCTGCCACACTCCAGGCTGGATGGGGCCTAGATGAAGTGGCTTAGTGCCATCCCTAATGTGTGTGTGACAGCAGGTCACGCTGTCTCCCACTCTGGCTATGTCCTGCTGGAAGTACTTCATTCCAGGGCCCGTGCCTCCTCCTGGGGCCACCCGGAACCCAGACATAGGAGGAAAAGAGTGGACTTGGAGCCCAAAGAGCTCACTTCTCTGACCAGGTCACTTAGCCTCACTCAATTTTCTCCAGTGGAAAATGGGTATGTCATCACCTGCATGATTGCTGGGAAATCAGAGGAGACAGGAGAAGTGAAGTGTTTTGTCAAATGAAATGTGCTAGATAGGTGACTACATAGAATATATCTCTGCTTTTCTAGAAAGGGTCACAGAACTCCAATTTGCCCAGTTCCTCTCAGCTATCCTCAGGGTCACCGCCTCCAAGAAGCCTTCCCTGATGTTCCAGTCATATATCCTCCTTCCTAACCTCTTGCTCTCCTAGCATCGTGATACATTTTACTCGCAGGTGGTAAGTCTTTTCATAGTCCCTTCTGATGTTTACCCACATATGAGCTTGGCTTCTTAGCTGACCTGCAAGGGCCCAGGAGACAGAGGCTGAATCCCTGCCCTACCCAGACACCCAGCATACACTTGGGCAAACTTGGCCTGAATGTCCCAGTCTGGGCTCCAACCTGCTCTCTCCCGCAAGACAGGGAAGTCTCTCCTATGCCTTCCTGGGGTCCAAGCCCTGCCTCCAGAGGCCAAGCAGAGCTTTAGGACTGTGTGTGTGTGTAGAGAAGGCACTTACCCATGGCGCAGGGCCAGTTTCACAAAGCCCTTGCGGTTGCGCAGAGTGACGGCATTCTTGCCTGGCATGGAGCTCAGAGACTCGGCTGCGCCCCCCACTACGATGATGATGGCATTGCCGCTCCCATTCTTTGAAAGCAGGTAGTCTATGGTGTCTCGGTTGACAGGGCAGATGCCTGAGGAGGGGACGCACAGTCAGGGCTGCCCACTGATGCACTCCCCATCCCCTGCACACAGTCCTGGGTAAGCAGGAAGCACCCTGGACTTGGACCCCAGATCTAACCCAGCCACTTAAAAGTTGTATGGCTCTAGGTAAGCTATTCATTTTTCTAAGTCTCAGCTTACTTATCTGTAAAATGGGGACATGATACAAGGTTATTTTGGGGATTCATTCATTTGACAAACATCTCCTCTGAGGTCCTAACTCTGTCAGGCTGGTGCTGGGTGCAGAAGACCTAGATGAATCAGGCTGGTGGGGTGATGGGCAAGTGAACAATGACAGTGTCATGGGCAATGACTAGAGCAGCACAGGGGCTAAGGGTGCCCAGAGAAGGTTTCCTAGGGGAGATGCTCTGCACACTTCTCTCTCATTCATTTCTCTCAAGCAGGACCCTGAGATGGAAAGTCAGCTGCCCTGCTCTTAAGCTCCACCTCCTCTTCCCTGTCACCCAGATCGTCCTCTGATTCTCCTCCCTCATCCAGGGGGCACTGCCTAGCCCTCCAGAGGGAGAGTCACAAGCCAAGAGAGGTGCCAACCGTAGACCTGATGTCAAGGCGGGTCAGAGGTGGCAGCATAGGAGGGCCTGGTGGGATGCCAGAGACTGGGTCTAATTTGATTGAAAGCTGCCTGGAGGGTAGAGGGAGAGATGGGCCAAGCAATACTGACCAGAAAAGCTTAAGAAGAGAGGTGGTACCAATCTGGATTCAGAGGGGACCTTATGTGTCAGATATTTTTACAGGTGAGAAAATAACTCAGAGAAGTTAAGTGGCTTGCCCAAAGTCACACAGCTAGGAAACAGTACAACCCAGGGCTGGCCATTCTGTGAGTGGAGCCTCCTAGTACACAGGCAGAGACCAGGAATAGGGCCCAAGGCAGAGACAAGCAGAGTTAGGCTGAGCCCACACCCAGCTCTGGCTGCAGCAACACTGCTGAGTCCTGCAGCCAGGGGTCACCCAGCAGCCAGTAGGGCCTATGGAGACAGCAGAGATAGAAGCCACCAGTTTTAACTCCAGCTTCATCCTCTCTGCGTAGACTCTTGCCTTCAGGACAAATCACTGCTCCAATTTCTTCCTGAGAAATGAGTCCAGCTTTACAGACTCCTGGGGAGAACTCAATATCTAAGGCAGCATCTCTCAATTTTTTATCCCAGGATAAGGCCCAGTCACCATTCCCTTCCACTTATCAAAAGCCTATCAAAACCCAACCCAAATGTCACCTCCTACATGAAAAGCCCTCCATCCAAGCCAGAATGAGTCCTTCTGTGCTCTGGGATCCCAGAGAACACCGCCCGCATCTCTGTATGAACACCTCCCCAGCTCAGCCTTGATGCACCTATGTCTATAGCCCCTTGTAACTCCCAGCACGGGACCAGCTACAGGTATGTTGGCTCCCAGGCATACTGTCCTGCTGAGTGGAGAGGCTCACACCTCAACAACAGACCACAGCTGGGGCAGGGAGAGGTGGATTCTCACCTCCGGACATCAGGTACTCTCTCAGCACTGGCATGCGGAAGTTGCCAGCCAATGTAGCCAGGTAGGGCTTTATGCCAGGGAACTTCTTGCTCACTTCTGTGGCCTCTGTGCTAAAGTTGCAGAAGGCGCCCAGGCCCATGATGCCATGGGGGTGGTATCCAAAGATATAGTTCCTGGTGGTGATCAGGTTGTGTGTCTTTACCAGCTGTGAGAAAAGCCTTGAGTCAGAGAAAAATGGCCAGGAAAGGGGTACTGACTGGGCATGCCAATCCCCACCCGGGACTCTGGAGGCCTGAGGGACTAGAGTGACTCTCCACACCTGACCTCAGACCTTTACCACTGGGGCCGCAGTCCCAGGTGCTCGGCAGTCCCCTTGTGGACTGAGTCCCTGGGAAGGGGCTGGGAAACTTTCTCCATCACTCCCGATTCTCCCAGCTAAACATGCACCAGGTCCTCTTATTCATACTCTGCCAGCTTCCTGTCTTCCCTCCTTTGGGGCCCATCCTCCTCACCACAGCCAGAGTGATTGTCCTAAAACCCAAATCCAACCACCTGTCACTCCCAGACTAAAAAGGGGTGTCTAACTTCCATGAAGATAAAGTCCAAGTCTCTTAAGTTTGGCAGTCAGGGCCTTGGCTACAAGCCCTGCCTTCCCTGTCCGTCTCCCGAGACGGTGGGCTCCTTGAAGGTGGGGTCTATCTGACCTCTGTGCTCACTGGATGGACCATCCAGCCCACCAGAGAAGGTCCAGTGCAGCTGGTCTGAATGGAAAGTTCCTGCAAGGCAGCCAGGCTCAGCTCAGGCTCTTGGGCAGGAAGGACAGGACGGGTTAAAAAACAGCCCTTGTGCCAGTCACGGCGGGAGGGGCTGCAGCAGCTGATGACCTGTGGCACTATCAACAAAGCTGACCTGGGATGATCCAAAGAATGACTGGCGTCCTCAGGGCCCACCCCCTGCTCTGGTCCTGGTAGCCTGGAGGGTGGAGTGATGCAAAGTTTCCAGAAACCCTCAGCCATGAGAAGCGCAGAGCCAGAGACCCCCTACCTGCCTTCCAAGGAACATGATAGGAGTGGAGGGTGCTGAGCATCACTTTTTTTCTGGTTAGAAAAATAACAAATACTCAGAACTTTAAAAATATAGAAAAGTTTAAAAAAAAAAAAAAAGCACCTATAATATCTCCATCCAGATAAACCACTCTGATGCATTGATGGCTTTCCTTTTTCTACTCACATAAACACACACTTTTTTTCTAAAACCACAAAATTCAGATCACATGGTTCAAAATTACTTTTATGTAATTTTCTACTAAACATATTATAGCTATTTTTCCTTATCAAAATTCCTCAGTAACATGCTGTCTCAAGGCGGCATATCATTCTACCACACAATTCTGCCACATGGACTAGAACTGAATCCAATTCCAGCTGACAGGCATGTAAAAACCTTCCAACATTTCCCTCTTAGAAATAATGCATCAGTTAGTATCTTTGTTTGCATATCTGATTGTTTTCTTGGGACAAACTTCTAGAAATACAATTCCTGGGTGACAGGGCATAAACATCTTGGTCCTTTTGGCTGCTCTGCTTCCAGGGAGATGGTTCCACTAACATCCCACCTGCAGTGCATGAGAGGCCAACTTCCCTGCACGGTGCCAGCTGCAAGCTGCGTCACTGGCCCTTGGCAGAATATCAAGAGCCCGGGTTTTCCATGACTCCTTTGGGAACCTCTGGGATGAAGGGAGGAACTGGTGCCCAGTTTGCGGGGAGAGGGTGCTGGTGGCTGGCATCGGAAAACTGAAATCCAAAACTTTACCTCTTAATAGGTGACAGATGCCTGAGAGGGGATGGGACATAGGGTAGCTGGTACCATTCCCAAATCTGTGAATGCCAGTATGTATAAGTGTAAGCAAGACTCTTTAGTTTTACTACCTATTCCTTAGGACATTCATACTCTTTCTCCTGCTTTCCCTTCAGTAAGTAAGAAATCCAATTAACCCTCAGC
Source organism: Trichechus manatus latirostris (assembly GCF_000243295.1). Taxonomy (NCBI): domain Eukaryota; kingdom Metazoa; phylum Chordata; class Mammalia; order Sirenia; family Trichechidae; genus Trichechus; species Trichechus manatus. The sequence continues at coordinate 5,446,149 of NW_004444024.1, read as the reverse complement.
TGCCCACCAAATAAATAGGGGAACAGCAGTGCCCTAATCCACGGCTAGTGGGGCATGGGGGCAGTGAGGGGATCAAAAGGAGCCCAATTTTACATGAGCTTTGCAAGACTGTTGCTGTGATGTTTCACCCCCTAAACAGCAGGTCTGCCCAGTAATCTACCTCTCGGAAAAGCTAGAATTAAAAAGCTCCTGTGCCAATTTCCATGGAAAAGGAAGGTACTGAGTTAAGAGCTTAGGCGGCCAGTGGAGGACTGGAAACTTGCTCTTGAGCTGGTGTCTAGGCCTGTCCTGATAACCAGGAGCCCAAAGCACACAATGGGCTGGAAAAGCCCTGAGGATTTGGGCCTGTCCTTTGATTACAAGATGGAGACTGAGGCCTAGAGGAGGGAGTTGCTGCTTCCCCTGAGGAGGTCAGAGCAAATCACCATCCATGTCTAGTCCAGGCCACCAGCTGCGCTTTTCCCTGGTGGCTGGGATGTAGATGTGTCCCCTCAAGGGAACCCTAGCTGGCCCACCCAACTCCCTATCTGGTTAAATGAGGCATCTCAGGGCACAGTGCAGCTTAATGGCCCATGGTGCTACACCTAGAAGAACAGCTTTGATCTATCCTCATGCCACACTCTCCTCCCCCAAGGCTGGACAGAGTCTCCATTCAGGAGGGAGGAGGAAGGGCACTGCTGATGAAGGTTCTGCTGACATGCGCTCTCTTGTGTCCTCTGACTGTTCCACAGCAAAGCTCTAGCCTATGGTGGAGCCCAGGCCAGGCCTGCTGGCTAACGAGAGCCCGGGACACGTTCCTGGCAAACCAGTCCTCACACTCTGCCTCCCAGGCCACACAAGGTCAGACTGGTGAGGCAGGAAAGGTACTCAGATAGGGTGGTCCCACCCTGGCACCATATAGAGGACAATACTCAGGCTCAGAGGAGAGTAGGGACTTCTAAGCTTACACAGCAGAGCATGGTAGAGCCAGAACTGGAACTTGGGGATTGGCACTCCCAGCTCAGAGCCCACTCTAGGCCTTCTTGATCTCCTGGTCAGCAAGCTGGCTGACGTCAGTGATGGGAGGATTCAGTGTGAAAGCTGACAGGCTTCTATTTGCACATCCCTGCTGATCTGCAGCCCCAGCCGCCCCTAGATGTTCAGAGGCGTCATGAACATAGAGAAATGTACGGGGAAGAGAATGGCCCCTGAAGCAGCAAGTCCTGGTTCCTACACCTACTTGCCACTAACTTGCTTTGTGACCTTAGGACAGTCCCTCCTTTCTGGGCCTCAGTATTCCCATCTGTGAAATGAGGCAGATGAACAGATAGATGATTCTTAACTCAGAGAGCCTTTCCTGGTCTTCTCTCCAAAGAGCCTGTCTATACTTCAGGGAGAGGTGACCCAGGGCACTGACCACTCCTCATCCAGGCAGCCGGCAGTCCTGTTCGCTGCTGTTAATACAGAAGCCCCACCTCTGCTGGGGGAAGGGATGTTCTCTGGGCCAGGTGAGTTGCTCTGGTGGCAAAGAGAAGGGAGTGGGGAGAGTTGGGTAGGCGAAGCTGGAGATAATTACACAACCATTGGCAAGAGGCTGGGTAAAGGGGGTGGGACAGGAGGGACGCCTATAACCTCATAGAACATCAGGGCTGCCCTGACATCAAGTCACCAAGGCCAAACCCTCCCTGTACAGAAGGGGAGACTGAGGCCCTGAGGGGTAGGAGCTTGGCCAAGGTTACCAGCAGGCTAGGGCAGAGCCTGGGCTAGGTTTCAGGTTGAGGCTCAGTGCCCCAGCCTGCCTCATGCCCAGCCTGGCTTTGGTTTTGGTGCCCAGGAGCCCCCATGGGGCCAGCCCACGTGCGCCCTGTGGCTCTCAACTCCCAGCTGACTTTTTGGAACAAAGGTATGGTAAGGGACACAGTTTTGTTTCTGTTCTTCTGGAAAGGCAGAGATCAGATGGGGAAGGGACATGCAATTTTATTTAGGTTCTTCTGGAAGGGTGAAGATCAGGTGGGGAGGGGGACTTGCCTGTCCCAGGTCTGACCAACGATCATCAGGATATTCTGTCCTGGGTGGAGGGGGCTATCGGCTTCAAGGAAGCTTTCTGAAGACCAGGCCACAGTGAGCCCTGGGCAGGCCATGCTGAGCACTGTCTGGGGCTAGGCCCCTGAAGAAAGGGCCCAGGAGACAGAGAAGAGTCCATAATCCCTCACGCACAATGAAAAATTACCACTTTTAGCATGTAAACAACTTCATTTTGCAGATAAGGCAAATGAGGTTCCACAAGCTTGAGAAAGTTGACAATGGTCCCCAGGGGCAGAAAGTGACAATACAAAGTCTAGTGGGATTCAGTAAATAGTGAACCCCCCATTGTGGGTTCCAGGGCTGACTCTGTGTCCCCAAGCCTAGCACAGAGCCCAGCACTGGGCAAGGAGCGACAATGGCAGGTCAGTGAATACACTGACAGAGCAGGAGATAAACCTAGTCTCCAACCCCAACCCCAATCTAATGTGAAAGTCGTAGAATTGAATCTCTCAGAGAATTAGGCAGTGGGTATTCAGTGGGAAAGAACCTGGGGCTGGGATTCAGGAAGTCTGGGTTCTAGCATTAACGCTGCCACAGACTTGCTGTGCAACCTAGATAAGCCCTTGTCCCTCTTTGGGACTCGGTTTTCTCACCTCCAAATGACAGGGCTGGGTCCTATGATGCAACACCCCCCACCCACCCCCGCAGCAACAACAGCGTCAAATTCTCTGCAGACGAGAGATGGGGTCAGGGAAAGGAAGGGGTGCGAACCTTGACTCCGAGGAGCAGGAAGGTCCTGGGAAAACTGGGTTTAGGCTGAGGTGGGCAGAGGGAGCTGGCCCTGGACCACCCTCATAATACTGAATGCAAGGGAGGAATGTGGGACTACTGGGCCACCTCCCCCAGGCAGCACGCTAGGGTGTCCCAGTTGCTGACAAGAGTAAATGTACACCACCCTACACCATGCCCCAAACACTTTCACACTCACACGCCACCTCCAATCTTCAGGACCAACCGCCTTCTGCTGGGTTACCTCAGCAGCTAGGGCGTGCCAGGGCTGAGGTGCTGAGTGAGCTGGCCAGACAGGTCTTTCCTCTGAGGCGCAAACCTTCAGGATTATGCCAGAGTTATCCGCAATCCACCAGGACTGCCCACATGCACCAGGGCCCCAGATGCCTCTGCCTGCCAGCCAAGCTTGCAAATCACACACCACAGGGGGCCAGACACAGATGAGACTGAAGGCCAGATGGAGCCACCATTTATCCTGTCAAGACCTCAGGGTTGGCCCCAGACAAGAAGAGTGCGTGGGCCCCAGAGCAGCCAGTGGTGGAAAAGGAAGGAAACCAAGAGACCAGCTGGCCTAAACTTGCTTCATATGAGGAGATTGTGCCTTGGAAGGGGCAGTGCTTAACCCAGGTCATTGCTTTTCTGCCGCTCTCTTTCAAGCCTGTGAGAAGTCTGTGTACGCACCCCAGCTTGCTTCTCACAGCTGTGGGGCACAGAGAGGCAGCATGCTGTGGTGGGAAGAGCCTTCCAAAGATCTTACAGAAATACTTGTCTGAGCTAGTCCCTGGGGGGGTTGCAGGGGGTCATGGCTGTGGGGATAAGGGCCCAGGCAGCTTGATGTGCAGTGAAAGAAGGATGAGATCCTGGGAGCTAAAGTAGTTAGGGAAGGCTTCTGGAGGAGGTGCTCCCTGAACTCCACCTTAAAGGAGCATAGCACTGAGGAAGCAGGGAAACAGCCAGAGCACAGGCAGCTGAGTTTGAGAATAAGCCTGGGGTGTGGGAGATGGTGAGGAGGCATTTACTGACAGCCTGGTAGGAGCCAGCACCTTTCCACAAGGAGTCTCCTTTAACCCTCACAGCAGCCTATAAGGCAGGAATTAAGATAATCCCCTTTTTACAGAAGAGGAAACTGAGGGTCAGAGAGTGGCAAAGCTGTATGAGGCTAGTGAGGGTTGAGGTGAGATTCCAACTGCTGTCCTGCCTCAAAGCCCATGGTCATGACCCCCAGTGACCCACCTAGTAACTGGCTGAAAGAAGTATTCCTATAAGACCTTCAGAAGGAAACAAAGTCTGCCCCTCTCCATTACTTTAACTTCTCTTTCTGGTTCAGGCCAGATGAACTTGGACCTTCTTAGTATTGCCCTTGATAAACCACCTCTATATTAAATTAAAGGATCCTGGTGGTACAGGAGTTAAGTGCGTGGCCGCTAACTGAAAGGTTGGCGGTTCCAACCCACCGGCTGCTCCACGGGAGAAAGATGTGGCAGTCTGCTTTCGTAAAGATTACAGCCTTGGAAACCCTACGGGGCAGTTCTACTCTGTACTATAAGGCCACTATGAGTCAAAATCAACTCAAAGGCAATGGGTTTGGTTTTTCTGGTACAGTATATTAAGTCATGCCCTTAATATTCACTGAAGGGCAGAGCAAAGAATGGCCATAATATCTGCTATTATACCTGCTCCTTCTATCACTCAGTATATAACATACATGTGTAAAACATATATATCCTGATTATGTTACCCTTTTTGCCTTGGCTGCCAGGAAATTCAGAGCTGAATGTGAAGTTCAACGACAATAACTTTGTTGACCCTTATGGCTGAAATACTAGTTAAGGGTTTTTTTTCCCCTCAAGTCTTTATTTCCTCTTTACACTGTATGGCATTATATGTATCCTAAAACTAGTTGTTGTCGAGTTGATTCTGACTCATGGCCCATGTGTGTCAGAGTAGAACCGTGTTCCACAGGGTTTTCAATGGCTGACGTTTCTTCCAAGGCGCCTCTGGGTGGACTCAAACCACCAATCTTTGGGTTAGCAGCCGAGCAAATTAGCCGTTTGTACCACCCAGGGACTCCACATGTATCCTAAATTGCCTCAAATTCTGCATTACGCAGGGTAGAGTACAAACAGACGCTTATAGTGGGAGATGTCACATGGTTCAATTTGGCACGTTGTTGAACCACTTAACCTACTGGATGGGTGTGTTAAAGTCTGAGTTCAGATTTTTATCCTCTCCCACCTACCCAAGATAACACCCACAAGGCTTTACCTGGATGGGAAAGTAGTCTCGAAAGTAGCGCCACACAGCCCAGTTTCGGACCCACTGTGACCTCCTGCCACCTTCCGGGAAACAAAACACAATTTGGGAAGGAGTGGGGATGGGGTGAGGGGGGAGACTTGGGCAAGGCAGACAAGAAAGGGGAGTTGAAAAGTGCCACAAGGCCCCAAGGAAACTGGGAACATGGACATTCCAGTTTGAAATCCTGAGGTAGATGACTATCACCCTATGCAGCACCTGCCCCCCTTTCCCTAGACCCCCTTCTACATTCACTCTCTTGTGTTACATAAACCTTGATTGAGAGTGAGCTCCTATGAGGACCAAAATGGCGCCCTTTAAGGAGCTTTTACCCACTCCTCGAAACCACACTCTGGCCTAGCCCAATGCTCTTCGTGAAGTAGGTGCAGAAGGGAGACAGTCACAAGGGTGAGGGGAGGGGGTAAGCCGAGGGAGGCCGCCAGTTCTGGTACCTTTGTTGGGCGTGTTCCAGTCAAACACCAGCCAGGTGAAGTAGAGCACGGTGATGAGCCACCAGTCAGTGCAGAACGTGTACATGAGGATGACGCTGCAGGCCACTCCTGCGGGGGGCACACAGATGGCCACAGGTCAGGCCCTGCTCCCCCAGGGATGGGCCTCAGTCTCCCCTCTGGGAAGTGGAGGTCTGGGGTCCTGAACCAAGACTCACCAAGTGACTAAGTGAGCATTTATCATGGCACTAAGCTAGGCACAGCTGGGGCCACAGGCAAAGGGGGTTTGTGACCATGTCATGTGAGAAATGGCTAAGGGAATGCTCAGTATGGGGAGGAACAGGCTCACAGGGACACAAGTGGCAGTCCTGGCATCAAGGGGCAGAGGGGCTCACTGTTGCCTGGGCAGCAGTCCTGGAGGAGGTGGGCTTCAGCTTCCTGTGTCTGTTCTTCAAGCTATTCTTTCTGTCCTCTCCTTGCTCGTTCTCCTCACCCAGTGTCCAGTACATAATTACCATGGGGGAGGGGAGGGAACACCTTCCAAGAGCCACTACATCTCGGGATTTCGGCTAAGCCACTGTCTGTGAGACAGGGTAAATTTTACCCCATTTTGGAGATAAGAACACTGAGGTTCAAGGGGTAAGTAACTTGCCCACGGTCACCTGGCAGGACAGTGGCGGAGCCAGAATGCAAACCCAGGTCTGACTATAAAGGCCATACTCTGTGCACCAGACTTTAGTAGTTCACCAAAATTAGATGTCCCAGACTGTCACTGGAAGAACCTGCGTGAGGGGATTTCTGCTGCCCCCCACACGCCAAAGAAGCTTCCACCTTGTGAGGGCTGGGGGCAGTGACAGAACCCATCAACCTGCCTCTCCTCGAGAACCTTAACAGGGCACTTAGAAGCCTCCTCTGGGGCCAGTTTCCATCTAGTCACTCTGTTCTGGCCACAGCCATGGCACAAGGTTGAATAACTTGGCACAGCAGGGAAGGAAAGTCAGTGCCAAGCCTGGTTTATCTCATGACTCGCCCCCAGACGCCCTCATGGGGCTTGTCTCTTTCCAATTCCTGTCCAGACTTCAAGGCCTAGCTCAGATCTCATCTCTTCAAGAAGCGACCTCCAGTATCATACTATCCCACATCATGAATCTCTCACCTCTGAGAGACTTAAAAAAAAAAAGAAAAACCCACTGCTGTCAAGTTGATTCTGACTCATAGCAACTGTATAGAACAGAGTAGAACCGCCCCATAGGGTTTCCAAGGCTATAATATTTATGGAAGCATATCACCACATCTTTCTTCCGTGGAGTGGCTGGTGGGTTCGAACAGTTCGTGTTTTGATTAGTAGCTGAGTGCTTAACCTCTTGGGCCCGTGGCATCCAACACAGGGCTAGAGGGCAGCAGGCGCTCCCAGCTGGTGGAAGAAGCATAGCCTCCTTCCAGCACCCTCTCCATTGCCCAGGGAGAGAAGCCAACTCGTGCTGTGTGCCCACCCTGTGCTGGGCACTGAGCTGGTCAGAGGTGCTCCAGGGCTCCCTGGCTCTGGAGCTCATCTTCTCTTCTTCCCACCATGCTGAGCTTCCTCTGGTTTCCTCAGGGAGAGGGTAGGGCCAGACACAGATTCTCCAGGAGCCTAAGAGTTCCTGGAGGGCAGGGGAATAGTGGCCCCTGTCCTCCCCAGTCCAGTCCTGTTCTAGACTCCTGGGCTAGCATCTCTCCAGGGTAACTCAAAATAGAGCACAACTACCTTGGGAGGGGCAGTAAACATGGAGCAGCCAGGCATCCAGTTTTTCAGGACCAGCTTAGGAGTGTGACATCACAGATACGGAAGATGAGTCTCTAGGGAAGCACGTGCAGCCTAGGAGACCCTGTTAAAGGCAAACTGTGAAGCACTTGAGACAACTTGGTGAATGGCTATATCTAAGTTAAGGCCACTTACGAGTCACTCACATTGTCTAGCAGTTTGCCTCTGGTCCCCTTTCTTAGGTCTGGAAAAAGGACCACTCTAGCTCCATAGACGCCACAGGTATCCAAACTCCTTTACAGGCTATGTGGATGCTCCAGGGTCCATGGGGTTCAGGCTAGAGTCTGAGCAGCCTGGGGAAGTAGCTGCTGGCAAACCCTTAACTCTTCTGAGGGGTAGAGGACCAGAGGGGGCTGAGTTCCAGGTCCTGTTGCCTAGAGGTCTGGTCTCCCTGGGAAAGAGGATATCCCTGCCTAACTGTCCTTCCTTTGATGCTAAGGCAGCCTGGAGGGAGGAGAAGAGAACCAACTAAGAGTCCAGAGACTGTGTTCCAGTCCCAGGCTTTCTCAGCTGGGGGGCCCACTCCTCCCAGCCCCTGTGTGTCCACAGCCCCTATCTCACAGCACTCATCATTGCTATCTGCCTCCTCCATTATCCTCCCTTTGACAGACAGCCCATGGGCTCCTTGGGAACTAGAACGAGGTCAGACTGATCTCTCCAGTCTGTGTAACCAACACAGGAAAGGCTTATTGAGCAAGAGAGTGAACTAAGCCCACCAAATGACCTTCTTTTCTCAGAGCCTAACCATCATCCTCTAAACAACAGGCCAGGAACCCTGTTCCACCTCTAAGGTTGTGGGGCCACAGGAGAAAGCAATGTCACTGGTCAATAAGATAAAAACAATGTACCTGTAACACCCTTTCTGCTCCACACATGGGAGGCTCAGGATCACCTTCACATACCACTCCTGCCCCATACATCAGGTGGCTCACAAAGTAGCTAGTGATACAAAACTCTGGACCCCTAAGGTACTGCGTGCAGGGCAACCTGTGGGTACTTGGTGGTGGGGGAGGCAGCAGCATGGCCCAGGGAAGTATAGACTCTGGGGCCACACAGACCTAGAGCCTTGGCTCTGCCACTTACTGGCCATGCCCACCCCTGGGCCTTAACTTCCTTACAGGTTGCTGGGAGGATTAACTGAGAATGTTTAAAGAGGGCTTAATACAGAACCTGGCACACAATACAGAGGCACAGCAAGGGGAAGCTTAGAGAGTGGGAGGAGGGCACCAGATGAGGCAAGGAATGACATTCCAAGGTGCCATTAATATGAAAGGCACCTGACTGAGGCAGCCAGAAAAGAGGAGGGAAGGCATTTCTGCTGACTCATCACCACCATCAACATCTACTCATCTTGAGGAAACCCTGGCGGTGTACTGGTTAAGAGCTACCGCTGCTAACCAAACGGTCGGCAGTTCAAATCTACCAGGGCCTCCTTGGAAACCCTCTGGGGCAGTTCTGCTCTGTCCTACAGAGTTGCTATGAGTCAGAATTGACTCAACAGCAATGGGTTTGTTTTTTATTTATTTATCTTGAAATGGGGGTTGGGGGACAATACAACTTAGAGATTGCCCCTGGGCGCTCATTATCCTTGCTATACCCCTGACACAGTAAGTGTCTGATATGGAGGTCCGTGGACTTGGATGGGAAAAAAAAGGACATCTGTATTTTTACTCATCTCTTAAGAAATTTAGCATTTCCTTCACTTGTGAATGCAGCTAACACACCAGAGTAGTATTAGCAGTACCTGTTGATAGAGACACCAATAGAAAGCAAAGGTATTTTCACATCACATTGCAGATACCTTGAAATATCATTTATTCATCATTACTTAAGAATTTACAGTAATTATTACAACTGCTGCTAGAATTTTTTATTTAATCTTTTAATTAACGTATACTATTAAGTTTGTTTTTTTAATGTGAATATTTATACTTCAATATCATTGGTTTCCTTTGGGGAAATCTTTGAAATCCAATGTACTTTATGTCATACATTTAAAAACACTGAGAAAGGGTTCATGGCACAAAAATGGTGAGAAACCTCTGGTCCAGGGGGAGGCTGACAGGGTCCTGGCAGCCTTTGCATCACTGGGCGAGCCCTGGCCAGCGGGTTTGGGTGGTAGCAGGAAGGAGGGGCTGGGGCTGCTCAGGCAGTAATTAGCAGTGGCTCAGCAGACCTGCCCATCTACCCAGGCCTAGTTCCCACCTTCATGAAGGCGCTGGGAAGATGCTGGGCTGGTTTCTGGGATGTGGTTGGACCTGATAGATTGTTAACCTACAGCCTGGAGCCAGTCCCCATCGTGTGGGATGGGGTTCTACTAGCTGCTCAGTCTCCTACCAGCCAAGCCCTGACCCACTAAGATAGGGATGGTGGTGGCTTGTGGGGTGTAACTGGAGGCTAAGAATGCTGGTGCAGCTGACTAGGCAGGGATCTGGGAGGCTGGAGTCCCCGGGTTCTTATCCTGGCCCTACTAACTCCTTTCATGTGACACTGGGCCAGGCTCTGCCCCCAGTGGGCCCCTGTTCCCTATCTGAACACTGTTCACTCCAGTGTAGTATTCTAATAAGTGGCCACATACAGGCAAAGTTGGGGCTTTGAGCCCCGAGGGAGCCAGTTTAATTTGTTCCCCAGACCGGTATTTATCTTTTTGAGGCCATAAATCCCTGTAAGAATCTATCTGATACAGCAATGACTCTTCTCCCCAGAAAAACGTGCATACACTCTCACATATGTCTTTGCGTTTAATTTTAGGGGCTCAAGGACACCGCCCCGAAGCCCACCCTTGGGCCTAAGGATGAAGACTGGCTGTTTCAGACCTGGTTCACTAATCCTGGACTCCCAGGCAAGGCCCGTGCATGGGCTTCTGCTCACATCTCTACTCTGCCACTTAGTAAGCTTCAAAGTCTCAATTGTCATGGAACCTCTCTGAGTTTCCATTTCCTCACCTTGAAGTGGGGATTCAGGGAAAAACATGTGAAGTGCCTGGTACATTGTGGGGGGTTGACATATAGCACTCCTGTCCCACCCCTCTGCCCTGCAGCTGCCCTGGATGCATGGTATCAGAGCCCCCCATTCGTTCTGGAAGGATGGTTGCCCTGCACCGACATGGTAACTCCTGATAGTCTCCAATCAACCCGGACAATCCTGAAGAGCGCGTAGCTCCCAAGACTCACTCACAGGCTCTGGAATATACTCCATGATGCTTTGCAGCAGGTTTGTCTGACCTGACATGCTGGGGAAACTGCCTTTTATGCTGAGGACAGGGGGCCTGTGGGAGGGAGAAGCTTCTAGGAGAGCAGGGGGTGGCCTTCTACCCTCCCTCCCTCCAATCCACAATGTCCTGAACCTGGCCTGGATGGCCACCCACCCAGTCTTGCAGAAGGAGCAATCGAAGCACTGACATGGGAAGTGTTGACAGACAGAAGGGAGTAGGCATTAAACTGGCCAAGGCAAAGCAGCTGGGAAATATGGTCAATAGAGGGTGGATGATGGCTGGGGCTGAGGCTGGAGGATACTTCCCAAAAACAGCTCCCATATAATGGGTGCCCACTTTGACCAGGCCCTGTGCTAAATGCTTTCATCCTTACCTCCAATCGCCACAAGAGCCATGTGAGGTAGTCAGATTTTCCTCGCATTCAAAATGCAGAAGCTAACAGAGAGCTCAATGACCTGTGTAAGGCCACAGAGCTTATTTGCAGTAGTCAGGACTCAAGCCCAGCACCACATATCCCTAAGGCAAAGCATCATGACTGCTGGAAAATGTTTACTGGAGAACAGCGTGGCACGGTGGAAAAAGCACAGGCTTTAGGGGTCCGACAGACCTGGATCCAAATATGCATGACTTTGGGCAAGGTACCTACCATCTCTGGGACTTGAGTTTCCCATCTATAAAATGGGAACCATATCACCACCTCCCACTGAATCTCACTGAGTGCTCATGCTTGTCTAGGGGGTGAGTACTTGATCCAGGATCCAAAAGGTGGTGAGTAAGTGGGAAGATGTTCTTCAAGGGCTGCCCGTAGCCCTCACTGCTTACCCCTGCAGAGGAGAGCTTCTGCTCTAACCTCTGTGGGGGAGGTGGCCCCAGCCTGCCTGCCCATCTGCCCTCTAAGCCCCAGCTTACCCATCACAAGGAAGGACAGGACCCACTGCAGCACTGAGATGACCTGTAGCTGCTTTTCCACCTTGGATCTATTGAGCCAGGTGATGGAGAAGAGGTCCTGGAGGGCCGAGAGGATGCTGGAGCCTGTGCCTGCAGCAGAGGGCAGATGTCAGCCTGATGCCACCCTTCCCTTGAGCTTCAGAGTCCCCACCCCAACGCACCTCCCACAAATACCATCCTAGATGTTAGAGGAGCAGGGGCCACAGATTCAGCCAGACGCAGGTTCAAACCCTGCCCTGTCTCCCAATAGCTTTGTTAACTCTGGGCTCTTCATATGCTTCCCTATGCCCCAGTTTCTGTATGTACACAATGGAAATGGTGTCCCCCTCATAGAGTAGTTTCGGACACCAAATGCAATATCTAAAGAGGCTAGCCCTAGGGCTGGGCCTTGGGTAGGCTCTCCGTAACTGCCAGTTCTCTTCCCTCCCCCAGCTCCAACCAAACTCCTGTCCTTGTTCTTTATCTAGATCTAGTACAAATATTTGATCTTTGCTATCTGTCTGTGAGGCCAAGGACACAGGTGCAATATCCAATTTGCAATGTTTTATTTTTTTTTTCTTTAAGTGTACTTTGAGCATCCCCTAATCCCTTCCCTGTGCCCCTTATCTCTGAGGCTAACACCTCTTCCCCAGCAGCTGAGTCCGTTTACCCCCTCCCAATAACACCAATACCACCACCACCACCACCAGACATGAACACTGGCCCCCAGGCCTTCAGAGAGATGTATACTGTCAGCTTCATCTCAGTGCCCCAAACTTGGGACCTGGAGAGGAGACAGGTAAAAGCCTTTGCTTCCCCAAAGGGCCCAGTGGTCAATGAACTGCAGGCAGCCCGGAGGATACCAAGGGCTAGAATTACGTTTGCTACCAAGGAAGTGCCAAGCCTGGGAGTTAGGACAAGATGTGCCCATTTAATTGGCTCTGTGGCTGTGCCCCAGGAAGATGCTCTGAACTCCCAATAGCTGCTGCCTCCCAAACAAATGGTAATGGAGAGAAGGTGGCCTGATGGTCACTCTGACATCTCATGACTAACCGCTTCCTACAGCAGACTGGACCCCAAGGCCATGGCTCAAGGAGTGCTAAAGGAAAGGGCTCCTTGGAGTCACCTTGTCCAGCCCCCTGCCTTTGGATCAGGGCTAAACAACTGTGGCTTATGGCAGTCCTCTTGCTTGGGGCCAGGGGTAGAAATTCCACATTGGTGACATACCCCTAACTGAGATATCTCCAAATCTCCAACAGCCAAGAAGACCTAAAAATCCTTCTTTGTGCCTAATCCAAATCCTTATGCTAAGCTTATTACCAAAAACCAAACCAAACCCATTGCTGTGGACTTGATTCCGACTCAAGTGACACCATAGATCTACCCCATAGGGTTTCCAAGAAGCCCCTGGTGGATTTGAACTGCCAGCCTTTCAGTTAACAGCCATAGCTCTTAACCACTATGCCACCAGGGTTTCTGCTAAACTTAGTAGGTCTCATAATTAGATAAGGTCAGAGTGCAGGAGCTGTAGACCATCTTGTTCAACCCTCACCTCATTATACTGTCTGGAAATTGAAGGCCTGAGGGACTCTTCCAAATCCCACAGCAAGTCCAGTCAAAGCCCAGGCTTTTCCCACACTGCCCATTCTGTTCTTATCCTGCCTTGTCTAGCCCCAACTTGCACCCACAGCCCTGCTCTGCTAACAAAGTGAGGCATGTTCATAAAGTCCACTGAGGAATAAGGATTGTTGCTTCTGGAGAGGGAAGGCAGAGGGAGGGCTGGAACTCTGCATTCCTCAGGCCTGGGACCTCTCAGCTGCCTCCTGACTGGATAATCCCAACCTGGCTGACCAGAACCCAGCCCCAGGAGCTGGCCTGTCCATGGAGGCTGGGTCCCAGGCTCCAGTGGAAGCTCCCTATGAACCTATGAAATATCAAGTCACTGCTCTTTCTGTCTAGAACGCCTCTCCCCACCTTGCCTGTCTGATGATCCTCTAACCCTCCTTCAAAACCCAGACAGGGCAGCACATCCTCCAGGAAGCCTTTCCTGGGACCCTCCCTCTGGGCTCCCACTACCCCTCACCTGGTACTAACTGCTGATAACAAATCCATTCTTCCATCAGACTGGGAGATCCCTGAAGGTTGGCCTGGGTCAACGCATGTCTGGGTCCCCAGTGCCCTGCCAAGGCCTGGTTGAGAGCATGTACTCAGAAAGGTTTGCTGAATGAAAGGAAGAGCAAGTTTCTGCTATGGCCATTCCGTGGGCCCCTTGGCTCCCTGCCTGCAGGGCTGAGTGGCAGGTATGATGCCAAGAAGCCCACGAAGCTTTGGGGCCTCCAAAGCACTTCGATAGGTATACTCTGATTCCCCAGTGAGTTTGGCATCATCACCCCCATTTTGATACTGATGGAGAAAGGCTCAGAGAAGTGACATGACCAAAGTCACTCAGCCAGAAGATGGCAGAAGTGGACTCAATTCAGGCCCAAACTCCAGGCCTGTGCTCTGGCCCTATGTTGCAGGTTTTTCCAAGTGCCTTCTGTCTTCTCCACACAACAAAGCTGGGGGGATGCTGGGAGGGGACAGGGGTAAATGAAAGACCTGTTCTCCTTCAGAGGGCAGGTAAAGTGGCAGCAGACATTGGGGTTCCAGTCCCAGCTCTACCACTGATTCCCATGTAACCTTGGCCAAGTCACCTCACCTCTCTGGGCTTCCGTTTCTCATCTATAAAATAGAGTGCAAGAGGGAGAAATGAACTGCATGGTCCCTTGGATTGCTCTGATTCTGAGGTCCACCCTCCTGAGGACTCCTGGCCAGGTATTTGGGACCTAGACACTTTCCACCTTGCAGCAGCCCTGGTGCAGTTGCCCAGAGAGATGGGAAGTGAGGATTCAGTTGGGAACCCCCAGGTCACTACCAGTCCTTGCCACCAAGCTGTCAGCACTTCCTCTGCCCCAGGTGTGGCTGGGAGGGGTCCAGGAGAAGCTGGTGTGGATGCCCATGCTGCTATCAGATGCCACCAGTGCCACCTTCATACCCAGCCTGAGTGCTCCCAGCACCTGGATGGGGCCAGCAGGGAGCCTCAGCATCTAGCTAAGTCCCAGTCAAATCTGCTCCCCTGCCACCCTCCAGCCTCTCTCGGCACACCCATACACCTTCACACTCTCACAGCACCAGTCCCACCATAGTTAGACCTATTCACTTGGCCCCTTTGCTAGTGAGTCCTGGTTGTCAGGGCTGGTACCTGATTCATCTGTGTGCCCAGAGCTTTGCATGGGGCCTGATGAGAGAAGGAACCAGTAGAGGTTTGTGAACGGGTGAGCGAATCCATAAATCCTAGAGGCAGTTGAAGGCCTGGACCCACAAGTTAGACTGAGCTGCTAGGCAGGAAGGCCAAGCCAGCCCCACCACTGAGGAACCCGGAGACAGAGTGAGCCTCTCGCCCTCCCTGAGTCCCAGTTTCCCACCTTTGAGAACAGAACCCCCTACCTACAGACTCTTTTTTTCATGGGAGGAGAAGGGTGAGGCTATAGTAGAATAAATTGACAAGTCCTGTGACAAAAGATTCCCAATAGAGGCCTTCCTGGGTTATGAACAAGTTCAGTTTCTAAGTGTGTCTTTAAGTCAAATTTGTAGGTTAAGTCAGAACACGTAGGTACGGTTAGTATCTAACATCACTCAAATGTTCATCTTAGTATACAGTGTACCTTTCTATGCATAACAAACATTGAAGAAACACTTCCATATACACTAAAACATCTTTAACCTAATAATACAGAAATAATAACGTTTTGATGTGCATTGCAAAGTAGCACTCCTTTGTTATTATGAACCATTTCATGTAGCCCCAATTTTTACTATAATAGGCTTGGGGGAGCTGGTTTGTAACTACGGGTTGTAACTATGGGCTGTACACAGGTGGGAAGTTCGTAACTGGGGACTGCCTGTAGTCTATTCAAATAGCTGCTCCCTCCCCAGCCCCAGCACATTTCACCACTTATTCGCACAGCTCATTTGCTCCTAGATTTGTGAAGGGCAGAGGGAGAAGAACTGCCAGAGAAGTCTGAAGCAGCTTTTTTACCACCCAGAAATGTACCACCTTCCCCATGACTATAGGGTGCTTCACTGTCCCACAGCACTCCCCGGGAAGATAGGCAAGGCAGGGACTGTCAACCCCATTTCACAAGAAGGAAACTGAGGTGAAGTGAACCCAAAAGAGGTCAAATCACCTGTTCGAAGCGTGGATATAGTGGAGCCAAGACTCGAGGCAGGTATTTGGGCTCTGAGTCCCTCATCATTTCCATGATGCCACGCTATTGCAGGCTGGCCCCCACAAAACAAACCAGTCCACACCCAGAATTCAGGAACACACCCCCAGCTACGGGATGGCTGCCGGCTCTGCCCCATACCAGGCCCCAAGTCTAGTGGGGCCTTCTCCTACAGACTGGCTGTGTTAGGAATGTGAACCCCCACCTTCGTGCTCCCACAAGTTCCGTAAGTCGAGCTCCTGCTGTGAGGGCTAAACCAGAGCTGCCTGCAGTAGTGGAGACAAATGTCCATCTGTCCCAGGGGCCTGGCCCAGGGTAGGGGTGGTGATGGATGTGTCTGGATACCTCCTTGCCCAACATCTGATAGCAGAGTGACCCCTTGGCTGATGAAACCAGAGTTTGCTGGGCTTCATCTCACACACTCCAGAGGGCAGCAGAGTCTGAGCCCCAGCCCCCACAACCATAGAAGGGTCCTGGGTCAGTCCTGCCCCTACCTTGCTCTGTGACCTCAGGCAAGTCACTTAACCTCTCTTGGCTTCAGTTTTCTGATCTGTAAAATGAAGATAACGATCCCCACCTCACAGGGTTGTTGGGAAATTCAATGAAAAAAACCTGCATTAAGAGGCAGCTGGCATTTATTAGGTGATTAAAGGGTAGCCACTGTCATTGTTTATCGTCTACCGTAGTGAGAAGGGGTAGAAATAATGAGCAAATGCAAAGTTTTCCAAGACGTGTGTGGTCATGACATTGTGTGATAGAAGCAGGTAGTGGCAGGAAAGGCTCCAAGAAAGTGGTGAGGCCTTGGCAGGGCCCTGAAGACAAGATCTGGGGAGAGAAAGAGGAGGAAAGTGGGCACCGTGATTGGGAAGAAGTGCCAAAACAAGGACTCGGAGGGAGTTATAATGAGGTAGGTGTCAACACGGAACGTGCAACATCCCAGAAGTGGGGGCTCATGCTTATCTAAAACAGAAGTTGAGAATAGAGAAGAGCTCAAGTAGTCAACAGTGGCTTCCTGGAGGAGGTGGGTGGGGCTAAGACCCGAAACACGGAGCACCTCTGAGGTGCCAAGCACTGTTCTAGCGCTATGGAAACAGCAGTGAACACAGCAGATAATGTCCCAGCTATCAGCAGCTTAAATTCTGCTAAGGGAGAGATAAAACACCTACATGTAAACCTATGATGTAACAT
This sequence comes from Trichechus manatus latirostris, assembly GCF_000243295.1. Taxonomy (NCBI): domain Eukaryota; kingdom Metazoa; phylum Chordata; class Mammalia; order Sirenia; family Trichechidae; genus Trichechus; species Trichechus manatus. The sequence goes on along the minus strand of NW_004444024.1, from coordinate 5,429,217 downwards.
CAGGCAGCAACGATAGCTATGAAGAAAAAGAATTTGGGGTAATGAGGTAGAGAGGGGGGCAAGAGGATCTGTGGCACGTGCAGCAGGAGGCACTGGGCAGGGCCAGCCTCCCTGGGAGGCAGAAGCACATATGAGGAAGCACTGTCTACGGAAGAGATGGGCAAATCAAGCTCCTGGACAGCCCACACTGCTTCCTCCCCACCTCCACTACCAGCAGCTGGGGAGGGGGCTTGCCAGCCTGGAGATGGTGCAGAGACAGGAGACTGGGAGGCCTTGGTGAGTCACATCCTGGACAAGCTGCAGTTTCCTCATTTGTACCGTGGCACTAATACCTACCTCGCCAGACTGTTGCGAGAATTAAATGAGATAACACATAGGCAAGAGCTTCATAAAAAGTAAAGAGCTGCATGAATGCTGGTTAATTATCAAGTGAGCCTTGCTGTCCTCTCCTGTTGAATGAGTGTAATAACCCCTGCTGTGCCCTGGCGCACAGGCTTTGGCATCAGATCAACTTGGGATTCAATTTCTGGTTCTGACTCTTACCTGCTATGTGACCTGGAAAGTCACTTCCACTCTCTGAGACTCAGTTTCCTCTTTAGGTATGACCAAGGACTGTTGTGAAGAGTGTAAATAACACCTAGAAAAGGGTCAGAGCATCTGGCTTATCTGTCAGAGAGCTAGAAAGATGCCAGGAATGTGACAGAGGTGTCAACAGCCTCAAGGGCTCCTCAAGTGGGGAGTCATCCTGCTCACATCCCCAGACCCAAGAACACCACACCTGGCTCCACCTGGGCCTAAGGTGACTGCCTACTGCCAGATCCAGAGCTCTTCCCTCAGTCCCCAGGTGCTAAGTGACAGTAAGGAAGTCACCACCAAACTACTCCAAAGGGCTGGGTACAAGCCTGCATGGAGGCAGAGGGATGGACATGCAAACCCCTGGCAGACCCTTCCGGCCCCAGGTAGGTCCAGGAAGCTAGTGAAGCCAAGTGCCAAATAGATGCCATTTCTTTAAGGCCAGAGGTGAGCTCTCTTCTAGGCTCCCTCTGGCACCTTTCAGCAGGAGCCCACACGTGTGATGATGAGAGAGCCAGTCATGCAAAGATGCCAACTCTGGAGAGCCAGGCCTGATGGTTTAAAGGGTCCCAGTCCAGGGCAAGGCTCCCGAGCCTCACACACAAAGCTGTTCCCACCCAGCACTGCACCACATACTCAGCCAGAGACTCCGGCCCTCCAGGACATCTCCCCACACTCTTTGCCCTGCTTTTAATCCCTCAGGTAAAGTCCTGTCGCCTCCAGGTCTGCTTTGGTCAATTGTTCACCACCTACTTCCCAGGCACCTAGGAGGCACTGAGTGCTGACCCCTTGGAGACCAGCCTGCCAACCTGTCCTCTGGGAAGCCTTCCTTGCCCCCCAGGTTGGAATCATCACACCCTGTGCCCCCACCTCACTGCTGTACTCTGCCTTTCTCATTATGGGATAGGGTGTGTGTTTATTTGCAGGGACCATATCCGATTCATTTGGGTCCCCGTGTCCAGTGAAAGGTCAGGCACAGAGCAGGTGTCTGGTCAGTGTTTGCTGAATGACTGAATGCTCGAATGGGACTGCAATGACTAAACTGGGCCTGGAAAAGAACAGAGATAAACCCAGTCCACAGCTGACTGGCCTGTGCCATGAGGGGCAAATAGAGCTTTCTGGGGAATCAGGAAGGAAAGGTTTCCCTAGGCTGGAGGGGTTGGGGTTAAAGGTAAGGGCAACAATGGAAGGCTCAGGAAGAAGGGAGATGAGTGGAACCCAAATGTTAACATCTAACCAACAAGCACTTTCTAAGCACCCTTTAAGGCCAGGCTCTGTCCTAGGCCAGGAGCTTCAAGACCCTTACTCTCCTCTGCTTCTTGGATACCTGCTAGAGGCTGAGCTCTGCTCCTAGGCCCTACACCCCAGATACAGCTGGGAAGACACAGCTGTGAACAATTATACACAGAAGGGTAAGTTAGGGTGAGAGAATCCAGGGGAGGCCCCCACTCAGCCTAGGGCATGTTCTCAAGGATGCCTTCCTGGAAGAAATAACACCTCAGGTAGATGGAAAGGATGATTAAGAGTTTGCCAGGCTGGCAGGAGGGACGTAAGGGGTCAGGACTCCAGGTAGTGGGAACTGCATTTGCAAAGGCCTGGAGCGGAGAGAGAGCACAGAGACAATGGAGTATGTGAGCCTAATTGATAAAGTGGAGAGGGAGGCATGAAGGACTGGAATGCCAGACCAAGGAGTCTCGATCTCCACCCTGAGTGTCAGAAAGAACCACCCAATCCCCCATCCCCTCCACCCCAAGTTCAGATGATGCCTAAGGGCCCCGAGGCAGCCAGCCAGCCATTTACCTGGTTCTAACACACTGGTGAGTTCTTTTCTGGAAGGACAAATAATCCCTTTTAAGGGTTCTGTCTTGAAAATTAGGTGTCCCTAAAGCAGAGCCCACCAGGACATCTGGCCCAAGAGGGACGCCAAACCATTGGAAAACCAACATGTTGCTGTGTGCTGGGAGGGAAGCACCTGGCCTGGGCAGTCAGGACCCCTGCACTCCTCAGGGCCTGGTGCTCAGGGTCCTGGCCAGAAGCAGGCCTCCTGGGCATCCGCAGACTTACTGGGACCCTGGCCTCTTCCTCCCCTCTGTAGGTCTCAGTTTCCCCATTAGCACTGAATTAGGGGACACCCTGGGGTAGACTAACTGAAGTCTGAGGTCTTTCCAACTTGGCCTTCTGTGCTCTGCTAGAAATCACTAGTCAATGTTTATCCACAAAAGGTTTCCCTAAAGGGAATACAAACCCTTCCTCAGGCTACTCTAGAAGCCTAGGTTTTCACATATTAGGATTTCATGAAGTGGGAGGTGAGGCCAAAGTATGCTCTCTCAGGACACCGTGTCCCCGATACTCTGGGGGCTGCAATGAAGACCCTGGACTTGATTGCTGAGGATCCCCAAGGTCTTTTCCCACGCCCACCCTCTGACCTAGCACATTAAAACAAATAGCTACTGAAGTGGGAGGGGTTGCCATGGCAACACCACCAGCTTGCAGGTACATCATCAATGAATCCCCCAAACAGGCCCCTATCACAACACACGGGTATCATGGGGAGACGGGTTCTGCTAGGGCACTTACCTGGACCCCAGCAGATGTGAGCCACATTTTCACAAGGAGGAGCTGAAGATAAAAATAAGGAGGTTGACCCCGAGGGGCCCACAGAAGTCAGAGGCAGGACTGGAATCGTATTTCTCCAGCAGAGCTGGAAGGAACCTAAAAGGGTCATCTCATTCAGCCCACCTCACTATACAGAGGAGGAAGCTGAGGGCCCAAGAAGAGTCTTGCCCAAGGTCACACAGGAAGCAGATGCAGAGTTAGGCTCCTAGCCATTTGCTCAGGACTGCGAAATCTGCTGTAATAATAAAAGGAGTTCATGTTTCCTGCTTTTGCTGACTTGCCCAAAGGGTTCACAGGTCCAGCGTCCTTAGTCTCCACTATAACCTGGACAGATACTCTTATTATGCTTCTGCCCATTTTATAGAAAAGGAGGCTGAGGGACAGGGAGGGGTAGTGTCTTGCTGAGGCTACACAGTACATTAGTGGCAGAAAAGGGACTGGACAGACCACAGGCCTGACTCCTAGCCCTGGGCTCTGCCCATGGGCCCTCAAATCTTCCAGCAGCAGCTCCATACCCAGAAGGTCCCAGAGGTGCTGGAGGCCAAGAAATGCTGACTGCACCAGGCTCTTTTCCCAAGAACTCAACTCTTCCTCCACGATGGGCCTGGATGAGCCTCCCCAGGCCTGGAGACAACATCCTCTCTGTCTCCTTTGTCTCTGCTTCTCAGTACACCAGGACCCCAGCCCAGGAGTGCTGCTCAGGAGCCTTACAATCAGGATGCCCCATCCATTCAAATATCATGCCGCTATCTGTTCCCTCTGCCTGAATGTTCTTGTCTATCTTGCTAACATCTATTCATCTTTCAAGATCCAGACCAAATGTCACCTCTTCCAGGAAGCCTTCCCTGATCACAGCAAAACTTAGTTGCCCCACCCACACCTATGAACTTTCACAATCCCCTGTGCTTCCTTCCCTGTCATGGCGCAGTCATCTTGTACACATCTCCACTGGTCTTGTTCCCTCAAAGGCAGGAACTGCAGCTGATTCATCTGTGTGTGTAGTATAGGGTCTAACACACAGGAGGTGCTCAATCGGTAAACAGAAGGACTCACACCCAGAGTCCCCAACTTGGTGAGGCTTCCTTGGATGCCCCAGAGCATGGTGTTGGGGGCCTGATGCACATGTCACCCAGGACAAATGACAAGGACTAACATGAGCATCAGTGGCAGCTGGGTGGCACAAATAGTTAAGCTACCAACTACGAGTGAAAAAACTAGTGATTTGAACCCACCCAGAGGTGCTTCGCAAGACAGGCCTGGCAATCTGCTTCTGAAAGGTCACAGTCTGGAAAACCCTATGGAGCAGTTCTACTCTGCACACGTGGGGTCGTCATGAGTTGGAATCAACTCAACGGCAAACCAAATCAACTAACAACAACAACATGAGCATCAGAGTTAGTTTACAAAGCACTCCCTATTCATGTTAACTCAAACCCTCACATCCACCCTGAGAGTTTAAGATTTCTAACTCTTTTTTTCTTTTACTGAAGAAAATCCAAAAATTGTTGCAGCAGTGCATCGACAGGGAACTATCAGAAATTCATGCGGGATTCAGAAGAGGACACAGAACGGGGGAAATCATTGCTGATGTCAGACGGATCTAGGCTGAAAGCAGAGAATACCAGAAAGACATCTACCTGTGTTTTACTGATTATGCAATGGCATTCGACTGTGTGGATCATAACAAATTAAAGATAACATTGTGAAGAAGGGGAATTCCAGAACACTTAATTGTGCTCATGAGGAACCTGTACATAGATCAAGAGGCAGTCATTCAAACAGAACAAGGGAATATAGCATGGTTTAAAATCAGTAAAGGTGTGGTCAGGGTTGTATCCTCTCACCATACTTAATTCAATATGTATGCTGAGCAAATAATCCAAGAAGCTGGACTATATGAAGAAGAATGTGACATCAGGATTGGAGGAGGACCCATCCACAACCTGCGATACCCAGATGACACAACCTTACTTGCAGAAAGCAAAGAGGACTTGAAGCACTTACTGATGATCAAAGACTATAGTCTTCGGTATGGATTACACCTCAACACAAAGAAAACAAAAATCTTCACAACTCGACCAAGAAGCAACATCATGATAAATGGAGAAAATATTGAAGTTGTCGAGGTTTTTATTTTACTTGGCTCCATAATCAACGCCCATGGGAGCAGCAGTCAAGAAATCAAACGACATATGCATTGGACAAAATCTGCTGCAAAAGACCTCTTTAAAGTATTAAAAAGCAAAGATGTCACCCTGGGGACAAAGGTGCACCTGACCCAAGTCATGGTATTTTCAATCACCTCATGCATGCGAAAACTGGATAATGAATAAGGAAGACCAAAGAAGAACTGATGCATTTGAATTATGGTGTCGGCGAAGAGTACTGAATATACCAATACAGCCAGAATGTCCCTTATTAGTGAGGATGGTGAGACTTTGTCTCACATATTTTGGACATGTTATCAGGAGGGACCATTCCCTGGAGAAGGACATCATGCTTGGTAAAGTACGGGATCAGCCAAAAAAAGGAAGACCCTCAATGTCTCAGTCATCTGGTGCTGCTCTAACAGGAATACCCCAAGTGGATGGATTTAGCAAAGAGAAGTTTATTCTCTCACAGTCCAGTAGGCTACAAGTCCAAGTCAGGACTTCAGCTCCGGGGGAACGCTTTCACCATTGGCTCTGGAGGAAGGTCCATGTCATCAGTCTTCCCTTGGTCTGGGAGCTTCTCTGCACGGGAACCTCAGGTCCAAAGGACACACTCAGCTCCCGGCACTGCTTTCTTGGTGGTACGAGGTTCCCATGTGACTCTGCTCGCTTCTCTCTTTTGTATCTCAAAAGAGATTGCATTAAAACACTAATCTTGTCAACCTCATCAGTATAACCTCATCACAGTGATAGAATTTACAACACATAAGGAGATCACATATAATCTCATCATAGTGATAGAATTTACAACACGTAAGGAAATCACATCAGATAACACAATCACACAATACTGGGAATCATGACCCATACAAGCTGATAGATATTTTTGGGGGACACAACTCAATCCATGACACTCCACCTTTTGGCCCCCAAAAATTCATGTCCTTGCAACACGCAAAATATTCTCATCATATCACAGCAAAAGTCTTAACTCCAAGTCCAAAATCCGAAAATTCCTCTTCATCTGTGAAATCTAGAATCCAAGTCATCTGCTTCCAAAGGTACAATGGCAGAACAGGCACAAGCTAGACATTTCCATTACAGTGGGAGAAACTGGAGGAGAAGAAGGGGTACTAGGCACCAAGGAAGTCAGCAGAACACATTACATTAGCCCTCAAGGCTTTGAAAAGAATCCTCTGTTCTCTCAGACAATTTACACAATAGCCCTGCTCTCCAGACTCTAGGTATTGGCCACAGTCTCCAGGTTCTGCGTGGAGGCCCCTCGGCCTTGGGCTGCTCCCTTGGCTTAAGGCGCACCGTTCTCCTAGTCCATCGGAGTGACAACTCCACCCTTAGAAACACCAGGGGCCATGGCTCCACCCTTTGAAACCCCAGAGGTCTCGGCCATACCTTTTGAGACTGAGGCAACTCAGCTTCTTGTGTTCCTTGTCTCTTCAGCTTCTGCTTCCTGTGGTCTCTCGCCCCTCAGGCCTCACGCCCGCATCTGCCCTACTGGGGCAAGTGTTCCAAAGCTCGGTAGCTCCACTGATTAAGTGCCTGGAGGCACCCCACTCTGCCAGGAAGCCTCCTGCACACAGGCACTCAGCTCCCTCGCTCTGTGGGTCAGCAAGCCTAACTCCACCGATAAGTGCCCGAAGGCACCCCACTCTGCCAGGAAGCCTCCAGCGCACAGGCACTCAGCTCTCTCGCTCCGTGGGTCGGCTCCAGCACCGTCTTGGGCTGGTCTCCTGGTTCTGCTGCTGCTGGTTCTATGTCGCTGCCACACCTCTATCTATTCACAGTTTCAAAACTACTTCCACATTTTAGGTATCTGTTAGAGCAGCACCCCACTCCCAGTACCAAATTCTGTCTCAGTCATCTGGTGCTGCTCTAACAGGAATACCACAAGTGGATGGATTTAGCAAAGAGAAGTTTATTCTCTCACAGTCCAGTAGGCTACAAGTCCAAGTCAGGGCTTCAGCTCCAGGGGAATGCTTTCACCATTGGCTCTGGAGGAAGGTCCATGTCATCAGTCTTCCCTTGGTCTGGGAGCTTCTCTGCACGGGAACCTCAGGTCCAAAGGACACGCTCAGCTCCCGGCACTGCTTTCTTGGTGGTACGAGGTTTCCATGTGTCTCTGCTCGCTTCCCTCTTCTGTATCTCGAAAGAGATTGCCTTAAGACACTAATCTTGTCAACCTCATCAGAATAACCTCATCAGTGACAGAATTTACAACACATAAGGAGATCACATATACATCTCATCATAGTGATAGAGTTTACAACACATAAGGAAATCATATCAGATAACACAATCACACAATACTGGGAATCATGACCCAGCCAAGCTGACAGATATTTTGGGGGGACACAATTCAATCCATGACACTCAACGAGATGGAATGACATAGTGGCTGCAACAATGGGCTCAAACATAGCAATGACTGTGAGGACAGTGCAGGACCGGGCAGTGTTTTGTTCTGTTGTACATGTGGTCACTATGAGTCGGAACCGACTCTACAGCACCTAACAACAACAATCTTATTTTCCAGATAGGGAGGGTGAGATCCGCTAGGGAAAGTGAGCAGCCAGGCCATGTTCCAGAAGGAAGCCAGGGCTGGAATTCTGGTCCCCTGGCTTCTAAGCCCAGGATGTGAGGAGGAGGATTGTGGTAAGCCCAGCCCCACCCACTTGGGGCTCAGTCCCAGAGCCAGCTCCTCGCCAGACTGAGAGTGTCTCCAAGGCAGGGAGCAGCTGTATCCCCAGCACTCAGCACAGGTGGGCACAGAGAAGGCCCGAGGAAGGCCTGGATAATCACACTGAAACTAAGAGCAAGTCTTCCTGCCAAGAAGGGTGGGGCAGCTCTCAGGAAGGCTTGTCCCATTAGTTATTCATTCATTCAATAAATATTTAATGAGTGCCTACTACCTGCCAGGAGCCCTAGGGTGCAGTGGTTGAGCGTTCGGCTACTAACCAAAAGGTCGGCATTTTGAATCCACCAGGCGCTCCTTGGAAACCCTATGGGGCAGTTCTACTTTGTCCTATAGGCTCGCTATGAGTTGGAATCAACTTGACAGCAACGGGTTGGGCTTGGTTTGGTTACTACCTGCCAGGCACTGTGCTAGATGCTAGGGACACAACACTGAGCAGACAAAGTCCCTGCTCCCAAGGGGCTGACATTCTCACCCTGTTATGGTCTCTGTGCAGTTGGGGAGTGGTACAAGGGAGGGGGAAAGCCACACAGAATTGGGGGAGAGGAGAATATGAGTGATGTTCTTATCCTACGATCCAGGATGGGATTAAGTGGCTGTCAACCCTCAGTTCCAGAGTCACCCCCAACCATCTAGCTACTTACTCTCACCTCCTACCAAGCCCCTGCTTGCATACCCTCAGTGATGGGGAACTCCATCCCCACCCACCCCAGTGAGTTACAGTCCTCAACAGTTTTTAGAAAGGATTCCTCCAATACATCAAAACCTCCTTCCCACTCCCTCCCTGCCCCCACTCTCCTATAAACCCCATCCTTGTTCCTGGTCTTGCTCTTTAGAGCCACAGAGAATAAATCAGCTCAGAACATCTCATGCTGAGCCCTGTGTTGAACACCAGGGATATGGGCAGGTGTCAGACAGCTCTGACCTGAAGAGTCCTCTGTTCAGGGGCAAAGGCAGGGATGCACATGTGGCTAAATTTGCAGCCTCCATACTCAGCAATACTTTGGAGATTAGAAAACAGCAACTCAGATTCCCCGCCCCCCCAAATACCTACCCACCCTACCATTCTCCCCAACAGCTGGGCCTTTTCTTTTGGCCAAGGAACCAGACACCAAGGTATCTGTTTCAATCTCTCACCCAGCACAGAACTGCCCTTCACAGAATCCATGGTCTCTCCCTGAATATTGTCACGGACAGGATGTTCACCACCTCACAACAGTGGGATCTTATCTGTAGAGGCAAACTAGGCCACTGGGGAGTGTCTTCAAGGACCAAGGATGTAGAAAGCAGGTCTAATGGAGATGCCCAGATAACACAAAACTTCCATCAGCATCCTCCCCTACTCCACCCAGTTTTTCACAAAAGCAGATCCCAGCAAGCTAAACTGGTTTACATTTCATACCAGCCCTTGCTACATCCCATGATGGAATTCCTTGCAGCCAGTAAAAAATCATGTTTTCCAGATCTGACAACATGAGGAAATGATCCTGATATGATATTAAGTAATTTGCCCAAAACCATTTGCTAGAATAGAAGTCCTTCTGAGAACAAACTCTAGACCAAAAACTTGAGAGCCAGAGTCCCTGGCTCCTGGAAGATACAGCTCACAGCCTGTGGAGCACAGACCCAAAGGAAGGGGATCTCAAAGAAGGACCACCACAGGGGGCATTCCATACCCCATTATCTGGAGACAAAGACATGGGCAAGTCTCTCTGTTCTCCTGATATAGACATCAAAGGGCACGGGGATAAAAAGGCACTCAAGTGAGAGAAGGGGTTGTCAGGGGCTATCAGGTATGATGGTGGGGCAGCACAGTCTGCTCGCTGCTCAGAACCTCTCCAAGGGCAACAAGTAGCACCCAGACCTAGAGGGGCAGACAAGGACCTAGCACCACATTGATAATCCCAAGAGGGAATAATGCCAATGTCCAGAACACAGTTAAACCATGATGCAGCTTCAGGATGGGTTACCTTGCTGCCACTAGAATGTTATAAATGATTTTAAGTAACACAAGGAAATACTTGTGATTTAATATTAAGAAGGAAAGAACAGGATTCAGAACTATTATCTACAGCATGCCCTCAACTCCATCTATATGTTGTTGTTAAGTGCTGTCAAGTTGATTCATAGTAACCCTATAGGACAGAACAGAACCGCCCCATAAGGTTTCCAAGGAGCAGCTGGTAGATTCAAACGGCCAACCTTCTGGTTAGCAGCCGAGCTCTTAACCACTGCGCCACTAGAGCTTCTTATCTATATAATACATATAAATAAAATTATAAAGAAATATAGTAAAATGTTAACAGGAAGTTATCTTTCGATAGTCAATTTACCAGAAATTTTTATTTTCTGTTTGTCTATATTTTTCGGAATTTCAGTAAGTAACATGTTTTATTTTTATAATGAAGGTGAGGGAAGGAGTAGGCAACAGTTAGTTACTAAAGAAAAATCCTAAGTAAGAGAGAGGAAGGTTCTGAGAGAGACAGACACGTAGACCAGGACAGCTGTGATAACCCCCAGGATCTTCCATATTTGTATTTAATCCCCTGATCAAGGCATCTTTTAAGGAAACCTTGGGCAGGTCATGCCTTCTCTCACTTCTTCAGTTTCTCCAACTATAAGGTGGAAGGGGGACCCCGGGGGTGGGGGGCAGAAAAAAATGAAAGAATGCTCTTCCTTGAGTGGAAAAAGTTCTGGGATCTAAACTTTGCCCCTGATTCACTGAGGACCTTAGCTCCATGCTGGTAACCCAGAAGTGTAGGCCAGACTGGAGGACACCCAGGGTCTGCTGCATCTTCTAAGTGTGCCCAACTCAGAGTTGCTGTTGAGTGGGAAGGACCCAGGTGAGAGAGGATGAGCCCTGAACTACAGCAGTGGTAGGAGAATAGAGGGAAGGCCTGGTTAGTGGAAAGACAGAGGATGGGCGTGGGGCATGTTCCGAGTCAGGAGACTGCAAAACCCATGCCAACTGCCTCATCCAGTCTCACACTGCCAAAGCTTGCTCCACCTGGTCAGGCGAGGGGGGAAGAAACTGCCAGGGACCACCAACGGTGCTGGGGGCTGGACAGGAATTATCCTTCGTAACAGAGTAGGGAACGTGGTATCACTCCCACCTCACAAAAGAGAAAAATTCAGGAGAAGGGAAGCGATGAAGCAGAGGTCACAAGAGCTGATGAGCGCCAGAGTGGAGAATGGTACCCAGACTTGACCACGATGCCAGGCTGCCTGGAGAAGACTTGGTAACCATTCTTCTCCCCTCATCTCATCTCCAGATGATCTGAGGGCAGAGGGTGCAAGCTTCCCCAAAATAAAAGGAAGGGGATGGGACTTCAACTTGGGCTGCGGCCAGTCCTCCAACAACGTGCCCTCATCATAAGGCAGCCTGCCTTAAAGCCCTTCATTACATCCTTTCCCGAAAACCTTCATTCAGTTTCACAATTCCAGAATCAAAGTCTCCAAGGCTCTGCAGACCCCTCCGCTGTGACAGCCCATCCCTCAGACCCTTCATGTGATAGCACAGATCCTCCATTAGAGCTCTCACTTCTGCCCGATGCTCACCTCGCAGGACCCCGGAGTAGGCGGCTATGAGGGTCTTCATGCTGAAGCCGGTGCAGGTCAAGGCCCCGCGGAAAGCCGCCCTACCCCGCTCCCCTGGCCCATGCCCCGGCCGCCGGGGCCAGGGCTACGCGCAGCGCACAGGAGCCCAGGGACGGCGCTGAAGCGGGCGGATACGGGCACACGGAACACAGGGAACCGGGAGCCGCGGCTGCCAAACAAAAGAGGAGAGCGAAACCAACACTGCAACCACTAGGCTCGCTGTTCGGAGCGCTGCACTTTATAACCTCACAGACGGGGAGGATCAAGACGCGGGCTGGGGCGGGGCGGGGCGTTCCGACCCGCGGCCCGCAGCACTTCCGCGCGGGGGGAGGGAGGGAAGGGTGCCTGGGTCTTGGCTTGGCGCTGGCCGAAGATAGCGCTGGCGACCCTGTGGTGTGCGGAATACGTGGAATGGTGGAGAGACATGGTGCACGAATCCTCATTCCAACAGGTGAGCCTGGTTATTCCAGCTACTCCCTCGGTCTGCCCCATCCCTCCCCAGTAGAAATTGGTATGGCCCGGCAGCTGGAACGTGGGCCGAGGAAGCAGAGCACGTGCAAGGCATTCCGAGGGCGTGCAGGCGCCTCTTTTTGTTCTTTTGGGTTGGCCTTGCCTTGGCTGCAGAGGTAAAGGTCCTGCTTATGGTCGGTGGTCTGGGATTAGTTAGGTTAGGGCTGAGCTCCTAAACCGTCCACGCTACCTTACCTTTCCAACTGTTTATCAAGAAACTCCTCAGGAGTCTTTTTAAAACCAAATAATAGTTTAACTTAAGGAGTAAAAAAGACTGCCTAGAGCATTGTGCTCTTTTAAGAACTATCTCTACGGGATCAAAGTGACAACAGCAACTGGAAAGATTAGATGGGAACCTTAGGGGGCAGTGAGTTTATGTTAATGAGGGAGGAACAACTCAGAAAAGGAGCATGAAAATGGTTGTCCAACTTGAAGAATGTAATCAATGTCACTGAATTGTACATGTAGAAAACAGTTGAATTGGTGTATGGTTTACTTTGTATAGTCTGAACAACAAAATAAAATTAAAAAAAGAATGTAAAGAAAAAAATTTTTACAACCATTACACATCAATATTTTTTAAAATACTAAATTTAAAAATAAGAAGCCCCTCAGGGGATCTGTACACTGCTGAGTGCTGGGGACCCAGGCTCATCAGCCCAGGCCCTGCCCTTGAGGAGTTCACACTGGTGGGGGCTGGCAGCCACAGCCTCACGCAGATGCTGGCAATAATGCTGAGACAAAAGGGAAGCCAGAGAGCAGTGGAAGCACAGAGGAGAGAGAACACTGCTGCTATCTATCCCAGAGACCTCTGTCCTAGAGAGATCAGTGCACAGCAGGTTTGGAACCAGATAGACCTGGAGTCCTGTTCTGGCCTTGTCTTTTTGAATCTCAGTTTCTATATCGGCAAAACAGGAATAACAGTTTGTGTGGTGCTATGGGAACTAAATGAGGTAAGATATGAAAAAAAAAAAAAAAAAATAGCCTAGCATAGGGCCTGGTACATAGAAAGTGCTCTAAAATTATTTTCATTGGCCATAAATGAGTAGGAGTTTTGCAGACGGATGTGTGTGGGGGGAGGGGGGTGTGGAGCAGAAGGATAGGCATAAACCCTTTAAAAAGGGGAGGTACCAGGCTGTTTGAGGTTGGCCTAGGGGGCCTGAAGTGGCTGGAGCCCAGGAAATGGGAAAAAGGCTGGAACAAGGGAGACTGGGGCTTGATCTTAGGAAGGTCCTTGAGTGCCACTCTTGAGATACTGGGATGGGGGGTAGTGTTCTTGGGAGAGCTTTAGGTAGGGAAATAACTGTGGTCAGATTGGTTTTTAGAGCACTCCAGTGCAGTTTGGGGCGTTGATGGTTGAGGCAGGGAAGAGGCGGTGGGAGGGACCCAAGTGAGAGAGGATGAGCCCTTAGCTAGCTAGGGCAGTGGCAGAGAGAATGGAGGGAAGGCCTGGTCTAGAGAAAAGCAGAGGAGAAGGTGAGATCTATCAGAATGTGGTGGAGTGACTGACTTATTGTCAGTGAAAAGACAAATTTCTTGGGCACAGCTTGAGCAAACTGGATATGAGGTCACAGCATAAGAGGAGGGGGAGTCTCTGCTATTGAGATCTTTACCATCTCTTCAGGAGTAAATGACAGAAGTCACAGTGCCAGGGCAGCATGTGACAAGTGCAGTTAGTGGGACAAACACTTGCATTTGTTCAACCCTTTCGTGGCCATAGGAGTCTTTCATGTGTGTCAATCCATTCGGCCCTCTCAGCAAGCCCTCAATGTCAGCTGCTGTGGGGGAAGAAACCACGGATCAGAGAGGGTGAGTAAATCTCAGGAGGTATCTTAGTCATCTAGTGCCACTATAACAGAAATACCACAAGTAGATGGCTTTAACAAAGATTTATTTTCTCACAATCTAGTAGGCTAGAAGTCCAAATTCAGGGCATCAGCTCCAGGGAAAGGCTTTCTCCTTCTGGAGGAAGGTCCTTCTCATCAGTCTTCCCCTGGACTAGGAGCTTCTCTGCACAGGAACCCCAGGTCCAAAGGACGTGCTCTGCTCCCGGCACTGCTTTCTTGGTGGTACGAGGTCCCCAACTCTGTTTCCTCCCCTTTCCTTTTACCTTTTGTAAGATAAAAGGTGGTACAGGCCACACCCCAGGGAAACTCCCTTTACATTGGATCAGGGATGTGACCTGGGTAAGGGTATTACAATCCCACCCTAATCCTCTTTAACATAAAATTGCAATCACAAAATGGAGGACAACCACACAATACTGGGAATCATGGCCTAACCAAGTTGACACATATTTTGGGGGGACACAATTCATTCCATGACACCTGCCCTTGAGGAGACAAAGCCAGTGATCAAAAGACAGCCATATTGTGATGCAGGGAAACATGGGAGACTGTGCCAAGTTTAGCCTTTCCGTCCTGTGCTGTCACTCTGCCTGCAGTGTCTGCCTCTACACTGAGCCAGGAGCTCCCCCAGGAAAGGAACCTCTTCACTCTGTGCCCCAGTGCAGGGCCTGGCTCAGCATAGTGGCTCAGTTCACGGTGGACTGACTGATGAATGAGTACAGTAGAGTCGTGGGCAAAGTGCTATGGGAGCATCGAGGAGGAAACGGTAAACTAGGGAAGTCCAGAGGAGATGACATTGCTGCTGGGCCTGGGATGATTAGTCTGAGAAAGGGAATGGTGTTCAGGTAGAGTCTACAGCGTGGGCAAAGGCCAGGAGGTGGAAGCCGTGAGCACCTGGTGTGGCTAGAAGATGGGAAAGGAGTAGGAGATGAGACTGGAGAGGTTGATGGGCCAGATCTGAAGGGCCGTGAAATCCTGCCAAAAGAACATGTCCATCCTGTGGGTGATGGACAGCCAAGGGAGGAGCGTGAGCAGCAGAGGCACCTGGATCAGATTGGTGGGTTAGAAAGATCATCTGGGTGGGTGTTGTGGAGGTGAGGGTCTGGGGAATGGGACAATACAGTCTGGTGCCTAATTTGAATCCTTCATTCGTGGGAACATCCACCGAAGGATGCAGAGGCAGGTCCGGGCTGAAAGGGGCAGTAGTTTGCTTCAGGCCACCTCACTGACTAGTAGCCACTAGCATCCTGACTCCCAGAGCACTCCCTCCCCGTGGCCTTCAGCTGCCACACCCGTGGCTACTGCTTAAGCAGCTTGGTCCAGGCTAGCTTTGTATGGAAACTAGACCCAGAGTTAGAGCAGCCTAGAGGGGAAGTTTCTTGGAGGCTTTCAGTGCCCTGGAACTGTTTTCTCCTGTGTGAGGTTGGGGTGGGAGGCTTGTACCAAGCACTGACTCCTCCTGGCCCCTTCCTCACATTCTGATGTCCTTTCATCCCTGTCTGTAGAGGCCTGCCCGTGCTCCTCCACTGAGCATGTGAGCAGGATAGCTATGAGAATGTACTCCAGGGGTCTAGGTCATCATTCCCTCATTGGCCCCAACCCAGCCTTCTGGTGCTTTGGCCAAACCAGAGGCAGAGAGGTCAAGCCAAGCCTCTATGGAAGGCTTGACCAGGGTGAGCTTTGTCAAAGGCAGCACCTCCCACCACCCCCTTCAGTCCCCAGTGTGGTGCTGCCATTAGGAATTATGTTTGCTGCTTTGCAGTTCCTGAGTGGTTTACCGCATGCACCCCTCTGACAGGAAAAATGACAATAGCCTTAGCCCCTCCCTTGCACAGATGAAGAGGGTAAAGAGCCAGCCTACAAGGCAGAGAGGCTGCCTGCCCTAAGAGATGCACAGGGAGAAAGGCAGAAACAACATTTACCAAGCACCCTACCCGAAGCTAGGCCCTGGCCTGCCTGAGCTCACCAAATCCTCACAGCCACCCTGCAAGGATTATCACCCTGCTTTGCAGATGAAGTTTAGAGAGGTGAAGTGACTTGTCAAGATCACACAGTAAGTGGTAAAGCCAAGATTCAAACTTGTCTTCCTGAGCCCCAAGCCCGTTTGTTTTCCCTCCTCACAAGGCTGGGGACAGGGGTCACTCCTAACACCGGAACTGCGTGGCAAAAGCAAATTCCCATCCGTTGCCTCTTAAACTTCTCCCACGGCCCTATGAGGTTATTCCCAATTTGCAGTTGGGAAAACTGAAGCTCAGGGAATTAGAGAGCTTGCCAAATGGCAATGATGGGGTTAGGATTTGATCCCTGTTCTCCTACTCCAAGGCCAGGGCTTGTTGGGGTTAAATTTGTGTCCAGTGCTCAGCTTACTTGGAGGGTGGGGGAGGGGAGTCTGTCATTACCCCATGGTCCAAAAACTCTCACCTTTCTTTCATCCTTGTTTAGGAGTTTGCCAACCAGGGCTGCTTTTTGGCAACTGTCCTGGGATTCCTCCCCTTCCCTTTCAAGTGTCCTGCTATCCCCGTATATAGGGTTGCTAATGGCACAGTGGTGAAGTGCTCGGCTGCTAACCGGAAGGTCAGCAGTTCGAACTAGGGCTTTGAACTGGTTCTCTGGAGTTCAGTCATGGCTGAGGAAGTGACACCAGTGCAGACCTGAATTTTTTATTTTTTTTTTCAAGTTTTCTTTTTTTAATTGTACTTCAGAGGAAAGTTTACAGAACAAATAGTTTCTCATTAAACAGTACACATATTGTTTTATGACATTGGTTAACCCCACGACATGTCAACACTCTCCCATCTCAACCTTGGGTTCCCTATTACCAGCTTTCCTGTCCCCTCCTGTCTTCTAGTCCTTGTCCCTGGGCTTTTGTGCCCCATTAGTCTCATTTTTTTTTTTTTTTTTTTTTTTAGTGGGCCCGTCTAATCTTTGGCTGAAGGGTGAACATCGGAAGTGACTTCATTACTGAGCTAAAAGGGCGTCTGGGGACCGTACTCTCGGGGTTTCTCTAGTCTCTGTCAGACGAGTAAGTCTGGTCTTTTTTTGTGAGTTAGAATTTTGTTCTACATTTTTCTCCAGCTCTGTCCAGGACCATCTGTTGCAATCCCTGTGTCTTAGCAGTCAGTAGTGGTAGCTTGGCACCATCTAGTTGTACTGGACTCAGTCTGGTGGAGGCCGTGGTAGTTGTGGTCCATTAGTCCTTTAGACTAATCTTTCCCTTGTATCTTGGTTTCTTCATTCTCCCTTGCTCCCGAAGGGGTGAAACCAGTGGAGTATCTTAGATGGCTGCTCACAGGCTTTTCACAAAAGATTGCTTTGGGGTTTTAGGCCCTGATAAAAACTTAATCTCCCTCTTAGAAAACAAGGGCAGAGTACGAGCTGCATAGCAACCAAATCTCCTACCTATAGGATATCGCACAGAGTCAGAAACAGAGGTGCCCGGCTCAAAGATGGTGGCCTACTGTGCCACTTTGAATATGTGTTGCTCTCCTCAGTCCTGGCAATAATCCAATCTCACACATCAGGTTCCTGAAAAGGCCCACTACGCCTCTTCCAAGTCTCCCGTTGCAGGGCTTCAACCTGTAATTTTTCCATTCCTGTTATGGTTCCTAATCACCCAAATTTTAAACATTTGACTCTGTTCCAGTTTCACTTCATCGGCCATAACTGAACTGGTTCAAACCGATTCGAAGCCCTGGTTCAAACCTACCAGCTGCTCTGCAGAAGAAAGATGTGGCAGTCTGCTTCCATAAAGATTTACAGCCTTGGAAAGCTTATTGGGCAGTTCTACTCTTCCTACAGGGTTACTATGAGTCAGAATTGACTTGATGGCAATGCACACTATCCCCCTGAGGAGCCCTGGTGGCTCAGTGGTTAAGCGCTCAGCTGCTAACTGAAAGGTTGATGGTTCGAACCTACCAGCCGCTCCATGGGCGAAAGATGTGGTAGTCTGCTTCTATAAAGATTACAGCCTTGGAAACCCTTTGGTGGCAGTTCTGTTCTGTCCTACAAGGTAGCTATGAGTCGGAATTGACTTGACAGCAGTGGATACTATCCCCCTTCTGGGTGACTTCCCCACACGCTGCTTGGTCAGTAGGGGCCCGATGGCATACAGTCTTGGGTGCCAGGCTAAGGAGTCTGGACTTCATCCTGAGAGCAATGGGAAGCCACAGAAGAGTTTAGCAGGGGTGAGGTATGGCCAATTTTATGCTCTAGAGACATCATTGTCCAGGCAAGAACACCTTCAGTTGTCACCTCCAGGACACCACTCTTCCTGGTTACCTCTGCCCTGTATTAGTCAGAGTCCCTGCAGGAAACAGATGGCCCACTCAAACTGAGTTATTTGGGGAATGTTTAATATAAAGACTATTTGCAAAGATGTGGGCAAGGTAAAGGGAAAATTCAAGGGATGGTGCAGTACCCCAATGCCAATAACTTTGAGGGGGGATGTGGCTTGAGGGATCAAGGTGAGTAAGCTGGATGGAGTGAGAGCTATGTGCAGAGGGTGACTGACAGAAGCTATGGCCCTCGTTGAAGGGGCACAGCTGAGCCACAGTGACCTGGCAGGGCCACACTCTTTCCTTTGCTTCCACCAATCTTCTGCCAGGCTTCCCATTGGCCAGAGGGTGAGGGAGCCTGTCTACGCAGTCCATATCGAGCATCCAAGGCAGAGGACAGGGTAGAGAAAGGTGGAGAGTGGATTTGGGTCAGGGGGAGCATATAAATTGAAGGTGTGCAGTACATGGCCTTAGGGGACCATTCCCACCTCTGTGTTCTCATTGGACCTCTAGCGCCTCTCTTTCAGAGCGCTGTTGCTCTTAATGTTTATACACACCTCCCCCAGGAAGCAAATGGAATCAGAGTTCTCTCTGTGTCCCAGTGCCCAACACGGGGCCTAGCCACAGAGGGGGATTCAGGTAATGATGGAAGGAAGGAAAGGAGGGAGAGAGGGAAGAAGGAAAAAGGAAGGGGAGGTGATGATGATATAGTCTGACCTAAAGTGATGGCTGGGCAAAAGGAAAGAAGGGATGGTTTGAGAGCTCCTGAGGACTTAGAATCTCTAAGACTTGGTGACGTATTTATAGGGTAGAAGGTAAGGAGTGGGGTAGTTGAAGATGACTCTAGGTTTCAAGTCAGAACCCAAGAGCACTGACCTCTCAGATCTAAGACTAGGCCTAAGCAGGGCTCACTAGGGGCCTTTGGCCCTATCTTGTATGACAGGTTTGGCTGACGAGGGGAGTAGGACAGAACTGAGACCCTTGGGAACCAGCCATCAGGGCAGACCTGGCCTCGGTTTAGAATGCTGTGTTGCAATATGTACAGAAATCTTCCCTTGCATCATCTTGTCTGCAAGTTTCTTACACAACTCTCCCAAGGCCTTTCCCCTGCAGGGGCAGGGTGACTTGCAAAGGGTAAACCTTATATTGCACAGAGAATAACTTGTGCATTCATGTTTCATGTGGCCCATCTTTCCTGAGAACCTCCTTGCCCTGTGCTAAGTGCTGGGGATGCAGTCCTTACTCTCCAAAAGCATACATTCTGGAGGAAGAAACAGACACATAAATTTTCCCAGCTTTCTTTAGCAGTGAAACACTTTCTTTAAATACAGCCTTGTATGGGAGCCCAAGAGGTGACACAGATGATGGAGGATGCTCTGGTTGCAACACAGGTGGTCCTGGACTGCCACATGGTTGGCTCACCCACCCCACTCTCCAGGGCTTTGGGGAGCACAGTCTGAAAGTCCTGCAATACGCAATGGTAAGTGCTATGAAGCACCGAAGGTAGACAGTGAGGCAGATGCTTCCCACATAAGGGCCTGGGACCCAACCTGGTCAGATCCATCGGACTGAGTAGGGGCTCAGGACAGATTTGTCAAGGGATCACTTTTATAGTAATTATAGTAAGTATGCCTAGACAAGGCACTTCTCCTGATCCACATTCACCCAGACCCTGACCAGGGGCCCAGACTGAATGAGTCCTAACCTTGTTACAAGTTAATGTTGCTTACTGTGTTTGAGCCTCAGTTTCCCTATCCTCCAAAAGGGAATAAAGTACTTCCCTCCTAGGTTGTTGTAAGGACTAAATTAAATAATGAATGTAAAGTGACTAGCACAGGACCTGGCACATAGTCAAGTACTTGACCAACGTTGTTATCAGAAGAAGTTTTATGCTTGGAAATAAGAATTGGGGAGGAGAGGTTTGGCTGGAGACGGGGCAACCTGTCCAAAGGGCTTTAAACAAACATAAAGGGTGAGAGAAGAAGAAAAAGCCCAGAGAAACCTGTGGAACAGGACACTAAAAGAGACAAAAAGACAAACACCCAAGCAAAAGAGATGACCACAATGTACCAAGGGAAACGTAATGTGGGGGGTGGGTCCCTGGAGGAAGAGAGGCCAGTAAATAGTTGTCGTCAGAGGAGACTGGAAATGTTCTGTCCTTGACTCAGCGTATCTTTCCGAAGCAGGCATAGAGATGGGTAAGACTCAACCCTGCTCTCAGGGAATTTGCAATCCAGGGAGGCCCTTCTGGGCACAAATGACTATAATACAGGGAGGAAGTTAGAGACGTCAGTAAAAGGGTTCCAGAGGAATCAGAGAACACTTCGTGGAGGAGTGTGGAGGAGGGGGCGGTTGACTTGGACCATATCTACCTAAATAAATGACTCTGCTATTCTATACTACGTTGGTTCTGAAACTTCAGCCTGCATCAGAATCACCTGGAGGGCTTATGAAAACACAGACTCCTGGGCCCAACCCCCAGAGTTTCTGATTCTTGTAGGACTGGGGTGAGGCCCAAGAATTTGCATCTCTAATAAGTTCCCAGGATTTGCTGATGTTGCTGGTTTGAAGCCCACACTTTGAAAGCCACTGCTCGACTGTAACGGAGCATGAGTTACGTTCTGGCTGTATCTCAGAGAACCTGGGGGAGAAATCTGTTCTCTCTGGAGGGTGCTGTCAGCTGGAGAAGTGTTGAGAGACTAGAGGTGGGTTAGTACAAAAAACAAAAAAACCCAAACCCACTGCCGTCGAGTCGATTCTGACTCATAGTGACCCTATAGGACAGGGTGGAACTGCCTCATAGGGTTTCCAAGGAGCACCTGGTGAATTCAAACTGCCAATCTTTTGGCTAGCAGCCATAGCTTGTAACCACTGTGCCACCTACAGTCTTGGTTTTTTCTGAAAGGAGAAGCAGGTTTCAAGTTTCATGAACTACAGCAGACAACAGCAGTTGCTAAACTTGAGTATTTATTAGTGCTAGTCACTGTTCTAGGTACTTTACACATGTGGATTTATTTAAGCCTCACAACAATCCTATGAAGTAGATACTATCATTAGTCCCATTTTACAGGTGAGGAAATCAAGGTACAGAGAGATTAAATAGCTTCCCCAGGGTCACAAAGCCAGGAAGCAGCAGAGCCAAGATTTAAATCTAAGTGGTCTGGCTCTAGAGCTCAGGCTCTATAACAGTTGCAATATCATGGCCAGATTCTGAGGTCAGTGATATAAACTGCATACTATGAAGGATGTTCTGTGGGCCAGAGAGAAGGTAGTGTCGATTATCAGGAGCTGGGCCTGAGTCACCAGGAAGGAGTGTTTTCAGTGTGTCAGTTCCCTCTCTGATGGCAACACTAGATTCCCAAGCTGGCTGAGGCCTAGGCCCATGGATCTCTGCAGAGTTCCTGAGCCTGCACGATGACTAGCAGGCTGGCGAAGACCCTGCCAGGGAAGAATAGCTACCTCAGGTAGAAGTTAATCCTAGAATGAGGTTTTGCTGGTGGCTCCAGGCCCCGCCCTCAGCCTGGCCTTGTGTGTGTGTGTGTGTTTTAATCAGTGACTTGTGCAAGGATATTGACACAGAGCATGCAGGAGACACAAAGCAGTGCAGGAGAGCAAATATTTTAGAGGAGATAACCAGGGTCAGAAGACCCTGACAACCTACATCAGAGTGTTAAATCTGACAGGATCATGTTGAAGAGGAAGAAATATAAAGTCATGCTTTGCTGAATGTCTCTCAACCTTTCTTTGGTAACCTTAGCCTATCCAGACTTTTGGGTATGGTAGGTGGTGAAACAGTAGAGTTGGCATTTTTTATTAGGTTGACTCTCTGTGGATGGATGCAGGCACTCAGGAGCACACACAGAAACACACACGCCAACACCTCCAACAGCAACAACGAGGAAACAGTTCTCTCTACCCCTACTGCTCTGGGCCATGCCAACTTCTCTTGCATAGACAGCTATGCTAGCCTCTTCACTGCCCCTGTCTCTAGACCTGTGCTCCACACTGACTCCAGAATGATTCTTGGAACACACAACCCAGCCATGTCTCTCTCCTGGCTCTCCATAGCTTTTAGGATGCGGTCCAAGTTCCTTAGTTTAGCATTCAAGATCTTGCATGTTCCTGCCCCTGCCACCTTCTCCAACTCTCCAACCGCCCTCCACTCCTCTCCCCACTCTCTCTCTGATATGAATCCAGCTCTCCAGTCACATCAGGTCACTTGCTGTGTCCCTGAATGTGCTTTGCCACCTCTGGGTCTTTGCTGAAAGTGCTTTTCCCTCAGCTTCCCTTCTTCCACACCCTGTGTGTCCTTCCTAGGCCAATGTATTTTCTCCAGGAAGCCCTCTATACAACCACACCAGCTCTTTTTTTTTTTTAACTTTCACTTAAACATTAACACTGAGAACTTGGCTGGGAATTTGTAGGTAGATAGGACAGGAAGTGCCTTCTAGAGATTCACAGCTTGAAGATACAGTTTAGAGAAGCAGTTTGCACAATTGATCTGTTTACATTCTTCTGTCTCCCATCTGACTGTGGTCAGGGACAAGGTAGACTCATGTCACAGATCCCAGAGCCCAACGCAAGACCTGACACAGGGAAGGCATCAAAAAAAATTTACTGAATTTTCGAGGCTAAGGATTGGATCTTATCTATCTCATTGCCCATGCCCCATCTCCTGCAGTCATGTGCACTCTAGAGACTTGGAAAAGACAGTGTGGAGTCCAGTAGTAAATCTAATTGTACCTAGAATAACTATTGTCATTCATTCATCCGTTTATTCAACAGATTTATCATGTATGTTCTCTTCACCAAGACCTTTGTGGGTGCTGGGAATCCAATGGTGAGGAGAAACCAGACCCAGTCCTTGCCCGTCTAGAGCTTCTGACATTTAAGGTCAAATTGAGAAAAGGGAGGACAGCCAGCACTGGAGTTTTCAGGGGTCTCCTTTAGAGAAGAGACCAGGGACTGATATGAATTTAGCCCTGACCTGTGCAAAACACTATATATGCATCCTGCTATTTAATCTTCACAATAATCCTGGAGGTAGAAGTTATCTGTCTTTTAGAGATGAAGAAACTGAGGCTTAAAACCAAAAAAACCAAACTAGTTGCCATCGAGTCAATTCCGAGCCGTAGCAACCTTAGAGGACAGAATAGAACTGCCCCATAGGGTTTCCAAGGCTATAATCTTTACAGATGAGGAGCCCTGGTGGCACAGTGGTTAAGCATTTGCTGCTAACTGAAACATCGGCAGTTCAAACCCACCAGCTGCTTCACAGCAGAAACATATGGCAGTCTACAGTCTTGGAAACCCTATGGGGCAGTTCTGCTCTGTCCTATAAAGTCAGTATGAGTTGGAGTCGACTCAACAGCAGTGGGATTTGGTTTGGAATCTTTATGGAAGCATCTTTCTCCCGACCTTTTGGTTAGCAGGGATCACTTAACCATTGCACCACCAGGGCTCCTAAACTGAGGCTTAGAGAGGTGATAGCTACTGGAAAAGCTGCGACTTGAATCCTGGTTGGTATGATGACCAGACTCCTGCTTGTTCTAATTCATCTGGGCCTATATGGAAGGATGGGCTTTGGCTAAGAAGAGAGAGAGAGGGAGGGAGGAAGAGACAAAAAGAAGAGGAGGAGGAGAGGAAGGGAAGGGAGTGAAGGGGAGACAAGGGCAGGGAAGGGGAGAGGGGAGGGAAAAGGAGAGAGCCTAATCCCAGGTTTAGGCCTATAGTGGCATGGTGCCATCGAGGTGGCTTGAGCAGGAAGGATAGCCTAAGTCTAGAGATTTTCCAACATTGCCATTGGGAAGTTCTCACAGTTGACTTCTCGAGTACCAGGTGTTGAGAGAGAGTCTCCGATTTGAGATGCGCTTAGGGGAATTTGAACCCAGGCAGTTAGCCCAGAGTTGCCTCTGCCATCCAACCACATCCCCCTTGGGGCTAGAGGCTTGTCCTCTTGCAGCAGTTTGGACACTCTGTAGCCCACACTTTCCCTCTCACCTGCCCCCAGCCTCAGCATTGGACCAGGTTTGGATGGGAAAGAGATGGTTAGGCCACTTCTGAGGGCCCTCCATTAGGACATTTCAACTAAGATATCAAATACATTGCCATAAAGTTGTTCATAATATTCACTTATTATCATTTATTGTCTATTGGATCTGTAATATTATTTGATTTTCATTCCTGATATTGATAATTTGTATCTTCACTTTTTAAAAATTGTGGTGAAATATGTGTAACAATGTCCCACTATTATTTATAAGGTTTTCACTGGCCAAAAATGTCTTAGGCTTGGTTC
The DNA here is from genome assembly GCF_000243295.1 of Trichechus manatus latirostris. NCBI lineage: Eukaryota > Metazoa > Chordata > Mammalia > Sirenia > Trichechidae > Trichechus > Trichechus manatus. The sequence continues at coordinate 5,404,642 of NW_004444024.1, read as the reverse complement.
TCTAGAGATGCAATACCAGTGAAGGGTGTATATATGTATGTATATATATATATGTACATATATCTGTGTACACACACACACACACACACACACACACACACACACAGATTTATCTCAAGGAAATGGCTCATGCAGTTGTAGAGATGCAGTTGTAGAGGCTGGGAAATCCCAAGTCCATGGGTCAGATGTCAGGCTGTAGGCTTCCCCTGACTCACTGGCTGCAGAGGCTGATGACCACTCTTCCCTGAAGAAGGATTTCATGCTTGATAAAGTAGAGAGTCAGTGAAAAAGAGTAAGCCCCTCAATGAGATGGATTGATACAGTGGCTACAACAATGGACTCAAACACAGCAATGATTGCGAGGATGGCACAGGACCGTGCAGTGTTTCGTTCTGTTGTCCATAGGGTGCTATGAGTCAGAACCAACTCAACAGCACCTAACAACAACAGCATGTATAACAAAACATTTGCTAGTTCAACCATTTTTACATGTGCAGTTCAGTGGCGTTAATTATGCTCACAATATTGTGTAACATTACCACTATCCATTTCCAATTTTTTTCATCACCCTTAACAGAAACTCAGTGCTCCTTAAACAATAACTCCCCATTTCCCCACTTGACCCTGGTAATCACTAATTAGCTTTAGTCTCTATGCATTTGCCTATTCTAGATATTTCATGTAAGTGGGATTATACAGTATTTGTCCCTTTGTGTCTACTTTTACTCAGTATAATGTTTTCAAGGCTCATCTATGTTGTAGCATGTATCAGAACTTTATTTGTCTTGTGGCTGAATAGTAGTCCATTGTATGGGTATACCACTTTATGTTTATCTACTCATTAGTTGATGGACACCTGGATTGTTTCTACCTTTTGGCTATTATGAATAATGCTGCTGTGACCATTTGTACACGAGTTTTTGTGTGAGCACGTGTTTTATTCCTCTTGGGTATATACTTAGGAGTGGTATTGCTGGGTTAAATGGTAACTCTATGTTTAACTTTTTGAGGAACTACCAGACTGTTTTCCAAAGTGGCAGGTCTACTCTGTCACATTCGGTCACTATGAGTTGATCCACACAACGGCACGTAACAACAGTGTCACAAAGCTGGTATGAGGTGAGGCTGGGATTCAAACCCAGGCTGTCTGACTCTAGAGTCCCAACTCTAACCACTCTTTCATGGGGCTGCATTGTACAGCTAGGGAGGCTAAGGGAACTTGCTCAGGATCATACCTGAGGAGTACTTGACCCCAGGTCCGTGACATATAGCGCCTGTTGACAGTCAGGTGATCCCTGGTGGTGCAGTGGTTAACAGCTCAGCTGCTAACCAAAAGGTCAGCAGTTTGAATCTACCAGCTGCTCCTTGGAAACCCTATAGGGCAGTTCTACTCTGTCCTATAGGGTTGCTATGAGTCGAAATTGATTTGACGGCAACAGATTTTTTAACATCATCATCATTAGTAGTAATAGTAGTAATAGTGGTAGTACTAATAGTAGTAGGAGTAGTACCATTACTATTACTGTTGATGATCTCTGAGATGCCTTCTCATACTGTTTGGGATACTATGAGGTTTTTATTTATTTATTTATCTTGCTAAGAGGATCTGAGTAGGACAGGTAATAAAGTGACTCACCGGGGTAGGGGAGGGCAGGCCTCTGTTTTGATGTGTGACCTTTGGCCAAGTCCCTGGCCAGCTCTGGACCTTAATGTCCCTCTGTAGAGTGAGGGTTGAGGTGACAGGCAGGGTGGAGAGGGAGTCAGGGAGCAGCTATGGAGCTGTCAGCCCACAGAGATGGTCTCTTATCTAAACGACAAATCACAGAATATGGGTAATGTGAGGTCTCACATTCACAGAGTACGTGAATGGTTAAAGTTCTGTCATGTTCATGATTTCATTTAACTATAACAAGGGCCTTTTAGAGTGTGCATGTGGGGATTGTTAATCCCAATATGACATTTAGCAGAGTGAGACCCAAGGAGGGGAGGGAATTAGCCCAGGACACACAGTGAGATCAGGGGAGAGCTGGGCTAGAACCCAGGGTCCAGACTCCCTGTGCAGTGCTCTTCTCACTCTCCCAAGCTCCAGGCAGTGAGTGGGTTATTTGCTCCCCTGTATTTCCACAGCAGTTTATGCCTCCTTCTGTGGGAGGGTGGGTAGGATTTGGCTAAGCAGGGAAGCCTGGGGTGGGGAAGCCTAGATATCTGGTTGTCAGACCTGCTCCTTTACTCTGCCACCATACGGGAGCACCTCTGGGCCCAGAAGAGGGTATCCTCCATCAATGCTTCCAGCCCCATGGACCTGATAAGCTCGGGAAAGTCTTGTTGAATAAATGAATGAAAATTTTTCTCTTTCATTTTTGTTTGGGCTTATTGAATCCTAAACTGTCAGGGCTTGTGATGAGCCTTGAGATCCCGTGTTCCAGGCCTAGCACAGTGTCAGGCACGTAGGAAACCATTAGTAAATATTTATTACAGGGCTCACACTAAGCCCATTTCTTGCATAGATTAAAAAACAGAACAAAGCAAAACACCTCTCTGAATGAAGGTTGCCTAATTTCTATCCATGTCACCAAATGGAAAGGGAACAGGATTTGGCTATGCTCTTCAGTGGGCCCTGTCACACACATATGTACCCAGATTAGCCCACTTGCCCTGAGGACACCCTGGACACCTAGCCCTGCGCCTGGAGCCTCTGGGGAATCTGAAGCCAGTAGAGGTGTTAGAGGGGGTGCAGGTGAACAGAGAGAAGAGAAGCCCCTTAAACTCTCCCTCCAAACAGACAGCATCTCCTCTGTGTAATGTCCTTTGACTTTTCCAAAGCACAGGAGTTGTGTCAAGTCAGTGAGACCACAAGGACGGAGCTAGTTATACAACAACACAGGGCTGGTACATAACAAGAGAAAGAATAGCTACCCACTCGCCAAAGCTCACTGTGTGCCAGGCACCTGCCAAGTGCTGTATGTGTGTCATCCCATTCAAGCCTCACAACAATCCATGAGATAAGTCCTGGGGCCATCTCCATTTGATGAATGAGGACGCTAAGGCACAGTGGTCTAAGTTACAGCTTATTCATTCCAAGAGAGTGCCATGCCCCTATGAAGTGGATTTGAGACTTGAATCTTGTGCTGTGAACTGCTGTGCTTCATTGTGCTCCATTGCTGGCACTCCACAGTTGGGGACATTGAGTCCCCCAGAACATCAATTATTCAGCCAGGTGATGGCAGAATTGCTATGGAATCCAGGGCTCCCAATTCCCAGAGCAGTGCCGTTTCTGCTACACAAGGCCTCATGTGAGGATGAAGAGGTAGAGATTTTGTCAGCCTCCTTGAAAGCATGTGGTGAGTGGTATTGGCAGAGGACTTCTTGACATGTCGACCCTCATCTTGAAAGAATTCTCTTTCCCTGCTTTCTGACCATGAGTGCTTTATTTCCCAAGGAGAGATGAGAGTTTGAAAGGACACCTCCTGGGATGGGGAACCCACACAGGCTCAAGAAGCCTTCCTAACCTAGTGCTGTTGGGGGTGTTCCAGAGGGCCTCAGGCCTGCGTTGGGGGGTGGTGAGGTGGGGTCAGGGGAGCCCCAAAGAAACAGATGTCACAATTTGTCAGAGTTTAACTCTCCTCCACCCTCTCAACTCCTGCCACTACACATGCACAGATCATACACACAGTCGTGCACACTCGGACACAAGGGCCACAAGAACACAGTGGTGTGAATATGCATGTGGGAGTGACACACTGGCACACACACAGGCATGCACACACAGACTCATGTGCACGCTGTCACACAGCCCATACACACACACAGATACTCTTGCATTGACATGCACATATGCTTACACATGCATATTTCTAAGCTCATGCCAGAAACATGACCAGCCAAGGTCCTTTTTATTCCTGGAGGAGTCCTTGGGTGGTTCAAATGCTTAAAGTGCTTGGCTACTAACTGAAAGGTTGGAGGTTCAAGTCCACCCAGAGGTGCTTCAGAAGAAAGACCTGATGATCTACTTCTGGAAAAATCAGCCATTGAAAACTCTACAGAGCACAGTTCTACTCTGACACACATGGGGTGACACCGAATCGGAATCTCAAACTCAATGGCAACTGTTTTTTTTTTTTTGTTTGTTTGTTTTTAGGGGAGGGAAAGGTAAGGGGGTGGATAGGCAGGATGGCCCAGATCATGTCAGTACGAGAGCCCAGGCTTGTGTCTATCTGGGGTTGCCTGTGGAGAATTGATAAAGGTGTCTGGAAGTTCAGCTGAGGCACCTCCCCTCCCCACCAAGATTCCATTCCCACCTTTGACCTTAAACTGTCAGAAGGCCAGGGGTCCCCTACTCTCGTTGTACAGATGAGGAACCGCAACTGAGGGTAGAAAAGAGCCAGGGCTAACACTTGGGGCTCCTGGAAGTCCACCTCCGGCTCTGCCCTACTTTCCTCCCAAATGGCAGGAGGGAGCAGGACCCTTGCCCTTGGGACTCAAGGAAGTCTCTTGAGGAACTCACAGTCTAGTCGAGGTCACCAGCATTGATCAGTACTAGGCTGGAAGGAAGCAGGGCACTATGGAAGCCCAGAGGAGGCACCTAACAGCCTGGAAGGAAGTGAGATCGGGGAAGAATTATCTGAGGATCTGAAATGACTCTCCAAAGACAAAGAGGAATTAGGCTTGGGTGGTAGGGATTAGGTAAAAGGTATTTTATGTTGAGGGAACAGTTCATGCAAATCGTTGGATGCCAGGGGATGTAAGGTTCCTTGGGGAGCTGGAAGGAGTTCAGCACGGTTGGAGGCCAGGGTGAGACTGTGAGGGAAGGTAGGAGCCAGACTCCCAGGGGCTGTAAGCCAGTGCAGAAACTTGATGTATCTTGAGGCATGAGAAGCCACTGGGAAGTTTTTACCAGGAGAATGACATGGTCAGGCCTACCTTTAGGAAGACTTTTCTGGCTGCAAACTGGAGGTGGTTTGGGGGATGGCTTAAGACAGCTTTGGGGTGGAAAATACAGAACCTTGCCTCATATGCATGCGAAAGCTGGACAAAATAAAGAATACTGAAGAAGAATTGATGCCTTTAAATTATGGTGTTGGTGAAGAATATTTAATATACCATGGACTTCCAGAAGAATGAACAAGTCTGTCTTGGAAGAAGTACAGCCAGAATGCTCCTTAGAAGCAAAGATGGCAAAACTTCATCTCACATATTTTGGACATGTTATCAGAAAGGACCAATCCCTGGAGAAGGACATCACACTTGGTAAAGTAGAGGGTCAGCAAAAAAGAGGAAGACCTTCAGTGAAATGGATTGACACAGTGGCTGCAACAGTGGGCTCAAGCATAACAACAATTGTGAGGATGGCGAAGGCCCAGGCAGTGTTTCGTTCTGTTGTACATAGGGTCACTCTGAATTGGAACCAACTTGACAGCACCTAACAACAACAACAGAGGCTTTGCAGGTCAAGAGGCAAAAGTGAAGATACTATATAGGTGCTTATATAACAAAGGAACCCTGGTGGCATAGTGGTTAAGAGCTCAGGCTGCTAGCCAAAAGGTCAGCAGTTCAAATCTACCAGCTGCTCCTTGGAAACCCTGTGGGGCAGTTTTACCCTCTCCCGTAGGGTTGCTGAGATGGCAATGGGTTTGTTTTGTTTTTTAACATAACAAAAAAGGGAAAAATTTACGTAAAATTTTAACTGACAAATTTCAAAATAATAATTGAGTATAATCCTTTGTAATGCAGGACTACTAATGAGAAGAATGGAATTCTTTCCATGGAGATGACATTCACTTAATTGGGGTTCAAAGTTAGTGTTCTGTATCATCAAAGTGATTGCAAATGTTTATCTGTAAAAACCATTCTTAGCTCACAGGCCGTACAAACACCAGCCAGAGTTTATTGACTCTGGTCTAGACTCATGGGGCCCCAGTGGAAGTGAGTGAGAGACAAATGAGCTCCCTGCCCCCATGTGTACATACCAGCCATAGTGCCTGACCCTCCATCATTGCTACCACTCCTTTGGCAGAGGTCACTGCCTCCACAGGGCTCCTGCTAAAATGCACCTTTGTTACTAGGAGGGATTGCAGTCCTTTACCTAATAGGAATATGAACATAACCTTTCAGGATGAGAGGGACTTCAGAGGTCCCTGTCCAGACCTCTCCCACCACAGGACTAACGTGTTTCTTGGAATCACACTGTCGCTCAGAAAGGGAGCATGACTTGTTTATTGCAACACTACGAGTTGCTGACAGAGCTGGGATTTGAACCCAAATCTCTGGATCCCCAGCCCTTGCCTATGTCACCATGTCCTCACCATGAGCCCCAGCCAATTTGGAGGGGTGGAGCATATGTGGGAGTAGTGTCAGGTGCTCTTCAGGCTCTTGCCTTCCCGTCCTACCAGGTCAGCCCTCTTGATTTACATATATTTGCATATGCAACTTCCAGAGGAGAATTTGAGTCTCAGAGAAATGAATAACTTGTTTGACATCTGTGGTAGGCTGAAAAATGATCATCCTCAAAAGAAATCCACGTTCTAATCCCTAGAGCCTGTGAATGTTACCTTATATGGCAAAAAGGGGTCTTTGCAGACGTGATTAAGTTGAGATGGGAAGATGATCTTGGATTATCCAGATGGGCCCTAAATGCAATCACATGTGTCCTTACAAGTGGGAGGCAGAGGGAGATTTAGTAGGCAGGCAGAAGGAAATATGACAAAGGAAGCAGAGAGATTTGAAGATGCTGTGCTACTGGCTTTGAAGGTGGAAGAAGGGAGGAATGTTACTCTAGAAGCCCAAAAAGGCAAGGAAATGGATAGGGAGCATGGACCTGCTGACACGTGGATTTTGGCCCAGTGAAACTAATTTTGGATTACTGGACTCCAGAACTGTGAGAAAATAAGTTTCTGTTTTTTAAAGTCACCAAGTTTGTGGTCATTTGTTATAGCAGCCACAGGAAATTAATACAGTATCCCATAGCAATTTTTTTAATTTAAATAAAGTTTTAATTTTAAAATAGTTTTAGATTTACAGAGAAGTTGCAAAAACAGTACAGAGTTCCTGTATACTCTTCACCCAGTTCCCCCTATCAACATCTAACATTCTCATGGTACATTTGTCATAACTAGGGAGCCAAGGTTGGTACATTACTATTAACTAAACTGCACACTTTATTCAAACTTTACTAGTTTTTCCTTCATGACCTTTTTCTGTTCTAGGATCCCATCTACAATACCACATTACATTTAGCTGTCATGTCTCCTTAGCATTCTCTGATCTTTAACAGTTTCTCAGACTTGCCTTGCTTTTGATGACCTTTAGTTTTGAGAAGTACTCGTTAGGTATTTTGTAGAATGCATCTCAATTCAGATTTATCTGACATTTTTCTCCTTCCAAGAGAAGTGCTGTTCTCATCACATCATTTCAAGAGTACATACTATCAACAGGACTTATCACTGATGATGTTAACCTTTATCACCTGGCCAAAGTAGTGTTTGCCATATTTCTCTACTGTAAAGTTACTACCCCTTCCCCCCAATCTTTCCGTATTCTATTCTTTAGAAGCAAGCCGCTAAGTACATCCCAAATTCAAGGGGAGTGGAGGTGAGGAGTATCTATATAAATTATTTGGGATTCTTCTGTATGGGAGATTTGTCTCTTCTCCCTCATTTATCTCTTATTCAATTATGTGTTTATACTGGTATATACTCATGGGTATTTATTTTATACTTTGGATTATAATCCAATACTACATTACTAATTTTGTTTGCTCAGATTGTTCCAGCCATGGTCAATAAGAGCTCTTTCAGGTTGGCTTTTGTATCCTTTGATGTACTTCCATTCTTTTTTTTTTTTTTTACTTCAAAAAAAGATATTGTGGTGAAATACCACTTTCAGTGAAGGACAGAACATCTAGAAAGAAACTCAATAAAGATACAGAAGATCTAAATGCCACAATCAATCAAATTAACCTCACAGACATATACAGAACACTCCACCCAACAGCAGCCAAGTATACATTCTTTTCCAATGCACATGGAACATTCTCCAGAATAGACCACATTTTAGGCCAAAAAGCAAGATTTAACAGAATCCAAAACACCAGAATATTACAAAGCATCTTTTCTGACCATAATGCCACAGAAGTAGAAATCAGTTACAGAAACAGCAAGGAAAAAAAATCAAATACGTTGAAACTGAGCAACACTTTGCTGAAAAACTACTGGGTTATAGAAGAAATCAAGGATAGAATAAAGAAATGCATAGACTCAAATAAGAATGAAAACACATGTTACCAGAACCTTTGGGACACAGCAAAAGCAGTGCTTAGAGGTCTATTTATAGCAACAGATGCACACATCCAAAAAGAAAAAAAGGGCCAAAATCAAAACATTAACCCTACAACTCAAACAAATAGAGAGCCGCAGAAGAAGCACTCAGGCACCAGAAGAAAGGAAATAATAAGAATTAGAGCAGAAATAAATGAAATAGAGAATAGAAAAACAATTGACAGAGTCAACAAGACCAAAAGTTGGTTCTTTTAAAAGATTAACAAAATTGACAAACTGTGGGGACCTCACACCATCAAGAAAGCAGCACTGGGAGCAGAGCATGTCCTTTGGACACAAGGTTCCTGCGCAGCGAAGCTCCTAGTCCAGGGGAACATGGATGAGAGAGCCAACAGAGAGAGAGCCTTCCCCTGGAGCTGACACCCTGAATTTGCACTTTTAGCCTACTTTACTGTGAGGAAATAAACCTCTCTTTGTTAAGGCCACCCACTTGTGGTATTTCTGTTATAGCAGCACTAGATAACTAAGACAGAATTTGGTACTGAGAGAGTGGGGTGCTGCTCTAACAGATATCTAAAATGTGGAAGTGGTTTTGAAACTGTAAGTGGATAGAGGAGCAGCAGTGACAGAGGACCAGCAGCAGCAGAGAATCTGCATCTGTAGAGAAGTGGCAACAGCAGAGAAGCGGCAGTGGCAGAGAACTAACAGCAGCAGAACCAGGAGACCCAAGTGAGACAGCGCTGGAGCCAACCCACGGAGTGAGAGCTGAGTGCCTGTGTGCAGGAGGCTTCCTGGCAGAGTAGGGTGCCTCTGGGCACTTACCAGTGGAGCTACAGAGCTTTGGAATACTTGCCCCAGCAGGGCAGATGCAGGCATGAGGCCCAAGGACCAAGACGTCACAGGAAACAGAAGCAGAAGCTGAAGAGACAAGGGACACAAGAAGCTGAGCTGCCTCAGTCTCAGAAGGTATGGCCATGACCTCAGGGGTTTCAAAGGGTGGAGCCATGGCCTCTGGTGTTTCTTGCCACTCAGATGGACAAGGAGAATGGTGGGCCTAAAGCCGAGGGAGCAGAGTTGCTGTCCCAGTGGGCCTGGAAGGCAGAGCTGAAGCCGAGGGCTGAGGGGTCTCCACTCAGAATCTGGAGACTATGGCCAATACCTAGAGTCTGGAGGGCAGGGCCATTGTGTAAATTGTTTCAGAGGACAGAAGATTATTTTCAAAGCCTTCAGAGCTAATGCAATGTGTTCTGCTGACTTGCTTGGTGCCTGCTATCCCTTCTTCCCCTCCAGTTTCTCCCGTTTGTAATGGAAACGTCTAGCTTGTGCCTGTTCTGCAATTGTACCACTGGAAACAGATAACTTGCATTCTAGATTTCACAAATTTTTGGATTTTGGACTTGGAGTTAAGACTTTTGCTATGATATGATGGGGTGAATATGTTTTCCATGTTGCAAGGATGTGATTTTTGGGGGGCCAAAGGGCGGAATGTCATGGATTGAATTATGTCCCCCCAAAAAATGTGTGTATCAGTTTGGCTGGGCTATGATTTCTGGTATTGTATGATTTTCCTATGTGTTGTAAATCCTCCCTCTATGACGTTAATGAGGGAGGATGGGTGGCAGTTGTGTTAGTAAGGCAGGACCCAATCTACAAGATTGGATTGGGTCCTGAGGCAATCTCTTGAGATATAAAAGAGACAAGTGAGCAGAGAGACAGGGGGACCTCATACCATCAAGAAAGCAGCACCGGGATTCCTGCACAGCAAAGCTCCTAGTCCGGGGAAACATGGATGAGAAGGCCGACAGAGAGAGAGACTTCCCCTGGAGCTGACACCCTGAATTTGGACTTCTAGCCTACTTTACTGTGAGGAAACAGACTTCTCTTTGTTAAGGCCATCCACTTGTGGTATTTCTGTTATAGCAGCACTAGATAACTAAGACAAACTGTAACACCTGATGGTGCAAGATGGCAAAAAGTGGCAGCGGAGATGTGGCAGCAGCAGAACCAGGAGACTGATGCAAGACGACGCAGTGAGCTTCACAGGCCATGGAGCAAAGTGCTTGTAGTGGGTGTGCTGAACCACTGAGTGAGAGAGCTGAGTACCTTTGGGCCGAGGCTTGCTGGTGGAGTGGAATGCCTCCAGGCACTTATTGGCGGAGCTAAAGAACCTTGTAACACTTACCCAAGCAGGGGACAGGCCAGGCCAAGGGGCCGAGGGCCAAAGAGAGGCCTACCTGTGAGCATGGCTGAGAAGAGACTGTCCTGATTGAAGAACTGTAACCTGATAGTGAATAATAAACCCGTAACTCTGAAAAAAAAAAAAAAATTGACAAACCACTGGCCAAACTGACAAAAGAAGAACAGGAGAGGAAGCAAATAACCTGAATAAGAAATGAGACGGGCAATATCACAACAGACCCAACTGAAATACAAAGGATCATAACAGAATACTATGAACAACTGTACTCCAACAAATTTGAAAACCTAGAGGAAATGCTCAAATTTCTAAAGACACACTACCTACTTAAACTAACAAAAACCAAGGTAGAAAAACAAAATAAACTCATAACAAAAGAAGAGATTGAAAAGGTTATTAAAAAACTCCCAACAAAAAAAAGCCCTGGCCTGGATGGCTTCACTGGAGAATTCTACCAAACTTTCAGAGAGGCGTTAACACCAGTACTACTAAAGATATTTCAGAGCATAGAGAAAGAAGGAATACTCCTAAACTCATTCTAAGAAGCCAGCATAATCCTGATTCCAAAGCCAGGTAAAGACACCAAAAGAAGAAAATTACAGACCAATATCCCTCATGAACATAGACGCAAAAATCCTCAACAAAATTCTAACCAATAGAATTCAACAACATATAAAAAACAAAAAAATTCATCATGACCAAGTGGGATTCATACCAGGTATGCAGGGATGGTTCAACATTAGAAAGTCAATCAGTGTAATACATCACATAAATAAAACAAGAGATAGGAACCATATGATCTTATCAACTGATGCAGAAAAGGCATTTGACAAAGTCCAACACCCATTCATGAGAAAAACTCTCAGCAAGACAGGAATAGAAGGGAAGTGCCTTGACATAATAAAGGGCATTTATACAAAGCCAACAGCCAACGTCGTTCTAAACAGAGACTGAAAGCATTCCTCTTGAGAGTGGGAACCAGACAAGGATGCCCTTTATCACCACTCTTATTCAACATTGTGCTGGAGGTCCTAACTGGAGCAATAAGGCAAGAAAAAGAAATGAAGGGAATCCAAATTCGTAAGGAAGAAGTAAAAGTATCCCTATTTGCAGATGATATGATCTTATACACAGAAAACCCCAAAGAATCCACAAGAAAACTACTGGAAATAATAGAAGATTTCAGCAGGATACAAGATAAACATACAAAACTCAGTTGAATTGCTCTACACCAACAAAGAGAACTTCGAAAAGAAAATCACCAAATCAATACCATTTACAATAACCCCCAAGAAGATAAAGTACTTAGGAATAAATATAACCAGAGACATAAAAGACCTATACAAAGAAAACTACAAAACACTACTGCAAGAAACCAAAAGAGACCTACACAAGTGGAAAAACATACCATTCTCATGGATAGGAAGACTCAACATTGTGAAAATGTCAATTCTACCCAAAGCGATCTACAGATACAATACAATCCTGATCCAGATTTCAATAACATTTTTTTTGCATTTGCATTTTTAAAAATTTTTTTCCCATACAAAAATGTATACATACATTGTTTTTTGACTTTAATTGCTCTCCCCATACCGTGACAGCACATTCCTCTTTTCAACCCCTGATTCCCCATGCCCATTCAACCAGCTCCTAACCCTCTCTGACTTCCCATCCCACCTCCGGACAGAAGCTGCCTGTTTAGTCTATTGTATCTACTTGAGCTAAGGGGCACGGTCCTCACGAGTATCACTTTATATCCCACAGTCCAGTCCAATCCCTGTCTGAAGAGTTGGCCT